>NC_142731.1:8755000-9380000 GCF_055471065.1 Atractosteus spatula | reverse complement strand
TACAAATTCAGGTTTTGATCACAGGAAGGCAAGAGAGGGCTGTCACCCAGCTGCTGGAAACGGGGGCTGTGTGGGAGTGAGGATTGTAACTTCTCTAATCTGGCTGTAAAGAGAGCTCTGCCAGGGGAAACGGGGAGAGAAAGAAAAAGGAGACAAAAGCCTTTTGTTCCTCGCATGCTGCTGGATGGCGCCTGAACTGCAGCTGAAATGAAGGCCTGATCATCGCTTCTGCTCTGCAGCCTGGACTCTGATTCTTTCCCCGGTCTTCTGAAGAGGGGTTACCCTCACCCATCTGCCTCCACAGTGACACGGACCAATACTGCCCCAAGGGGTGAGTCTGCAGTTCTCCCATCCCTTTTAAAACAGCCTCTCCCACTGGGCTACTTTACTGCCCAAGTTAAGAGGTTTAAAGCAAAGTTCAGATAACTTGATACTGCGAATTAAAGGAGAAAACGGTCTTAGGACCATTCCCCCTATTAACAGCTAATCCTTCCTCATGAAGGCCCGGTCAGGAGACAGTGATCCCCACACTCAGCCTGGAACTGGCCTCAAGACACGCTGACCCCTTCCAGTGCATCCATTGACAGGACTCTGGCCAAACTACAGCGGCGTTTGTCCGCAGACTCACTTCTCCATGGAATTAAAGTTCTCGCAGGAGGTCCCAGTCGAGGCACTTTTAACAGCGGAATTCAGACACGTCTGGAACTGTAGATGCGGTACCTACGTGGAGGAATATTTTGAAGTCCACATAGGAGTTCCAGGATCCCTCGTTCTGTATTTTTGGATCCTGGACCCTCACAGCGATGAACTCCTGCACGGGAGACACAGCAGAGCGGAGAGCGAGGGGGCTTGGGTCAGGCATCTTCTGACAAAGTGAACTTTCCCCTTGAATACGGTCAAGAGAAATTGTTTTGTTTTTCTGTAAAGTCAGACAAGTTGGAAGTGCTGATCTAGGTATGATCAATACTGCAGCAGACACAGGACACTCATGTACCACGTAACAAGGACCAGGAAGGTGAGGTGTGTGAAACAGCCAGCAAACACAAAGCAGCGCCAAAGGAAGGAGAAGATCGGTGGAGCTTGGGCCCCTGACCTGGTCTAGCTGTACAGTTTCAGTTACCAGAAATAAAGACATTTTCTTACGTCTTCCTCCTGATTTCTGATCATTCTAATCCTCGGGCTCCTCCTTCAATATCATTGGGCAAAAACAGGCAGCAACATGGGGGTCACAGAATTCTGGGAAGAAAAGAAACACCCTGGGCTGAATCCTGAGATATCACAACAAGACAGCCTGTCTTGACCTTAATGTTTCCTGTTATTGCTTTCTGAAACACCTAACTTGCACAAGATATCAATGTTTGCTGACACCTCTATTTCCAACTTGCGTAAGAGGAATTTAGATATTCATAATTCATAACAAAATATAAGTGTATTTTTTCTAATTGTGAGGTTTCTTTTGGGTTTATTCTTTTTTTAAAAAAAGAAACATTTTTTTTTCTTCTGCATGACTTCTCCAGCAGGACTGGTTCCCCTGATGGGAGAGATTCCCGCCGGACACAGACCCAGACAGAGGAAGGTGCGAGGCAGACACCGTCAGTCGCTGTGGTGCCACTCTGTCCTGCATCTGGCCTCTGTTTCAAAGAGGACCTGTCCTCCACCGACCCCCCCCCCACAATGCAGGACCTTCAAGGCAGCCTGCCCTCACCAACACAGGCCCAGAACGATTTGACAAGGAGAAAAACCACAAAAAACAACTCTGCCAGAGTAAGTCCAAATGACTTTTTCCCCTTCTTTATCACACTGCTCGGTCTCTGTCAGAAAGGTCAGGCCCAAATACGAAACACACTGCATTTTTAACAGGTTGGTCCCACAGGGTTTCAAATATTTCATAATGAAGACTGTCGACTCTTGTTATACTCACAGTACGTTTCTTTAACTCGGTCTCCAACAGCAGCATTACTCCCTACACTCTTTGACTCTGTGTGAGAGCTGACAGACAGTCCCTGTGGATTCACATTTCTGCTCCTGTTCCCAGCTGGTCACTGTGCTGCGCAGTGTCACCTGCGCCTAGTGTCTTCTGCTAAAACACAGGCACGACAGGAAGGAGAGAGATTTACAGAGAACTACAGTATTATTATTATTATTATTTGTAGAGTAAAAATCCACCGCAGACCTTTTTGTCGAGCAGAAGAGGAGTTTATTGTATATTTGGCCAAAGAGAGGAAGAATTAGGAAGATGGTTCTAACACAAAAAGTTACAGCTGACCTTTTATACACTTACTCGATAAAGAATAAAAAGAGCTTAAGTCTCAACAAGAAAAAAAACTTCAATCTTAATTAATTTCTATTGGTTAAGCAAACTTCTACTTTAATCAGAAGATGTCCACGTAATTGAGCTATATCAGTTTTCTAAAAGCACGTAGTTACAGTTGGCCTTCTTCACAAAAATAATTCCTTGGGATTTTTAAAACATTCTTTTTGTCTGCAGGCCCCTGGTCTTATCAACAGCACATACATTTAATGTCGCAGCTGGTGCTTTGCTGAACATGCTGTCCAGAGAAAGACTTTTTAACCCTTCAATTATTATCATCATCATCATCATCATCAATGACGAGACGTTGAACAAGTACGAAAGAACACACCTGACTCAGCACTGAGAATACTAGCACCTGTTATTGAACTTATTTGCACCTTAAAAACGGGGATGATTATTGAACCACAATATCAATGCCCTTCGACAAAACTAACGTGCAAGCAAAGCAAAGATACTCCACAACAACAGCGCTTAAATGACCTCGAGTGTACATCGTGAGGGGCAGTTACAGTCAACAGCAAGAGGTTATTGCCACTGCTTACAGGAATAAGCTACAGAACACAAATTCCTCGTCTATTTTTTTCTGAACGTACGCTAAAGTACGTAATATCACAATGCTTTAATTGTGATTAGAAAAATCCCATACCTTCTGTTGAAGCTCCCTTGTTACTCACTGCCGTGGCCTGTCGTCAAAGTTGGAGACACGGAACTCTTCTGGTCTGTCTTTTCATGGGCGATGAGATTTGTTTTTCTCCGTCAGTGACGCGCGGTGGCTCCCTGGGAGTTGTAGTTTTCTCTACTTTGTATGCCTATTTAATGTTAGCGCTTTAGTTTCCTAGACAGGATGCAACTTCCATTCTCATTGGGACTTTGGGAACGTTAGCCACAGTCGCCGTCACGTTTACGTGTACACAGCTCTCGTTTGTCTGTTTTTTTTAAGACGTGCTGTCGATATAAAAAAAGCTCAGCTACAGACGTCTCGCTGCCGATGTTCTGGGTGCGAATTTATCGACCTCATTGACTTCACCACCGGCTTGCAAACAAAAGAAATGAGCGCTCTCAGCCTGCCAGTCCTGAATCACAGCGACACTATCCAACCTCGGGGCAGCACAGCTAAAACACCCGAGATCAGAGTCAGCCCAATCGCAGTGCAAAGACCTCATCCCCTGGGACACACACACACAAACAGCACAACACAAACTTGACTTGATCCTAAAAGGACAGTGCACGCTGGGCAGGTGAGTGACCACACGGTGAAACAGACCCTGACGGAGGCGAGCCTCAGTGACCACAGCCTGCCCATAGAAACTGAGTGACGCAGACAGCGTGGAAAACCGGAGACAGAGGTACACTTTCTGATACACTGGAAGAAATTACTCAATTCTGCCACAGAAAAAGAAATCAAACCCCCAAATTCCCGCACCTGCCAGAATCAGACCAACTTCCAATCCTACTTCAGGGGAGAGGAAACTCAATAGAGCTACAGTCCAGTATCTGATCTTCGGTCACTGCCTGAGGAACAGAGTGGGCTTCTCGAGTAATATTATGTCATTGTCCTGAATGCTTGTCAATATTTACCAACGGTTATTGCTTTCGGTAGCATTGTATTTCGCCGGTCATGCCAATAAAGCTCTTTGAATTTGAAGAAGGGGGAATGCCTTGTTAGAAAAATAAACTACACTTCCCGGCACCCTTCACCTCCCAGGCCCGCCGGGGCGCCTGCGCAGTGCGTGGCGCGAGGTGGCGGGTCGATGAGGCTGTGGGTGCCTTTTGTGTCGAGAATAGAGGGAGAGGAAAACAGGGAGACGTGCATTTTGACTTTGTTATTTAAAAAATAATAATCGGAGGTTCTGCAGACACGTTGGGCCGGAGATAACGACAAGGACCGAGTGGTTCAAAATCGCAGTAACTTTTTTTTTTTAATTCTCTTTTCGCTCGAGCATCGCTTTTCGTCTTTTGAAAGGTAGGTTGCGTTTTTCTGCTCCTGGAGGCTGGCGCTGGTGCGTGCACTAGTGACACACGGGAATTGCAAACGCACGGGGCTCATGCCTTCTGCAGGACCCGTGCAATTGTGTGTGCGAGTGCGTGACGCAGTTTCATCCCGTGGGTCGCTTGCCCACGGCTTTGTGCGGCCGGGGAGCCCTGCACGCCGCCCCCCCCCTCCTGCCAGCGCTGGGGTTTCTGTCGCGATCGGGGAGCAACATGGAGGAAGGAGGCGGGGAGCGCGCTGCACGGCGGACGGGCTGTAGCGACCTGAGCGCTTCAGCTCCCAGCCGCTCGGCAGGCCGCCTCCGCGGGCGGAGGGGAAGCGCGCACTTCGAGAGTATAAGTGGCCTCCGTGCGCGGACGACATCGGGGTTTGCTCCCGGGGCGTCTGAGGGTTTCGAAACGGGGAGGGATTGCTAGAATTTGCTCGACTCCCCGCCCCCTCTTCCTCCGATCTCGGTTCTGCCAGCCTGCAGCCAAGCCAGAGTTTGAATTAGTGAGTCCTTGTGGGTCCTTTATTTCTTCTTCTTTTTCTTGTTGTTGTTGTTGTTGCGAAGATCTGATTATGCAAGTCGGTGGCTTTATTTTGCACTGACTGCTAATTCAAATCGGGCTGCGCTCTGCTGAGCATTTAACGGTGCTTCGTAACCGCAGCGCTTGCGCGACAAATATTCACCCTCATGCCTCAGACCCGTCCTATTAAGTGCCGAGCAAAGCTTTTTTTTAAAGCAAACTTCTTTTCGCTAGATCGGTAAATTGCAGCGTAGGTGGGCTTTCTTAATTCTTAGTTTCGTGTACCAAGTTACTATTCAAAGCGCTGTAAGGTTATTTGGAATGCAAAGCGCTACAGAATTGCAAGGATATTTTTGCAGGCGACAGTGATCGGATTTCCAATGCGCTTAAGAACCATAGTCGTTATTATTTCAGCGCTCGATGGTATCGCTGGGCAGAAAGGTTTTTTGTGATGCTCGCCGTGGAGTGAAACAGTGTTATTGTGCTGCAGGGATTCTCACGCACTGTAACTAAAAGCATGTCTGACTGTCGGATGAAAATGTACACGCCAGAGTCACTCTCAGAGCCTGATTTTCTGCATTTCTTAGTTCCGATGTGTTGTATTTCTGTCTCTTCAGTGCTGCGGCAGAGGTAGTTTTGTGGCACCGCGGTAAGTTAATCTGACACCTCCTGAAGCTGCCGGCTGGCCTTTGAGCCACAACACCGGTCTGTTCATGTTGCATTCTGATGCCCTCAAGCTGTGAAAGACCTGTCTGAAAACCGCCTCTAGCACAATCCTGCAGTTGTTTAATTGGCGATACAGGTAGATATACCGGGAGCTGGGTCTGAGATGTGTGTCCTAATGTCTTTGCCAGAAGACGAGAGGGAGCTTTATTCTGGGCTGAAAGGAGACGGGAGCTTTTGGTGGAGAAACGTTGTGTCTTTATTCTTTTCCTTTCAGTCCTGAATAAATCTTCACCTGTTCCTTAGCTCCCCACTCGGAGGTCTGTACCAGGAGCGTTTATTTCCTGGAGCCACCAGTAAACATTAAAGGGACAGAAAAGTAGCAGCAGCCTTTTTCATCAGAACTGAGAGCCCAGCGGTGGTCTGGGCCTCTCAAACTGGAAAAGAGGGCTCGGTGCTCCAGTAGAAACCCTGGGCAGCCATGGGTGTCCCCAGGGGGCCTGGGTGACTTTTAACTGGTCATCTGCTCGAACCCGGGTGCCAAAGTTAGTTTCCCTATCGATTTTGCCACGTTTTGGATGGCGTCTGTGGTGCAGTGCCAGTTCATGGCCTGCCCTCGCGCTGGCAGGGAGGATTGCACCGGGCACACTCACCCCCTCTTCTTCCGGACCCCCGGCTGTGGGGGGGGGGGGGCGCAGATCAGGCTCGGCTAGCCGACTGGGGTTCCCTGCGTGACGCTGAGAAACACCCACGCCTCCCTGCTTGCGCTGTCACCTGGAAAAAGGTGACATTTGAAACAAACCCTTCGAGTTCGCAAGAGGATCTTCCATCTGGGAGTCTCAAAGAGTGAGGGCCCTGGGTGACTGTGATGATGATGATGATGATGAAGAGCTGAGCACGTGTGCATGTGGTCCAGCCAGGCGCTGCTGTGAGAACTGTTACATTGCCGCACGGAAGCGAGGGAGACCCCCAGGGCGGGGCGCAGGGTGCCGACTCGGTCCGGCGGAGCCCCACCAGCGCGGGTTCTGTGCGCCCGGGTCTGGGGGGCTGCGCGGGCCCCGCCCTGCCCTGCCCTGCCCTGCGGTCTCGCCCGCCTCCCTGTGGTGCCATGTGTTTTTTTTAAACCGCTGTGATTTCTTTTCCCTGCCTCGTGCTTCATGATCCCCCCTGCCCCCCCCCCCCCCTTACTCTTTCACCCTGTTTAGCTTCTGTTGACGTTGAGAAGGATCCAGGTCGTTAGACAGACTCTTCCTCCAGGAGTATGAGTCAGCCTTCAGCTCCCTGTAATGATGCTTCTACTAATAAAGCAGGTCACAGACACCTTTCTTCTATGCCAAGTCTACCAGTGTCTTGTCTTCTGAATGTTGGGGGGGGGTGGCCGGGGGGCGTGGGGAGGAGTAGCTGGAGTTTTTTTGAAAGGAGTACTGCTGTTCAGTTCAAAGCATTTCTGGACCTTTTTTTGCAAAAAGCTTTGCATGAGAAGTCGGGGGGGAAAGAAGGCTTTAGGGGATCTATCCTGGTCGAGGAGCACTGCATGGCCTGCTGGGCACTACTGCTGGGGGTCTCGGGGGTTGGCCCTCCCCAGAGGGAGAGCTGAGGCAGCGATCCGCCCTAGAGTGACCTCCAGCATGATCCGGTCCACGCGCTCAGAGCCGCGGAGCCCTGGGGAGTCCAGAGGGAGTGAGGGTGGCGTCTCTGGGATGTCCCTGCTGTCGGGGGGGGTGTAGCTGACCCTGCGTCGCCTGGCCGCAGTCTGCGCGCGGCCCGCTCGGGCACGGGGGGTGGGGGGAGATGTTTTCAACTGAAACTGCGTGCAGAACTACTCCTTTGAAGAGAACAGCTACAGTGGCACGAGCCCAAAACTCGTGAAAGAGCCATTTATATTTCTCTCCTTGTTGTTTTTGTGCTGTGTTCTGTATGGGAAGGTGCGAGGCATTGTTATAAATGTGTGACTGTATTGACTTTTTTGTGTTCGTACCGCTTGAGAACTTAAACTCCGATGGCTTTTTGTTCCTTTCCGAGTAGCAAGCTATGAGATTCACTGACTTCCAGTGCGCAGGGCCTGGTAGCAGTCAGCGTCTCCTTCCAGCTCCCTAGAGCTGACTCTCTCGAATGAGAGCCCTGTGCTCCTCGTTGTGCTAAAGCCAGCAGCTGGAAACCACATGGTGGATGTGGGAGAGTCCTGCTTAGTGGTGCATGTTCACCAGACCAGTTGCACTGCTGGTGATAATTACACATCCCTCCCCCTCCAGACTCCACTATGCAGGCAGCCCTGGGCCTCCGGTGGCCTCCCTGGTTAAGGTGTGTGCATGTTAGGTTGTCTCTTACTTTTTAGCTGCCAGGCGCCGTAATAGCCAGACAAGACAGTGCAGATCAGTTCGGTAGAAGCATGGCGCCTGGACCCGACCGCCCCTGCAGAATTCCCCTCCTGCACTTCAAAGCCTCGTTCAGCATCTCTGCTGTCGTTTGTTTTTTTTCGACCAGCGCTGTGCCAGGCGCTGTGTGCTGGCACGTCTGCACACGGGCTTGACTGCGCTGTAGTCGCGCGCCCCTCCCACCTGCGGTGTGGCACAGGGCAGGGTCCGGCACTCTGGGCAGAGAGACGCAGAGTGCCATCTGGGGACAGGGGGCATGAAATGGGTGTCATGCCAGCTGGCCTCCTGACCCTCCCCCCCCCCTCCCCCCCGCCTGCGATGTCTGTGCAGCAGCGAATACCAGGGGAGTTTCCCACACTGCTGTGCAACAGACAGCGCTCCCCTGGCTCAAACATTGCGGTTCTGTCGAGCAGAATTTGCATTTCTTACAGCAAAAGAAAAGCTGCAATACTAATAGAAAGCCATACCAGAGGGAAAATAGGCTTAAACCTCATTCCTGGTGTCCCCTGGTGTGGGGCTGACAGTACGTCATCTACAGGATAATCCTGGTGCTCATGTTCCCCGCAGGTCCTAACATTGGCCACATCTGCCCCCTTGCTATTGACAAAACTGCTGCTTCCAAAACAGCAAGACAGGCCGTGGAGGTGGAGGTCCAGGTCTCTGGGCTTATCCCTGTACTGGAACGTCCCATCACCCCCTCACCCTCCACCCTCTTCTGTACGTCTGCACTCAGAACAAGATGCTTCATGTCAGTCTTGTCACTTTACACCTTGTTCTCAAAACAAAATGAGCGAATTCTAATGGGTGTGATTCTGTAGTTGTTTTTGAAGTGACTGTCTTGAGCGTCAGTTTTTAAGTTTTAGAAAAGGAATCGCCTTGTGCTTTTTCTACTTGCTGGCATTTTGCCTGTAGCACGGTAGCCAGTTGTGCCGGGAGCATCGTGTCAAGGGCTTTGTCAAGGGGCCCTTCGCAGGAGACATGAACATGCCCCTCTGCCTTGCTGAGCTCCCGAGCTGCTGAGCAGTGCCGGACAGCCAGGGGCTCTGGGGGCTGGGAGTAGCAGTGGAAGCTGCTGCCGGTGTGAAAGTACACGTTCATCCAGCTCGGGTTTGAGACTGCGCTCCCCGGAATGAAGGTGTTCTTCCAGACTGGCAGCATGCTCACGCGTTCCTCTCGGGAACCGGTCAGCCTCCTGCGTGGGTTGGCCATCTTGCGCAGGGGGTGGGGGGGGTCCTCTGCGTGGCTTGTCCTGCTCACAGACCCCAGTATCAGAGATGTGTGGCAGGGAGGGGGGGATTCTAAGGAAGAAGGTTCAAGTCAGCTGCCATTTGCACGGCAGCAATCTGCTCCACCTCCCAGTGACTCCCAGCAACTGCAGGAGTTAAAATGGGCTGAAGAACGAGCAATGGCTGACCCACTACAGTGGAAATCTGAAGCTCGCCTGGGACCAGGGGTCGGTGAAAGGGGGCGAGCTCTCCCTGCCCTACCCGGGGCGGTCCTGTTTCATGCTGTGCTGTGCTCTGGCTCTCCTGCTCCGCCCCACAGCCCCTCAGACCGATACCAAGCTGGCGTCCACTACAGGAAAGAAGCAGAACAAGAAGAAGGTGGAGGAGGTGCTGGAGGAGGAGGAGGAGGAGTATGTGGTGGAGAAGGTCCTGGACCGGCGGGTGGTGAAGGGCCGGGTGGAGTACCTGCTCAAGTGGAAGGGCTTCTCCGAGTGAGTGCACCCCGACGCCCCCGCCGCCCTGCGCCACATGCATGTCCGCGCACGGACGCCCCAGCGCGGAGGTGGGCAGCACCAGACCCCGCGGTGTTCCTAAGCTGAAGTTGTTATCTGGACAGGAAGTCCTGTCTTTTAGGCCTCAATGGTTACTAATTGTCAGGTGCCAGTAAAACGTGGGATTC
This sequence comes from Atractosteus spatula, assembly GCF_055471065.1. Taxonomy (NCBI): domain Eukaryota; kingdom Metazoa; phylum Chordata; class Actinopteri; order Semionotiformes; family Lepisosteidae; genus Atractosteus; species Atractosteus spatula. Next base: position 9,370,244 of record NC_142731.1, on the reverse strand, counting down.
TGTTGCCTGAGGTCTGGAGCTGCCCGTCCTGGCTGGAGAGGAGACGCAGGCCACGCGTGTACGCTAAGGAGCAGGGAGTCGTGGTCCTGAAGCAATTCCATCCAAGACCTTAGTTCTGCACTTAGGCCACGTAGGCGTAAGTCCACTCAGCTGTGTTTTCTAGGTGTTGATTAAGTGGCTAATTGGTCAGTTGAGTGGGTAGAAGGCTGTTGGACGCTGGCACACTCACAGGCCAGGACGGCCTACGCCGTGCGGAGGCGTGGATACGTCGCCTCCCGAGTGCCGAGCTGCCAGTTCGAGAGCCGAAGAGCCCGAGCTCAAGGGCGCGCCGAGCCAGGGCTGCCTGTCCGCGCGGAGCCCCCGCGTGACCTCCGTGTCCGTCTCCTTCCAGCGAGGACAACACCTGGGAGCCCGAGGAGAACCTGGACTGCCCCGACCTCATCGCCGAGTTCCTGCAGTCCCAGAAGACCGCCCACGAGGCGGAGAAGGCCGAGACGGGGGGCAAGAGGAAGGGGGAGTCCGACACCGAGGTGGCCGGGGAGGAGAGCCGGCCCAAGAAGAGGAAAGAGGAGGTGAGAGGTTCGCCCGCAGGGGTTTCAGTTGGCCGGTCAGTTGTGGATTAACTGGACCAGTTCGAAGGTGAACTGTAGCACTACATTATGTTTTGAGCAGTTCAAACCCCGGTAAAAGTAAAATGTACACAGTAATTTGTAAAACCTCCAATTTACATCCCCAAATAGACATAATTTCGAAGTGCGTGCAGCAGCGCCATGCTCTGTGATTCAGAATGAGGCAACTAAACTTCATGTGACGTGATGCGGCCCTATTTCACTGCGCACAAGCTTGTGAATACATCTCTTTGAATCCCAAAGATGGTTTTGCCAACAAATACTACTTGTTAACTCTGCATGCGGGTCACATGGGAACATTTCTGCTATGAAATATCTGCTGCACTACCTGAACTTATTCGCTCTTCCATCACATTACATTAGTCATTACAGGGACTAGTGAGCAGGAAGGGCCCCATCACATCACAGTTCCAACCCACTATAAGTCCACGCATTTTATGCTTGATTCAAAATGAGTTTTTTTTTTTACACCATCTATGAATTTGTTACCCAGGTTTAAGAACTGGTCTGAGAAACTGGCACTGCAGATCCCCTTTAACAGCTTTTCCCAGACCAGCTGGTCTGTGGCCCTGCAGGACCTGGTCTGTGGCCCTGCGTCAGTTGCGATGTCTCTCGACTCCACGGCGAGGACAAGCTGAGCTTTTAAACAGCCCACTGTGATTTCGGTACTGGACAGGAGTCTGCTCGTGCTGGACTGTGCTGCGCTCGCCGGTGTGCAGTCCAGGCAGGGCAGCTCTTCGGGGGTGGGGGGGGGGAGTGGCCTCACTGTCCTGCCCCGTCTCTTCACCCTGTTGCCCCCTCTCTTTCAGCCGGAGAAGCCCAGGGGCTTCGCCCGGGGCCTGGAGCCCGAGAGGATCATCGGAGCGACGGACTCCAGCGGGGAGCTGATGTTCCTCATGAAGTGGTGCGTACAGCCGGCGTGGGGTCAGGGGGTCAGAGGTTGGAGGTTAACCCCAGGGATGTGAAGTTCTGAGAGAAAGGCCCTTGTGGGTTTTCTGACTCGCTGCGGCGGCGAGGGCGAGGGTGGCGTAATTAGTGGTTGTCGGAGTGTGACGTGTGAAGTGGGACCTTGACCCGAAGGTGTCTCGCTCTGCCCCCCCTGCAGGAAGAACTCGGACGAGGCGGACCTGGTGCCGGCGAAGGAAGCCAACGTCAAGTGCCCGCAGGTGGTCATCTCTTTCTACGAGGAGCGGCTGACGTGGCACTCCTACCCCTCCGAGGAGGAAGAGAAGAAGGACGATAAGAACTAGCCGAGAGGGGTGGGGGAGTGGGGGTGGGAAGGGGGGGGTGGGTTTTTGAAGAGGGGGCTGGGGGGGGGGGGCGAAAAGCCCGATTCTCTGTCGCTTCATGTTTTTGCTTTCTGCGACACCAGCCTTGGATGCCAGACCTCTCTCTGGGCAGCCAGCAGGGAGAGGAGGACTGGAGCACATGTCCAGTTCCTGGCTCATCAGTCCAGGTGCTTCTTTTAGAAGGTAGTTCTGTAAGGCTGGGGATCCTCACACCTGCTGCCTTCGTGTTCCACCTGAGCACTTGGGTCAGTGACTGAACTCTTAAAAGACCTCATCGAGGGTTTAATTTGAACTCGGCTAGTAGTTTTCAGCTTCGGTTGTTTTCCTACTGCGTGTAGGAAGTCGCCTACTTGAACTATTCTAGCGTTTCTCAAGCAGCTTCAGATCTGCAGCCTTTGAGGAGAGGAAAACCTGCACACGTTCCTGCTAAGCAGCTGGTCGGGTCGGGTGAGGTGAACGCCAGCAGGTGTGGGGGTCACCAGGACGGGGGGCAGTCAGGTGTGGGCACCAGCGATCTTGCGTTCACCAAGAGCGCGGATTTCCGAAGCAGTGGTAGGAGAAGCAGCAGTGGAGAGCAGGAAGGGGGTGGGATGAGATGGCGGCCGGCTGGGTGGGGCTGTCAGTGCAGGGCCAGCAGGAGAGGCAGCACGGTGGGGGTGGGGTGGGGGGGGGGTCTCCTCGGCTTCCCAAGTTCCTCCGGTCGCACCTGAGTGCAGCCCGTGCCGCTGAATTCTTCGCCCATAAATGCTGGCCTTGACTTTTCACCACGGCATTTTTATATACTGTGTATATATCGTTTTTCTAGAGCTAATTAAGGGCCGTTCTAGACTGAAGGAAAAGAAACATTGCAGAGGAGCTCAACTTCATATTGATTGTTTGTGGAAGCTCTCGTCCAATCGGAGAACCCAGACAGGATTTTGAGTCACATCCCGTCTGTTTTTAAAGAAGGCGAAAGACTGGGGGGCAGCGCTGCAGCTGAGGGCGGGGGGGGGGACTTTTCAGACCTCCCTGAAAAATAACTCTAGATACATGTGCTGACGGTCCCTATAAGAGCAGAGCACTTTCGTTGAAAATGGCCGCATTCTAGTTGTACAGCCGTATCCTGTATCCCAGTGAAAAGGCAGGTTGGTTTTAAAACCAGCACAGAAGGTGGTTTGGATACCTGGGGTTAATTTTTCAGAGCAGGAACATTTTCTAGCTCTACTGGAGGGGGGCTGTGTCCGTCGGAGCCCGGTGTGTCCATCAGGCGGGTGTAGCTGGACAGCACAGCCCCACCCGCAGCCCGCCGTGCTCTGCGTGCTCTCCTCTGGCACGCAGAAGAGAGCATACTCCATTTTTTTTTAAACATTCTTGTTGAAATAGTTATCACCTTCCATCATGTTTTGCATTTGTTTTGGGTTTTTTTTTTTTGGGGGGGGGGGGAGAGTTTGTACAAAAAATTTGTTTTTTGTACACTGCTACGTTCTTTTTAAGGGAAAGGGGGAGGGGCAGGAAGGGAGCATTTAAGGATTCTAACCTTTTACCTTGCGAAACGTAAAGCTGTTTTTTTGTATAAAGCAAAACTTTTTTAAAAAACTGTTGATTGTGATTTATGTAGTTCTCTCGGTGGGTCGAATGGATACCCTTGATCATAAAGTTGCTCCCTGTTTATCTTCAAAGGTTAAGGCGTTATTCCCTTGTTAATCTTGTTCTGTGGGGGGTCAGATCTCTGGTTTTTAAACCAGCGCCAGAGAGCTGTGGCCTCCAGGTCCCCCGACTCTCCTGCAGTCCTGACCCTTGTAATGGGACAGGCAACCCAGGATGCACAAGCGCTGGTATTGACAGGACATTGGTCATTTGCAGTAACTCTTCATCCATCATCATTAATTAAGTACAATTTGAGATGACAAACTGGATAGGATGCAAGTCTAGTGCTAGGTGAACACAGTGCACATGGGGGCAATTTGGAGACCTTCCCAGCATTTCCTTTGGAAACCGGAACATCTAAGCCTCTACAGCCCAAGAGGAAACCATTTGGCCCGTGTGGTTATAAGGAGCTGAGGAGCTAACTGGTCTGGGTCTGGGTCTTGGTTGAACCACATGGCTGAGTACTGTGTTCCAGACTCCTGCAACCCTTTGTGTAAAGGAGAGCCTCCTGCTGGCAGTTGTAGGTGTACTTCTCTCTAGTTCCCACTTCTGTTGACTCCTTTGCATTTCGTGATTGAATCAGAAGAATCCAGAGGTGGATTTTTCCGATGTCTTTGTGGACTCCTGATCTGACAAGAACCACCATTGACATGGGAACACGCAGGCTCCACACAGAAGGCAGCCCAGTCCAGACTCAAACCCAAGATGTGAGTGCTAACCACCTTACTAGATGTGGCGCTGCAACAAACGTGTTAATGTCGAAGAATTTCACCACCACATTTAAGACCTTACCTGTATCGGATACAACCAGAAAATTCTCTAAATCCCTGCTGTTTACTTCAAACGGTTTTCCCCAACTTTCAGTTCCTCTGCTGGAATAGCTTTTTTTCACCTATTTTTAAATGTTAACGAGCAACAGTGGAGAAAAGGGGGCAAACTCCAGCTGAGAAGCTGGGAGATGTCCGCGCCAGAGCACGATCCCACGTTGTGACAGCTGGTGGCAGCCCTGTGACCTCTGGGCTGCTGGTCTGGCACAGGGCTGTACAGTTAGGCCCAGTGCTGGCCACGCCCCACTCGTCGGGTTCAGGACCAATCAGAGGAGAGATGGCTTCGCGTGCCTGCAGGTGCTCAGGAAGCCTGAGGGAACCCATCCCTCCCTATGGATCTCTCTCAGGTTAGAACTAAGGGGCAGGGGGCTGTTCTAGGGCTGTCAGAACCTGGACTTTCCACAGTTCCTCCGGACTGAAGACTGCGCCAGGTGTACAGGGATGCGGCTGGTGGGGGGGGGTTTATTCTGAATGAGCAGAGCAAGGAGCAACTTTATCATCAGCAGTCCCACGTGCAGCACAGATACATTTGTCCTTTTCAGTCCTGTCCTGGGCCCCACTTACTCACCGGCCTGTAAATTCCACTTGCATTCAGTCATGTGTTTTTATACTTTTGCTTTGTACTACATACAAGATGTGCGTTTTACATTTGAGATATATCTATGTACAAAATAGGTTTTTATATGCAATATACGGGATATTAGGGGCAGGGCTGAGAAAACTGGATTTACATACTCCTGTGCTGGACTGGTGGCAGTAACTATCGACACCTCACAAATCTATAATTTCCCCTTCTGTTACCGTAGCAACTGAAGCTTGTTAGAAATTATATCTGTTCTTCTGCATGTGTTTTCGTTGTGACTTCATTTAAATGTTTTAGTAAGTGGTGATATGTCTGATTTATGTATTTTTTGAAAATAAAGTTTTGTTTATTTGTTGCTGAGTGTTTTCTGAATGAATGCAGTGGAAGGGAAGTTGTTTTGTTTGTCTCATTAACACTAGGCTCAGTTCAAACTGCTCAACTAAATGGCACACTGGGTGAACATTTTTAAAATTACAGGCTGGGCAAATGAATAGAAAAATATTTTCAGATGACATTGCATCATTTTATCTGGCTCAGTACTGTATCATATAAGAAAGGTTACAAACAAGTCGTTAAGTCCATGTGTAGTTCAGGTGGGGAGCTGCGTCAGCATGCGTAGGCTGCAAAGGAACAAGTAATAGGTTTATTCCATGCTGAAAAAAAGAAGAAAGAGAACACAACGTTTCGGCCGTGGAGCCTTCTTCAGGTGTGAGGGAGACAGGGCAGTAGGCAAAGGTAAAGTAGCGGGAGAACAAAGGTTGGGAGGGAGGAGGAGTGGGAGGCGGGAGTAGGGGACAGAAAGAGAGGCCAATCAAGAGGTGTGAAGTCAGAATGGGTGCAGAGAGGTGTGAAATGAAACTTCCAATGAATGGTGAAAATTTAAAAGAACAGTAGTCTGTCGTTAAGGGAAGGGAGAATGTGTGATCGTAGCTGCAGAATAATTTTAGTTTCGGTGGTCTTTCTGATGTATGAGTTCGGAATGTGGTTTGGTTGAATGATCCTCATCCAGCCATTTTTTGAAAGAAGACGGGGTATCAGCTTCAGTACATACGACACTACAGCCACAGCTAGATCTCAGAAGCCCAGCAGGACTGGGCCTGATCAGCCTTAAGAAAAATCAGGTCGCTGCTGTTGTTGGTGGACCAGTAAATGGAGCACTTCCCTCTGTGCTGAAGGAGGTATTGTACTTTTGGCAGAGACTTCAGCTTCTGGACCAGAATACTTCATCATTCAAGCTGTCAGTCTCCTTTCAGCTGGTACATGAACCATCCAGAATTCTCATTTTGAGTCCGGGGGGAGGGGGGGGTGTCCAGTGACTGAAGGCTGTCCTGGTCTATTTCAAGCTGACATTAACCAGCAGCAATATCCCAGCTGGCAGCCCACCGGAGCTCAGCAGGTGCGAGCCTGGCCGGTACCTGGGTGGGAGACTCCTGGGAAAGCCGAGGCTGCTGCTGGAAGAGGTGTCACTGGGACCAGTGGAGGAGGAGAGTCCCCCCATGACCCGTGCAGTTCTTTGAGTGGAATGTCCAGAAAAGTGCTATATAAGTGTAATGGTTGGAATGAAAACCTGTAGAAGCACAAGCAAGTGCTGTATAACATTTTTACTAAAACCTGTTGATTCATTAAAGATGAAGATTACTTATAAAACATTGCTGCATCTATATGATATCACTGCCTAAAGCTCATTGACCAGAATAGCCAACATACCATCAGAAGAGTTTTCAGCCGTAATGTTCCACCTTCTCTCTGATGTGTCCGGCGTATTGTACACGTAGCTCCCCCTACTGGTGGCGCTGTATAGTCACGCAAACCCCGTTGTTAATCTAGCATTGTTTTCTTTTTTGCCAGACACGAATGGCTATTGATTGAAAAAATGTTGCGACACAACAACGACTCCCCTTCTTTTTAAGCAACGAATAACTATATATATATAAAACAATACTCGTTGTTACAATTGAAACAATATCGTCGGTATTCATAAAGTACCCCCCCCCCCCCCCATAAAAAAAAAGACCTTTTCGTCTTCCTCAACGAAATGATTGAAATGATTAAACCTTTTGCTTGAAACATACTGTAACGCAACGGGGGCTCAGGCGGGCGCCCTTGCCGCATCTGGTGTCGACCGTAAGCGTTACAATACGTTCCAAGCCATCGCCGTTTTGTTAAAAAAAACGTTTTTTGAATAGCGAGTGCTTTTTGAAAGGGTTACAACGCTACATAAACACGCGTCAGATAAACCGTGCACTACAAATACAATCCTCGAGATGGCAGTGTGACAGGAAACTACCTTCCAGAAATTTCGGGAGTCGTTCTGTCAGCAGCCCATTATCGGGTTGGCGAGTTGTTACTGGGGCTATTTATGTGGCCACATTTTAGTAAACACGCTCAGAAACATGCATTAGGCATTTAGATTCTTGTTGTCTCGTCAAAAAAGGAAAAAGAATTGCACAAAGAAATACATCTGAAGCTTGGTGCTGGGACATTTATGAACAATTGTTAATGAAAGGCTAACCTAAAGATTCAATTAAGTTTTTTAGTGCATCGGACCATACGCATTAATAAGACTTAAGGTCTGGGGGAAATCAGATACTTGTATAATGCAGAGGTCATAAGAAAGGCTTGAAGGATCAAAGCTGGCGCTAAAATTTTCACACACGCTAGATTTACTCGGTTCACAATGCGAGTGTTTATTCCAGTTAACAGAACCAGACTTAAACACCAGCAAACGGTGTGCATATCCTCGCTTTATTGATGAAAAGTTGCACCAGAAAAACATTTAAATATTGCTAACAGAAAAGTGTAGAACGATAGCTAAAGCAAAATTTCAAGCAGGTCTTTCCCAATAAATTACTTACAGTATAAATATACTGCTACCAATAAATTAAAGACACCTGTTAGTTTTTTATCTAACAGCATCCATTAGCTTTCCATGTTTATGATCTGATTTTATGTTTAACTTCTTCCTGGATTTGTCACGCTGATGAGTCTGCGGTCGCCAAACAGAAGCACTGACACCCTCCTGAGTAATCTAGCAATATATTATTACAGTCTATCACAGTAATTCTCCGCACTGAAAAAGCTTCAGCGCTTAATAGTTGAATGTATACATCTTTTCCTGGTATAAATAAGTGCAATACATTATGAATTAACAAAATGCAACAATGCAAAACACAACACCCATATAAGATATTTACTTTTTGTGCCTCTTTATTTAAAATTGGATATTTCAGGACCTATGGACCTAAGGAAAAATACAAATCTTGAACTAGGTTCTTTCTCAATGGGGTAATAAAAATCGATTTGAAAAGTACTGTAAAATACATAAGAGCTGAACGGGTCACAGTGCAATATATATTGTGCTCCACTCCCAACACACACACTGGAGGATATGAAGGATCAAACCTGCTGTTGTTTAGTCAGAGAGTCTCTATCTCAAGGCCATCGTCCCCAGAGCTGAGCTGGCATGTAAGCTGTTAGCAAGATCCCCTTCTCAGCCAGCAGCTGCTGCTTGTAATGCATTACAACTGATAAAGCCCCTCTCATCTCCTGCCAGGCTGCCTTGCTGGGAGAATCTGAGGATATAAAAAGTTTGCAAGAAAAGGCAGCAAAATTACAACTGTGACATGGCTCTGGCAACAAGACTGGGATTTCCGTGGCATCGCCCTGGAACAGTGTGGACGTATCCCAGGGGGATTTCTTAAAAAGAAGGAATGACAGAATGCAGCTGTATGACCCGAGTGCATCTGGGCCAGCCAACAGCATCGATATAGAGATCATGCTGTGCTTTTCCCTGGAATAGATACACTTGCAAGGAAAACATCTCCTAGTGTTGAAAGAATGTCTTCATGGCAGCATGTTTCTGGATCAATCTACAGATCTCGGGGCACTTCCCTGAACACACTCTTCTGAACCTGTGAAAGTAGACGCCTTAATTTCTTTCCAAGTCCTATTGTAGCACCTTTCAAAAACACGTCTTAAAAATGATTCTTCAAAAGGCCTCACGTGGTAGCGAGGGCGAGCTCCCTCTGTAGCGTGCGTTTAAAAAACTAAAAACCAAGAGTCGCAGTTGAAAATAAAAACACTTTATTATTCTGTAAAAGAACAATCCCAGATTGCCAGCAAACACTCGAAATTAAACCAAAAAAAAATATACAACCGAAAGAATTAAAAATGAGAGCAAAGGACTTTGTAAGACGGCACACACATCTAAGACACGACACAGAAGAAATTAAACGGCACGGACAGGTTTCCAACATGAAAATATTTACAGAACGAACACGTAAGGAAAGGAAAGCAAGCCCAGACGGCAGAATGAGTTTTTACCCTCAAAAAAGTGCTTTGGAATATATATATATAGTTAATCCCAGTGTATTGTTTTCAAGCCGAGAAAAAAAAAACTAGGTGAACAATTCAGACTTTCTGCTAATTCATTTTTTTGTTTCGGTAAAAACACCAAACCCTGTTACAAGCTCCGCTCCAGTGTTTTAATAGTTTGAGCTCAAATTTGTCAGGTAAGCTTTTGAAGACAGACAAACAAAGGCTATGACAGCTTCTGAACTTCATATTGTGTTTTAATACATATTATATATACTAGTGCATCAAAGGATGTTTAAAGTGACTCCTCCGTGGCCACAAACACAAAGGACCCACAATAACTGAACGAGTCATGAGTGTGAGTAAATGCTGCTATTGATGCTGAGGGGGGGGAATATTTTTAGGAGCGTGTGCCAGATGAAAACTTCCTCCGTGCCACAACAGAAAGCTCTTTAAAGGAGGTGTAGCTGATCAAAAGCTCTCTCTCACCGGGCCCTGATTGTGTCTCCAGTGTATGCGTGCATGTTTCTCAAAAATGACACCATGCCGTGGAGTAAGGCAAAACACATTACAAATAATGGTCAGATCATTTTTTTTTTGCAGAAGTGCTCGAGCCCATGACTTGCAACCTGCAGGGATGCTCGTCAAGCAGCAGAGATGGCTGACCTGGGGGTTCAAATTGTTGCGATTCCCTATGAGTCTCTGAGATGCTAGAAGGCAGATGCTATCTGCAGAGTGATATTCTACTATACATCTCAGAGATGCTAAAAAAAAAAAGTCTCGAGCATCTCCGATACTGGCAGCACACTCCTGACCTTGGATAGCTTTCACCCGTCTGGCTAACAAACTAACACGTGTGGAATCTCAGCCTTCCATTCATGCAACCTTTTATTCTTCTCTGCTACAACAGATGATCAGAAAAGACAGTTAATTAGCTCTCCAGAAAAACAAGACTGGTGCTGATCTGAAAACAAAGATGCTGGAAATCTGCTTCTGTTTCAGAAACCGCTGAAACAGCTGGGCCCAGGACTCCTGATGCCCCATTCTCAGCTGGGACAGACCTGCTGGCTTCACAGGCAGCCCATGCTAAAGGAACTTGCAGCAGAAACATGACAACTATTTGTTCAGCTTGAGCAGACAGTTCACCACCGGGAGCCCTCCTACAGTCTTAAACATCTGGGACTGTTAAAAACTTTGCCACGGGATCTACACAGCAATAAAAATGTCTGCCGTTTTCTAAAACCCTGTTGTTGAATACTGTCTGCAGATTGAAGCAGTGCAAGAATGGGAATAATTGGCTCTTTAGAACATAAAATGTGTTAATTATCTAGACGTAGAAATCAAACATCAGGTGATGCCTTACAATGCTTCTGGTTTCTTATACACTAGGTTTTCCTTAATCTATAATCATTTTAGGAGTGGCACCTTTTCAGACGTACATTTTGCTGATATGCCAATGGTGTAATAAAAAATAATACAGTCCATTATTATTTTTTCCATTTTTTTCATATCCTTAATACACAGAAGCGGCATTCTTCTAGCTAGATGTAAATACTTCTCAGGGCCTACTCACCTGCAGAGCAGTGGTTTTACAACAGAACTGTTGGTACTGACGCACAGTGGGTTCAAGCAGCACAACAGCAAACATACAACTCAAGATGTGTCAGTAGAGGCTTATGCTTGTGATGACAGAAGGCACTGGCTACACGCACCGCAAACGCCCGACACTGCCTGGCCATGGGGACGCCAACACACTCGGATAACTCTAGCGATTTGGGATTGTGTCTGCAAAACCAAGACACTAAGTCTAAGAACATCTTTTGGGAAGCAGAACCAAAGACTACTGACTCCTGCAGCCTGTGAGAGGGCTTTGATTCACTCCACTCTGAAATATTAAGAAGAGAAAATGCCACAGTAAACTGTTTTCATATCTGCCTCAAGCGCAGTCCAAGTAGATCACATCAGCAGCTGATTTCAGTGGCTGGGGGGGGTCAGGTAAGGGCCGGGGGGAGTGGTAAAGAGAGTGGGGGGGGCCACAGCTCGCCCCTCACCCTTGCACAGGTCATGCAAGGTGCTAAGATCAGAGCTGATGACTAACCCATAGATTAATCTATAGACAGCAGTTCATACAGACAAGCCCTCCACAGAAGACTACAGAACTATGTACAGGTATACAGTGGCAGGCCTGGCGGTGCACGGTTCCCCTGTTTTGCCTTCTCCAGTGGAGATCTCGGCCAACAGACGCACAGGGAACACAGCTCAGCCACAGCCACCTCGGCCGACGCCCCCCCCACCCCCAGCCTCACACACTCACTTTCCTTTTTGTCTCTCCCTCCTGTACAAGCTTCAGACAAGTGCAGCATAGCTTCTAACCTAACCACGCTAAGGCGGCGGGGAGGTGGAAAGACGCCAAGACCTATTACAAGAAAGGTAAACTGCGGACATTTGACGACCTTTGGTAAGCAATGGTATCGAGGGCTGCATACCAGTCATTTTTTTTTGCTCCTTCTGAAAACCAACGCAGAACAACAGGGCCACTCAAACTGACTGGGAGCCTCGGGCAGGGGCTCATGCTCTTCCACTCCAGCCTGCTCGAGGGGGAGATGCCTGCAGGCCACACCACACAAGAGGATGCTGGGTATTCCAGGTCTCCTAGGCAACCTGAATCCCTGTGCCCCACACAACACGAGGAGCACATCAACATTCCCCTGGGAGCATGTCTCTCAACACATAATGCTGTCCCATATTAGGAGAGAGATTTCTTTCCCCACTGGGAATCTGGCTGTATCGCTGCCAGTTTTCTCCGTCGTCAGAAATGACCTCTTCCCTCCTCGTCTCCTTGCCGGCCTGCAGCCTCAGGACCAGGTACAGATTTATTTTTTTTCTTCAAGCTGTTGCAGAGTTCCTCCTTCGTTTCATTCCTTTTCAGTACGAGTCGGTATTAAAGCAACGCACTTGTGCTTCGTTGAGTTGTTTTTCTGGAAAAATAAAAACACGAAAAAAACTCCGGAACAAAACAAAAAAGAAAAACTAAACGGGAAGAAGAGCATTTCTCTCCTCCCCCCCTCTGCTTTTTTTTTTCTCCTTGCAAAAGAAAAAAAAAAATCACTTCCCCTCCTTTCTGCCGCTACAAAACGATTCTCGCAAACAAAAGGGGTAAAGAAAGCCCAAGCGGCCATCCTCACTTCTTCCTGTCCTTGTGCTTGCGGTCCTGTTTGCGCGCCTGCTCGGCGGCCAGGCTGCGCGGGATGAGCAGGACGCTCCCGTCGCTGCCGTACTGGAGCGCGTAGTCGCTGGCGGGGTAGGGGCGGCCGTTCTCGTCCCGCAGGCTCGAGAAGACCTCCTGGTACAGGCTGTGCACCTTCTGCTTCATCTGGCGGATGGAGCGCACGAACTCCATCTTCTCCTTCAGCAGCCGGGTCTTGTCGCGGCGCAGCTCCTCCACGCCGTGCTCCAGGTTCAGGATGGTGTCCAGCTTGCGCTTGCGGCAGTTCTGAGCTGCCATCTTGTTCTTGCCCCGGCGCCGGATGTCCCGGACCAGGGCCAGCTGGGCCTCGCTCAGGTGGTGCTTGGCCAGCAGCTCGTTGAACTCCTCCACGGGCAGGTTGATGATCTTGTCATTGGAGAAGGGGATCTTCATGGCGCGGGCCCGCCTCTCGTCGCGGCTCGACTGCTTGTCCAGGAGGTCCTGCGGCGGCTGGTGCTGGGGCTTCTCCCGGGACGGCTTCTTCCCTGCGCCGGCTGCCTGGGGCTTCTCGGCATGGGAGGACAGGGGCAAGTTGTAGGTGTGGTTGTGGCTGACGTGTTCCAGGTGGGGCAGCTGGTGGAACAGGGCCGGGTCTTGGTAGCTCATGCGGCAGAACTTGCTGTATTCGGGCTGGTAGCCTCCCACTGCGCCCTCCTCCAGGTCCGCAACGGCCTCGGAGTCAGTGCTGTAGCCCACAGCCCCTTCCTCCGAGAAGGAGACGGAGGCAGAGGATGAGGACGAAGAGGAGGAGGTCTCGGAGCTGCTAGGGGAGACTGGGCTGTGGCTGGAGTCCAGAGACAGACCGGAGTCGGAGTCCAGTTCCTCCTCTAGCTGGGAGGCCTGTGCTTGGCTGAAGCCCTCCTCCATTGCCAGGTCCAGAAGGCTTATCTCATCCAGCATGGCCTCCTCCAGGAGACCACCCAGTGGGTCGGGCATGGCCGGCTCCAAGGTGCTGTTGCCCGTGCCATTGAGCACTGGCGGGAGGAAGATGCCTGTGAGGTTGGTGGCGCCGAAGGTGGAGTTGACGTCAGTGGAGTTGCTGGAAGAGAGGCTCAGGAGGGCGGATGGCTGGCCGGGGGCCTCCAGGGAGCAGCCGCTGTCCAGATCAGGGCTGAAGAAGGCCGGGAAGTCCTGGCTGCAGCTTGGCAGGGAGGCCTGGTGGAGACTCACGTCCTGGTGAATGGGGGTGGGGCTGGAGAGGCCAAAACTCTCCACAGATCCGGTGTCCATCCCACTGCTGTTGCCACTGGAGCTGGTGTTTCCGTGGAGATAAGAAGAATCAGTCACGCTGTTCACCTCCATGTCCTGTAGCCAGTGTGAAAACAGAGGAATAACCATCAGAGGTAGCACCAGAATTTCCACTACAGAGCCGCTTCAATTAGCATTTACTAATGTAAGACTAATAAGGACGCTCACATGTATGTTTATAAAGGCAATTTATTACCGCAACCATGAAACACATACTCATGCCAGTTGGACATGTGATGTTTACAATGAGCCAGTCACTCATGAGCCCTTATTCTGAGTTTAATCTGCAGGAATTTACAGAGGGACTGTCACTGAAGCACGCACATAATCTTTCCAAACCGACTGCGACAGGAGCCAGCCTTAACAATGGCTCACTGCCTTGTCCCAAACATGCCCCAAAAACCCTTTCTAAACTGCAAAAAACAAAGCAAGATCACAGTTCAGGACGAGGAGGGGCCATATGACACATTTACACTCATTTGCACTGCCCATCAATCCGATTTGTCTGCAGGATAAAGGCGACTGAGACACAGACCTGCAGCTCCATGATGGCCATGATGTCCTGCCACTGCTGCTCCAGGTCCAGCGGGGCGTCAGTCTCGGGCAGGAGGGGGGACAGCAGTGGGCCCTGTGAGGTGGACGGGCCCACTTCATGCGCCTCAGGGGTCACCGAGCCTGGGAACTGAACAGATGGACACGCAGGTCAGCCCTCATTCTCTGTTACCCCACAGTAAGAGCACCGAACCCCCGACCTACAACGTATTTGAGCTTATATGATCAAGACTACAATATTTTGAAATATCTGCTTTGCAGAGGCAGAACAGTGCTGCAGAGATAAATATTACCCAGTTCCTTGGCTGTTTCTTGAGTCTTTAATGACTTAATAGAATCATTAACTGCCTGAAGATGGCAATTCACTAAAGGAAACCAGACAGTGTGCAGGACTTAGGAGAGATTACACACGAACAAACAAGCACACATTCCCCATCTGTACTGCCTCATAGCACACTAAAGCAGGCACCTAGTCTGTGTGATCCCCACCAGAGGAGGATTTACAAAATACTAACTGCAGGAGTGTGAATAAATGTGACCCTCAAGCCTTATGCACTACAAATGTGACTTTGTTGTATGCAATGCTATTAAGATTACTGAAAAACATGGTTTAGATATTTTAAAGGAAGAAATATGTCACACCTGTAAATCTTTCTCTTTTTTATGCTTACTGTTCCTATTTCATCGGGGATTATGAATGGACTTGGAGGGAACAGCATATAAAAGTGCAGGTAGTTTACACCATGAGCTTCAGGCATGCGTGAGTTCTGTTCATAGCGTCCCGTTACCTCAGCCTCGTCTCCAAATGGGAAGGTGGCCTCCAGCAGCCGGAGGCACTCCTGCAGGGACAGTGTGGTCTGGTCACCAAGGCCCGGCAACTGAGGACAGGACACAGAACGGAGACATGGGCGTTGAGCTGCCAGGGGAGAGGGGTGGCACTGCATCCAACACAGAACAGCATCCCACTTCAAAGGACAGCACCTCGCTTAAAATGGAAAGACTCTCAAGTTCTAATAAATTCCTGTGACTCTGACTTCACGCTTGTATTTTATAGGCGCCACGTAACACAACTAAGGCACAGCTGAAAAAAAGAAAAGATGCTGCTTCCTGAAACCTTTTCGGAATCTGGATTTGTTTGTTTTGAGCTGTTTGTAACCTGTTTCTCTGCAAGCAGGCAGTCCATGGTTTGAGGAGGGCCTGCTGACACCTTCACAGTCTCTGTGGAGAAGGCAGGAGACTGCCAGAGTGACAGATTTTGGTAGCTTTGCTGAGAGCAGCAGGTCTGTGCCACAATGCAGAACAGCAGCACTGCAGACTTCAGACTTCAGCAGGGTTACGTGCTCATCAGGAAGGAGGGGTACGCAGTTGTGCAGAGCGACAGAGCCAACACAGTGGTCCGTTTTGAGGCTTGGCAGACTGCTTCTGAACGAGGCTCTGTTCCTGTACCCCAATATTTCCCACAAAGCACTGTGAAAACTGAAATAGCAGTAAAACTGAAACCATGGCCACATGAACGTGCAGGAATGTACCCGAGCTGTGAGCTTGGCCTACATAACAAAACAGCACACATCTCAGGAATAGATGACGCCCACCGCATGCCAATAGCATCACTGAAATGTTTACAATTTAGGATCTGTGTATCTTGTTTCACTATCAAACAGAAGAAATTATTTTATACTTCTGAATGTATCCAAAAGTACTAACAAAGTCACAGGAACCATCTAACAGAATCAACCCGTGAGCTCGGAGTACAGTCCCACAGTGAATCCTGAAAGGTACAGGCAGCTCTTTGCCTTCTGCACATTTGCTGCAGGTAAAAAATTAAAAAAAAAGATACAATAAATGCAGACAGGATCAATTATGAGGGGATGAAAGTGAAAGATGTTAGGCTCTTACTTTGTTGTGTGGGGTTTCTACGATTTGATCAGCAGTATGGAAAAATAAAACTGAGACACCCACAGCCTCCAGCACTCTGCCATCCAGTCCCTTGAGATCATCACTCGGACAGGATAATGAGCATGGCATCGCCGGGCTGACGGACGAAGGGCGAGCATGGCGTCTCTGCCCTGAGGGAGCGCAAGTGCACTCCATTATGTGGGCTTTTGGAATTATTCACATCAGCAAAGAAAGAGAGAAAGAGTGAGGTGGAGGCATAACTGGACAAACGAGAGAGAAGTACAGAGTGATGGAGAGAGAAAGAAGGGGGTAAGGAAAGTACTATTTTATGTGGGATGTGCTTTAATATAAGGCCACTTATATTTGCACCCTCTTTCCAGAGCTGGGTGTTTGACTGATCGAGGGCTTGAACCCGGAGTTCACCCCCCCCACACAAGGCCTAAAGAAGAGAGAGCGATTGACAGATGTCAGGAAGGCACACCTGGCTGGGGATGCTCTCCCCGGTCTCGCCGTCCACCTGGGCGTGCGGGAGCGCCTCCTGCAGGTTGCGCCCGTTCCTCCAGCCCTCGCCCTCCTCGCTCCCCTCGGGCGGCTGCTTCGCCACCTCGCCGTCCTTCTGGCGGCTGCTGTAGTCAAAGACCTCGCGGCCCGCCCCCAGGTCGACGTCCTGCCGCCACAGGATGTCAATCAGGTCGATGTCCTGGAACGAGAGAGGCCGAGCCAGGCCCGTTATCTCTTCGGCTGATGCGCGGCTGTCCCAAGGCCATTTGGATTTGCGATTCTGAATGCAGGCGGCACAGTGGTGCAGCGGTCAGCATCGGCACTGGGGGGCCTGGGTTCAATTCCAGACCAGTATGTGCTCCCTGTGTCCGCGTGGGTTTCCTCTCACAGCCCAAAGGCACACAGGTTAATTGGCTTTTGGGAAAACTGGCCCAAGCTGTGAGTGAGTGAGCGAGCATCTGTGTGTGTCCTGAGATGGACTGGTGTCCCGTCCAGGGTGTATCCTGCCTTGCGCCCAACGTATGCGAGGACAGGCTCCCCTGCGAACCTGGATTGGATGAAGCACTTAGAGAAAGCATGGATTCCGAATACAGGCCCACACCAGCTTTTGAAACAGGCAGTCTGTGATGAGCAACATAATGCAGAGATTTTTACATCTGCTACAAGCAGCTTGAGCCCTGAACCTCATTCACTGTGGTATAAAACATTTTTGTGGTAAAGAAGCTAAAATATTAACAGAAACAAAGGAGCCAAAAGAGCATGGTTTCCATAATATTGTTAAGCCCTGATGTCTTACACAAAACGTACACATGCTGGGGCCGGTAGCACGCAATAAGTATTGAATTTCTTCAGAGTTAAATATTAACCAGGGTTCTGACTTGGAGTGTTGAGCTGTTTAGCACAAACAACCCTTAAAGTGAAGAAACACTTCACTGGCACACGAAGGGGAAGCTGAACTGATGGAGTTTCATGAGCAGGTAAAGGGGTTCTGATCGTCTCGGGTGGGGCGAGAAGGTCCGAGAGCCGGCGGCGAGGGCGATTTCAGTTCACACTACAGCTCACTGCAGATGGGGGGGGGGGGGGGGGAACAGAAAAACGAAAGGGATCCGGACAAGCCCACGTTGTTCTCCTCTGCGACGTTTCCCTTGGCGTCTGCGGCTGCGTGCTTCAGGGTGCGGCTGCCGAGCCCAACGCCAACACTGCCCTCGGCACCCAGCCCGGGGGCGTCATGGCCCGCTCCGCATTCCTGCCCTCCAACACCCGTGAGAAATCCATCTAACGCGCTGCCGCGTGCTCCACCGCCATGTGGCCTCAACTGAAAAACAACCTCATCTTCCCTCGGCGTCAGGAGGGCCGCGTGAGGGCAGAAACCACAGAAGCAAAACGGCAGGCCATGTAGGAGCTAACGCAGCTGATACCGTGGCAAACCAGAGGCATGTCCATACATGTGCTCAGAGAGAGCGCTCAGGGAACACTGCTGGAAACACAGTCCACAATCGATTTTTACAGGCAAGTCTCATGAAACTGCACACTGAACCCCTCTGTCTGAGAGCACGGGGCTTTGCAGCCACATCGTTCGGAAAGAGTGCACCAGCAGCCATCTCACCCTGCAACTCACAACTGGCAGCCCACTGAAGCTCAGCAGCGTGAGCCTGGTCAGTACCTGGATGGTGGGGGAGGTGAGTCCCCATTGCCTGTAAAGCACTTTGAGTAGAGTGTCCAGAAAAGCACTATATAAGTGTAAGCAATTATTATTAGAGCGATTCTACATCTCAATTTCGCACCAGCTCAAAGTCTGGACACGTTCTGTCCTGTAGGACTGGGGTTCCCAGTCCCAGTCCTAGAGGGCCACACTCTCACAGGCTGATGGGCCCGAACTCTCAGTTACACAAGTCTCAGAGGCCTTAATGGACGTAAGAATCAGATTAATCCAAATTGTTTGACTGCTCCTAAACATGTAGGAGGTCACCTTAAAAAACGTGCATGTCATAAGTCAAATGAAATCCCAAACTTTTGAGAAGAAATGAAAAATGTACAAAAATCCCAATAAAGCAATTTGAGGTTTCAATAAGGTGATTAAGGTCAGATGGAATGAAAAATATCAGATTTCTGTGTGTGTGGACACACAAGGACCAGGACTGGGATACTCTGCTATAGAGGATCAAAGCCACAACTGCCCCAAGTGGCTCTTGAGAGTGAAATCTGTTCCTGTATTTGCCTCGATCCCAGGACCTGCCCTGGGATTCTAGAGCTCTATCGTGCACCTGCATTGCTTGTGCAGAAGATGGATTAAGTATTTTTAAAATAAAAGGTTTATTCCACACGAAATTAATCCATACAATATTTGACCTTATATGATTTTAATTAGAAAAGTGTGCAATTAGGAGAATTGGTTAAAATATACCTACTCTATATCAGTTAAGCCTTTGTCACACTACAGGACTCGACACGACTTCTAGTCAGAGAGCATGTCAAATTTAACGACTGCACTTGCTGAATCTCGCTGCCCTTTCTGTCCTAGAGGGTGTCAAATTATACGACTAGGAATCGCAGGGGGTGACTAATTACACGATTCCCTCACGACTTTTCAACCCGTTTGATTTTGTCATAGCGAGTCGCAGAGTCGTAGGGGCTGTTAAGAGCACTATGACTGAGTCCCTGGGGGTATCACACTACACACTCACGGTAATGGGCGCGCGCCGCGACTCTCTACAACTCGCTGTGATTTTCTTACGATTAAGTAAATGAAGGCGACGACTGAAAATCCTAGGAAAAGACGTGTCGTGTGATGCTGGCTTTACAGGTCATCAGTTTGACGTATGCTTCGAACCCACACACCTAACACCGTGTTGGCCATAATTTCCTTCATCAGCTACACCAAGAAAGAGTTCAGGTGTCACTCTGAACCTCTTGAATGGGGCAGTACTGCAATTCCACCAGGATGTATGTAACATCTACAGCAAAAAAAAAAGTTGCAAGCTCATCATCAAATGCCCTTTAAACTTCTGCTGTTTGAAGTACTGGAAATGCACCACTCAAATCCACTGAATCCCTTAGTTCTTTCAGGCACTCTTTCACAGCTTGGACCATCTTGTCTTCTCTTCTTAGTTGTCCGGGTTCTAAGTTCTTCCTGTCCCAGTTATCAGATCCACTGATGTCAGCGCATCCGTCTGGCTGCAATGAGGAGCTGGATGACATGGGACACAAAACAGCCAGTCTTGCCCCTTGGGGAGCAGGAACGTTATATCAGCCTGCTGTTTCTCCTGAGCAGGACATACCACAGAGACCCCAGCGACTGCCACACCATAGGGTGAAGTATTCCTCAAGGTCCAATACAATTGAGAGGTCTGGTAGTTTCACCTGGGTTTTCATGATAAAGAAACTTGAGGTCTACACAGCACTAATCCTGCAGGAAGCAAAACCCATCCTCTTTCCTCCAGGCTCTTACAGACCATGGAAACATTCAGAAACACTTGACATTCAGAGCGACACAACAGCCACAACAGTGGGGTGTCAAATCTCAAACCCCCACCTCACAAAACGGGGTGCAAAAATATCTTGTTTATATCACTAACCGCAGTTACTACAGTCTACAATCGGCAAAAGCAGTAAAACCAAACAGAAGGGCTGAAATTAAAAATACCGACCAGCCCCAGGCTGTGGACACTAGTCTGAGGTGGGAGGACTCCCGTTGTACCACAGGGTACTTCACTCAGGTGGCTCCAGTTAAATACCCCGTGATCTAAAATGCACAAGTAGAAATGGCTTTTTTACCAAAGAAACGCTAATAACATAAAAATACCCTTCTTTTCTATGACAGGATGCAGCTGGAAGATATTTGGAAAGAAGTTCCTGCCAAATTAATAAATGCAAACATTTCTGTGCCGATGATGAAGGAATTTACAGCCACATAAAGAACAAATCAGGGGCAAGAAGGGGTCCAATGCTGTCGGGCTGAAGCTCGCGAACAGGAGGCCACCCATGCCTGCATTTACACTGTCACCAGCGTTCTTCCCTCTGCAGTCTTTTGCAAAACAAAATCAAATCCAAAACTTGCCGTTGCTCTGATTTCATATCGAATGACCCAACAACCCTGCTGGACAGGTGCCCATCCTGCACGCCCCGCCGCCCCGCGTCTCGTCTTGGGGCCGAGGGCACAACGCAGAGCGAGGGGCAGAGCCGCGCAGCTGGGAACAGTCAGCTGAAAGGCGGACAGGGGAGGGGCTGTTTACAAAGCCCAGGACGTGTGCTGGCAGGGAGTAAACAAGCCAGGGGTTGCAAAACAGCGCGTGTGTGCACCCTGGAGTGCAGTCACCCCATCTTGTATTACAAGCCAGCAAACCCAAGGACACTCTATTCCTTCCCAGAGTGACTGACAGGTGGTTTTTGCAGATGTTCCTTCTAACTTTATAATAGGGCTTCACCAGAGAGCTCCATTCTCTGCCAGAACGTGGAAGGGGGTGGGGGGGAGGGAAGCACAATGCCAAAGATGTAATATTAAGAAGGTTACTGCTTGAACATGCTCAGAGAAAGTTAAAACTCCATTTTCAGGCCTTGGCTCACCCTGTTCAATGAGCCTGTCGCTCTGCAGGACGTTTTCTCCTTACCCAGCATCTTCGAGCAGCCACGTTCTCAAAAATCTGATGATCTTGTAATCTATACTAATGTGCTTCATTGGATCTGTTTTTCAATCTACAGGAGAGAGGTTACTCACAAAATGGTAAAGGTGAAAGAGTGCTTAATTTTTCCACTATGTCATTTTCGAAAAAAAAAAATCTGGCATGAAGCAGTCCAAGCTGTGAAAGCATCAGCAGCACAAGCCACAGCAACATGAGATTTTGTTACCAATTCATGACCTACATGGACTTGAAAGCTTCACCGGCAGAAAAAGACTATGAACTCTGAACCTGGGCTTTCAAGAGGAGGAGCGAAAGGTTTTCCCTGCATGATGCACTGCAGAATCAAGGTGGACACTGGGGTCTAGGAGAGGTCATCTCCTAGAGAGCCAGATGTGAATAGAGGCCTACAAAATATCAGCACCGCCACTCCTTACATAGTTTTACATAAATTCAGCCCATAAAAGTTTCAAAGCATTTAGAAACTATACCATATTCTTGACTGCTTCCGGACTTATTGATTCAGAATGAAATGGGAGGCAGGGAAGTCTTTGTTCAAACAAAACGCAGCTTTGGCCATCAATAGCAATCACACAACAGATGAACTGCGTCAGTCTTGCAGCAAAACGTTTAATAGCTAAAAAAAAGTTTAAGCTAATTCCTAGTTAAGTTAAGGGAGCGGTCACAAGGCTGAGAAAATGCCACACGCGTGCCCGATTCTTTCATTTATACATATATTTGACAAAACGTGCACATCAACAACCAGTCACAGACGGGCCAGGCAGTACGCGTTGGTAGCGGTGGCGATGGGAGCTGCCAGGAACAGCAGCCAGCTCACAGAGGAACAGCGGCCAGCTCACAGAGGAAGGACTCTGGTCTCCGCCGGGGGGCGCTGATCTGCCAAGCCACGGCCTGCGTCAGGGCGACACCGCAAGGAGAGCCACCCACGGCGGCTGGCAGGGAACCGCCCAACCCTTCCCGGTCCAGAGCACATCGCCAGGATTCAGCGGGCAGAGGAACTGCAGGAATGCAAAGGCTAGAAAGCCAAGGAATTATCAGCCAGGCCGCTGAGCACTGAGTCACGGATAAGACCTGGCTGGACGGGCAGAATGAAAACCTCTCAACAACACTGTACAACTGCCCAGCCTGGAAGAGTGCATCAATGCGTCTCAACAGGTTTAAAGTACAAGCAAAACGCCTTTAGGATGACAAGGAAAATAGCTTTAGTGCCCTAAAAAAAAAAAATCACACTGCAATTGTTTTCAATTACTGAAGGTCATTTTCGGAAGCGGCTGCAGAATTAGACTAACAAAGTAAGACGGTGAACTCAGTCAGGCGCGAGTGACAAGACACAGGCCAGCGGAGCTGTGGCAGTTTGGCATCATTAAGACGGAGCAGCAGTGCTGCATCAGGTGCAGACAGCAGATGGGCTGTGCGCCTGGTGCCACTGAGGCAGGAGATCTGGCCAGATGCAGCTCATGATTGAGTTTATTGATCCCTGTCAGTGCAAATAACCCCGCCGACTGTAAGAGGTACACTGCCCAGGCTCCATTAGGAGCTGGAGAGGCAAGAGGTGGTAGGTGGGGTAGAAAGCTTCCTAAAAAGCTTCCTGTAAAAAAAAAAAAAGGGAGCGAACGGCAGTAGCTCCTCTTTCAGCCTTCGAAGTCATTCTGAGAATAAGAGAGTTTCAGCATCGCAGGCTGCATGATGCAAAATCCATCTTGATTTACACACGGGCTCTACAGACCTGAGAGGTCAGAGCGAACAGCAGCTGTGACTCGTGCTGGGGCTTGCAAACCATCTGCACCCCTGCAATGAAACTGGAGGATGTAGCCAGGGGACTTTTTATTTTTATTTTTTGCCAGGGCAGACTCATCTCAGGCCTGGAAACAGAAAGCGGTGGCCTTATTTTTTTTTCCTGAACACCTGTGCCGCGAGTCTTGCGGATAAACGCTGCAGTGGAGCACAGTGATTCACAAGCCCCGCCGCCGTGAGTCACTCTCCTGTATCTGATGCTTACACATACACACCGCTGCCCTCCCCCGTCCAAGCAACCAGCTTCACAGGCCAGTAGCTCATAGCGTACTGGCTGGCACACGAACGGGCACAGGCTGGCCAGAAGCACCAGGGTCTGGGAGGATCTCTAATCTAGGAAACCACTGCAGTAATCAGGCTTGTTGGAGAACACTCCTAGAAGTCAACGTGCTTTTCTCAGCAGCTAAAGCCGAATTCTGTCTTCTTAATAAAAGTTAGACAACAGGGGATGTTATGGGAGGGGAAAAAAGAAGAGCCGAGAGGACAGTTTCTAGTATGGAGACGAACATATTCACCTGCTGCTGGTGACATTGTGGAAACGAGCATAAAACTGTCACATCAGTCGATCGAATGGAGGCAACACTGAATTCTGGCTGCTCCCTACTACCTGTCTAAACACGTACGGTACAGCATGGTAGACTCCCAGCTCTACAGCACTGCACTGCACGGCACTGCCCTGCGCCCCACTCCTGCTGACCGCCGAGACCCTGAGCCAGCCCCGAAACGAAACCCAGCTTGGCCTGCAGCCTCCGGCCACTCTGCCCCAACTGTGGACCGGTCATCATCCCACACAGCAGACGCTGAGAGTCACGGGACTGAACAGCTACTAATAGGGAGAGAAACTGTTTCTTGCGGGACCGAGTTGCAGTTGTAATGCCTTTTTTAGCCCCATTACTCTCAATTTAAAACAAACTCGAGGAGAATACCTTTTTCATCTAGCACTGAGGGTTCCAGCTCTTCTTGAATGCTGGAATCTGCCCAGACTGCAGAAGGAACCGCCACTTCTGTACACAAGGGCTGGGCTTTTCCCTCTCATGCTTGTTTTACGGTGCTCTGGACCAGGAGGGGCACAGCACATTGCCAGGACTCAGCCAGAGGAGCTGCTGCTGCTGCTGCTGCTGCCCCACCCTCTCTCGTTCTGGCTGAAGCAGTGTGGAGACAAAGGTCCCCAGCCCCGCCCTGACACTGGGCACTGCTGTGCCAGTGCTGGACAGACTGCAAATGCTGGGGTTCCCCCCAACTGACGCAACAGTAACCGCCAGCGGAAAAGCTCCCAGATCAGGACCATACAGGGGCCTCCCGGCTCAGGTGCACCAGTGGAGAAGGGACACTAGGAACTCCACACACTGGCAAACTGTGCTCACCCGGAAGATTCACTGAACAAACAAGAAACCAAGTAATACATGTCGGACCACAGAATGCCTTTAGTCATGTCTTGCAGCAGAGATCATTCTCACCTACGGAAAACTACAGTGCTGCCTGGCTGTGCCAGAGCTCCAGCTCTCAATCCAAACTCCACAGATGAGACTGGCAAGTCCCTGGCTGGCTGGCAGCACAGGGCTCTTTATCCTTGGCACCAGCTGCATTTCTCCTTGAGCACACTGATCTCTGCTATGAGAAGCCTGTGCAGGCTGAATTTACTACCGTTCGTTTCTCTAAGTTTGTGCTTAGACAGATTTATCAATGAGCAGTCAGAGACGGGGGGACCCTGGTCAATGTAAAGAAGCCTCCAGCTATATTATATATATACTGTATATATATACAGCTATACACTGTACTATTTGAGCTACAAAGTCACTCCACTGATTAAATAAACACTCATAAAATAAAAGACCCACCATAAAAATGACGGATAGAAGCCTCCAGTAAAAATGACGCTACTTCATTTCAAAAGGTTTTTACGAACCACACCCCTCTTCTCATAATAAGACAGGGGTGTAAGCATGACTCAAGAGGACAGATAAGAGCACGTGCATTTATTTATTACAGTCTGTAACAAAACCTAGATGTGCAAGAGCAAACTAAAAACCACAGCCAGGGTTGGCGACTACAGTAACCCCACCTGCTGCCCGGATGAGCTCAAGAATGCCCTCTGACCTTTTTCCACCCACAGGCTCTCCTCCAGTGTGAAGGACGGGGTCTGTGCTCAGCTGCTGTCTGCAGGGGACAGACAGGAAGCGAAGCTCGGGGCTGGGCATGGGGGAAAGACACTACAGCGCCAACTTGCCAGCAGCACTCACAGCCCAGACAGGCATCTACTGTGTTTGTCATGGAGACAGTCTGTAATTAGACTCTCTGTTTCTAACACCCTCCCTGCCTCACTACCGCCCACGCTGAAGACAGGACACCAAGTGCAGTGCCAGTGTCTGCTGCCCGGGTAGCAACAGCCTCCTGTTAAAAAAAACCACAGCAGCCCCAAAGAGCTAATAAAGACCCAGCACAAGGTGGGGAGGTCATCTTCTAGTTCAGGACTGCTCGTCTATGCATGGGACAGTTCCAGGCCTGTACTCATTTAAGCGCAATTGCCTTGAAACTAGAAATGTGAAATGCTTGAGTTTTCAAAACAACAAATAACGAAGACCAAACTGAGAATATACCAAACTGAGAATCCCTATGACCACAATTACATTAGATTTGCAAAAAAAAAAAGCTGAGAGGGGTTTCGGTTAAGAACAACAAACTAGAGACTGATTCCTCTCTGCCCAGATGTCCACTTAAAAATAAATACAGGGAAACAAACATTCTCAGTTACAGAACATCATATGTGGGGTTTTCTGTCAGCAAGCTGAAAACTGAAACAGCCTTAGCTGTAACAGAGACGTCTGGGAATGCAGTCACAAACAACAAGAGAGGGAAGACTGAGAAGCATGTCTCCACTCAATGACACCTGGAGGACACAAACAGGCTGGTGTTAATCCTCCTGCCAGCCCAGACCAAAGGCGGAGAGATCCCCCGCTGCGTGTGCCAGCCGGACACTTTCATCAGCACGGTGTGGGCATGCTGGCACAGCTGGGGGAGGCAGGACCAGGCGGCCACATGGGGCCGTCCGTGTGTGTGTGTGTGGAGAGCTATTTCTGCACGCGTTTCTCCGGGTCACAAAAACACATGCCTTAGGGACACATGACACACAAGCACAGCAGAGATTCCAGACACCGGGCCTGCTATAAGAAGACAGCGAGAATGGCACAGTGGGGAATGAGCTGCTTGCGCTGGCTCTAGACAATCCCCAAGATAGCCCTGTTTCCGGACAGAGGAACAAAGCCTCAGACAAGCGCCAACTTCCCACTACGTACTGCAGAAAGAGCAACTCATTTCCTACTTGCCTTCACCCCCAAGATCTAAGTGCACAAGTCAAGTCGTTCATGATCAACAGAGCAAGCGGGGGGGGAAAGCAAAACAATCTGAATAAAACTGGGTAAAAAAAAGAAGGGCGTTTTGATCACAAATTCCCATCTTCCCCTTGAGTACTACACCATCCCACTCCTTACTGGCGAAACAAGGGGAATCTCCCATATCAAAGCTCTAGCGTGCACCCTGGAGCGGCTGGGAGAAGAGGGACTTCACCCAAGAGCAGCAAAGATGGGAGCAACCCGCTCAAAAGAACCGTGTGCAAACCCAGCTGAATGCTATCGCTCCCCTCGGTCAAAAACAAAAACACACCATTTTTTGGACAATGAAGAGGAACATCCTGGAACGCACTGGTTCAGCAGTGCTCCCCTTGTTCCAGCCCCTCTGCTTTGGGATCAGAATGGGTGCCGGGTGTGACAAACACTCTGGCTGGAACTGCAAGCTTGCGAAACTCTGCCTCGGTCCAGTCTAGCCAGATTTTTCACAAGGCAGGAGCCCTTCTTCCAGATCTTTAAAAGTATATGCTATAAAAATAAGTATGTAGGGGTAGGAATGCTCAGAAAAACAGCATAGCTCTGTATAGCACACCATGATGGAAGTATGGACAAGAAAGCAAAGGGCAGAATCAATAGGGACAAGGTAAAGGCTTATTAGATGATGTTCCATCTTGGCCACTGACTGAGCAAGATCTTTGACATCTTTCTCCCCTATCAGACAGAAAAGACTAAAATAATAATAATAATTGCTTACACTTATATTGCGCTTTTCTGAACACTCCACTCAGAGCACTTTACAGGTCATGGGAATCCCCTCCACCACCCCCAGTGTGCAGCCCCACCTGGATGATGCTCCAGTCCGCTCCCCACACCCCAGCTCTCAGTGGGGAGGAGAGCAGAGTGATGAAGCCAGTTCAGAGACGGGGGTTATTAGGAGGCCATGATGGGTAAAGACCAGGGGGAAATTTGGCCGGGACACCGGGGTTACACCCCTACTCTTTTCGAGAAACGCCCTGGGATTGAGTTTTTGAGAACAAAATGAGAATTTGGTCCCGATTGACTTATCTGGTCAAACACGGCAAACCGAGATCCTCTTCTGAATGGCCGTGAGCATCTTGGGACCGACGAATAATACATTATGCTACACGCCGCCGTTGGGTTTAAAAAGCTGCGGATCGGTGAGTTGCTCTTGTAGAGAGGGAGCCTGGCAGAGCATGTTTTATGTGCACGTGAATACAGGGACTGCACAAACCCGAAAACCTGACATTTCAGATACAACGACAGAGAGGAGCCGCAGTGTGTGTGCTTGGCTTGGAGGAGCCAGACATCAGGGGTGTGAGGCTGCTGTGTGTGGGAGTGGGAGTGCACACCTCCCAGTCAGGAATCCCCCTTAAGGGGCATCGCTCTTCAGATACAGAACCCCAGACACACTCCTCCATGGGGCTGGACTCTCTGCCGGCAGAAAGACCACCAGAGAAGCTTCACGCTTGGTTGTCGTGCGAGCTGTGCTCATTTTAAAATGGCCAATGGGCTCTGCGTTACGGACAGGGCGCCCCCGGCGGCGGCGTACCTCTTTGGTCAGGTCGTCCCCGCCGTCCCCCTCGCCGCGCACGCCCCCCTCGCCCTCCTCGCCTTCCTGGGGGGCCACGGCGCCCAGGCTCTCCTCGGCCCCCGCCAGGCCGTAGCTGGACCCCGGCGGCGGGCCCTCGCCCCTCATGGCCGAGCCCTCGGGGTTCCCCACGTCCTCCAGCCCGCCGCCATTGTCCAGGGCGATGCCCGGGCTGGACTGGCCGGCACCGCCCACGCCCTCGGGGTCGCGGTGGACCAGCCAGGTGCTGAGCTCGGTGCTGGGCACCCGGAAGCGGTCCAGCGCGCGGACCTCGCTCAGCAGGCGCCGCGCGGTGAAGTAGTCATCGAGGTCGACGCTCTTGGGGTGGATGCCATAGCCGTCCAGAGTGTTCCTGAGGTTGTGGAACTGGGTCTGCGTGTAGGCCGAGCTGGGGCCCAGGATGATCTCCCGCAGCGGGGGCAGCTGGGAGCTCAGGTAGCTGTCCACATCCACGCGCACCCCGATGAGGCTCAGCAAGATGGTGAACTGGATCAGGCCCTCCGTGAAGTATTTTTTCAGGTAAAGCATTTCTTTGCAAACGGACAAGATGGAGGAGGGGGGAAGAAAAAAAAAAAAGGGAGGGAGGGGAGGGGGAAGAGAAAAAAAAAAGGAGGCCGAATCCGCTTGCCGCTACGACCCCGTGGCTGGGCGCTCCCCTCTCCTCTTCTTCCGGAAGAAGCCCAGGTGGGGATACGGGGGGAAAGCCTGGTGGAGAGGAGGCAGGAGTTCCGACTTCTTCTCCCCCCCCCTCCCGCCCACACCGCCTCGCTGTCGGAGGGAACAGGAAAGCGCGAGAACCACAGAGAGGCGCTGGGCGTTTCCTCTTTCCCCCCCGCTGGCCGGCGAGTGGTCAGTCTCCGAGGGACGATCCCGGGGAGCGCCTGGTCCGCAGTCCGGGAGTGAGCGAGGGCGAGGCAGCGGGTCGGTCACCAGCAGGGCTGTGCTGGAGCGCGGGGCCGGTCCGTCCGTGGGCTCTTCTCACACCTGGGTACAAAAGGGCCACAAAGACACCAGAGCTGTTACGGTTGTTGTTTATTACGATAGCGCAGGGGGATCACACCAGCGAGCGGTTTCTCTGTGGCCTCGATCTGAAGCAGGGGCTCCCACACTCCGCCCCACCTTAGATCACCGGCCCCTTAACCGATCCGAGACGTTTCAATGGAATATTCCATTGCTAGTCACAAGTCTGGGATTGTATTTCACTTACAAAACACAACGGTTAAAGCTCCAGCATGTTTAAGCGCTGGGGGGGGAGGGGGGCTGTTCAAATGAATCTTATTATTATAACGTCAGAGAGGCTGGATTGTGTAATCGAGGACTTGGCTGGAACAAAACCCAACAGGCGTGCGGGTCACAGGGACCAGGCTTGGGAACCCCAGCTGTGGGTCATCTGGAGTCTTCTCCCAGCAGGCAGGTCAAGAGCTCCCCAGTGAGGCAGATTAACCCCTTAACAAGACCCAGCAAACCCGCAAGGCGCTCTTTCCTTTTTGTTTTTTTTGAATCGATGGAATTAAACGTTCATTTTAGGTGCAACAGCAGCTCGGCCACAGGAGGCTGCTGTTGCCACGGGCAACGGCGGACTAGACAACAAAACAGCCCCCGGGCAGGCGCGTGGCACTGGACACCGGGCCGCGAGGCGTCGGGTTACACTGCCAAAAACACGAGTGTCCGCAGGGTCAGGTCTTCATTTCGCAACTGCGCTTAGAAACTAACCCCCCCCCCACACACACACCCCCCTCCCAGCCCCAACTACCACTGAGGGGTTGCAATTTAAAAAAAAAAAAGACTGAAAAGCTTTTCATGTCCCTCTCTTTTCACTCGCAAACCTATGCAAAGGCACGTGTTTGTGAAGTTCCCTCCATGAGCAAAGGACTATTCCTTTTAAACGAAAGGGCAACAGTTTCCTCTCGAGTCCGATTCCCACGACGGCTCAGAGCAGCACACAGAGCAGCGGTGCGCTGACCTACTTTGTCAAAGTGCGGGAGACGCGGCGGCGGCTGAACTGGCGGGGTGATGCAATCCGCCCGTTTCCCGGGAAATAGCCGGCCTTCTCCCGCCGGCACACAGCGCAGCCCCCCTCTAACTGCACTTCTCAGCCTACACAACCTGTCGGGACCGCGGGGTACACAACGGCCTGGGTGGGGGGTGCATATTTACTAGCGATCAGCTGACTGTACACCACGCGAGTATTTAAAGAGCAAACACCGTGATAAACCGATTGTCAACGCCAGGGTTGCCCTACTTACTCTCGCAAGCCAAGCAAGATACATGAAACGTTTGTCACACTGTCACATCTCAAATCGGTCTCTTATTCTGGGAGCACCTGACTTCCCCGCACCCCACCCGTGACGGCCCCACGCTCGGAGAGAACCAAGCCGACGCTTTGCACGATTCGCGTCGCCTCAGGTCGCAGATAAACTTCTAGAACTTGTTAAAAGCCCAGAGTTTCACTTCACCAAGCTCGTTTCCAATGCTTGAGCTAGAAATGTAAATTACTTTCCGTTTCGTTAACTTTCGTAATCGAATTAGTATATAACAGACACGTGCTCATCTACTGTACAAAGATGTATTTTGTAATATTAAGAATTCATGTCCATGTCCATCAATTTCAATCATTCACTAGATTTCAATCATTCACTAGATATGCCTACGAATTTAAGTCATACATTCAAACATTTCTGGGGTTCATACTAAACAATTTAACATTTTCAGCTAAGATCGGTATGAGCTTTTACTAAATTTATTCACCGTTAAGCCACTGCACCGAATGGGCAAGACTATAAATACTGCCAGTGCGTCATCTAGCTTTTATATTTTGACAAGGTAACAAAAAACATTTATCGACTCCCGCTTGCTTATGAGGGATGAAATTTTCAAGAATCGAACCAAATCCGTCGATGTTATTAACAATAACTGCAAGGAAATTATTAAAAAGCAGTAACTGGACTTCCTCCACAGCAAAGACAGCTGACCACCCTTCATCCGCACACATTCATGAATACCTTGTTAAGGTCTTTAAGTTTTGCAACTGGAAATAAATCCTTCTTTGCTCTCCCAGGAAAGGCAGTGGCCATACAAAGCTCTTCTTGCACCAAAACAGAAAAATGAAGAAACCAGCAATATCGGTCACGAGATCCGAGGGATGGAGGTAGATCCCAATTTCAAATTTCAAATGTCTGTTCAATAACAGTTTCAGAAAAGCTAGATGTTAGTCAATCAACCTTTCAAAATGGGAAATAATTTAATATTATTTCGAAAGGTCTCTCTGGCCTTTCGAAAAAACGAAACCCCGTTTCCAGCCGGCTGATTCCGCAACTGTCCCGTCCCGTCTGGCTTGTGTCATAAAGTTACCGAGGTTGTAATGAAGGTGAAATATGCGAGAACGAAAATTTATAAGGTTTCTCTTACATGTCTTCCCCTCCCAAAGTGACGTTACCAGCTCCGTTACTTTCCTTCTTCCATGTGCCCCCCTCCTCCTCCTAAATAACCCTCCCCACCAGCCGTCCCGTACTCGAAACTGACAAAAATACGAGCGTGGCCGCCCTCCTCGCAAACACCAACACAAACCAGGAAGTACCCAGCCGGCAGACTTCCGCTATCGCTACCTCGGCAACCTCGCTTAGCAACAAGTGGTGCCATTGTGACCGACACCCCAGACAGCCAATTGAAATCCAAGAAAGAACCCCACGCGCCTGGCTCTCCCGCAGACCGGCCAATGGAGATCGGATGGGGGCGGGCCGCTGTGGTTATGGGAGAGGGAAGTAGAGGGAGGCAATAGGAGTGAGTTATTTTCTTTAGCTGTCTGTTACAAATACAAAGCAATAAATTTGGCTTCAAGCATTTTTTTTTCTAAAATCCTTCTTTAGATGAGAAAAGCGAACCCAACACTTGACAATTTCCTGAACACCAACACGGTAACTGACACAGGCTTTTCCTTCACCATTCAGGAGTGGTAACTGAATTGTAAATCTTTTGCGTCAAAAACCTCCGATACTTACAGTGTGTCGACTTTGACAGGCCGTGCTCTGGCAAGATACAAAACCGAGTCCTTGAATTCGCTATCCGCTCGTAGACGTATTTCCTTTCCTATTTAATGTCGGCTAATGTTGATATTTGTCTCGCCGTCTACTACTCAGGCCCATCGTGACTTGCAAAAAATGTTGTGCTACTACAGCTGCACGTTTTTCCCAAGGCGCATGCGTAGAATATTCCAGGCGCGCTGCAGATGACGTTTGCCGCCCCCGCCTCGTGCTGAATATTCATATTGTGCGAAATATGATACGTGTAAAATATACAATTTGATCACATAATTACTTAATTACCTCTGGTAGTTAAATGCTTTTTTCTGCTGCGTTTTTTCCCTCTTTTACATGATTCTGATCCTCTTGTTGTATTTGTATCTGTAAATTCTATATGTTTAATAACAATTTAAAAAAATATATTAATATTGTGCGTCAGGGAATGACGCAATACCGGAAGTCCAATGTGTTCGTCCCGCCTCTTGGAGCAGCTGTGTAAATTGTAATTTGACAGGGTCGTCCAGGTCGTGTTTCTGGAGGATGGGTGCTGCGCAGGTTTGCCAGGTCTCTTCGAAGTAATAGTGAAGAGCTGGGAGAAGCTGATCCAGTTATGCCAGATGGTTTAGTTCCTTGAGAGCGGAGTTACAATGCAAACCCGCAGGCACTCACGCCAGCCCTCACAGGGAGAGATCCGTTGTTTAATGCGGATAAAAAAGATGTAAAGCCTCTAACAGTCATTTTGTTTATTAGTTAATTGTAGCTAACAGTGACTTCATTGTTATTCTCCTGGGTAAATATGCTCTTGCGTTGCTTGGAATAATCAAATAAATTTAGAAGAAGAAAATTTAAAAAAGATAACATATACTCATGGAAAATATGAGTTACTATGTCACCTTTTGTCATTTGGCCTGAGTCCTCTTTGGAGATGGGAAACGTATCCTAACGTTTGCACAAAGGAGGCTTAACCCCAACTGCTCCAGGGGTGCTGTATAAATGGCTGACCCTGCCGACCTCTGACCCAAAGCTTCTCTCCCTGTCTGTGTCTCATGGAGAGCAAGTTGGGGTATGTGAAAAGATGAATTCCTAATGCAAGAA
The DNA here is from genome assembly GCF_055471065.1 of Atractosteus spatula. Classification (NCBI taxonomy): domain Eukaryota; kingdom Metazoa; phylum Chordata; class Actinopteri; order Semionotiformes; family Lepisosteidae; genus Atractosteus; species Atractosteus spatula. The sequence continues at coordinate 9,337,034 of NC_142731.1, read as the reverse complement.
TTGTACAGGGCTTATAAAGTGATCTTATCTTATCTAAAACATTTTAATTTTCCTTCAGGTAAACATGCTGAACCTGAGTGCTGTTTCATATAGGTTGGCAGGCAAGGGGAGGTACACTCTCAATGTGAGACCTATCTTCTTTTTCAACAGTATCACTTCAAACATATTTAGTGTGATCATATTGTGAAAGGGTCAGCATTGCTGCCTCACAGCGCTGAGCCCCTGGTGTCAGTTCCAGGCCCGGGCAGCTGTCTGAGTGGAGTTTGCATGCTCTCCCTGTGTTCGTGTGCACCTCTGGGTGCTCCGGTTTCCTCTCACAGTCCAAAGCCATGCTGGAAGGTTAATTAGCAGCTGGGAAAACTGGTGTGAGCGTGCCTGTGTTTGTGTCTCTGTCTGCCCTGAGATGGGTTGGCGTTCTGCCCATATTTTGCGCCCGTTGCTTGCCGGGATAGTTTGAAGAGGGATGGATAATATTGTGAACCAGACCAAAACTGAGAAGGTAAACACAGTAAGACCAAGGCTCCGGGATCAGACGAGGGAAATCAGAGGACATGCATTCAGGACTCAGAACAGCAGGTTGCTGTACTTCTCCACACAGAAGGTTGTAGGTAGAACAAGGCACCCAGACATGTGGTTAAAGACGTCCCCCTGGGGTACCTCATGACACTGTCAGGTTCCAAACACGGGTGGGAAGTCAGAAATGCCTCCACTCGCTTGCTCCCCACTTGTTTTTATGGTCCTAAGAGGAACTACATTCTCTACCATGTGACATCAGTGACTTGTGCACTTTTAATTCTATAGGAGAAAAAGATCTGGATCGTTTCAGTGTGAGCCTCAGGAATAGCTTGTCAAAGATGATTTGGATTTTTCAAATGTTTTTACACTGCAAGAATTCATCCAGAGGGCTAGCCAATAACCACCCTGCAGAGCTGATCACATGACAGGAGGCATCTCTACAGTGTCTGCCACGCTGGATCAACTGCAGATAAAATGTATAAATTGATCTGTATGCATTGTTAAGTGTGTTTTCACTACAGGGATCTTAAAAATAAAATAAATGTTACAGAACTTTGTTTTGATTTTGATTTTGTAAGATAGGATAACATTATATATACATTTCTTTATAATTCAAGGTTTTATTTTAATACCTGGGACATGTACAACATATCTCATATTATGCTTCAGATTCTACCACATTTCTCATCTGCATCTTTATTAAGTTTTGCTTCCTGAGCTGAGTGAAAGCAGGCGTTATCTGAGGCAGCACTCAGAATTTTAAAGTGTCTTATTGTTAAGTGTAGGATCAGGTTATGAAGGATGCATGTAGATGAAGGCTTTAATGTAAACCGCTTTGTTTTTTAAAGACTTAAAAATATCCTTCTCTCGTTAGGCGTTTCACTGAGGAATGTTGAAACTTCCCAGGCCAATATTAAGGAACGTGAACGTGTCACAACCAGAAAATAAAAGCACAAAAAGCTTTCGGCTGTTATTGTTTTTGCCTGTTGAAACCCTATACAGGGCAGCAGAAGTTCCTTTCAACACAGGGCTTAAGATTAATACAGGGTTCCCACGGGCATGGAAATCCTGGAAAAGTTACGGAAAATGATCAAATATCCACAAAGTTTCGGAAAAGTCATGGAATTTTTTTTTTAATTGACCCCAAATTATCATGGCTGTATCACGGAATTTTGTTCACAAGTTAGCAAACTTTTAAAAAGAGGCTCTGGTGTTGCCGTTGCTAACAGGACACATTACTGTGTCCTGTTAGACCCTCTCCCGGGAATTTTATAGTGAGCCGTAAGCTAGCCTAGCACCCATGTCAAAATGCCGGGTAAATGTGTTTTCAGCGACCTCTGGTTAGCGGATGAAAAATACAAGCTATGGCTCCAAAAAGATGAAATTATGCAGGGAAAGAAGTTCTGGAAAAGTTTTGGAATTTTGTCAGTAAAAATGAGTGGGAACCCTGTTAGAAACACTGTAATGAGCCATGTTTTTCTGCACTGGGGCTTCAAATAAACAGCCACCCAGAACCAGGCCAAAACTGCCTAAGGTGGGTGAAATTATGTAGGAGTTATGTGCGAGTCCAGCAGCAAATCAGAAGACCAGAAAGGGCTTAGTGGGATACCACCCCACTGAGTCAATAACATTGAGTGCTCTGAAAATAAAGACAAGAATAATGGTGTGTCTGATCTGCAAATCTATCACTTTCACGGAATATATTAGGTTCAAGGGAAGGCATGGGATGACTTTCACCAAGTGCACTTCTGTTAGTTACTCTGTCAGGATTGAAACAGTCCCTGGATGCTTTTCAAGGCCCAGAACAAACTCGGCAACTGAAGGAAAAAGAAAGTCCGTAAGCAGAGATGTTTGGCCCATCTAGTTCACTTGCCTGCTAGTGGACAATCAATCCAAAGACCTCACCCTGCCGTCTCCAAACCCCCACAACCCTTGGTCAACGCTAGGGTAAAGATGTGATCTTGAACAGAAGCCGTTCCCAACTAATTATGTACTGATTTTTGTCTCAGGAGATTTCCAAGGGTTATGTCTGTCAAATTAAATGAGCTGTGTGTGTAAGGAAGATAGTGCAAGTCTGGGATATGCAGAAAACTGCGCATGAATAACAAGTACAGTATCTCGTCATTTCTGCGCACACTGCCCTCTGTCGGTGGCCCAAGGCAAGGCCGCCGTCAGTCGGGGTAGGTCGCTGGAGGGGAGAACAGTGGACTTATACATCACAGCACCTGGACCTCAGAAGATGAGTAACAACAAGAATCGTTAGATTTCTCCTGCCTGTGTTCCTCCAGGAGGCTGAATTCAAAATCTGTCGCTAATGAAGGGAAGGTGAAACTGAATGTTACAGCTGCATTATTTCAGCAGCTATTTCTAACCGTTCAGCTCTTTTCCTCCGACACATTTTCTCCCCCTAACACCAACTTTCCAGCTGCGCCCATACATTTGTAATTGATCGCACATTACTTATTACCGCCAACAGGCTTCTGCGCAATGGCTTGGGTGTTCGAATAAGAAAACTGCTCTCCAGCGTCTCGCAGGAGGCTGACGAGGTCTTGACGAGCTATCCCAGGGTGCCGTAGTGCCTTGAATAAAATTACCAACCGCTGGAGTCAGAAAGGGGGGACGTGGGTTAAAATGCACAGTAGTACACTACGGGGTAGCCTGCCGTGAAACTGACCCCATTCTGGCTCTTTCCCCGCGAGTCTCGCATTCGAATCTAGTGCGCGAGTGGAGCCAAAATGGCGAACGCAGCTATGCAGCTTCTCGGTCCCCTCTTCTAGTTTTTGCTAAGTCCCTCCCACCTATGACTCAGAGGGAATCTGCGAGGTGTATTAAAATGACAGATCAACCCTGTCCACGTCAACACCGAAGTATACCTACACCATGGAATCTGTGGCTCTGGTAGGCAACCTTTATAGATATCTCTCTCTGTCTATAACAACCTTCACTGGGGTCCGTCACGAACTTTATTGTTCGGCCTCATCTGCCCTGCAAAATGTTAACGACATCTGCATTGGGACGGTGTTGTAACATTACGTGTATCAATAATGCAGCGCTTTACAGTAGCAGGCTGGGGGGGGGGGTAGTTGGATACACTTTGTCCAACGGGCAGCGCCTGAAGATAACTACTGCATTCACTTACTTTTTTCCATTTCTAAGGCGGGCAGCAACATCCAGAAGGAAAAAAACAGAATAAAGATGGAGGGCAGCAAATACACATTTTTTTTTAAAAAACGAAATGTGTAATTTGACACGTTACCCGGCGGCTGCCGTGCGTGCTGTGCCTGCGGTCAGAATTCGCAGAGAGTCCGACTCGTCGCCGGTTCGTCCAGTCGGTGCTGAGAAACGAAACCGAAGACGCTTCTGGGTGTGAAGCTCTTGCCCGGGATGTCTGGACGTGACAGTTGATATTGCGCGTCCAACGCTCAACTTTGCAAACTCCGCTGACATATGTCGTGGGGCTGTCGGGGTCCTCTGTGGAGACAGACAGTGCCACGTCTCCTGCAAGACGGAGCGCCACGAAGTGAAGCAGGGAGCGCATCCGGTCGTGTTGTAGCTTTTACGAATATCACGGGGGGGGGGGTTGTTCATTATTAATTCAGTTCGGGGACTGTCACAGAGGAATGTTTGTTTGAGAAAGCTTTCGAAATGGAGGTAAAACATTCCTGACTTCAGGGCTCGAGGCATTTTAACGAGGAAAACAAAAAAAAGTACCAGTACAGTCCTACGAGGAGGACGTAGAAAACGTACAACTGAGCGGGTGCCCGCTTTGGACCCGGTTCTTGCGTTCACACGGCGGTGCTCATTTACAAAGGGTCCGGGAGAGCCTGCGGGGTCGACAGCTCGCGTACTGTAGCAACGACTTCTCAGTGTCCGAGGGAGGGCGACAGGGGGACCAGATGTCTCCACTCCACTCCAAGTTCATTTGTCCCCAAACACCGGTGCCGCCGCTGTCTGGCGGAGGAGCCGGCTAGCTTTAGAGTAAAAATGAAACCCGGTTTTACTTCATTATTAAAGTTAATATCTGGCCTGTCTATTCCAGGCTACACGCGAGACTCATAGGAGCATGTTAGTATGGTCATCGTCGCAAAACGCAGTTCCTCAATATTCTTTAATCTCTCGAGTCCTGGTTATTACTGCTGTATTATTAATATTCACATTGAGCATTATTGGCACTGTTAGCCAGAGGCTCTTAATGACACAGGGCAGAAGACTTCCAGTGTGTGTCCTTTCATGTTCCTACCCTGACCGGTTAGTACATTCCACTTCGACAGGGTTTGTGTTCTGAAATCCGGACCAAGAGGAAATTGCCGTTCGTATGGTGTAGCCAGGGCTTGGAAACTCTGTTACGGTCTTAGGAAAAATGTACGCGGATGCAGAGTTCATCCAATGATGTAGAATTGGAGAAAACAAGCCGTGGGAGAGTCTGCAGAGCCATTCAGATGGAAAGGGAGATTGGGTTTTTGTAACACAATATCTCTTGGTAGCTGTCTGCCTCAGCCACTGGTAGATATTGTGTTACAAAACCCAATCTCTGCCTGTCATCTGAACCAATGCTTGCAATATTTGTTTCCACACACAATTCTAAGTGTTTTGCTTCCTGGCCTTCGACAGTCATTCCCAGATTATTGTAAATTGTACACTGCCAGGTTCTGACTGACCGTACGCGGAGGGTTTTTTTTCTGCAACGCCGTGATGCTCGTAGCTGGGTCAGGCTGGGCTGGGCCAGACCGGACCTCGAATTAGTGGCACTGTCTCAGACAGAACCGCCGGCAGCCTGATCTGCAACTGCCCAGAGGACGGGACTCTCCTCCTCCCACTGAACAAACTTGAGTGCGTGGGAGGGGTGGCGGGTACGGCTCTGGTGGGGCAGCCTGCTCCCCTCGAACCTGGCAGGACGGTTCGGACCCGGGCCCAGGGACATGCCACACAGCCGTGTCCTGAGCTGAAGTTCTGTGATACACTTAGACTCTGAGTGTGGGGAAGTCAGTGCATAACAGAACTTTGGCTCGGGGTGACCCCACATCTGGAGCACCACAAGGACAAGGGACAGCTGGAGCTGACAGCCTGGACACGGATCAGGCATCTCCAGGCTTCAGGGGCGAGACTCCTGGGGGTTTTGCACTAGCCTTTCAATTAGTAATGTCTTAGTTATTAGTCATGGTTAGTTAGTCAATTAGTAATTACTAATGGGTAACACAACTTCATTAACCAGGGGACTCCACAGCCCTTAAGGGTTGGGGTTGCCCATCCCTGGCTAAAACCAACACCACTATCACCATCACTGTGTGGGCTCATCCCCTGTGCCCTGAGACTACCAGACACTCCCCTGATGGCATCCAGGCTGTTTCTGGACCTGTTCCACAATGACCAAAGCTGGAAATATTGAGCGTTTCCCGTTGGGTTTCTGGGTGGGAGCCCTCGTCAGGGAAATTGCAGAACGACAGCAGAGGTTAGACTGGGAGTTGCTTCCTGGGCAGACAGGTTTTGAGCCGGTTTTCTGACTTAAAAGCAAAAAAATGAAGCACATTCATAATGAATAATAATATTTAAGAATTGGTAGTTTATAATAATAATAAAAATTGCTTACAGTTATATAGCGCTCTTCTGGACACTCCACTCAAAGCACTTTACAGGTAATGGGGATCCCCTCCACCACCACCACCAATGTGCAGCCCCACCTGGATGATGCAACAGCAGCCATACTGTGCCAGAACACTCACTCCACATCAGCTCTCAGTGGGGAGAAGAGCAGAGTAATGAAGCCAATTCATAGATGGGGATTATTAGGAGGCCATGATTGATAAGGGCCAATGGGACATTTGGCCAGGACACCGGGGTTACACCCCTACTCTTTTCGAGAAACACCGTGGGATTTTTAATGACCACAAGGAGTCAGGACCTTGGTTTTATGTCTCATCCGAAGGACAGCGCCTATTTCCAGTATAGTGTCCCGTCACTATACTGGGGCATTAGGACCCACATAGACCGCAGGGTGAGCGCCCCCTGCTGGCCCCACTAACACCTCTTCCAGCAGCAACCTTAGTTTTTCCCAGGAGTCTCCCATCCAGGCACTGGCCAGGCTCACACCTGCTGAGCTTCAGTGGGCTGCCAGTTGTGAGTTGCAGGGTGATATGGCTGCTGGCAGTTTCCAACCTGGCATGCTTTTGCTACAGTTCAATAATCAGTCCAGCTGAACCCAGCTTGAAGAAGTACAAATATCGGGGGGACGTTGTAAAAAGCTGAACTTTACGTAGGCTTAATTTTTTGAACAGACATTCGTATAGTGTGACATTTCTACATTCCTGTGTTGTCTTTCAGGAACCGTCTCTCTACACAGTGAAGGCTGTTTTCATTCTGGACAATGATGGTAACAGACTCCTGGCAAAGGTACCAAGCAGTCATTCCTGAATTAGCTCAGTTTGAAAACGCTGGGAATTCGGTTTTCAAGTTAAACACGGTCTCTTCCACTTCAGCACGCACATGCAAACACACACACCCAGTCGCAGTGGATTTAATTAAAATGTTTGTTTTGCAGTTTGATGTAACACCTCGGCAATTTGCTGTGGTTCTTAACTTTCTGAAAACCGTTGTGCCTTGAGAAAACACCTCAAAAATATCCCTTGCTGAGTATCTTTTTGGCATTTGAGGAACCGAAATCAGTAGCATCAGGAAAGCAAAGATTTGTCTTTTTGTCATTGCAGTATTATGATCCAGATCTCTATCCCTCCATGAAGGAACAGAAGAATTTTGAAAGGAATGTCTTCAATAAAACTCATAAAACGGACAGTAAGCTCCCCCTTCCTCCTTTGTAACACATCAGTAATTCATTCTAATTCCGGTTCAAAGGCTAACATCTGCTGTCCTTCCACTACGAAAGAAAAGAAAGGGACCGTTGTCAAGAATTAAAAAGAAATTAAATGCTTACACTGATGTGGGTCACTACTACAACCTTATATATCCAGTGTTTTAATATATTAAAGAAATATCAAATAAACATTAAATTAATCAATAGTACTGAGCAAGTGCACACAGTAATCCTGGTGTTCAGGTGGTACAATATGCACATTGTCGCCTTTGTGGTGCTGTACTGTGTGAGTTCCGGACGTACTAGATATCCCAGCCTGCCTTCTCTTGTCTTTCCCTAATTTAGAGATTGTGTTACTAGAGACAAAGGATATGAAACTGGTTTTGCTACCTGCTGGTTTCACTGGGCTTTGTAATCAGGTGGAAGGAGTATCATTAAAATAAGGAAATTAACTAGGGTTTCAGTCAGTACTCTTTCCACACTCAGCATCGTCCTGCCTGCAGTTCCAGCTGTGCACAAGTCCGAAAACACTGGGACTGACGCTCTGTCTCTCTCATCATCCTCCCTGTCCCCCCCCCCTTGTCCGTCTCTCGTCAGGCGAGATCGCCTTTTTGGAAGGGATGACTATCGTCTACAAAAGCAGCATCGACCTCTTCTTCTACGTGGTTGGCAGTGCACAGGAAAATGAGGTACTTCTACAGCAGCAGGAGGTGTGCGTCTGAGGCTCAGGGTTCTGGTGTGGGCAGGTCTCCTGGCGCTGACCAGGCTTCCCTGCGATTGGCAGAGAACTGCCCGGGCAGAGCAGGCCTGAGCCAGGCTGCAGCTACTCAGCTAGCCATGCAGTAGGAACCCCTGAGCTGGCAGTGCTGTCGAGGAGAGCTGCGCCCTGCCTCCAGCTGGTCCTCACTCTGCTGTGGGCACTGTGGGACTGGACATTGAGCATTTCCGACAAAAGTGAAGATGTCCTCCTCTGTGTCCTAAGGCCTCAAGGGTCCCAGGAGAAGCTGAGCTGGGGTGATCAACAATTCCAAATTAGAATGTTGGGGCAGTGAATAAAAATGACAAGTATTTGAAAATTTAAAGATATTTAAAAAACTTTAAAACAGTGCTACTTCCAAGTGCAATACTTTTTAAAAAGAATGCAAATAATAATGAATACAAATGTAAGGAAGGTTATAGACCGTTTGGTCTGTCCAGCCTGTTTGGTTAGTGGCTGATTGATTCCCTTCCCTTCCATGAGAAAAGCCAGGATTTTAGCTTCAACAACATGGCTTGACCACTGGACCATACTCCCACAACTCTTTGAGTAAAGAAGCACTCCCCTCCTTCTCCCTAATGTAAAGGCGATTCCATCCACTTTAGAGAAAGCCAGAGCGGACACGTAGAGCTCATCTGTTTTCACGTGATCCTTCAGGGCTCACTCTTCAGTGTTTTTCCTCGAGGACGCAGTAGAAGCAAAGAGAAGATGGGGTTTAACCTGTCATTTAAAAAATACCCGCATTCCCTAACAATGTAGGGACCGGAGTTTTCCTTAGATGGAGGATTGATCCGGGAGCCTGCTTTGCAAGAGCCTGAGAAAAAGGAGAAAGAAGAGGCAGGACTCCAACACTCCAGAGTTGTGCACTGAGATCTGATATACAGTAGTTGATTAAGCATTGGCATGGTCACTGGGATTAGAGGGACACCTTGAGGCAAAGTCTGCATGCCACTGTGTCCTGAAGATGTGTGTTCTCCTTTCTAAACATCATTTTCCTTTCTTTGTGTTTTGTTTTTAAATTCCCAAATTAGCTCATGCTGATGGCCGTTCTAAACTGTCTGTTCGACACTCTCAGCCTGATGTTGCGGTAAGTGTGTAGCTGTATTTCCCAGAGTCCGTGTAACCTTCAGCTACAATGATCACGAGCATACACCCGCGCAGGGCAGACTGGACTGGTAGTGCACTCCTGGTTTACCAGTCTGAAAGTGTGATTCTGAGGTGCCAATGTGGTACGAGACACCGCAAGTGTGTAAGGGCTAGATTAATATTTAAAACTGCAGACCTAGGATTTTGAAATCTCTTCAGTCGTGTTCTGGGTTGTGATGCAGCTTTGTGTAAGACTTGGCACATAAAAGTTTATTTAAAAAGCAGACCAAAGTGAAATTCCAATAATTCACTAGATCTATTTCTTTGTACCTAATGCACTCTAGAAGGCAGAGGCTTGTGGTGCTGATGTTGTTTCCATGGTAACCAATGCAGCAGCATTGTGGAGCTCCTCTCTCCTGCAGCAGAGTGATGCTTCTCAGGGTCTTTCCCCTCCACAGCTTGGTCCTCGGCCCAGGCCAGCTCGGGCTGTGGTGTGACACTGCCTTTAATAATTATCACCATCCTCCTAACAAGGAGGAAGGCCAAGAAAACGAGGCTGGAAAAGCACCCTTCCAGGGAAAAAAAAAAAGAGCAGGGTTGCTGTTTTGTTTTCATTGTTTTCCATTTTTGTTTTCAGTCCACCCGACACGTTATCTTATTTCGTGCCTTTTGTTTTGAGCTCAGGACAAATGATTTAAATGTGAGACAAGGTCGGCTGTGAGCATCTTGCGCTTAGAATGTCAGTGATAACAGTGCGGAATAAGATCCTGTCCCTCCCCACACAGTGACAGGATTGTTTGTGATGCAGCTGTTTGTCACTGCCGCCGATGTGTTTGCAGGAGGTTTTTTCGGGAAGCGGTATTGGAATTGTGTGTGTTCTATGTGGATTTTGTAATATGGGATTTTTTTGTTGTTGTTCTGGCTCTGGCCTGCCTCCGCAGGAAGAATGTGGAGAAGAGGTGTCTGCTGGACAACTTGGATGGGGTGTTCCTGGTGGTGGACGAGATCATCGATGGGGGGTGAGATACAGCGTGAGGGCAGGAGGAGAGTGAGGAAGAGAGCTCTTTGACAGACAAGTTTCCTACTGGTTAAAGGAAGAGAAAGTGGGGCATTTTGTTGATGGATCCACAGCAGTGAATCACAGATGAGAAAGCCACTAATCGTATGTGCATGGTGACTGCAACACCTTCTAAAAGAGTAAAGCAAGTTTAAAAGTCGGCAAACTGCACTGAAACGTGGGTGTTGCCATCCCAAGATCTCTGTATATACTGTATGGAATGTTTTGATGCCCAGGAAATATCGACCTGCTAATTTAGTTTCCTGAGCTGAGCTGTCCCTTGCGGATTCAGCTGTTATTCCGGGTGCATGCGGATTGCTGTGGCTGTTCCTTGGACTCTGAGCTTCACCATCAAGCTTGTCTAGGAACATGGAACATGTCCATTACAAGCCATCAGCTGATGCTCTGTAGTTGAATGTATCTGTTGTTATTCATGGGGAAGTGCTTTTTCTGCTTCCTGCATGCGTGCTGTTGCAGCAACTTTGAGTTGTCATGAAGATGTTACCATGGGTTTGAGTTGGTAATTCAAAGCAATCGTTAACTTGAATAAACATTACAGCAAAACGGTTATCCAGGTCGCTTAGACTTGTTCCTTGAACCACTCGAACTTTTTGTCATAAGAAAATACGTGTGCAGTGTAGATTCCTGGAGAGCAGCTCTGTAAACGTTGCTTCTGCTGGGCCTGTGAACTCCAGCGACTGACTGAAGTCTTGATTCCTGTTGCCAGGGTGATTCTGGAGAGTGACCCCCAGCAGGTCATTCAGAAGGTCAACTTCAGGGTAAGAGATCTGGGGACAGTGGCTTGCCTGTGAGTGTGTGGGGAAGGAGTGGGGAGTGTTTGTATTTCTGGAGAGTTTTCCTTTGACATAGTTGATGTTCACAGGGTTTGGCCTTTCTGAAACAGAAAGGAGCATGCCGGAAGCCTATTGATTTTCAAGACGGAATTTAGGGGGTTCTACCCTTTCCTGGTACTACTCAGCAATCACAAAAATAAATGTCCTTCTGACAGCTTGAAATAGATAACTTATCATTCTTTACGTATACTTAGCACGCATACAGAATGTTTTATCCTCAGATTAATTTTAGTTGGCATTTAACAGCTGTAATTTACAGAAATGCCAACAGTGCACATAAAGAATCCCACACAGAGCCACTGGGATATAATGTTCCAGTTCAGGCTTGGTAAGGACGGAACTATTTATCTTGGGTCTGAGAAGAAGAAGGAAGTGAAGAATCCAGTCTGTGCATTATGAAAAAGCCACTTATCCTGGGGAGGGTAATGGCAGGCTGGAGCACATCCCAGAACCGCAGGGTGCAGACCAGACTGACAGCATGTCTGTTTTCATCCTGGATGAGGCACTGAATGATTGCAGGACCAAAGAGGAAGGGAAAGTCAAACCTGATGAGCGTGGCTTAAGGAAGAGAGAAGAGACCAAACAACCTGGAGAAAACCTATACAAACAATAATAATAATAATAATAATTAATAGTTGCTTACACTTCTATAGCGCTTTTCTGGACACTCCACTCAAAGCGCTTTAGAGGTAATGGGGATCCCCTCCACCACCACCAGTGTGGAGCCCCAACTGGATGATGCACCTGTACTCCCCCCACACACCAGCTCTCAGTGGGGAGGAGAGCAGAGTGATGAAGCCCGTTCAGAGATGGGGGTTATTAGGAGGCCATGATTGGTAAAGGCCAGGGGGAAATTTGACCTGGACGCCGGGGTTACACCCCTACTCTGTGTAGCTGTGTGCTGGCTGAACTCTCAGTGTCCAGTCACACCACTGCTGGAGCCTCCTCCATCCCTCCCTCTACCTCTCCCTCCATCTCTTCCTCCATCCCTCCTCCATCTCTCCCTCCACCTCTCAGAGCATTTCCTCGCTCTGATTTCCAGGGCTTCTCATCCTTTGTTCTCTGATTTATGCTGCTGTGCTCTGCCAAGCCTAAGAGGATAGCACAGCCGAAATCTGGGCTGTTTTGATGCCAAGTGATTAAAAACTGGGGAATCCCACTACCACCACCAATGTGTAGCCCCACCTGGGTGATGCAGCAGCTAGACAGCGTCTAGAGTGCGCCAGTACACTCAGCACACACCAGCTTACAGTGGGGAGGAGAACAGAGTGATGAGGCCAGTTCATATGGGAATTATTAGGAGGCCATGATTGGTAAAGGCTAATGGGAAATTTGGCCAGGACACCGGGGTAACACTCCTACTATGTTCCAGAAATGCACTGGGATTTTTAATGAGCAAAGGGAGTCAGGACCTTGGTTTTATGTTTGATCCAAAGGATGGTGTCTTTTATTTACAGTAAAGAGTCCCTGTCACTATACTGGGGCATTAGGACCCATACAGACCGCAGGGTGAGTGCCCCCTACTGGTCTCACTAACACCTCCTCTAGAAGCAGCCTTAGTTTTTCCCAGGAGGTCTCTCATCCAGGTTCTGGTCAGGCTCCCACCTGCTGAGCTCCAGTGGGCTGGCCTTGGCCTCTTCTTCCTCCTTTCCTTACCCCTCTCCCTCCTCTCCTCCTGCTCTCTCCCCTCTTCTCTTCCGCCCCAGACCCTGTCCGAGCCGGCCTACGGCTTCGTCCTGTTCGACTACATCACCGGTAACACAGAGGCCGCGCGGGACAGCAGCTCGAGCACATAGCGCGGCAGGCAGAGGGGGAGGGAGGGAGGGGCTCGGACCAGGTAACTGCACGACAGCTTGCGAGGAGCTGCGCGACGCTTGGCGCTGTGATGAGGAAACGGACTTGCACGCCCTCCCACACTGGCAAAGCCCCCCCATGCGATGCCCCCGGTTTGGCCAGTGTGTGAATGCATTGCTTTTTCCGAAGTGCACGACCGTGCCTTTTGTTTTTGGTGTGTGTGTATGGGGGGGGGGGTTGCATTATCACCTTCTCCCACTTCTCCCAAAGCTCAAACCCGACACGTTCTCACGAGGAAAGAGAGGGGGTGCAAGCGCAGAGCTCCTCCCCTAGTTTCAGTTTCACTGATCGAACGCATTTAGGTGTCAAGTGCTGTTTCTCCTTCCCTGGTGCCATTTCTCAGATACTCCTTCACATCCTTACGTGTGTGTTTAGCTGGAATTTGTTTATGTGTGTGTGTGTGTGGATTTTTTTAACTTGAATTGATGAAAATCTTACAGCCTCTTAATGAGATGCAATGAGATTCATGAGACTTTCAGCTGGATTGGTTTGAAACGGTGGCATGAAAACAGAACCACTAACACCTGTTAGGGTGTTTTTTTTAACCACCCAGTCATGTCTCTTAGCACACACCCACAACAGTGGTATAGACCTTGCAGACAGTAAGGCAGCACATAGGTTCTGTTAGAAGAACAGTCGACATTTAAGTAGACATTTAAATCTGAGAGCAGGGGGCACTTCCTTACACAGAGGGTGTTGGGGGTGTGGAACAAGCTGTACAGCCCTGGTCTGGAAGCCGACAATGCAGGTGCTTTCAAGAAACAGCTGCACAAGAGCCTTGATCTTTTTAACTAGCGGACAACAGACAATCTAGATGGGCTGAATGACCTCATTTCCAGGATTTCTCATGTTCTCAAACCGGTTTTCTCACACGGTCCTGCTTCCTGTAAAATGAAACAGGGCAGCCAGCAGGGATTACAATGGAACGCGGCCTTTATATTCATCAGTGTCATTTTAGAGCTTCGGGAAAGTGTGCCTGGCAGACATTGTCAGAACTGACGGTGCCCATACTCATGTGGTCTTCTTCTTCCCCCCCCCCCCATGCTGTACAGGTGGACGAGAACCCCCTGTCGGAGCAGAGCGTGGCGCAGGTAAGGGCACAGTCTTCAGCAGCGCTCAGACCATAGCCCCCAGCCGCTAGAGGGAACCATCAGACAAGCCTGGGCTCTGATGCCTGCTGCATGAATTATTAGCATGCCTATCGGCTAGCCCAGGACTGTCCAGTCCTGCTCCCGGCTGGCCGCTGTGTCTGCAGGGCGTCCAGTCCTGCTCCTGGAGGGCCAGGGCTTCTGCAGGTTTTAATGCATGCTCAGCTCATACTGAGATAGACCAGCTGGTTACTGGCCTCTCTGGGTCAGTTTAACAAGTGCTGCTTGAATAATAATTGCTTACACTTATATAGCGCTTTCCTGGACACTCCACTCAAAGTGCTGTACAGGTAATGGGGTTCCCCTCCACCACCCCCAGTGTGCAGCCCCACCTGGATGATGCTCCAGTACTCTCCCCACACACCAGCTCTCAGTGGGGAGGAGAACAGAGTGATGAAGCCCGTTCAGAGATGGGGATTATGAGGAGGCCATGATTGGTAAGGGCCAATGGGAAATGTGTCCAGGACACCAGGGTAACACCCCTACTCTTTTCGAGAGATGCCCTGGGATTTGTAATGAGCACAGAGAGTTAGGACCTCACTTTTTACATCTCATCCAAAGGACGGCACCTTTTTACAGTATAGTGTCCCCGTCACTATACTGGGGCATTAGGACCCACATGGACCACAGGGTGAGCGCCCCCTGCTGGCCCATTAACACCTCTTCCAGCAGCACCCTCAGCTTTCCCAGGAGTCTCCCACCCAGGTACTGACCAGGCTCACACCTGCTGAGCTCCAGTGGGCTGCCAGCTGGGAGCTGGGAGCTGCAGGGCGATAGAGCTGATTTATAGAGAGACCTGGAAAACCTGCAGACACACCGATCAGCCCTCTGGCACCAGGGCTGGACAGTCCCCAGTCTGGAGTAATAGTGGAAAAACTGGTCTGTTTCTCTTGGAAACCTCTGAGAAGAGTCAGTACAGCACAGCCAGGAGAAACCAGGGCAGGGTGCTACACTCACTGGTTACTGCACGTTTATTAACAAGGAACCACCTGATCTTTGCTGGTCAAGAGCCTTTCAATCTCTCAGATTCCTGTCTTGGCTGGACAGACGCGTATGAAAAAAAGCAAATGCGGATCTATTATTAATGACTTTATTTTTCGCTAAGCAACTACCTCCCTCCCCTCTAGTTTTAACAAAATGTAGTTCTCCTGCTCAGATTTGAAAAGGAAGAGACGAGGCTGCACTCTAACCCTCTTGCTAGCTCTTCCCAGCCTGCCTGTCCGACCTGAGAACTAACACTCTGCTCTAACCCCACACAGCACATTTCGCAGAAACTGGCGATGACCTCCGGCGTAAGTCACCTCTCCGTACGAAACTGGGGCCCGGCCTGCCGCAAAACACCGCCTGATCTGCGCTTTTCTTGCTTTATCGCCTGGCATTGACAATGAAAACATCTGTTATAGAAATTATACGATAAGTCATGTCGGCGCGGCTCACAGGCTCTCTTCTGAGAGCGATAACAACGCCGAAGGTATGAGGCCACCTGGAGTTTAAAAGAGGAGAGACAGGTCCCGCCTGCTTACTGCAAAATTGAGGGCTCGGGTACCGGTAAAAAAAACAGCATTTTTAATTCAGTGGAATTGGTGGAAACTTCCACCAGGAACTGGTGGAAAAGTGATTCTGAATTATCCTGAAACAGGCGAGCACTGCCTTACAAAACTCTGCTCTCCTCTGTCCTCTGTTCATCTGGTCCCGCTTGGGACAAGTTAATTCCTTCGAACTGTGGGCTCCAGCTGTTGCTCTCTCATCTGCTTTAAATTCGTGTGTGTTTGCAGAGGCGCGTCCCAGACTGCTGATAAGAATTCTGTGATGTGCGGCGACATCTACCGGTTGCTTAAGTGAAAAGATGAGAGCCGGTTTTTCGTGCTCCACCAGCTTGTAGCTCATTTAAACCAAACGCGTCTTTCCCACTAAGGAAATCTGACACTGCTGAGGGCTGTACAGCAGCGCCGTTCACCCTCTTTGTCCATTCCTCATTTAGCAGAGAGTTACATTTTCCAAATGTAATATACAGAAGGCCTTTATAAGCTCCTAAGCACTGAACAATACAATCAATTTAAAACTCTAGAACAATGGGTGAACCAGCGTTTATAATGAAGTGAATGGGTTAGTACCTACAGTACTAAGTACTTAGTAAAGGGTTAGTACTAATCAGGGCTTAGCACATTATTCTCGAATTACAAAACGTACATGTGCAAGCGTACAAGAATTATTAAGAAAGTCAAACAAGTAAAAATCTAGATCTAGAAAGTGCCCTTGGATCTAAGCCACTGTATTACCTGTGAAAAACAATGCTAAAATTCTGGAAATATCTTCCATAATAGAATATATATATATCATAGCGTGGAGCTGCTGTGGTTTAAAACGGAACACTTAAACCTTTATGTTCAATGTAAGTTGTGAATTGCCGGATTCATGCCGCGCTCTGTCGCGACTCGTAAGCGTCCGGCACCAGTTCACGCAGAACGCACAGTCGCCAGTCTGCTGCAACTGCAGAAAAACAGCACAGGACAGGTACTACATTATTTTAGTGAAATCATGTCGTTGTTATTATTCTTACCGGCGTTCTGTGTTTTTTCATTTTTTTTTCTTCCAGGTTCTGCAGTCCGCGAAGGAGCAGATCAAGTGGTCTATATTGAAATGAGAAGAAATCGTTGTTTTTTTTAAAAAAAAAAAAAGCATTTGAACCCAAGCAAAGAAATGCAGTACATGTGCTGTAGAACTATTTTATATATAATATATGCGTGTATTTATAGAAAAGGGCATGGGCGTGTTTACTGTGGTCTGGACAAGACTGTTGCAGAGAAACGCTAAGCGATAACAGTGTTTTATATTTGTATTTATTATTTCCGTGATTCTTATAATCACGGAGAGGAATTGGGTATTGTAATATATCGCCAGTTTGGAAACGAAATCTAACCAACGAAAAAGCAAACAAATCCGACTACTTTGTTAGTCTGGGGGGTTTATAAGTTAATGTAACTATTTTACTATTAACTTAAACACGATATTTTCATGACATAGTAAACGAGATTGAAATTTTGTACCTAAGCCTACACCGACAAATCACTTAAAGGTTATTAAGTGTTCCATTCTATTTCTGTATAATGTATTTTTACAAGCATCGAATGTTTCATATTAAAAACTGCCCCAGCTGTAAAGTGTTGTTAAAATGGTACACTTGGACATTCTTATACTCTAACATAAAAACTACATACAGGCGCTGTTACCAAAGATTAAAAAACACAATAGTTTGCTCTTGACCGGGAATATACCAGAAGGTTGAAAATATTTTACTATGAAGCCGTTGCTGATCTTTACCTTACTTCTATGCTTAAAAAATGTGAGAGACCTGTAGTTTGTATGTCTGACAAAATTCATTAGCTAAGTTAAATGTTTCCTTAAAATGTACTACCTGCATTTTTTTGTATTTGTTTCATGTAACATTAAGATTTAATTCAAGTTGTTTTATATTTAAAAAGTGCCACTACAAAGAAAATCTACAGTACATTTTCCCTTGCGAAAATTTACTTTGCAATACAATATGCTATTTTTTCTGTTTGTGATATAAAAATAAAGGATGTTGATTTGATTACTAATTACAGTAATAAAAAAATATTTTTCATTACCGTGTTTTGTAGATTGCTACAGTTTTACAAGAAAAAGGTGTTTTATACGTTACTATTAAAAATGTAAAAATCATCATCGCCGTTCACTTACAGGACATCACACGGAGAGATTGTGTTACTTGAGAAATACGTACACTGTATATGTATCTATAGATACATTGCAAACCAAGCAACTCGGATTACCTTCATGAATATATTCAAATCCTTTGGGTGAAATACTAGCCTGTGGGGGCGGGGCCATGTGGGAGGGAGGCAGTCGTCTTTTATTGGCCGATTGCTGATAACTCTCCGCCTACTTGTGAACATCCAATAGGACGCGACGGTGCGTGAACATTTATGATCATTGGTAGGATTGAGAGTAGGCGTGGTTTCGCTACCGTAACGTCATTGAAGAGCCTTTGCTGATTTTCGGCTATCTTTTTATTATAGAAACATAAAGGATACCCTTCATTACGAATTAAGCAGTCTTTTAATATAATTCATGAATATTACATTTTATATCATGACCCTCATTGAAATTAAATTTAGCACATTTCCTTCAAGATAAACTACAGAGAAATAAATGGATAGGTTATACAATATGCGACCGACCGTAATTACAAAAACTAAACTTTACAAAATACATTTAATTTGCGGAACTTATTTTTATACGTGTGGTAAAGATTATGTTGTCTGTTTTTTTTCATCTTTCCCGAATCTGTATTTTATTTCTTTCGAAATATGTAACAGTTTGGTTTCTGATACAAGAACGATAAAACCGTGACTCCGAAAATGAAAACCACTAATTACAATTACGAAATCTCGATAAAATAAATAATTGTTTCCTTAAATATTCGTTTTCTACATTTGACGATTTTTTTAGATCCAGATGCCTTAAGGGCACAACTCCGTCATCACCACGCAAGCGGGTTGTGTTTCCAAAGAGAAATTTAAAATCATTCCCCTGACATTGTTCTATTTTTTGGACACGAACTGCTGTTTTAAACAAATCCTATAGCTTTTTTCCAAATCTGGTTACAGATCAGGACACCTTTCGATGGATAGTCGGAGAGTGGTTTATTTTTATTTATTTTTTGCTTTGGCAACACTGATTGTACTCATCGGTCATGTAAATAAAGCATCTTGAATTGAATTGAGTGGCCAGGAGTCGTCAAGCAACATAGCTAAAGCATTTCTTTCTGAACGGATGACGACGGTCTGTAGATACAACGATGCTCTCGCTACGTGCTCTGCAACCTACAGTCACCGATGCTGAATTAGATAACATTCAATTAATTCAATTCAAGGTGCTTTATTAGCATGACCGATGGGTACAATCAGTGTTGCCAAAGCAAATAAAAATAATAGAATTAACGTGGAACAAAACATAAAATAAAAGTAAAATAAAATCTACAGACATATTACAGACATATACAACAAAGACATGTCATAAAATATTTACCTATACTGTAAACATATTGAGGATTATTGGGAGACAGGCTCACTGTTCCTCAGGCTGGGACAGGAGATCACATACTGGGCTGCCAGTTCAACTGAGTTCCCTCCTCCCTCTCCCAGTAGGATTGGAACCCGTTGTGATTCTGGCAGGTGTGGGAACTCAATTAGCTGACTTCCGTCTGCAGCAAAAAACAAACAAATTCACACTTTTAGTAGCTCGACAAGGGCATTTTCAATGACAAAAAGAGCAAAATACGTTGAAGTGTTCAATAATAAATATCCAGGTTACACAGACTAAATATACAGATTAAAATTGTCTTCATTTACTGTGTTTGTAACAGCAATAATAATAATAAAAATAATAATAATTACTTTGATTTATAAAGCGCTTTTCCAAACCCATTGATTCTGTAATTAAAAGATAAAAAAGCATAATAGTAAAACGTAAGAAATAAACACGGACATACAGAGCAGGGCAGCAGGGCATTCAGATATAGGCCATAACTGGAACGTTTCGGGTTCGAGTCCCAAACTGCGGGTTGCTCAGATACATAAATTATTACAGCTTTGGAAAAATAATAATGAAAATGAATAACCATTGGCGTTACCAGACAAAGAAAAGCAAAACCAGAACTTTAAAAAAAAGTAGAGAAAATGAGTCATTCTTCGTCTAGAATATATTTAGATCGGCCTCTTCTGCCAGGAAACTGACGGTTCGTACTCACCGGCCAAGCGTTCGAGCGGCTCATCGGGTAGATCGGTTTCCCTGGTCTGCGTCTCCATCTAGTGGCCGACTGTGGTTATGACCCTCATATGTGTAGAATGAGTCTTACATTGCCTGTGTTTTCCCTGTGCTGCATCAGATCAACCGAAGGCATTTAGCATTTAGCACAACCATCGTGAGCTCGGCAAACAATACTGAAGAGACGGAAGAAATAAATGCTTAAGTATACAATAACTTGTATGAAGAACTATGCTCTTCTAAAACCGGGTATTTATATAAATGCAATATAATTATATTTATATCACAATTTCCAATAATTAAGTTTTCATTCCATTAAATTTTAGTTCGGAGAACAAACTGTTTTTTCTTATCTCTTTTTAATTAATCGGCTTGTTATCGTTAGCACTTTTACTGATCCGCTGTGTTAACGGGTCTATATACTGTACTTTCTCCGACACGCAGAGAGAAGTGGTGTGGAGCGCTACCTGGTGGACAGAGACAATGCTGCAGTCGTGGACAACTTACACTATATCAAATATCTTTGAAATTTAGAATCAGGTTCTCTCTTAAAGATAACTGCTCCAAAAAATATCTATACAATTATAAAAGCAAGTTAGAGCTGTACGGCCAATAAGCAACAAAGATTCAGTTGCCCGAAGTCTCAGAACGTATTTCTTAGAATATAATAATAAAAGTCTGTAACAAACATTCATGCGGTGCAGCTGCACTTCTGAGGGACGCAGAAATTTAGCTTCTCATTATTAAACATAACTGCGAAAATGCCGTGACCCGTACCTACAAGACAACAGCAAGACAGAAAGTTTTGACGACTTGGTAAGTCTTCAAAAGGTTCAGTAAGCTGTGCGTTTTATTTGATCGCTGAAACACGACTTGAAGCCACAAGCCGGCAAAAGGTTAATTCAACGTTTTGCAGGTGTAGTGGGCAGGGTCTGCGCGTGTGTTAGTTAGGAACTCAGAGCCAATCAGCTTCGCGAATTAAATATGCCGTAGCCAATGAGATGCTGGGTGCTAGCCAGAGGGCAATACCCGGATGTCATTATCTTGCCTGTTGACTCTGGGGAGCATATTCATACCACAGTACAGACCCCCTCGCGTCTGCTTTTCATTTAGTATTACTACTGTTAAGGAACAAGTAATAGGTTTATTCCATGCTGAAAAGAGAAGAAAGAAAACACAACGTTTTTGTGTGGAGCCTTCTTCTGTGAGCATGGAATAAACTTATTACTTGTTCCTTTGCAGCCTACGCATGCTGACGCAGCTCCCCACCTGAATTAGTACGGTTAATGCGACTACTACATCAAGTATTTAAAATTTCGCAAGCCATAATAGACAGAAACTAGTGCTACTTGTAAAGATAACATTATTTTACGCAAAGGGTTGTGGGGAGAAGGGAACACGCTACCGAGCTATGCTTTCGAAGCCAATGCGATAGTTTATTTCAAGAAACGACTGGAGGAGATGCTCGGTCAATTAACAACTTCAACGGGCTAGATGGTGTTCCTGTTATTAATTATAATAAGAACAAATTTAACTACGGCAGCCATAAAGACAGAAAAGCCTGTTTAAGTTAATTCATGATTCAGGTTCTAAATTGCCCCGGACAGACGGTAAAATCCTTGCACCGTTTGAGGGCTAAATGTTTACAAAAACGTGCTCCTCCCGGAAAAATCTGAGGTTTACTGAGGCGGTCATGTACTTCATTTTCCAGGGCTCTAAAGCTTAGGAAAACTCCTTGTAGTAATAGAAAGAAAATATACACTTCGCCGCGTGCCACGAAATCCTCACAAACCATGAAACTCTCACAAATACACAAGATAATAACACAGCCCGTGCCGGCAGCCATGGAAATCGCGGGACGTGTCCAGCTGCTGAAATATCACCGCGGGGAAATTCGCCTGTTTTGACAGCTCGAGCGGTTACTAGGATATGACCGCAGATAAAATAAATGAGAGAGATAAATCCGATGACGTAAGCTTGGGATCATTGGAAACACATATTTTAAAAACGGTCTCTATGAGAAAGAAAAGGTTTCTCTAACCGAACAGGGAAGCATTCAGCAGAGCGGTTCAGACTCCCGAAGAGGC
Source organism: Atractosteus spatula (assembly GCF_055471065.1). Lineage (NCBI taxonomy): Eukaryota > Metazoa > Chordata > Actinopteri > Semionotiformes > Lepisosteidae > Atractosteus > Atractosteus spatula. The sequence goes on along the minus strand of NC_142731.1, from coordinate 9,315,062 downwards.
AGTGCGGCGCTGCGGGTTAAAAGTTTGCACCTTAACGGTTCATAGGAACGTCTTCTGTTTCACTATTTTATTTCGAGTCAATGTCTTTGTGAGTACTTCTGAACGAGGTTTCGAACTGGAAAAAAAATGGTTATCTCTGTCATTAAAGTACCTTAAAGGTACCCCTCTCGTGGAAGAAGTTTGACCTCGAACGTTTGCCATGCGTACTTTAAGAATAAAAATACTTCCGCTTGTCTAACCTGCCTACGCCCTCTCAAATAAACATTGAGATATAACTACATATCTGAACATTTATCGGTGACGTCATTTTTAGCGATTTAAAACATTCTTAGTAGTTTAAAACCTTAACCATACGTGCAAGAAACAAAAAAACATTTCTTCTGAATTGTTTTCTGCCGTTCATCCTCCTCTGAAATTGTACGCGTTTTTAAACAAAGGCGCGCCAAGCTTTCAAACGTTCAAAACGAAAGCTACAAGTTCTCACAGAGAGCTGACGGACTCTAAAGACACGCAGTGCAAGCGAGACGCGAAGCGACGAGCCGGCGGTGGAGTATTACGAGTCCGGGAGACGTGACCTCGGCTGGACTCTCCCTGGAGCCTGGACCGAGCACGAACAGGGTATGAGGTCAGATTCCCAGAAAGAGATTTGGAACATTTTTCAGGAAACCTCCAGGAACATTCCGAGACACTTGGGAAAAAAAAAACACGCGGAAAGCATGCGGGAAGATTTAAGACGTAATAATCGTGGACTCCCCCTTTTCCCTAATCATTAATTATTAAGCCTTTTCTTTTTCAAGGTGAGAAAAAAATACAGATTTAAATAAACGGTGTTGGGCTTTTTTTTTCCAGTGAATGCATTGCAGAACTCTTTTTATTCTAAAACAAACTGACAGATTTTAAGAACGAAAAAGACCCCGAACAGTGACATCGAAAGAAATCGAATTGACAAGCGGGGTCTCCTTCAGGTTACACTGTAACGGTGGGCAGTGGAGGGTGAACGAGCACAGGTATAAGTAGTTCAGGTGGGGAGCTGCGTCAGCATGCGTGGGCTGCAAAGGAACAATAGGTTTATTCCATGCTGAAAAAAAAAGCAGAAAGAAAACACAACGTTTCGGCCGTGGAGCCTACCCATTCAGCTCACACCTGAAGAAGGCTCCACGGCCGAAACGTTGTGTTTTCTTTCTGCTTTTTTTCCAGCATGGAATAAACCTATTACTTGTTCCCTAGCGCAGGTATAAGCTTGTGTTATAGCAGTGAGCTACAGGTGTCACACATGCCCTCTTGTGAATCTCTTCCTCTCAATATCTGCACCTCTCGATCATCTACATCACTTCAGTCTGAATACAGCTGGCACACACGCCAAACACTGCCGTGCGGTTTGTCGGGCTTGTAGGTGGCCTCTCTCCGGCGAAGTGCCGATTCCTAGAGACCCTTTCAGCAGACAAGAGTGCTAATTGGTTTCCTCTTAGAAAAGGGGGGCATCTCCATTTGTCACTCGAGATGCTCTCACGCCAACTGGCGTTTCATTAAATAAATCTGCTGGTGTCCGTTGTTCGCAGTTCCTGACGTGCGTGACGCTGGACAACTTCAGCCGAGGATAAGCGCGAGCAGCCGACAGCAGCAACCACGAATTCCCGCGGGGAAAGACACGTGTGTGGATCTAAATTCTATATGTCCCCTTTTTTCCAAAAATTAAATGAACGGCCCAAGTGTCTGTCGCGGGCATTTTCCACGGTTTCAGGCAATTGTAAACCAAAGGGCACTGGTGACATTTATTTTGCGTGTAGGGCTTCTCCCACGCCAGATGATGTATTGCGGTTCCGCCGGCATTTTAATTGTCTGGGTGAATATCGTCTTTATGGCAGCAGCGTTCAACAAGGAGCGTGTTTATGCAGGCGCTCTATAAATACATGTACAGTATTCCGACGCCTGAAACTCATGTGCGCACTGGAGCTGATATTTACAGAGACTTTTAAATAAGAGCACTGTCTCCCCAGACATGTCTATTAACCAGAGCTATCGTGGATTTTAATACGATTTCATGCTTCTGAGGCTTTGACGCCTCGCTTATTGCTGTCCCTCAGGCACAGAGGGAGTGAATGGTATTAAAGGCTTTTTACCCGTTGGCCTCAATAAGTGAGACCAATTATTGTCAACCGCAGAAAATTGAGAAGACATGCTACTATCCCACACCATGCCTTAAATATTTCCTCATACATTATTACCATTATTATTACCATTATTATTGTTGTTGTTGTTGTTGTTGTTGCTGTTGTTGTTCTAGATATAAAAATGATCCTTGAAGTTGTGAAATAAATAAGTTTAATAGATAAGACCGCAGACCTGCAGGTGGGTTTAATACAAGAACGCTTCACAGGGGCTTACTGAACTCCTACCCGGAACAGCACAGATAGGTACACGTCTCTGAGTCTCTGATACTCTCTGAAAGTGGATTTTACTACATTTTGCGGAACCCGTGTCGTGTGTTTCATTGCCGTGTTGGAATATAGACTTATGAAGATTTTGTATGTCTAACTCGCTTCACACCCAGGGAGTCGCCACGCGCTGACCGCGCTGTGGGTCCTGATCAGATTGATTGATTCACTCACTGATCGATTTTTTTTTTCTGGCGCAGGGTGGGAGCTTAAAAGTCACCTCTCTGTCCAAAGGAAAGAAAAAAAAAACACACTGTGGAGGCGGAGAAGGAAGAATCGTTCTTCTGCTTGGTCCCCCAAGTCCTTTATATCACTAAAAAGGCTGAAAAACCTGTTGTTTCGCAGCGGCTTAGTCACAGGACAGCGCCCACAGTGGACAGTAGTACAGCGACGTTTTTAGGGATCGGAAATCTGTCTCTGGATGACGTCGTTCGGAAGGTCTTTCAGTGTCCGGACGATTTTCACCCCTGTGTTAAAGACAAAACTCACTTTTTGATAGAAGACTATTAGCTTACAAACGAGAGGGGGTCCTTAAACCCATCTCGTTCGTTTGCTTGCTAGTACTCTAGTTAATTGCTGATCCCAGGATCCGCCGTTACTTGAACACAGCAAATTCACCCCTGTGAAATGAGCTCTTAACACTAATACTAATACAGGCGGCATTTTATACTGCTGCTCTGTTCCAAAGGCAAACTACACAGCAATCTCTCGACACAGTAGCCCAGAGGGCCTTACCTCTGTCGGAGAGCGTTCGAAATATCTACTTGAACGAATGTGATGGTTTTTTTCCCCTCGGAATCTGTCTCAACAACGCGATGAATGCTTCTGTTCAATTGGTTTTGACTTACGTTTGCGGAATTATACTTGAATTAAATAAACATATTTGGAATACAAACCTACCTCTAGTACACTTTTTTTAAAAATTATATGTGTAATATAGTCTATATTAGTAAATGGTACTGCACCGCATTTATGAAAAACACCCTTTTTATAAAGTGCAGAGTTTACCGCAACATTAGTAAGGGTGTTACCCCAGGCACTGGGACTGAATTCCGCTCTGGGTCTGTCCAGTTGAACTTTCACTCTTTAATGTAATGTATTCACGCCTCCTGATCTGGGCGGGGACTGCTCTTCAGTGACAGGCGTGTGCATAGCGCTCTGATGTCTTGGAACGGAAAGGCCTGTGTCATCATCACATAATCACGGCGTAGCCCTGGATCAGAATAGCGTTATCTTGATTACCCGGGCGACACCAGTAAGCTACTGGTAACCAAAGGGATGAACGGAACGAACCAGTGCTACCCTCCCCTTGCGCGCAGGCCAGGCTCCGCTCTGCGCACTGCGCCGCAGTCGGACTAGATCAGTGCCCTAAATAATTAGGTGACGGTGCTTTAGTGGAGGAGACGCGTAACGACAAGAGGAGTCTGGGAGAGGCGAGTTAGCATTCGTACCGGGTTGGGTACTTCGGTACACAGACAGACCTTTTCAAAGGTTTTCAGAAAATCGCACGGATACACTCATACACACAGTGGATATACTGTAGATACATGGAAAACTAATAAATTGGCCTGGTTGTCTAGGTTAAGAGGCGCGGCCTATGGCCAAGCTTTATCCACACGATTTTAATTTTTCGCCTCAACCCCTTGTCTCCGTCCTCGGTTACCACCGGCGAGAACTCCCGTTCTGTCCTGCCGCGCCGGCTGACTCGCCGAGCCCAGCAGTCCGCCTCCGCCTCCCCGCTCCTTTTATCAGTCGGCTGGGAACGCCAGGCAGCTGCGATTGGCCACAGGCCTTCTCCCCAGGCTCTTCCTGATTGGCCCGCAGCCAGACATTGATTGATGGCGCCGCGTCTGATTGGACAGTCGCCGGATGACGTCATTGTCGGCGGGGAGGGAATGATAAATGGCATCGCTGGAAGGGAGGGGGGTGGAAGGGGGGGAGCTGTCAATCAGCGAATTGTAATTGGTCGGAAAGCTGTGCGCTCACCACAGTAACCAGTTCAGGGATAAGTTAGAGCCGGATTGTTTAACTCCTCCGTCCAAAAGGCACTTTAAAGTTGCCTGTTACCTCACTTTAAATTATTAGGCTGTCGACTTTTAAGGCTTTTATTTCTTAAAGCGCTTTTAAGCACGAAAGTGAAAGTGTTATTTCACGAAATCAGTTGTGTGTTATTAAAAAAAAAACACGCTTTTAAAAACACGGTTTTGTTGTTTACCCGGGTTTCTCCATTCAGTCCCACACAAGCGGCTTTTGTCCCTCCCTGGGCCTGAGACTGCCCTGCACACCTTGAGACCGGGATTCGGTGAAACTCCCCCGTCGGCCTCCCGTCATCTGCGAGCGAGCATTCTGGTCAACAAAACACACGTGCTGTGGCTTCACCGCCGGCGGGTTTCTCCCTCCTATCGCCATAGACTAAATAGTATTCTGAACCAATAAGCTTTAGAATTTTCCGGAGTTTATATGTTTAAAACTCGGTTTAAATCTTTACACCAACGTCCACCTTTCGCTCTCGGCGGGCTGGGGAAACCGGACGGGCGCTTTGGGATGAAGCGCATTTCTGTCCAGAACAGAAAATATTTCCCCGGCGCTCTGGTGTTTGTGTGAACAGAAGGACAAAAGCCAAGAAGACGGGCTCGATGACTTCAGGAGCCAAATTACCATTTTGTAGCGCTTCACAAATATTTCAGTCCTGCATCGGTGTGAAATATTTTACGTACAGTACGATAATTAGTAACGTTATATTTCGCCGTTTAATTTTCGTCTACTAAATTTCACAAGTGCCCCCGGCCCTCCAAATAACCGGTAAATAATCTCGTTTTAGATGTAACATAAAAGCTGCATTCATTATATCTATTTTATTAGTGGAAACAAATTAAGGATTTGAATTCAACCGAACATTAACGACCGGTCTGAAGCACAGGGAACCGACCCGCAGTGGAAGCGTGACGGTACGGCCTTGCAGCCGAGGTGGAGCACAGTGTCCTGGCCTGCGCTGGGACTCGGTGTCCGGTAGGTTCTGGTGCCGCAGGGGCTCGGTAATTCAGCACCGGGGGGGACACGCAGCGCGCTCGGAGCCGACCCGGAGCTGTGCGTCTCTGCCCTGGTGACACGCAGCTGAAAAAGCCCCCCGATCGCGTCGGGAGCCGAACCGAGCTGCTGTTGCCTCCTGCTTTTCCCAGCCAGCGCACACGGCCTGCGGGCGCTGGCCTCGGTCACTTCACATAAACACGCCGTCCGTGCGGCCCACTTCCCGCCGCCACCTGCCCAAACACACCGCCGGGTTATAAATGATGCCCTTCCTTCAATAAATAAACCCCACACAGCCCTCACGCACACACGCCCTTCTTCAGAACAAGGAGGGAAATTACAGTTTTATTTGCCTTGCGGGCAAACATGGCGGCAGGTCACCTGTCACTTGAAAACAGGCTGGCAAAGTTACCAGCAGACTGGGGTGTGTGTGTGTGTGTGTGTGTGGGTGTGTGTGGGTGGGGGGGTTGATATAATCCCGCTCGGGATTGGGAAAAGGAAGCCAATCAAGCGAGCTGATTTGGACGAGTACAAAAATAAATAAATAGAGCAGCGACGGTGAGATTTATTAGACGTCCCGGCGCTGGGGACGGAGCAGGGCCGCCGGGGCGCCGCGAGACACCGGCCGGCCCCTCCACGAGCTGCGGGCTCGGATTTCTATAAACGCGGGCACGCGCGCTGGATCGCGCCGCGCATCGCCTGGGGTGACTTTTTTAACGAAAAGTTAAGTTAAAATTAAAAAAAATATATCCCTATTTTTATATACAATATACAATATTTATGGGTTATAGTAACGTATAAAACTTACTCACCAGTACGAAAACATTTAGGCATATATATATAATTTAGGTATTATTATGTATTAAATATTATTTAGGTATATAAATAATATACATAATATAATATAAATAATATACATCATCCACTTGCAGTGACTGATAATGGACAATCATCGAATTTGACATTTATTTTTTTTATTTGACGATAGTTTAATAATTTGTTAGAATGTGTACCTATTACGAAATATGTTTTGTGAAGTAGTTTATTTTCATAGGAAAAAAATAGAATATGGTTGCAAAACATACTGGATAAAAATGAATTTATTCAATTAGGAGGTTCTCCTACTGAACATAAACAATGATGAGTATATAAGCATTTTTATTTTGCTTTTAAAGTGAACTTGTACAGAGTTTATTTTTAGTTTCTATGCACAAAACGTGCTACAACAATTGTACCGCATTGGACAAACTATGGAACTAAGACATCCATGTGTTACATGATGATAACATCGACAAATTTCAATTTCAAATGATTTCAATCTACAACTGAAACTAAACTAATAAGTAAATGATTCAGTTCCCCTCGATTCAAGTTCCCTCTTCAGGAATTTCTGCATAAAGGTGGCCGTGTTGTACAAACGCCCTAAACGAACAGTCTCAACAAGAGGCTGTTTCTCCTTCGGCTTCGCAGGGCAGAAACGTAAGCAGAATTAGCAATGGGCCAACTTTGAAAAAAGCTCGAGAAAAAAAAAACTTTTAACAATCCATCGTTTCCCGCTTTTAAATACATTAAACGAATCTGCGAAGGAATTTAATGACTCATAAACACTGACTGCGGCTGAAGTCTCTCCAGCGCTTGTCCGGTGTTGTCTGTTCCGAAGCTGGGATCGCGCGAGTCGGGCACGGGGGAGGAACACGGAGGACAACCGGGACTCAGGCGGGGAGACCGCCGGGGACAGCGTGCGGAAGGGACGGGGGGCCCCTGACCTTCACCTCGCCAGAATGTACTGCCGCTGAGCCCGGTTTTAAGTTATTCAGAAGTGTCCCCCGCCTATCGGTTTAAAATACTGCCGGGGCGCAGGGGACTGGAATGTGGATTTCACTCTGATCTGGCCAAAGCCCAGACTGGAGGCCCTGTCCCGTGAATTTCCCCACGAGATGCCCACTAAAGGAAAAATATTGTGCCCCCCCCCCTCCCGGCAAGAGCCAACTGCAATGTCACGAATCTCCATGTTTCACAGTGTGGCATTTTCATACTGAGAGCAGTCAGAGTAATTCGGAAAAAAAGCTGTATCTACCCACCAATGTCTCTGCAATTAGGATGCTTTTCAACAAATTAGGTGTTTACAATTACACTCTGTACAGTCGCGGATGGGTTGAGTGCTATACGTTCTGAAGGATCTTTTCATCGTTTTTGTTTGGCTGTTTTTGTTGTTTCTGGTTCTCCGTCTGCACAACGCAGCTGATGTTGTTGTTGTTGTGCGAATGTGGATGTCACCCGCCGATCGTGTTACCGAAAGAAGCCGGATCAGCTGGATCAGCTACAACAAGCAGGCTCATTTGTTCCAGAGTCCTGCAACTCTCTGTACTCCCGCTCTCGGATTTTGGGAAAGCGCTTTTCGGTTAGGCGCGTTACGATCGAATACGCTAAAATCTAAAAAAAACAAACAAACAACTTTAAAAATGTTTTTCAAAATAATGGATTGAACCAAATCTATATAAAAAAAAACTAAGTTCCGCGAAACCACTGCTCTGTAGCCACCAGATGGAGCGAGAGCTCAACTTTAAGCCACTGAACGTGGCGGAAGTGCATCTAGAACGTTCCACAGCTTTGGAAATTCGCCGCTGAACCTTCCCTCGTGTGTCTGCTGTTGTTAAAACAATTCACTCCTCACTCTTCCTCTAGTTTCAGCGTCAAGAACGCGACTAGCCAATTTTAGGCGCATTCATATTATTGTCTTTTTTTTTTCCCCCTTGAAATTATTGAATAGTTTGCTTAAGACCTGAGAAGTTTGAACGTTCAGCATATTTAAAAAAAAGGACGTGTGAATGTTAATGCGTCTACTCGCAGAATACAATTCAATGGCTAACAACACGATAAAACATCAGTGAACCTTCAGTGGTTAATTTAACCAGGAGTCACTTAAAAATATAAGACGAAATTGGGGTAAACAGAGAACGGTTGGGTTAGCAAAATTGCATAAATACAATCAAATCATATAATTGATTGATTTGCTTGTATTACGAGTATTGACACATGATATTGTATACACTTGCCTATATAAGTGTACACATTTAGGACACCTCTCTTTTATTGTAAAACTGATTTATATATTACCTCTGCTGGGCTGGAGCTCCACTGGGATCTAGTCAAGGAGTTTACAGCAATTTTAAGGGTTTCATTCAAGCTCACCTTTAAATTACTTAATTGTCCAATTAGGGGCTTAATTGCTCTAAATCAGTCATGTCCTCCCGTATGTAATTGAAAGGCCTCTATATTTACCAGGGGGGCACTGACCAGCTCTTCCCAGGTGACTGAGCACTGAGGATTCCAACGTGTCCGTGTCTGGGCATGTGGCTGCGAATTTCAAACTGACAAAATGTAAAAAAGTAGGCCAAAATAAAACAACTGCTAACAGTGCGCATGCCAACTGCACTTCTCCCTACAACTTTTACGATTCTAGATCACGGAACACATCATTACAACGCGCTGACATTTATACAAAATCAGTTTATCGGTCGGGTAGACATTTCTCCCTTCCACTTCATTTTAAGATGAAGAGATCACTTTATTGGCCATATACAATTTCTTGCATGAAGAATTTGTCTTTTCACAGACCCCAGCTTGCTCTCCATGAGACACACAGACAGGGAGAGAAGCTGGGGGTCAGAGCGCAGGGTCAGCCATTTATACGGCACCCCTGGAGCAGTTGGGGTTAAGGGCCTTGCTCAGGCGCCCAACGGCGTGCCCCCAGCAACAACCACAAGATGGGCGCAAGTTAAGAGCTAAGGGTGTCCCTCAGCGAAGAAGGAAGAAACTGCAGCCTGTGACTGATGGGCACCTCTGTTCTGCAGCCAGCCCTGCCAGCAGCAGGTGAGCAAGCCTGTCTCCTGGGAAGCAGTCACTCACAGACTGGTGGTCAAGCGTTGTGGGAAGGGACTCAGCTCATCCCTCTCCCTGCCCTGTGCGCAAGAGTTAACAACTCATTTCACTGCCTGTGTAGGCCAGGGGCGACCGCAATGAAGCCCAGAGACCCAGGGGGGCCTGATCCCAATCCGAGCGGAGGCTGGTCAGCGGGCGGATCAGACAACAGCTTGTGAAGAGCAGGTGTTGCAGGCTGGAGCTCAGCCCCAGACGTGCCTGTTCCACCTGCGGAGTGCAGTGCCCGTTTCTCAAGTAGAGGGGCAGGAGTTCGCAGAGAATTACAGAGAGACACCTGGTCAAGGAAGGCACACAAAAACGCAGCACGGTGTGGGGTTAAATCTAGGAGACAGAAATATTTATCCTTATTCACTTTCGATGTAAGTTTCGGTTATTTTTAAATGCAGACAACTTTGATATACCCTTAAGGATCTCTGCAAACCTACGAAACAAGATGTCCCAGAACAGAGAGCTGATATTGTTTACTTCTGTCTCTTTGGGGGCATTACTGCCTTGTTGGTTCAATGGGCAAGCAGGTATCGGGCGCCGTGCTGCTCGTGATTGACTGGAGCTAACGAGCTGGGGGGTCGTGCCGGGCAGCCCCAGCCCGAGCTGGGCTCAGATCGGGGGGAGTGTGCACTGCACCCTCGAGCTGGCTTTCAGCTGGTGCTCTGAAGACCTTTCCAGCCAACCCAGACCGGCCCTGCTGGACAGGGTGACGTAGCCCCAGGTGCATGCTGGGAGAGTGCGGGTCCCCCCCGAGCGTTCGGACACCCAGGGGTGCAGGGGGCTGGCTGGCACAGGCATTCTGCCACTGGCACCAGAGGGGGCACTGAGTCTCGGGCCAGAAATTGGTTCTTGGGAAACGGTGCGGTGTTCGTCGGCCCAAGGCACTTTTACTCCGAAATGTGCAAAAAGAGGGGTCAACGCCAATTGAATGACGTCGATTGACATGATGCACTTTTAACTATTCTAGTGCTTAAACCACGTGACTGATGGAGCGAGTCGATACAAATTCGGACTGAAGACCTATTACTTCAGCCTAGCCTACTCACACCTTACATCATAGCCCGCTGCAGCCCTGGCTGCTGGTACTGCTGTCCCTGCCATTGTGTGTCTCTGTGTTGGCCCACCAGGTAGATACATCTGTTCTGACCAGACTATACTATTCTCCTTCCCACATGTCCGGATGGCGCCCAGGCTGGGCACCATCTGAGTTGGATGCTGCATCACTGCCATGGATCCAAGAGGGACATTGTGGATATAGCTATCGTTTAGGAGGATTTTGCTGGTCTACAGAGATCTGCATGGAGTACTGACATACAGAAGACATGATGGATGGATTAATACCCTTATTCATTTCTTCCTTTTTTTAATTGTATATTGTTAGCATGCCCAAAGGGGTTGGGCAGCCAGTTGACCTTGGACCCCTAGAGGTTTCTTTTCTCCTTGCTGAGGAGTTTTTGGTTCCTCCGTTGTCTTCTGGTCTTTTCTGCTCTGTATTCACAACATGCACGGTCACATGCTTTGGTAAGCGCCTTGGGGGCAACCTTGTTGCGAAAGGCGCTATATAAAAATAAAGTGAATTGAATTGATACTTCTAGTTTCTAGAACCAGCCGCTAGAGAGCGTATGATTATTGATTTGGAGCACCTAGGGTCGAGCGCAAGCCTGTTGTTTCAGCGAGTTGTTCGTTAGTCACATTTCGTAGGCTAACGGGAAATCCGGCACTGGCTCTGTGGCCCTTCCAGACGGGCCGAGAGGAGGCAGAGAGGTGACGGCGAGAGAGGTTTGCCACGGCCGTGTGTGTGTGTGTGTGTGTGAGGAGGCTTCGATGTCGGGAGAGAGACTCCGCGTGAAGCAGCCGGGGAGATGGAAAGGATCGGGTCAAGACAGCGCTGCCATGGCGACAGCTCAATAGAGTTTGAGAGGAGTGCAGGAGGCTCCGTGATGAAAGAGCGAACGGAGTTCCTAGCAGAAACCCGGAGCGACCAGAGTTCCTCGCTTGACACCGTGTAAAAAGAGCAACAGCTCTGCTATTGTACCGTCTGGGCACCAGGGCCCGGAGGTTGTCGGCATTTGCATACGGAACACAGATGCCCTTCCTCTATTGTGCGCGAGTCTGAAGGAAGCCGGGCCAGCGAGACAGCCACGTGATGCCGCGGGGGTGCCGCGCTCAGCCGCCCCGCAGAACGCGCTCTTACACGCCGTGCCAAGCGCGCCGCGCTGCGCCAGGACGCGCACCGGCTACAGTCGCTCAGCGACTCAACTGAGCATCCAGACATGCAAGTCACGTGGCGCGCTGCAAAAATAAAACATTTCTATGGAAAAGACAGGGCGCGGGGACGCAGGATTTTCAGAGGGGGGGAGAGACACACATATCTGTTGGAACGCTGGTGCCACCCAATGGGTGGGTGGGTACTTACTGGGTACAGCGATGCTATATGTCCAGTTTCTCCCTCTCTGTTGAGTTGTACGGTGGTTTGTGCTTGGTTTAATGGTCTTCCCTTGCATGTTACCACAGGCAGTTATTCGTGCATTGTTTTGCTGTATTCTAGTGTGTGAATAGGTGGAATAAATGCATTATTCAAACATACATTGAAAACGGCACTTTTCTGATAACGCGAAAAAGTTTTTAAAAAAAACACAACCACGTGGCCCCCAAGCTCTGAGTTACAGAGCAGACGGTACTAACAGACACTCCCCGCCCACCGGGCCTGTAGAAGTGTCCCGTTGGTGTTGGTATTTATCACGGAGTGTCTCAGTCTTCACCAGCCGCTCGGAGCGACCACAGCGACGCCGAGAAACTGCCTCTCTTGAGCTGCTGGATTAGTTCGTACTGTAGGAAAAGCCTGTTTTTCCTTCACATGACATTCCTGCAGGAATGACAAACCCCGCTTTTAACAGCACCCCGTTTCCTGCTACACGGAAACTGCAATCGTGCCCTTCTGCTGGCGCGCTTACGAAGTTAAAAGTCGTGTTTGTTTAGTGCGTGTCTCGGGCTCAATGACTAAAGCGTTTTAAAACTCAGCACATTTAATAAGCTGAAGAACAGAGTTTATTAAATTGAATGTTATCCATTCAGATCTTGTGGGAGCCTCCGAGAACGGCTGGCGAGGAGGTGGGCAGGCTCACGCCTACATCCCCACAACGTGCAAAATCCCCCTCCCCAATTTAGGATTTGACAAGATTGTGTTTACATCGGTTTTTCTTGATCAAGGGTGACGAGTCATTACGGAAGGCGCGCTGGAAAGTGCTGGACAAAGTGTGCCGGACACGCCCGATATTCATAGCGCCGGGGGAAGAACCGACCCTAATTGTATTACCGACAGACGTGTCGTCTGGTGCAAGTCTAGATAAGAATCTTAGATAAGATCACTTTATTGGCCATATACAATTTCTTGTTTTAGGAATTTGTCTTTTCGCAAACCCCAACTTACTCTCCATGAGACACACAGATAGAGAGAAGCTTGGGGTCAGAGCGCAGGGTCAGCCATTTAGACGGCACCCCTGGAGTAGCTGGGGTTCAGGGCCTTGCTCAGGGGCCCAACGGAGTAGGATTCCTCTGCCGGCCGCGGGATACAAACCGGCAACCATCCAGCCACAGAGCCACCGCACCGTCCCGCCCCAATTATACACCTCCATCCACATATCCGGGCTCTTTGAGCAACAGCATAGGGTACCAGTAATGTCCAATAGTTACAGGGCAAGAGCAAATACGATAAAGGATTGAATCGGCAAAAAAAAAAAAGGCCAGTATAACGGGGGTTCCAAACTCCCACAACATTTTGGGTAAAGGTTTGTCCCTCCTGTTGCTGTTAAAATGAGATGAATGAGTCTCATGTTCATGGTGTGGCTTTAATGTGTTTCTCCTTCCCCCTCACCAGAGCTTTAAGCCCAAGTCCTTCCTGAATCGCGTGTGCCAGCGGCCGGCGGAGGGGACTGGTGCGGTACGCGGCCCGTGTCGCCCTGGCGGCTGGCCCAGCCCCTCAGCTAGACCACCTGCTCCGGGGGCTTCCGGCCGCCGCACTGGCCTGCCCCAGGCCGGCTTTCTGTGCCCGGCGTAGAAATAAATACTGCAGCCTGGTTACGGTGTGTGCACAGAAACCGCCCAAAGCTCACGGCCTCCCCTGTGAGAAACGTGGTTAAATATTGTAAAATGCTATCCTTTATTTCAGTGTTTTTTAATAATCCGGTAAATGAGATGCAGTGCATCTCGCTCCGACTGCAGACTCCGTCTCCTTTTAGATTGTAATCTTTTAATCGCGTTACAGTTTGTACTCTCGCGTTTTCATGTGTGCCAGGTCTTCTGTAATCAAACAAGACGAGTGAGTTTTGATTGAAAGCATATAGTCAATCCGATTCTGTGCTGAAGTAAACAAAGACTAGAAACACTTAAACTAAAGGGTACAAAAAAGGTAACTTTGTAGTTTGGTTGCCCCCAGAACTCCCAGCACGCCACCGAGAGGGCAGAGTGTCTCCAGTTTAGTCTGAAGGGTCTGGGGACATTAAACTCACCATTGAAGCACCAACACCTTAGCTGTGCTCATCACCCCAACGGAGGGGAGAAATCAGGAATCACACTGTCCTTAGACTTAGACCTACACCCCCCTGAGTAAATCTTTAGGAAGAGAGCAGAGAGGAGAGAAAACAATATATTTTTTGCCAACAGAGACATCAGTGTAGCCCGACAGGGGCCTGTCGGTTGTGACTGGCTGTAGAATGACCGCGGCTGTCACGTCTGAAACACACTCCTAGTCTGGGTGACTCATTTTAACAGACACGCCCCACCTTTGCTGCATCCCTGAGAAAGCGGATACATTTAGTGTGCACATATTATACCCAGTTTTCCCATCTTTTCTGTGGGCCCTGTCCCTCTGCCCTACTGCGGAGAAGTTCAGGACAGGATCTAGACACACGGAGTACAGCGTGTGGTAAAATCCGGTAAAATGGACTTTTCCATTGCGCAAATCCAGCCCGCACAACCTCTTGCAAAATTGAGCACGGACAACCGTTTTTGGAGACGTTTTTAAGCATGTCGAGATGTTACCTTCGAATTGTACTTATTGAAAGAACTGTGCAAGATACATCGTTTATGAAAATGAAATTAATCGCATTTCCCATCTACTCACAGCACTTCACTAAGGTGTCCTGTACACTTGTGCCTTGATTGATCTGACCACAAAGAGTCTACATCGGTTTCACTGCCCCCTGTTACATTGTACTGCGTTTCGACCACGGTGCACCATGGTGACCCTTTTCACTGCCAGGGGACTTCACAGACGGCATGGTGTTGAGGCTACAGGTCTCCGTTTAATCACGATGCACGATCAGATACTAGCAAAGCTATTTGAGAATTAAGTCCGTTTATATAGTGCCTTCATCTCCCCCAAAAAGTATTGTAAGGTGCTTCTTTTACGGGAATTGAATAACCTCATTCGCAGCTGAAAAGCAGCCTCACCTGGTTGACGCCCAGCAGGTGCCGCAGAGAAGCGGAAAACTGCTTCACCAAACAAATTTGGAAAGAATTTAGGTACGACAGACTGTGCAGACGTCCAGAAAAGAGCGGCCAACTTCGCGGAGCTCCAGAAACCGAATTCAGCGAGAACACCGGGGTTAAACCTCTACTCTTACTAACAGTGACATGGGATTTTAAATGGCCAAGTAGTCACGACCTAATTTTAACACCTATGTGTATTGCTATCTTATTAGAAACATAGGACGTTTGCCGTGCTTCTGAAGAGTATTAAAAAAAAGCACGGCAAGGCAAACCAGAGTGAGAAGACGAGAAATTGCACACCAGCCTTTTATTTTAAATAATGTATTGATTTAGAGCGAATAACGAAATGTGCCAGTTTCTGATGTTTACTTAATGTCCAGGTGGTAGCAGGTGTGACCAAGGTTGTTTAAAGACCACCACAATCTGAACTGAATTAGTGTTTATTAATTACGAGCGGTGGTCACTGCATGAATATTCATCTATTTTTGTGAGAGTACAGGTTCGCTCTGAGCTCTGAAAATGACAAGGGAGAAACGGGGGAAAAAAAGACGATTTATACCGCTGAGAGGACGTGGTGTGTATATATAATATATATATACGCAAAAACAGCACAGTCGTATTTTTCAGACAGAAAAGGCTAAATTAACGAGCAACCCGGTTCTAGGGCATCTGTCACGAAGACACCTCTGTTCGTTATACTGTAACAATTTGCTTTCAACATAAGTCTCATAAACACAAAAATCTTCCAGCAGATGTCTAACCGGCGCGATATTTCATCAAAAATCCTCCAGCGCAGTTTTGACTTAATGTAAACATTTATCTCACTTTTTCTGTAGTTTTGAACAAGCAAACACTGTGATTCTACTAATTGAGTCGTAATGACACGACTGTGATCAATCTTTTCCCCTGACAACTTATGTAAATAAATAATAATTTAATCTGAGTTTGAGAAGCTTGATTTTCTGTCGGGTCTTAATGAAAAGAATAACATCACTCAACTATTCATCAATTTCAAGGGCTCCGTGTCTTCGGCGAACACGTCATATGATTGTAGTTAATATCAAACACATGGCACAGGCTGAATTTCCCACAGAGAACCTATGTGAAGCTACACTAATGATCAGGAACTTTTGAAACCGAGACTGTAAGAAAAGAAAAACTTAATTCGCAAGGTTATATTTACCCATCATGTTTTAAAAACGTCTTAACAAGGGCTAAGAAACTCAATGTAACTGCTCTAAGAATAAGAGAATTATATTTAACGTGGGCTGCTGCACGATGGACTGATGATGTGACTGTGACACAATTACTCAAGCTGACAGATGCCGAATCGGCTCATTCCTTTGGAAAACTTTTTAAAGACCATTAACAATAGATACAGCTGCAGTAGCGTTTGTCCTGGAACCCACACAATTGCGCGCTGCCCTGTTTCTGCAGCTCTGCAATTCTGCGCCTCGCCGCCCCACATCCCGGAGAACTACACCAGCTTTCGTCGACCGAAACAGACCCGCTAAAATAACACTTCTTACGGGCTCGTCTCCATTAATGAGTTTTATTAATTTAAACTGACGTCTTTATCCAAGGCTACTTTTTTTTTAGCAATAATGATATAAGTCGCAAAATACAGGATTTAAAAAAATAGTCAACATTCAATATTATCAGACAACGCCGTAACCAAGATGAGAACTCACATGCAGAAGTACAAAACAGATATAAGGCGAGTGGGGACAGAGGTATAACAAGCCATAAAGCGCTTCGCATATACAGTAGGAACAGACCCCCTTCATCCACAACTGAGGCGTCGCCCCCACCTGAGTAGGTACGACAATCACTGTGGAAAATTGCTTCATCGTTTGAATTTTTATTATTGCGATATATTGTGTTTGGGGGTCGTCCTGCCACGGGGAAGAGGTTCATAATGATGCGTAGGAGGAAAACGTCTCCATTAAGCCAGCGGTGTTTCTGCAATGCCGAACATTTAAGGGGAACTACAGCCGTGGGTTTATTCGTGGGGTGAACAGTCTGTGATGTCCCACTCTCTCCTTGAAAGCGATGATACTCTCTCAAACAGCACAGACAGCGGCATTCGAAAAGAGCATGAGCAGCTGCATCCTTCTCGTCAAATTCTGTGTGTGAAGATTGTAGTGCGCCTTTCAAAGTATTGCATCTTCCTAAAATAAATATGAGGTGGGTGACTGTCCAGTCCGGGGGCACGTCAGAGCTGTCTTTCTGTCAGAGCGAAGCCGCATCTGGGCGCGCTGTCTCACACACGCCGGGCCACGGAGCCGGCGAGCAGCAGGACCGAAAAGCAAGAAATCCATTCACGACTTGGCTGTTTGACAAACGAAAAAATGAAACATACATGGAAAATGTTTTTTTTGAACCACACGCACACATACATCCACATTCACTGCAAGACTGCTATGTTGCTTACGAAGTAACACATGAATGCAAACCAGAATGAACTGGAAGCGCAAACTGTATATGTTTATTATGGGGATAAATCCAATCACGAGTTGTTGTTTTTTTTTTTCCGAGGGTCTGGGTTGTAAATGTGCAGGAATGTAGGCCTGTTCAGGCAGCTGTTTATTCTCAGGTTTAGCAGGCAGAACCAGGGAAGTCTGAGACCAGACGGGGCAGGAGGTTTTTGTACAGGGGTGTCGGGGTGTCGAGTGGGGGGTGGGGACTCAGCAATGGGCAGTCTGGGCTCTGCAGGGCTGTTTCTCTCCCCTGGGGTGCCTGCTCTGCGCCAGGCCTGAGAGCCAGGCCTGTTAATCAAGACAGAAATAATTTACAGCGCTCCCTGGAGACCGAGAGGGGTCAAGGTTCAACTCTGCCATCCCTTCTGGTCAATTAAAACCCATTCAGCTCCAGAGTCCAGCCCCTTTCCTTTGTGCCCATCTATCTATCAATCGGTTACACTTCCAAAAAAAAAGGGAGACAAAAATTAACCAGAGTCCTATGAATTTATTAATTGTGCAAGCCTTTTTTTTACCCCAAGTCCTCCAAGTGTGTGTGGCTTTTGTGATATTATATGCCTTTGAAATAGGGTTTCTTCTATAGTTAGAGCATGCATCATCTGCCTCTAGAAATATTATCTTGTTGTGTAAGTCTCCAGAACCACCATTTTTAATTAAGTACATTTACAGTATTCTGCCTTATCTGTGCCTAATTCTCCTACTCTCAATACTTGGACACCTCTACACATACTGTGCTTATTTTATAGAACCTTTACCTAAACCTGGACAGTAGAGTATCCAGTTTTTGCTTGAGCCCAGTTCTCAAACCAGTGTCTGGGCTATAGGGCTCAATTTGCACTCTGAATGCAAACTTTTCTGGGTCAGGGCACTGGAGAATCCCATATGAACACTCCTTAAGTTCTGATGCAGGCCCAGGGGTCAGAACCAAGACACCAGCCCTTCACAAAATACGAACCCAGAGGTTGATGGGAGGGTGTTTTGGCACAGTCTTCTTTCTCCTCTCTGGTGGAAAGTCACTACTGCGCCCGGGTTTGTAGCCTGCAGCTGGGCAGCGGGCCAAGTTTATGATTTAATACCAGCCTTAATTAGTTAAACACGAACTATCAATCAACTTCTTTAAAAAAAAAATGACCTGAAAAATCGCTAACGCTAGAATGTGCAAAATGTGAAAATACTTTTTGGAAATCAGTATCTAATCATATACAGTATATATACAGCAACAGTACTTTTGTGACCAAGGTTCACAATAAATTTTTAGTAGTTTCAAAATTATATGAAACCAAATTGTGAGTTACTGCCTTCTGACTTCTTGCATGTCGTGCTTTCTTGTCAAACATGAAGGCAAAATGAAGTTTTATACCTGGAAGCGTTGCTAGTAAGGTATGGTAAGTATATTGTGGAACATCAAAAATTTAATAATATTGGATTCAATTGTTAAGAAGATATTTGTTTCTTACCAAATGCTCATTTCATGTCAATGAACTGTAACTACAATTATCAAATCAACAATATTTGCTTTCCTAGAACGTGAAGTAACCTCACAACCTTTCCAGGCTAGAATAAGACTCACTTATCTATGCCTACAGTATAGCATAACTGTACACAGAGCTTCTTCCAAAACCACAATTCCATAGAAGTGACTTAGAAAGAAAGTGACTAACAAACAGGTTTTGAATTGAATTAACCTTTATTGCCCCTAAGGGAATTTGTCTTGCCCATCAAGAGCTCATAACATATATGAGAATAATAAAAAAACAGCAACAGTACAGTACCATGATACAAAACAACATTTAACATCATTGCTCAGTCAGATCTCAATCCAGGATCAGAAGATTAAAAACTGACAATTATCTGGTAAAGCGTCTACAACAATAATATAACCACCTCCAAACAATCATTTCACTGTTCAACAACTAAATGCTTTTAGGTGTAAATTAAGTAAGTGCTCTCTTAGTCCTCTTAAGGTTTGCCCTGTTTGGACTGAACGACACCGTCTCGGGCTCCTGTGCCAGAACCCCACGGGTCACAGCCGGGAGGCCAGTTCTAGTAATCCCAGTAATCTTTCAGGATTCAGGAAAAGCCACATGACCGGAGGACAAATACAGGAACCGGCGAGCCAATTTGACTGGCCAGCGGCCATCCGCTTCCTGGGAACAAATTGATCCCAGAACTTTATGCTGGCCTTGTCTTGCAGAGGATCTCTAATGAGCTACCTGCGACGGTGCGTCAGTGAAACATGTTCCATACACACACCGGCTGGCCCCGTACAAAAGGGCCTTAGACATTTTTTTTTACTTGTCCTAAAGCTGTTTCCACTTTCTTGAAGACTTCCTGTGGCCCTGTGGGCTTCAGGCTCAGTCTGGGGGCCTGATTGGGGTCAACCGTGTTTGACCTCCAGCGTGGTATTAAACAGCCCCAGTCAAGGAGCCCCCCCACCCCCAGTTGTTTGTGTTCAAAAATGACTCAGGTCTCCTAACCAGCGTCTGTACCTGCTCCAGCTTGGCAACGACAGATGTTGCTCTCTGCCTTACCCCCACTGTACGGTGTCTCTGGAGCCCCTAGCCATCCCCAGCTCACGAATGAAAAGACATTTCTAATAATTTACTACGCAGTTAGCTTCACAGCTCAGCAACTAAACACACCACTATCAAAATGATTCCAGTGCCCAAAGCTCAAATGCAGTTTTGGAGTTTAGGATATTGACTTCAAAGCATCTAAAGAAAGTATGAACCAGCCAGAATGAGTTTGAAATAACTTACAACGCTTTTTGTAAGCGTTCATTATTTTTTTTAAATTAATTTATGACGACTGTTTCTTTTTACCCATGACCAGCATTTTTGCCTCCTTCGTCGCGGGAGAGGAAGGCCAGTGTTACACACACACACCCCCACACAATGATACAAAAACACGCATTCACCGCCCCCCACAACCACAAAAGAGCAATCAGGGAACCAGCCGGCTTCCATCAGTATAAACCCATCTCTCCCCCCCCCCTCCGTGTGTGTGGTTTCTGAGCGGATGACGAATCTAACTTCCCCAATACGCAGACAGTCCGAGAGAAAAAAACCCCAAAATAAAACACAACCCAACGGATAAACAACACGTAACGAACGCCCCCCACCCCCCAAAAGTAAATATTTTTAATTTAAAAAAATCTTGTTTTTTTTTTAGTACACGAACCCATTTGTAGTCCTTTATTTAGTTTGTTTCTGAAAGTGCTTGGCTATCCGAGCCTCGGTGCCACGTTACGCCGACACCGGGAAGGAGAGGAGGAGGAAGAGAGGTGGTGGGGGGGGCAGGCTGGAAAACACACACACAAAACAGTTTCCCCTGTAATTTCTGGGAGAATCGCTCGTCTTTATTTTGTTTTTTTTAATTAAAAATAAAACACAGCCCCTGAAGTAGGGCTACCGAGACCGCTATAGTTTTGTCCTCCAGTGTGAACCGTCGCACGTCCCGCCGCCAGACCGCAGGAGAGAAGAAGCCGGAGGAGAGAGAGAGAGGGGGGCAGAGAGAGAGAGAGAAACAGAAAGAAAGAGAAAGAAAGGAACAAGGGGGTCACCGGCTGTTTTTTACCCCCCCCTCTGTCCGGGCAGCAGAGGCCGAACAGCAACAGCAACAACAAAAGAAAGACAGAAAATATGCCGGAGGAGCGGAGACGGTTTCCCTGGGCGCAAACACGATAATGGCAGAGAGATGAGAAGAAAAACTAAAGCCAAGCGCGTCCTCGACCACGAACATGAAGAGGAAGAGGAACAGGACGAGGATGACGAGGACCAGCGGGACGAAATCGACGTAAGAACGGTGCACAGCAAGGTTTTATGTGTATGTAGTGAAAAACATTTTCTTCTCTTGCGTGGGTCTGTGGCCGGGGGGGGTCCCGTTTGCTTTGTTTCCCCTCTTTAAAAGTGGTCGAGGAAAACGCAGCGCTGCGTGTGTGAAGTGTTTTTGTGTTGTTGTTGTTGTTGTTGTTGTTGTCGTTGTTGTCGCCTGTGGATGAGCCGCGGTGAACGTCTACACTGACTTCTTCTCCTTTTCTTATTTTTTTTACATTTAAAACATGTTTGTTTTTCCCTGTTTCCCCTTTGTTTACAGCACGGATTGCAGAAGAGAAGGAAACAGATGTACTCCGCCAAAGAAAAAGCAGACGAAAATTCACCCGACGCCGGCCTCCAGAAGTTGAAAATGAGGGTTGGCACTGCTTAACGTTTTCGTTGTGTTCATGTTTTGTCCTGCAGGGCGAAGTTTGTAAGGTGTGGGTACATGGGGAGAGAAAATACTATGTTGGGGGCTCTGCCGTGCTTCAAAAGACACACATAAGGGCAAGACACCTCTTTCTGCCTCGGATACGTTTCTTGTTGCTGTTACTACAGATAGGGTAGGAAATTGACGCAAGAGGCGTGTAAAATACATTAAAGATTTGGCGTCAGCATGTTAAGGAAGGGTAACTATGACAGAGGCTCCCCAAAACAACCCTACAGCACCAGGCCGGGGTGCAGGCCTCGTATTTAAAACGTGCAACCACACTGGAAGCAACAAATGTCAAAAAGATTTAAGGGCACGACAAATACTCATGTGGGGGGATTTTAAAATACGCCTGCGTGTTTCTTTTTTGTGCTTATCACTGTCGTCGTCGTGTGTTTTATTTTTATATGTACCAGCTCGGTGAGATGGGATATTTCACCAACTGACCAATAAAGTTCATAACTCGGCCATGAGTCGGGTCAAGTACACCCTTTACCAGTTACAGAAAAACTTTCAAAATCGCCTAAAAATTAGGCACCCTTATACATTTTGGTGTATGCACTTACAATTCTGTTACAGATTCAACATGTTCTGCGCTCAGCTCTTAAGACCCCCCCTAATACAAAACACAGTGTGCATAAGGGAGAAGATTAATGTGCAGCAGGTACACTGTCAGTTTTCAATCCTCACAAGCAGGCTCACACCCTTTCTTACTTCAAAATGTCAGCGTAATTGAGAGCTGAACAGGACCTGTGCTTTTGTCTCCCCCCTTATCTTGGTATTTGCAAAAACAAGGTTTGTGATGGCTCGGAACATCATGCAGAAGAACCAGTATAGTGCAGTGTTTTGATATATTTGTTTCAGTAAAACAAGATAAAAACAAAGCTAGGAGGCAGACCATGTTGGGGGAAGAAAGTATGGTCTTCCAAGATTGTATTCGGCACGGCCTTGTCCCTACCCCAGGCCTGTCATTTTATAATAAGCAGCATTGTGACTGACTGCATCACAATACGTGACATATCTTATCATGACATGAGTGTCACATTGTGACAGATTACATATACATATAGTATGACTTGGACTATATTATCTGTGTATATTAAGGTTGTCAGCTGATAAAGCTTTCTATGTTGAATTCATGTTGCGTTAGCATAAGTAGGGCAGAACACAATTCTGAGCCCTCAGACTCGGGCCTAGTTCAGCGCAAGATGCTTGAGAGTCAACAAAGCTGCTTGCCCGATTTCTGTGTGTTGGGCCCAGACGTTTAAACATGCCTGACTACCAACACGGCTGTAAGCAAGTGTTTATAAGCAGGGAACCATTGCCATTTGGAAAAGTTTAGTTTTTCCACACTTCACATTGTTGGATCTTTGTTTACTAGCTACTGGCATGCAACTGCAGAAGAAGCTACAAGGGGTTTAGCCGTTTAAAGCCCAAAGCACCTTGGGATTGCTGGGAGAGGGGTCTCAGGTTGCTTGCCTAAAAAAGCTGTTCATGATCAATGCAAACATATCTTGTCAGTTTCTGATACCAAACCTCCAGCAGAGCTTTTTTGTTAAGGTTTATGTTATAAAAAGGGTTAGAGAAATGGTTGTAAGGGGATTTATGTTTATATTAAGGTTTTTTTAACTAACTAATCAGGTAAATTGTTTTTTTTTATGTTACGTAGGCATTTGATTTTGAAAATCCCACCATGGAGAACTTCACGGACAGCGACTCCACCCCAGAGGTAAGCAGATGACGTCAGGCAGGGCACACTCAAGCTGTCCATCGCGCACACAGCTAGAAGACTGGGGAGTGACCACATGTGTCATTGCAGGACTCTGATTATCTGCAGTCGCGGTCGAAATCGGAGCTGATCGCAATGGTGTTGTGTATGCAGAGAGAAATGGAAAACTTGAAGGAACAAATACGGTGCCTTACAGGTAAAACCAATAAAATCGCAGGGGGGCTAGACTACATAAGGGGGCTCCACTGTCAGACTCCATTTTCCAATCTGTTCATGCAGCTTAGCGGTGTGGGGGAGCCGGAGCTTGCGCTGATGGGGTGCACCCTGGACGGGATGCCAGTCCCTCGAAGGGCACACACACGGGCCCAGCAGGGACAGTTTTTCCAGAAGCCAGTTTTCCCCTTGCCTCCGGAGCACCTGGAGGAAACCCATCCGAACACGGGGAGAACGTATAAACTCCACGCGCTGTAGCGCCCCTGGGTCTGGAATCGAACCTGAGGCCACAGCACTGCAAGGCAGCTAGCACAACAGTGCTAACACAGTGCATTAGTTTCCCTAAAACAGGGGCGTCTTCTCTTCTTACCTTTGCGGACGTACTCCTCCTGCCCTGTTTATGGTTAAGAACACCTTCACCCGTGGCCTGCCGGGAGAAATAGTTTCTCAGGGAACTCGGAAGGGGTGCCTCTGAGAAATCGGTTTAGTTTACAGTTGGTTATTTGCTATTTTATTAACAGTAGTAAACCTCCTTCAGAGACGGCTTCATGTGCACCAGAGGGAGGGAAGAGCTATTTCTGAAGTATGGCAGATACCGGACAGGTTCTCCTTTATCTGCTGCAGGCTGTTGAGCTCGATAGAGTGAGGGGAATGTTCTTCTTTGGAAGAAGAGGGGTTCTTCTTTTGACATCAGATTGCTGAAATCAAATGAACACAGGAGACATGCCAGTTAGACATGTTGCAGTGCTTATTCCTTGACCAGTAATTGGGGTACTGTCATGTGTGTTAATTGCAGCCTGTGGGAAACTGGCGAGGAACTTGGAGGCTCTGATAGAGAGAACTCAGGTGTGGTCCAGTGCAGCTGATAAGGATCCGTCTCCCAGCATGCCTCAGGTGCAGGTGGAAGGTGAGGCCATGATGCCGGCCGTGCTGGCGCCCCCTGCTGTCCTCAATGGGCAGTGGGTGAAGCAGGACTCCCAGGCGCAGGACGGGCAGCCAGAGCCACACCAGGACTCGCAGAGGAATGGGCTGCCTCTTTTTCCAGAGGTAAATACGGTACACTGGAAGTCTCATCAGAATGGTTACATGAGAGAAGAGGCCTGGTCATTCAGCCTGGTCAAGTTCATTTGGTATTTAGTAATTAACTGAACCAAGGGTCTTGGTTTCTTGAAACGAAACACGATATTGGCTTCAACAACATGGCTGAGTGGCTTGTTCCACACTCCCACAAACTTGTCTGAAGCAGCTGCACAAGTGAGGTAGAACAGTTTTAATTATTTAAAACGGGGGGTGTGGTTAAAGAGGGCAGGGGCAGTTGAAAAGAAAAGGCATGGCTATTTCTCTTGGTATTTTTAACCATTTTTTTGTGCAAAATTAAATATTTTGCTTTTAGTAAAAAAAGACAAGTTGGTGTTTTTTGGTATTTTTTAGTTGAGTTTTGGGACTACAAACTTGTAATTACTATATCAGGTTGTTAATAGCTAAAATAAAAAAAATAGCAGATGCAATTAGCTTCACACCAAAACGATTCTAGGGCTTCCAGAAGAAAAGGGAAAGTTTGGCACTTAGGGTTTGAGTCCGCTCGTGTCTTAATTAATTTGTTTTCAAATTCCTACTCCCTTATTAAAAGGGCCTCTCTTCTCATGAGCACCAGGGTGCCCGCACCATTTGTCTAAATAAAAGCCGGCTCTTTCACAGGGTTCAGACTGGCAGCACTTACTGAGAAAAACAAATGACAGCGCATTTCGAGCAAATTATTCCAGCCTGTGTTCGGCTGCTTTCAAAGACCTGTTTCTGTTCACGCTTCGAGATTTTCGTAGCGCTAACTTTCAGCCACACAGAATTCACAACAAAGAGAGAAAATGCGAACCTGTTGCAAAAATGGGATTGCTGTAATGCTGGTGGTCATCCAGGCAGCTATAGCAGTAAAATAAGCCAAAAGAAGTACAACATTTCATTCATGGCCTCCTGATAATCCCCATCTCTGAATTGGCTTCATCACTCTGCTCTCCTCCCCACTGAGAGCTGGTGTGTGGGGAGAGTACTGGCGCATCATCCAGGTGGGGCTGCACACTGGTGGTGGTGGAGGGGATCCCCATTACCTGTAAAGCGCTTTGAGTGGAGTGTCCAGAAAAGCGCTATATAAGTGTCAGCAATTATTATTATTATTATTATTATTATTATTATTATTATTATTATTATTAGTTAACACAGCAGCCGGTTTAATAACGTCTAAGGCTGGAACTTGGCGTTCTGCCTTACGATAAGACAGGCACTAACGTGACCTCAAGTTATCACTGTTGCAGCTTGTAACGGTCTCGTTTTGCGTGCCCTTCTCGGATGCTGCTTGTCCTGTTCCCCCTGCCCGCGGTGGGAGTAGTTCATCAGTCTGGAGCTGCTGGACCGCTGCAACACGACCGCCACGGCGCAGAAGCTGACCAACGACCTGCTGCGCGGGCTGTACGAGCGCGAGTGCCTGGCCTCGCACTCCATCTCCGGCATCGTCTACAACAAGAGGGGCCAGCCCAAGCCTGCGCTGCCCGCCGACGAGGTCCAGGCCATACTGAGTACGCGCACCGCCCCGTGCCCGTATCCCCACACACGCCTAGAGCCGCTGCTCTCCGTGTTACACGCGGGCATTGGCGCCACGTGGCCAGATCTCGCCACGGTGCCAAGGCCCAGCATGCCACTGGAACAGTCCATAACGGGACCTTTAAAATGTGTAGGATTGTTCTTTTCTGTGCTAGAAAATTCTCAGTAAGTCTAATGCGTGTAGTCCTGCACATCGCAGGCCCGTCTGGGAGTCTGACAGGGCAGGCGGTTAAAGCTACAATGTTATCTGTTAGAGCTATGACTGTCTTCAGCAGAAAGGCAGGTTGCAGCTGTGAGGAATGTAGTCACATATGCAATCGCTAAAAATAGGAAAATTGTAAGGGTTCCTACCTACGTCTTAGCAGTCTAGTATCAGTTCTGTCAAGAGATAACTGCCTGTGTGTTATGGTATACTGGGATTATTAGTGAATTTTAAATGGAATTGATATATTTTATAGTTCTCAGATAAACAGGCTCTTTGCTGTCTAAGGATTAGAAGGGGATGTTTAAAATCTCTTATTTTCTGATAAGCGTTCCAGCTGCACAGTGATCTAGATTATCCCTCTGGACGTTTCCTCCTTGAGGGGACTTCTCACATATTTTGGGGTTTTTGTCTACATCAGGGAAATCCCTTCTGGAAGACTCGCAGGGAGACCCATTAGACATAAAATAAATCTTTCCTCCTTAAGCAGTCGAGAGGCTTAAGCCACCTTTGATAATGGACCAGAATTTCGGACTGCTTTGAGCTCCTTGTTTCTCGAGGAGCCTGGCCCTGGACAAGCGCTTATGGTGAAAGGGGAGGGAGATGTGATGTGTTAGTGAGGGCCGCTGGTGCAGAATTGCTAAAGGCAAAGAACCAGAGAGGAAAGAGACTTTGAGAGGAGAGAGGACATCTAAGACCACAAGTCGTGATAAAGTGCAAAACGCCCATGCAGATTAAACTAAACTTTTCTAACACATTATCAGAGCAGCGATGTGAACTGACTGTCTTTTTTTTTATTTTTCTCTTTTGAAACACAAAATGCTCCTCCAGGAACGGTGCAGTATTTCTTCCCAGGCAAGACCGATGCCGAAATCAAGGGCTACATCCGTCAGAAGCTGCAGAACGAAGCAAAGAGGCTGAGGAGGAAGCCTCACCTTTCGGCCAAGACGGAGGTGCGGGGGGAGTCCTCGCCCGATGACCCAGCGTACACGTAGGACCCCCGGGCCTGGCCCGACGGGCTCCTGGACGCTGCGCCGCAGACAGCTGCCACCGCCCCCCACACCCCCCACCTCCCCACCCCACCCCGGTCCGCAGAGAGGGAGCCTCCTGTATGGTGGGACGCAGGCAGAGAACTTCAAACACGGATGAGTGGAGCACTTGAAAGACAAACCCCAGCAACGAGGAGGCACGCCGACAGGCTGAAAGCCAAGCGGGAGTTTGAAAGTTTGATAGGCGGGGGTGGGGGGGGGAGGAGAGAGAGAGAAACAAATGTGTGTTTGTGGACCCCGTGGAAGATTTTTCCCCCCCCTTTTTTTTTATGGACTGTCTCATGCCGACAACTGAAAGAACTTTTCTTTCCCCCTTCCTGTTTGTTTTGGGAAAATGACGAGACCGTGCTTGCGTTGATCAGCCAGTTCCTGCTGTGATTGAAGGCAGGTTAGAGTTGCAGACTAACCCCCTTCCCCCCCAGCGCTGGATATTAAGGGGGGCAGACAGGAGTAGCTTTGATCAAATTGCTCTTCTGTATCAGACCCGTTTCCTTTTTTTTATTTTGTACCGTATATAAAGCAGAAGGATCCGCTTCAGAGGCCTGATCGTGTAATAAAAGTTTAAGTATGTGATTCTCCTTAAACTGTGTTTTCAGTGTATCTCTGATTTGATGTATCTTTTCTGGTCTCCTATTAACTCAGCTTAGAATTAGTTATTTTTTTAATTTTTACTTTTTTTTAATCAAGTCTCGATTATTACTAATTAAATAATGTTTGGTTTTCAACTATTTCTCAGTCTTTTCTGGTGAATGTATCGATACAGGTTTTTGCTGTATTTGCTGATAAAACATTCCTGGGTGAGGATGTGTGCTACACTTTAAATCCCCAGCTTTGTTTTATATAAAGGCAAAACTGCCGTCTGTGAACAGGATCATACAACTGACAATTCTAACAAAGCGCACAATAAGAAACGAATACAATTACGGAATACTGTCAGCTACAGCCACCTTTATTACATGTGGATCTGTTCAAGGTACAAATGTTGCAGTTCATGAAATTGCCCATCTTGTTCAGCCACTATGAAAGCAGCAGGTTACAGGATTTTTTATTTTATACCAAGATCTGCCGATCAGCTATGCAGAATTAATGCCTGCCAGTATTTAAATTAAGCATGGGTGTACTATTGTACCTAGTGACCTAAGACACTTAAGAGGACAGCACTTGGGCTTATGAATAACCCTGCAATCTCTCCCATATGCTGTAATTCTGCAGTTGCTGTCTTTGAATGGCTGGTAATTATGATTAAGCTTTGTTTAGTAAAGTTAACAGTGTAAGTTGTTACATGCTGTGTTTTTGCAACCTAAGATTAAAAAAGATCACCCAGGTAAAACATTAACGTCTTAAATGGCATATATAAAAATAATTTTAAATAGCAGTAAAGCACTGGGAAAAACAAGAAATATCTAAGGATTGCTTGTAAACTAAATTGAATCATCTGTGTCCTCCACTGCTCTGTATCCACACTCTTGTTTTTGTGCAGTATACAGTTTGTAATTCTAGCACACATTTTTTACACAAGTTTTTTTTCTTTTTCAATCTGAAAGTTGCTTGTCCTACTGTATAGGGTCAAATGACCTCCAGTAACTTATGCAGATGAGTGAGCACAACAATTTACCTTGGCTGACTGATCTGAAAGCCCAATGAGAGCTCTCCAAAACAGGAATTTCCAGAGGAACAAATAGGTTAGCGATGGTGGGTTATATGTGCACATTCTTTAGCAGCTCATGTATTTTCAAATCAAGGGTTTAAAACCAAAGGGACTCTGGTCTCTAATTGTATTTGTGTTGATTTCTTCTGCTGTTCGTCAGGTGGCCATTGTGAATAAGTTACACATAACCAGAGCAGAAATCTGAAGTCCTGAACTGTTACAGTTTCACTTGCACTGCATAATGCTTGTCTGCTCCACAGTGTGTTTCCTCATCTGGATAGCACACCCTGCAGCAGGTGAGCTGTTTGCAATGTGCTATTCGAATCTCGCCTGCAGTGTAAAGCTGACCTAAATTACCCTCTGGCTTAGTAAGCATTTTTTTTCCCAACAGCTCACTGTTGCTCTAAGATAAGATCACTTTATTGGCTGTATAATAAAGCCAATTTTACTATACATGAGGAATTTGTATTTTCACAAACCCCAACTTGCTCTCCATGTGACACACAGGCACACAGACGGGGAGAGAGAAGCTGGGGGTCAGAGCGCAGGGTCAGCCATTTATACAGCGCCCCTGGAGCAGTTGGGGTGAAGGGCCTTGCTCAGGGGCCCAACAGAGTAGGATTCCACTGCTGGCCGCGGGATACGAACCGGCAACCTTCCAGCCACAGGCGCAGATCCTGAGCCACAGTGCTACTGCCTCTTATGTAAGCTTAAAGAAGACACCACTTAAGTGTAGTTTAACATCATGCATGCTGGGATTGGTCACTGGAGACCCTGTCTGACTGGAGAAGACCAGAACAAAGTTGTGGGACTCGGCTCTAACAGAGGAGAAGCACCCAGTGACAACATTGTGTAGGCTCTGGGGTCTGAAAGCACTCTGTGCAAGAGGTTCTGAAGGCTAAGTTTGATTTCTTTGTACACGCAGTGCCCAGGCGTGAAATCTCTGCCCTTCCCCTTTGCTAGCGCTGTCTCAAAACCCTGTGCTCCGCTCCGCCTGGTTACTCACTGTTTATTTGTGTTCACTCAGTCCGCACACACGAAATAGTGCTTTCTGACGGGGGGGAGGGGTGCAGTCTCTGGTTAGCTCAGGCCGAACGCCACTTCCACATGTGTGACACACCAGCAATCTGATCGCAGTTAACTTCAGACAGCCAGCCCGGCCTGGTCTGTGAATGTGGCGGTGTTGACAGAGCAAAGGGAGCTCAGGAGGCTTGACAGTGTTTGTTCAACAGCATCGCTGTTTAATTAGGACTGAAAGCAACGCACAACTGCTTTACAATGGCTCACAAAGATCACCAAAAATGTCAGAAAAATTAACAGCTCGCACAGAAAAACAAACTGCTGTCCGGATGAGGGCTGGATTCCGTCAGGAAAGCCTGAGGCTGCATGAAATTAAGGGAAAATAATGACCAGAAAACAAAACAGCCCATCCCCTAATACAGTGCTACCTGGACTACTGGGGATGCTCTGAAGCTCTGGATTAAATCTGGAAAACATACATCGTGCCATACCTTACAGGCGGCTCCTTCTGCCCAGCAACCTGTACTGTTAGAAAAGAAGCAGGCCTTAAGATTGAGAGATCCCTTGTGAAAAGCTGGGCCTTGAGCAATACCATTCCTGCATTATCTTTCAATGCTGAGAGGCATTAAAAATGCAACAAATCCTGCAAGTTCCAACACTCCCTCGCAGTGTTAATGAATGCCTCTCGGTACGTTTTTGGGATAAAAGTAACCGTCCTTGCAAGGGGAGCTGTAATCCTCCTATTTCTTCCTAGAAACAGGGAGCAAGCGTTTGCTTGAGACACCAAGTCAGGACTCCGGGCCCAGACAGACACGGCTCGTTCAGTCTGGTGTCCGTCTGGTCTCATAAATCTCCTGGCACACCAACGTCAGAGAGCCTCTCTGCTTTACTGTACTTTTTTTAACGGCCTAGGAGACCCAGAGGATTTTGACATCCAGCCGGGCCTTGAGATGTGGAAGTCTGGGAGAAGGAATGGAAAAGTAGCTCCGGTTTCATTAACATCTCGCTACATGTGTGTCGACATGATCCATTTTATTTTCCCAACCCCCAGTAACACCGCTTTCCTGAATTCTCCCTCCAGCCGATAGGAAACGCAGGGTGTGTACAGAAATTGACCTCAAAGGCTCTTACTGTTACCTCCGGCAGGATTTAATTCTCCAGATACTACAAATTCACACGACATGACACGATAAATGCACTGGCAAAAACCGACGCGCCACGATTGTGTATAAGTGTTAAAAATTAAAGGATACTTAAAGGTACTAAAAACAAAATTAGTGGAGGAAATAGACTGTGGAAAGCGCGCACAGACGTTGTGTGGCGAAGACCGGGGCTCAGGCAGCCGAACGCGCCCTGAGACGCTGTCTGACTGCGCTGCGCTCACACTGAGCTGTTCCGCAGCAGCCCAGCAGGACAGCCGTGGGCTTATTTAAAACCGGCCGGGAAGTAAATTGAGATTAAATATCCCCATTGAGACTTAATATCTTATTTATAATGATGCCCTCATGGTAAGAGTCGAAAAACACTGAACGCGTGCTAAATCGGAGCACGGCGAACACGCGGTGCCGGGCGGCGGGGTATGGCGCGATTATATGCAACATTTATCTTTCATTTATCTTTCGTTTCGTGTCAGCCCCTTCCAAAACAAAGCCTAATCCAAAACCGGGAGAAGACTTTGAAGTTCAAAATTCCACTTTAAGACTGTTCAGACTGTCAGAAAGCCGCGAAACCCAAAAGCACGTGTTCGGTTTTGCATCAAATGAATCGAAAGAGCAACTTCAAACAAATGAACACACGCATGAGGGCTGAAATTGATTTTTTTTTATTTTTGGTGCTAGAAGAAATAAAAAAGTGTACCCCCCCCCCCCCCCCAGACTTTTAGGTCCGTCCTGCGGAATTGGTTTAAGAGGATACGAGGTGAAATTTTTTAAAGGAAAAAAAGAGACAGACGGTCCAAGCCTAAGAGAGTCTTAAAACCTCTCTTGATAAAGGCGACATTCACACAATTAGAAACCAACGAAACACAGTCATCTGTGAAAAGCGGTTTGAAACGGAAGTCAGACTGTAAAAGCGCTGCAGGAATGTTTGGCTGTTCAACATTTAGGAGCCTCTCCGCCAGTCCTGTTGTGGCCCGAGTGAATTTCTGGTGGTGATTTACCTTACATTCCCCTACAGGGCTGTGAAAAGATGAGACGGAGGAAACTCTGTTTTTAGAGCTTTGCGGCAAGAGTTATCAGTTTTCCTGCTCCATCGGTCTGGCTCCCGTGAACACCATGTTCTGAACTACTATCATTTTCCTTTTTTGCCTCTTTGTGTAGGTTTTGTTTTGGGGAGGTTAGGAACTGGGAAGGTCTTCTCCATCTCTGCCATTGTGCGTGCACATACGTGTGTGTGTGTGTGTGTGTGCGTGTGTGTGTGTGCACGAGAGAGAGAGGGCGAGGAGGGCAGCCCCCTCGTGGGACTGTGCTGGAGGTGTGGGGACAATGTGTGCCGTATGGCAAGTGCAGGGGAGATGGAGGTAATCAATGAGTGAGGAAGACAGGCAGCGCATTGACAGCAGGAGGCCTAGGCCTGTTGCCTTGGCAACCCCGGCCTACTGGGCCCCCTCAGCCTGGGCCTAGCAGAGATTCTGCAGCCTAACATCTGCCTCCCAATGGGCTGTGGGGAATTGAGAGGGAGAGCAGATGAGGACCCTTAAAAACCGAGCAGAGAGAGAGAGGGAGAGAGAGAGACAAATTAGGCCAGTTGCCCAATGAGAGGAGTGGAATTTATTTATTATCACGAGGAAGAGGTTGTTCCACAGAGCGGTTTGATTAATGTCCAGGCCTCCATCTTGTCAGTCTGTTTTTGTCTACTGAAAGGAAAACAAAGCACAGGGGGGGCTGTTTTTAATGGGAGCAGCTCTCTTCCCTTTTTATGTTGCCTCAGCCTGTCAGTACTGATTGATAGCTCAGACAATGATTGGACAGACCCCAGCTATCTGTTTATCACAGGCATCATCTGAGGAGGAGAGAGAGGCAGGGGCTGTAAATGGCTGAGTTAGAGCGAGAGAGACTGAGGAATTGAATCCTCCAATTACAAAGACAGAGAGGCAGAGGGAGGCCAGGAAGATGAATTTTGAGTGTGCTTGTGTGTGTGCGCGTTTACAATATCCATTGGTACCTGCAGTTCATACAGCATTCCCACTGTTCATCCCCAAACTTAGGTAGATTCTCAATAAATTTTAGAGCTGCTACATTTTAACTTTCATGAATGTTTTGCACTTTGTGAGATCAAGTTTGAGTTTCTCAAACTGTGCAACACGAGATCAGCAATTATTAGATGGCATCAACAACATTAGATGTATTTCAGTGCATTCCTTTCGTATTTACAGTAAAATTAAGCTGTAATAGCTCCATTAACCACTGCAATCAATACTGAACACAGATTGCAAAATGCAAAAAGGGAATGTCTTTCTTTCTGCTTCGAAATAAAGGTTTCGATTTAATTAAAAAAAAATGAAACCTGAAAAAGTTTTTATTTCATGTAACACTCTGACTCTGCTGCTTTGGAGTCCATTTGCAGCCTGAGTCACTGTCTGGTTGGAGCCACCATGGTTTCCTATAGGTGCCCCAAGTTTCCTCAAGCCTGAGACACACTCAGTGCAGCAGGCTGGCATCCTGTCCTGGCGGAGACCAGTCAGATGACCTCAGTCGCACCTTGAGCAGTCTCTGGTCACTTTTCACCCCCTGTCCGATGGGAGAGGGAGCGTATTCACAGCATCTCCTCAGACAGAGAGGCTCAGTGCTCAATGTGGACCAGCGGACCCGAGCAAGGAGGGTTTAGTCTGTGTGCCTGTGTGGGAAGTCCTCTGAGCTGCCGCAGTGCCTATCCCAGGGGTGTGCACTAGGTGGCGCCTTCTTTTCTGTTTAATTCTAAGAACACAGATTTCTCAATTCTGGCATCATGTTCATTAGAATTGCTTTAGAATTACTCTAACGAGAAAGGAATGCACTGAAAATGTTCCTGATGTTTGCTAATTTAAGTCTCCCTCTGGAGAGTTTGCATCAGGGATGCCCAGGTTTAGTTTTCCAGGTCTCCTTAAAGCAGCAGCACTGGCAGAGCTGGGAGAAGCTCTTAAACTGGTTTAAAGCAAGTCGATAATGAGCTGATTCAGGGTGTTAGGAGTCCAGCTGGACCCAATACCTGCAGACACACTATCCCTCCAGGACCAAGGGGGGATGGGCCCCAGGTTTAAATATTGTTTTGGATGAAGGGGCAGTCCATGTTTTATTTTTTACAAAAAAAAAACATGTGTGACAGACTGAGCACTGCGGTGCTAATGGCAGACAGAGCAGAGCATGGCAACATCCATCCAGGGTTGCTGTGGCGATGCAGGGCAGGGGTAGCATGGTCACAGAGGTGTCTCCGTGGCAATTATTTCCATACCGACCCCCACAGGGAGTCTGTCCTTGTATACCTGCCTCCAGGCAGGCAGCTGATTACACACAGGCCAGGCAATAGATGCAGGTTTGTGCTCTCAGGTGAGCTCTTCTGGCCATTTCATACCAGTAATTAGAAAGTGAGCTACAAGCAAGGAAATGAGCAAGAGAGGCCTCCTCCTGTGTTCGAAAAGGAGATATTGTTTGTGTACGGCTCTGGTTTCGAATTTTATCTCAACAGCATTAGAACAGATTGGCGTCCCAGCCAGGGACAGTCCCTCCTGACACCCTGTTCTTACGGGACAGGCTTCGGTTTTCCAGGGCTCTTAATCGGGAATAAGCAGCTTTCTAATGGTGAACGCACAGAAATTCGTGTAAAAGTTTACTCAGAGGTGGAACAAATTCCTTCGTGGAGCCAAAAGGCTCACAGTGCAGAAACGAACAGAAGGCATTCCAGCAAGTTAGAAAGACCCTGAACCGATCTCGGTGGCGAAGGCCCCTCAGGGGTCCTGCTAGTCACCATGTGTGAAGTACAGGGAGACACCGAGAGGGGACACGGCCCACGCAGATGGTCTGTGCCACTGCGCCCCCTACAGGGCAAACACAAAGACTCCTGCTGAGAGATCCAGAGACAAAGAAGGATCTCCCCGAGCAAAGAGAAGATCCTGCAGAACGGGGGATGATGAGGGTTTAAAAGGAGATCATTTCCTCCCTCCAGAAACCAGTGGACCCTGACTGAAAATCTAAACTTGACCGTTGGACTCTGCACATCTACAGTACAGTGGCATGTGTGAGTCTTCATTTCCTAGTGTTTAGGATCAATGCCCGATGGCAAAAACGTACCACTCTAATGCCATGCAGAGCCTGGCTTCCTTTGATGACACTCATAAATCCACCCATTGATGGTGATGGGGAAGTGAGCTTGAATCAATTAATAAGAAACAGCTTGCTTAACGTGAACCTTAAATAAACACATTAACTTGTTTATTCGTGTTCAAAGACCTAGGGGCTATCCAGGAAAACACACAATATTCAAAACTAGTCTGATTAGTGTTCCTTTTTAACCATTTTTGGGTGATAATATACACACATATTACTCATCCAAATTCCCCCAACTAAACCTTTAGAGCCTCCGAAATAACTGGTTACTAAAAGAAAATCTTCAGGACAATAAAGAGTGCCCCATTTATTTTTTAAAATCCCTTAATTTGATCTATACACACACTTTAACAACAACTCATGCGACTCAGATTTATATGACTGCTTCTGCTCCATGTGAATTAAAAAGGAATGCACCATAGTCACCTCCTGAGAAATTATTAAACAGGAATAACCGTTTCGTTGAATATGTTGCACTGTGTGCACTTTGAATTTTATGGCCCAATTAACGTAAACAAGCTGTTAGCAAAACGGTACAGTCCAGAGACAGGACTCTCTTGAGCTGGACTGTGATAAGAGGTTATTGTGGTACTCTGCATTGGGCAATTGGAGCCACAGTTCAGCCAGACCTAAACCGCAGAAAAACTGTGGCAAAGCAGAAATGCTGTCAGAGAACAGGCTTATCTTGGGGAAACTGCAGGAATACCACGGTTCACGAGGACACGAGGAGGGAATCCTTCATTTAAAAGGAAATTCAACATGGTTAAAAGCTCATGGTGTCTCATCCCAGGTCTCTGCAAAAAAAAAAACAGAGCCTGAACCCTCTAATTCAACAAATGCAAACGCCCGTACAAGACCCCTGCACTGCTCAGTAAGTGGATCAGCAAATTGAATTGGTTCTGCTTTGCAAATTGAATTTACAAGGGGAGAGACCACTAATATTAGACTGAGAGCTTTTCTGCTGTTATTTATTTTAATTGAGAAATTGATTTTTTCTCCCCTCCTCCTTATAGGCCACCCTCCCTCTCCCTCCTCTCCTGCTTTTACCCCCTCTGACAGTCATAATGGTGACTGACGGACAGGACAAATACTGCAGCCTGTGTGAAAGCCAGCAGTGGCTCGGTCACGGAGGCAGGATGTTTTATTAACTGGGGGGGGTGGGGTGGGGTGGGGGGGGGACAGAAGAATGGAAACTGGAGCACAGCTTCTGCCAGGAGCACAGCTGGCGATGGAAGACAGAGGAGAGCTGAGCTCCCCGTCTGCTCCTTAACCCTTTTGCTCCCGGAGTAGAAATACAGCACGAGCAAGCGAGCAAGTCCCAGAGATGTCCCTCAGTCAAATTAAAGTCCCTCACTCTGGCGCCTCGATAAGGATTAGGATTATAGCATTTGGAAATACAAAGATTTGTAGCATTAACTGTGCAAACTGACCTAAGAAACTGGACCTACACAAGATTGCAGTAGCTCAACCGCAGGTCCGGTTCTTTCTCCCAGATCCTGCTTGGGGGTTCTGTTACTGCTGACTCCCTGGGTGCAAGCTCGTGCAGCAGTATGGCTCCCGTGCTTTATCTGGAAACGAGAAAGAGATGCTTGGGCGGTCCTGACCAGGGCATGTAGCTCCACACACAAAAGTGTAAAGGTTGCGTGCACAGCGCAGCGCAATGCTGGGAAACTCTCCAGGCCGGAGCCAGGCCTGGACGGCTTTCACCCACTGACCGACGTTTACCGGCGATACCGCCAGACTCGCCGCAGGGCAGCAGCCCGATAACAGGGCAACGAACTGTGGGGTTCACTTCTCTCAATCAAGATGCTAAACCTTCACCCCTGGAGAAAGAAACACCCCCGTTGCCCCTGTCAGTCTGTTACAGCGTCACACAAATCTACGTCTGCTTCACTCCTGCACCCTCCCGCTGCCTGTGTGCACACGTCTACCCCCGATCACACAGCAGAAGACCCCCTGCCCCCCCCACCCTTCCCCAACAGGCTAGCGTGTCAAATCAGAGGGGGTGATCCGCCAGCCAGGCTGCCTACACTGCCCCCCCCCCCCTCCCCTCTCGCACAATGGGGGGTTTCAGCCCTCTTGCAGGCGGGGAGGCCTCCCCTCACCTCTGGGCCCGGGACCCTCTGGTGCTGTTAAGTTAGCCCTGAGTGAGATTGATGGGGGTCGCGACCCCTGTGGCGCCCCGGGGGCACCGGCACTTTCCCGCTCCGCGCCGAGACGTCCAGCTGCAGCCGCGCGGCCTCCCAGACAGCCCTCTGCACACTGGGCCCTTTCTGCGCCTTTGTTACCCTCCTCCTTTATCTAATAAAAGCATGCGGACCTACATTGAGCTGACCACCTTGGACAGGATTCCACACTAAAAGCTAAAACGATTCAATTTTGTCTCTTTTCCTGTCTCTCCGGTCTGTGCATTGCAAATCCCCTGCTTCTGTAGCTGCTCCAAGCACAAAAAACGCTTTCTCCTGGCCTTTGTATTATTAGTGAAAGACATCTGATTGAACCCCCAGCACCCCAGTAACAGAAGCTCTGCTTCCTTGTAACAACCAGGACAGTAGTTGAGGATGGACAGTTGCTCCTGCTAACAGCTTGCATTTGTCATCAGTGAGGTTGAATAAGTCTCCGATCTCCCCCTGGTTCGTTATCGTCCTCTTCCAAAAGATGTCAAAGTTTAAAGGCAGCAGTGTAGAGGAATGGTTCAGGGCTCTGGGCTTGAAACTGGAGGGCTGTGGGTTCAAATCCAGGATGTGTCACAGCTGTCGTACCCCCGAGCAAGATGCTTCCCTCGGACGGCTCTAGTCCAATACCCGGCCGCATAAAGGACAAAACCCTCAGCCAAGTGAGTGAGTAATCAGCAACAGAATGGAATGTGAAGCTCAGAGGCTGCAGGTTTCCTGAACCGCTGAACTTTAAAATGTGTCACTTCGAGTTTCGGCCTTCGTCACCTGAGCCAGGCTCAATGAAGCAGTTTCCACTGGCAGCTTTGAACTTGGACATGTCAGGCGGAAGGAGAGACGCGCTAAAGCCGGAACACGGCACCAGGCAGCGGGGAGTTGGCCGCTAAAAGCTGGCAGGATTGGCAGGACTGCAGGCGTGTGTTGAAGTGGGGAAGCATACAGAGTCAGCTGGCTTCCTTCATTCCTGGGTGCCATGCCAAGGGCGGGTTTGGAGCTCAGGGGCTGGCTGGGGGGGGGGGGGTGGACAGGAGAGGCCAGGACAGCGCAGAGGCAGGGACAGGGACTTCACTGCGAGGAGGGAGAGCAGAGGGACAGCGTGAACCTTCCTGCCAAACAGTGCGTCTCGCGGGCTCTGCACAGCCTCCTCTCCTGCTCTGGGCCTGGAGTTCACAGGCTGGTCCCCTGTCTAGGAGTTCTGCTCTCTTTCATCCCTTGGTTTGTTCTGGGGTGGGGGAAGCACCAGGCAGGCAGCAGCCCAGCTCCGTCCCCCCCACCCCGGTGAAAAGATGAAGAGAGAGGGAGGGGGGAGGGCGACTGTCGAGCGACAAGGCAGCAGAATTAAAACGAATGGTGTTTGTGCCATCGCCCCCCAACACACACACACTGAAGGATAATGTGTGGGTAATGAAGTGTACTTTCACTCCACACTCCGCACTATCCTGTCCCTGGCCCCGGCCTTATCCATCTTGAGCGTCCTGCCCATGCCTCCCGGAGTCACGCGTGTCCGCCAGGAGCATCAGTCTGGACTCACCCCTCTGTGACCCTCCCCACCAGCAAGAGGTGGCAACAGTGCACATTCTTCCCTCAGTGCATCTGTCCAGGTCTATGCACTGAATCCCGCATTTTCCCCCCACTTGGATTAACCCAGGTGAGGTGGATTCTGTAAGCAGAACGGTGTACGCCTTGCTCTTATAAGAGCAAATAAAAAAAAATTAAAAACAGGAAATGCCTCCCAATGTGGATATAGATAACAGGGGAGAGAATAGAATAAGAGGAGAGAGACGGAAAATGGTTTCCCTTTTGTCCGTGAAAGAAGCTCTCCCCTCTGTCCAGGCACCAGAAGTCTATTTCCAGTGGCAGATTTAATTAAGACGTTGTTTCATTTCATTTTCCACAGAAACACATTTGTCTTCGGTGGCAGCGCCCAGAGCTGGCCCTGATACAGGCCTGCCCACAGACAGCCTCATTCAGGGGACAGAGAGTCTCTATTACCGCACACGTCCCCTCCCGCTGCTGGTGAGGCAAAGAGCAGGAGGAGAGACAGCAGCCCTAGAATCGATACAGTTCCACCATCCTGGGTCTTAAATGAGCTCATTAACTCAAACATCTTAACTCCCATCTCCAAGGATGAATGAAAGTTCAATAATCGTGGAAGAGCAGCACTGCACATTTACACAGCGCAAGCACAGTTAAAGAATATTTTGAGCACACTTGCTCAGTTTTTAAAATAACCTTGTCCCTACGTATGCATGTTGAAGAGGTGCTTAAATACTCCACCTCCTCATTTTCCCTGTCGTCTGGATTCCTTGTGCATTTAAATGGGAAAAAAAAAACGTGACTGCGAATGACCGGGTAAAAAATGGAATTTCAATTTTTCCTGATCCAATCTTTTGATTATTTCAGTGCTCCACAAACTGTACAGAAGGGAGTCTTTTAGAATAGTTGGAGAAGAGAGGCAGCACAAGAAGAAGCTAAGGTAATGCTTGGTTTTCCATTGGCTCTTTTCGCAAGGTGAATAGATGGATCAAATGTGTTTCTGCTTTTATATGATTTTAGCTTTTCTGAAAACTCATTTTAAATATTAAACTACCCTTAAATATTTGTTTTCCATATGCAAAAGAGCCCAGTGAATGACGTGCACATTTGCACACTAATGTACGTGATAAATGTTGACCTTGTAACTATATATGTGAAAAATCTTTTATTTGAACTTCGTACATATGGGCCACGTCTCCAATATGTCTGTGCAGCTGCCACCCAATGGGTCATGTGACCACCCCCAGCAAGTCACGTGATCCCCCGTGTCATCTGCTGCACCGCCAATCAGGAGGCCTTTGGACAAACAAATGGTGTTTATGGTGTTGCACAGACAGATCCAGGGCGAGATTTACAATACACAATACACCACAAGGGGATCCCAGTCCTGCAGTTCACACAAACTGGAGCCCCTGTGCACTGGCTCACAAGAAGGGGGTAACAGACACTGGCGACATGCCAGCGGAGAAACGACTCTCCAGTCCTCTGCTGGCGCTGTGCTCCAATCACACGGGATGCTAAGTCAGAGGGGATGAGCGAGTGGATTTTTGGGGGGCCGAGAAAGGGAGGCACTGGGATTCCAGTTTGCTACAGTGCGATGTGAGACCAGAGGCAGCAGGCAAGCACTGACCCCAGTAAGCAGGAAAAGAGGGAGATAGCACAGACTGTAAAGAGATCAAACCACCATGAGCAAACTCTAGGAGGCGATATGCCAGGAGAGTTTCAACAATAATCTAGGAACAGAGAGGGTTTTAAACCCATACACCACACGATGTGCATGTGAGGAGGCAACATACAGATTACGCAACTCCGTCTCAATAAGACAGGGCTGTAGGAAAAAGGCTGACCTCACCAGCACAGCCCAGGAGAGGGCAGGAGTCTTTCACAAGCAACCTGCTTTGGCTTTCCAGTCAGGGACACAATTTCATTCACTTTCGCAATTAAAAAAATGATCTGCCATCCTAATAAGGGCGGAAAATTGATTTTTCGGGCCGCTTAATTATTTAAGATGGGATTAAACAAAAAAATTAATCACGCACCTCTTAGAACATCAGCAGCTGCAATAATTCGGGGGGACAATTCCAGGGAGACACAAAAGTAGAAAAAAAACACAACAGCACAAGAACGATACGGGACCTGCAGAGCTAATAGCGGGAGCTGGGTTTTGTCTACGTTACTTTCTTGAAGACGGGGTTGAAGAAATACCTACAACAACAGGGTAATGGTACCAAAAGAAATGGAGAGCAAAGGCAATAAAAGGCAGACATGTGATGGAGTGTGTGCCGCACGCTCTCCCTCTCTCTCCTGGAGGAGTGTTGGGATGCGCTGTAGTACAAAGATAATGCCCATTAGCTCCTCAATCTTGCGAGCATAATGTGTTTTTGACGTGTGATTACGCCGGCAGCCCTGGGGTGAGCGCGAGATGACACCATGATGGAGTGTCAGGTGCTGCTGGCAGATTTAAAGGGGCTCTGGAGGAGAACAAGCAGGGAGGGGCTGGGGCTGTGTGTGTGTGTGTGGGGGGGGGATGTCTGTGTTGTACAGGATATAAAATGAGTCACATGGGACACATCGTCTCATGCAGGGTGAGGAGGCAGTATAGGAATAAAATAGATATAACCAAACCATTATCAATTCATCAGAATCCCTTATTTACAACGGGTCTCTTTAGCAGAGACATCCCCCTGGTCTCAATCATCAAGGAAAGGAAAAGTGGGGGCATTTAAAAACAAGGCTTCTTTTAAAGCGTGTTTAACCGAGAGATATTACGCCACATGAGCCAGCCTCAGCTCTCTGAGGCAAAAAGCAGGGCAGGTCTCCTGGCCTCATTGTCCGAGTGGCAGCGCAGGAGTCTGGCCAGATTGAGCTGGAGTTCGGGAATCTCCACCACATACTGTCAAGCACAGCCCTCCCCAGAGAGGTTGAGAAATGAAAACAGGATGAAACTGAATGAAAAAGACAACAAGGATGAGACAAAAAAATGCAGAAACGTACTCGGGCTTTTCGGCAACACTAGCGTTTCACGGAGACCTGCAGGAAAGTGTGCCTTAACTGCGAGTGATCCCTTCCGCTTGCTGTCATTGACACTTTCTTATTCTCCAGGCACGGCTCGAACAACGTCTGGGCTGGTCCTCAGGAATCTGCCTCACTTGCTGGAGAGCTTAGTTGAGGTAGTAAACCTGTCACTGACACTTCCCACAGCTAAAGCCTCAATAAAGACCTGCAGCTCTGCAGCTCTAAATGACCAGTTTTCTCTGATCGGTGTCTATATCGTCACATGAGGGCCAAATATTCAATCATTGTTTCAACAGGAAACTGTATAACAAAACTGCCGTAGTTACAATATTCAGTCACCGGGAGGCGCTGTGAACAAAGTCAAATACGTCCTAAGTAAAACTTTCTCTGTGGTAAAAGTCCTCTTAACTGGGCAGCACCCTGGAACAATCTCTTTTTACTTTTCCATTCACGGTTGTCAGTTTTTCCTAAAAAAAAATATTTAGTTTCAACAAAGAGCTGGACAGTCAGTTGTGATAACGGTCCTTCTGTCGCTGTTTTTGTTTCATAGTGTCAGCAATCATTCGAGTGCAGAATTTTTCTAGGGAAAAAAAGTGCCAATTTCCCAGTGCAGCCCTCCACACTGATTGAGGCTGTGCTCCTTCCCCTTCCTAGGGGTGATTCCCAACAGTCCCTTCCCAGCCTCGCTGGTTCGCTTGCTCTCTCGCTCTCCCTCTCTGCTTCCCCTGCCTCCTGATTGGTTCACAGCCAACCGTTGTTATGGTGATAATTATCACAAAGAAGCCGCTTGCCGCCAACCCTGCCCATGCTCCGTTTCCGCAGCGATGGCGAAAGGTCATCCCCCACACTGCCCTGCCTCAGGCCGAGGGACACAACACACCCTGCTCACACTGCACAGTTCTCAAACCGGGAAAATAAAGTTTTAAAGAGCTCAGAATATGGAGAAATTAAGTTCTTAAAATGGTCTGCAGCTCTTAGCATAAAAAGAAAAATGAATAATGATTATTTTACCACACTAGGGCAGTTTTCTTGTAGCCTGAACAAAGCTGTTTTGATATAGGAATGAACCCTCCACAGAATTAAAATGTTATTGTTTCAGAAACTTCCTTTTTTTAAAATTACAATCTGTAGTAAGTAGTGATATTGGTCACTGTTTTAAGTAAATTTCACCTTAGTTTTCAATTATAGCAAAATTGTATGGTGGGTGATCCAATAGTCCTTTCTCTAATGAAGACACTGCAGATACATGTGTGTGCTTTTTTTTTAAAGAGTAAAGAACAGGTTCAATTCAATTCAATTTATTTTTATATAGCGCCTTTCGCAACAAGGTTGCCGCAAGGCGCTTACCAAAGCAAGTGACCGTGCATGTTGTGAATACAGAGCAGAAAAGACCAGAAGACAATGGAGGAGAGGAACCAAAAACTCCTCAGTAAGGAGAAAAAAAAACCTCTAGGGGTCCAAGGTCAACTGGCTGCCCAACCCCTTTGGGCATGCTAACATCATACAATTAAAAAAAAGGAAAAAATGAATAAAGGTATTAATCCATCCATCATGTCTTCTGTATGTCAGTACTCCATGCAGATCTCTGTAGACCAGCAAAATCCTCCTAAACGATAGCTATATCCACACTATAGCTAAAGGTAAAAAAGAACCCTGCTGTGTGTTACGTGGATGAAGTAATTACTTCATTACAGGCTTCAGGATGTTTGCCGTCAAAGAAAACCAGAAGGTGTGTATATTTTAGGGGTAGGGGGGGTCCAGCTGACGAGTGACAGCTTTTACTCGGAGATCAAGGCATGAAGGAGCTGAGGTTCAGGGGAGCAGGAGGCTAAGTG
The DNA here is from genome assembly GCF_055471065.1 of Atractosteus spatula. Classification (NCBI taxonomy): domain Eukaryota; kingdom Metazoa; phylum Chordata; class Actinopteri; order Semionotiformes; family Lepisosteidae; genus Atractosteus; species Atractosteus spatula. The sequence goes on along the minus strand of NC_142731.1, from coordinate 9,271,142 downwards.
CTTTAAGATGAGCCGGCGCAGGGCTGTGTTTGTTGAAGGGCTGGGTTACAGCAATTACAGCAGGTCACACAGACAGACACGCCCCTGAGCTATCTCGCATGCCAATCACAGACACCAGGCCAGGCCACAGCAGCTGCGACCCCTATTACATTACACAGCAGAGCAGCACCCTGCACTGCAAAGGAGGGCACCACACACCCCTCTACCGTACCTCCAGAGCACCGTATCGCAAGGCCTTCCCCATTTGTCTTTGCGATCTGCTTCTGCCCATTTTCAGCCTGAGGTCAAACTCACGACCTAGGTCAAACTGCCCCTTGCATGTGGCGAGCAAGGTGGAAAACTTTCGAAACCATGATAGAAGTGGCAGCCAGCATGAACTTGGCATGAACCAGGGCTTGGCATGAACTGGTAGCCAAAAAACATGCACCTTTCTTTGCATTCTGCTCGGTTCCTAATTGCAGTCAACAATGCCGAATGTCACCGGTTCACACCGATGCGACTGCTGAAGTAACTTCAAACAATTGCACCACGCATGAAGCACATATTGACAGCTCCATGCTTATAATAAATGCACCACCTCTCACTAAAAAAAAAAAATCAAACACAGAGAAACATGCAGGGATAGATCAACCAATGTCAGACAGAGTCTTACAGAGATTACCACTGATCAGTTACTTCCGCTACTTCCAGTTTTGTGTTTGACCCAAGATGAAAATAGCATGAAAGGAACATGTCAGACACTGAGACAAACCTTGTAAGGGCAAGTGCGAACGGAAGCAGGAGTGAGCTCAAGGGCACATCAACCTGAGGTCGACCCACTCAGGGGAAGGCAAGAGCAGTACAGAAGTGCCTTCAGAGTCTCTAGTAGCACTCAATTTCAACGAAGCACCACCAGCCTCGCTGTACTGCTGTTCACTTTTTCTGTCTCTTTTCCCAACTCCATAATCCTGCCTCTGCTGAAATCCCCACACAACGATTCTTAACAGCTGCCAATTGCTTTTGATTTACAAGACGCGAGTGCAGAGAGTTCGGCTTTTAGTTCAGAAAGCGGATGTAACACTTCCCATAGAAACATGGGACTGCTTCATGGGATGACATCACCTCATAGGGAATCGTGCCATAATTGGTGGCAAGTGGTTTGGCATACTGGGAATTCACCACATTGGGGGGCGAGCCCTTTGGCATAGGGGAATTCACCGCAGTGGGGGGCCAGCCCTTTGGCATAGGGGAAAACACCACAGTCAGAGACCAGCCGCTTGGCAAAGCGGATTACAACACAATCGAAAAACAGCCTTTTGGTCTATGGAAATACACTGCACGGGGAGTCCAGCCCTTTGGCATAGGGGAATTTCATCACAGTGGGAGATTGCTGCTGGACAGAGGATGAACCCTATGTTTCTAGCTGTGCACGCCAAATGAGGAACTACATCACTCGATCAAGCAGTATGTATTTTTGTCTCTACACCGTACCGTACGAGCCAATGTGATACTATGACATATCAAAAAAAACATTCTTATTTCTTAAAGAAATATGAGGACTATCTTCTCTTGCTAAAAAGTAATTCTCAGAATTGTGTTCACTGAACATTTCTGTCTGCAGAAATGAGCCTTCATTACGAATCTCATAAAACTCACTAATATCTTGACCCACCTCCACAAGTCAAACACATCCTGTTGTTGCTGGTCACTACAGTGTGTGAAGTTACCATTCCAGCAGTCCTGTTGACAGCAGAAATGAACACCAGGGGCTGTGGTGCCAAGGCCCAGTTGCAGGGTGCATAGCATTGACATTCTTAAGAATATCCACTCGGGTTCTGACAAGCCAAGTTTTGGGGGACTGCAAAAATTAAAGGATCCATGGGAATCCAGATCCAGGCCTGAGTAAGAGTAAATGAATGCCCATACATCCACATCTGCCACATGGTTCACACTACCTGAACAATGGCTCCAGCAGGAGTGTGCAATCTTCACGCAGAAGCACCTTCGGGGACCTCTGCGTATTGCACTACGCAACAGGTAGGCTACAGACACCCATCCTGAGTGAAGCACATTAGGGACTGGTGGATCCTAAGTCAAGGGTCAAACGACTGGTGCTGCATGGCATTAATGGCCAAATGGCACACTGGTCCAGGAGCAGTGGCGGTTTGTGATCTTATATACTATGGGCAAGATAGTTAAGAAGTTCAAAACAGGCTATGTGAAGGGTAAACATCCACTCCATGAGATTTTGGCATTAATTGTAGGGGAGCTTCCCAAAACTGACAAAAAACGAGAAAGCTGTAGCCTTCCACAGAATCCTCAGTGGGAGGTTAGCTGTCTTTTAGGCACTGTGACTGGCCCTCTTCCTGCAGCACATTGCTGGCAATGCCCATTAGATTCAGATACTGCCATCTTCACGCCCAGAGGGCAGTGGGCTGTCTGCTTCAACTGGAAAAAGGCCCAAGTGATACATAACTACTGGCTCTGATTTCCACTTTCCTAAAGGAAGTCTTTGAGCTGAAAGGTCTTTATAGTCTATATACAAGAGCGATATGATAAAAGCCCTAAAAAAAGGAATTCCTATTTCAATTTAGCTTAAAAAAACAACCGGCCCCCTTCAAGAGCTTGTCACCATGACAACATCAGGCTGGGAACCTGACCTCTGACCTTTAACCCCCCCCCGCTTCCTGAGGTCCACACCGTGACCCCTGTCCCAAGAAGGAGGGACATCTGGCCCCCCGCAGGGTGGAACTGAAACCACGAAACTTTCGCCGGGGTCAGAGGGCCAGCTGTGCGGAGCCCCACACTGACGTGTGCGCCGCGGGCTGTGTTTGAAGACGAGGGCGGAGGGAGGGAGAGCGAGACGGGGATTTTTAGCATGAGACAGTACGGTATATTTGTGCGAAAAGGTATAAGAACAATTCTTACTGACTGTGTTAATTGCAATTGTTAAAAAAATAAGTCAAAAGATCCATCAAGCATACAGTTGTACACAGTATATATGAAGTAGCTCAGGTGGGGAGATGCGTCAGCGTGCGTAGGCTGCAAAGGAACAAGTAATAAGTTTATTCCCTGCTGGAAAGAGGAGAAAGGAAACAATGTTTCGGTCAAAACGTTGTTTCCTTTCTTCTCTTTTCAGCATGGAATAAACCTATTACTTGTTCCTTCATAGTTTATATGTGTATTTTACTAACGTAAAAGTGAGTTTTGGGGCTGAATGATTTAACAGACGTTCGGCAATAACAGCCAACCCTTCGCCCACATCAGTCTGTTAAACTGGGGGTTTACTGCAGCAGATGTGTTAGGACCCAGTCTGGGAAAAACATCAGCAGAGAGAGGCATTGCGCCGATCAGTTCCTCACAGTCACAATGTAAAGGTGCCCAGAACACCCCACGCTGAGTTTTACTGTGGGAGAATAAGGAATAACTAGAACTAGGCTGAAAGCCAGCGGGACAGCCTCAGGTCCTGACGTTCAGACGTGTGCGAGACTGTAAGGGGAAATCGAGGAGGGGATGTAAAACTGAGGTCCTGTTTCAAGCAGCTCCGATGCAGCAGTTACTAATGCCCAGCTAATTGCCTCGTCTAGAATTTGTATTAAAAGAAACCTGGTCATTCAGAAAGTCTAAAATCGGCACTAAAGAGCATCTCAGCTTCTCTCCTTCCCATCATCCTCCTGGTCCATCTCCCGCTTGTGTGCAAACAGGACTGGTCCTCTCCGCCTGTGCTGTCCCCGTCTTCCACCCTCCCCGTGCACTCGAGCCGCAGAGAGAAGGAGCCGCAGGCAGTCCGGGCCGACACAAGGGCGAAGTGGCGAAACACGATCAATCACCTCGGCGCTGGCAGACGCCGCGCATTTCGGCGCGGAGCAGAGAAGAGCGCTTTCCCCACGCAAGACAGACACAGCTCTGCACAAACCCATGCCCGCGCGAGGCAGCAACAGTTGTGCTGAGGAAACCGTCAGCGAGGGAGAGCTGAAGAATCAGAGAACAGTCGATCTGCGGCATTAATCCAGCAGAGCAGCCCGCTGTGGTGCACGGGAGAACTGATCCGCTGCGTTTTAAACCATTCCCAACGACTACCTGCAGCAAATCAGCCCACAGTTTTACAAGCTCCGCAGTTTAATATCTGTATTAAGTTTATTTTATTGACACCTACTCATGACGTATCATCTCAAAACACTCTAAAATGAAAGATGGGGAGACACAAATTAAGAACCTAACATAAACAGAACTAAAAACTGACCGTATAAATCAGAATCTGAGAGGTGAGAGATGTATAGGCTCCACCGAGTTGAAAGACACTTAAAAACTGCCTGCAGAGGAGCAGCACACTCCTCAGTTCCTGCTACTAGGAAACTACCCGTCCTGTTACTAGGACATACTACGAAGCCAAACACTCCTTCCCAGGAGGAAAGAGAAACAACAAGACCCAGAGCCGAAGCTAATCATGAAAGATTGGGCGGTTTTTCTTGTAAAAAAAAATTGCATTTCATTTGTATGTGAGAGATGTCTGTCATCCGTCACCATCAAGCGTCTCCTTCAATTTTTTTTAGCAATAGCTCCTAATCATTAGATGCATTGGCTGTTATTTAAATGACTTTTGCCGTACTGTATAGAGAAGGCTTTGAGGAACCATCAGCAACCGTATACATTTTAAATCTCACTGACCTTCTTACTTAGCGTTTATTAACATGAGAAATCCGAACAGAATTATGATGAATTGTAAGATACCCTACCAAAGCCTCACAGCTTTTGTCCGAGAACTAAGGGGGAGGGAATCAATTATTTCCTGAGACTGGCTTCTAAAAATAAACCGAAAGCGTATTTCACTCCCCTTTCATGAACCTTTTGGCTTTATTCCGAATTGCGTGCTTGCCTGTCCTTTTATTTATCAATAACGGAGGCAGATAGATACAATCGCCGAGAAAAAAAATACAGCTGAGCCCGCGACACACAGCACAGACAGCCAGCGCGGCACATATATCACAGGTTTTCTTGTACTGCGCGTAATGCAACATGGCCCTCAGTCTCAGGGTGGTGTTTTATTATGGTTTGAAGATGCCTTGACATAGGCTTTTAATATCAATGACTGATGCACGTGTTGGTGTAGTTCCAACAGATCCCTTTTACTTACCTCTGATAATATAGATCGCGAGACTCTAACCCTGTCACTCGCGCGCGCGAGGTTGTTTTTTTTTTCTCTTCGCCCGCTCTCGACCGCGAGGCGAAGTGACAGAAACATGTATCGGATCTCGCTGCCCTTTTCATTTCGCCCGCTTATTTTGACCCCCCCCCTCGCGGGCCCGAGAGCGGACTGCTTGAGCCCCCTGGGGTCCAACCGTGCGAGACGAATTTTGGAGAAAGTGCTCAAGTCCCCCGATTACGGCGGACGCCGCACAACGTCAGGTGTAATTTCCGTCAGGTGCAAATTGTGCAGCTTGGTCTGTATGAAAATGAATGCATTACATCTCGTTTATAAATGTTTTATTATATTATGATAACTTAATATCATGGAGTTTTACGGACACAACGCCTATTTCTGCCCATTTATTTTTTTAAATCCCAATTAGTCAACCTAAACAAGCCGACAGCATAGGCCAAACGTCAGGATGTGAAACCAGAACACAGCAGGCTTCGGTCATAAACATATTTGCTCGGAATGTTCTTGCAAAACCAAACGTCATCGCTCTGTCTGCCTTAAAAAAAAAGAGCTAGGCATAGACTAGGAATTATACAGTGATTTTACTCAACTTTCAGTTCACATGACCAAAGAGAAGCGGACCGGCATCGTTTTGTCTTTTGCTCTCTCTGCAAAACGTTTAGAACTGCAGTTTAAATGGATTTTGAGGGGCTTATTTCTTGTAATAAGGCGCAGAAGCTCTTACCGGCAATTCGGGTGGCTGACGCCATCGCCGTTCGTGACGTCACACAAGGGCTACGCTGTCCTCCTGACACACCTGCGCGTTCGCGCGTGGAGGCGCAGAGTGCATCTGCGCCCATTCGGAAACTTATGTAACGAGACAAACGGGGAACAAAACCAGATAGCGTGTCAGATTGCACGCCACTCGCTCTACACAATCAAAAGTCCTGAACAAAATTACGGAGGATCTTCTGAACGAGACTAAAACAACCCATTTTTCGGCGAAATGTTCACACGTGTGCAAAACGTTCACGATAAGCAAAGTGACGGAAATGACGTCAATTCACGAGTGCATTTGAGACATGGTAGGGGTGTTATTTTAAGAGCAAGAAGCAGCTGGGAATTATGGCGTTACGAATATTCGCTAGATCGCACCGTTTCACAATGTAACAGGGCAGAGCCGTCTAAACCAACTTCTGATTCCACTCGGCTTTTCTAAACTCAGAGCTGGCAGCCAGGGATAGTTAGAGGGGTCAAGGATTGATCTCAGTGGGAGTTTTTCTCCCTAGCAATCGAGAGTCTTTGATTAATGACCGGCAGTGCCCAGATATAAATGATGATATTTGCGGATATGAAACTGAGGTGTGTCTGGGAGATGAGATGTCTCCTCCAAGGCTGAGGGGCTCCGGGATACACGGCGGCTGGGAATGTGGGTGAACGCACTGGCACAGGGCCCCCAGCCCAGCTCGTTGAAGGCCACAGCTCAGCAGGAGTTTTTTCCATTCAATCATCAATAGCCTAAGATTTATGGATTGAGCATTGAAACGAGTCCAATCAAGAGTTAATTGGCTCAATTTAAAGATTTTCCAAAGGTTTCCAGCTGGTTTGTGGAGATCTAATAACCCCCCCCCGGGCTGCAGGCTGTGACAACATGGATCTAGGACTCCCTGTCCATTAATGCGTGGGCAATGTTGAAGAATGAACAGCAGGGGGCGCAGTATCCTGCTTGAAATTATAGTCGATGCTCTCCCAATAGTGGCTTTTGAGTTCAACAATCTGACTCCAATTTCACAGCAGAAAGCAAGGTGTGCCAGTTTTTTTTTTTACCAGTTACTGTCTCTTGTGTAGAACCCAATGCAAGGTGCAGGATGTTCCATCCCCGTTGTGCGTAAAATTAACAAAAACTGTCAAGAAGGAGGAGCTGGAGTTCACTCTCCACCTTCATCAAGTTTCACCAAGCTGCTGAGAGACCCCATGATGGAATCCAGCTACTGTGCAAAAAAGGAACCTGTGTGCCCCCTCTGAGTATCTGTGTAGGTGTTTGTTATTCTTCATTTATTCGGCTGTTTTGTACCCAAAACACACAACTTATGTTGTATAGGTGGGCACATCACTAGGGCTGTCTGGAGTGCAATACTTTGATTGAGGGTACAACAGTGCCCGATTCAGGAGTCGAACCCGCAAACCTCCTGGGAAAAAGTCCAGTAGCCTGACCCCTCCTGCTCACTTTCCTGGGACATGGACACTGAGCCACATCTTCTGAGATAGTGCTCAGTGAGTCTTACTTCACAGGAAGTCTGAGGGGTGGGAAGGGACTTTTCTCCCATCAGGACTGTATTTCAAACTCGCGGCTTCTTTTCAGCTGTGAGCAAGTTCATTTCAGGGCTCTGTTTAAGGCGATACTGTAACCCGCTGTTTAGGATTCAGAAACTGTAGCGGCAGCCGTCAGAAATGTCACAATCTGCAAAGACAGGGCTGAGAAGAAGGCGTGCTGGAGTGAAAGATTTTATTGATCATATAAACCCACTCTTACACTACTCTGAGAGAAGTGTAGACGGCGATTATTCTGCAACTCATACGAGGGCTGACACTATCTCCTGGCACTGGTGTTTAGATCGCTCAAGAGCCGACTTATCAAGGTATCGTGATAAGGCGGAGGGATTTATGCCCGGATCCGTGCAAGCTCCTAGCCAAAAAAAAAAAACAACAGCAAGGGAAAAGGAGAGGGGCTGGTTCTGCTCATCACAGAAATAAGACTCTTCATTCCCAAACGTTTCCTCCTCTGTCTTCTTCGGAGAGGCTCTGAGGCGTTTGAAACAGGCAAGGGGAGAAGAACGTCGCTTTGTTTGAAGCGCATTGGCCTCGGAATTCTGGGAGTGAGTGGCCCGGCTAGCAAAGAGTTAACACCAATCTGTATTCATCAGTTAATCAAGGCTAAAAAGGAGTAATGGAGCTCTCTTCCAGCAAGCTTTGGTGTTTTGCTGCAGATTAAGTACCAATTTGCATAGTACCTTTATTCATTTTCATCTGCCTCTGAGACAGTTTGTCCTTTTTGGACACAGTCAAGCGTAGCCTCCAGGCACGTTTGACAAATGAATTTCCGTGGCGCTGTTTTTAGGGTAGAGACAGGGCACTGCAGTGACAGTAATTGATAGCCGACGTGGTAAATAGTGCAGAACTTTTTTAATAGAAGTACAAGAGGTATTTAAATATTTCAGTAATGGAGAAATATGAAGCAGAGGAGGGATGAGGAGGTGGGGGGGGGGGGGGGGAGGGGAGTAGCAGGAGTGTGTGTGTGGGGGGGTGCTTGTTATGGGAACTGAATGAGATCGGCTATATTTAAAAGAACAGTGTGTGTGCCTCCCTCCATTAACCCATCCCAGAGCCCGGATAAGCAGGAGGGAATCTGTCTCAGAGGTACAAGCTGCAGATAAAACTCGTGCAGACTTCCCTCTTCAAGCAGTCTGGCGTGCCGTGGTCTTGCATGTGCGTCAGGGGGGCATGAGGCAGTGTCACTTGGGGCAAGGAAGGCAGGCAGCTTGGCATCAGCAGTGATTGCCGATGGATGTGGGATTTTGCGTGTTGTAAGAAACCTTGCACTAACCAGCCCTTGTTGTGACACGGGACAGTGCATTTCTGATGGTGATAGATGCAGGGACTTTTCACCACGAACAGGGAAAGAAGAAAGGGAAACACAAAGGAGAGGACAGAGGAGTGCCTTTAAGACCGAGAACAAGAGGCCCCTACTTTACACAAAGGGTGGTGGGGGGCTGGAATAAGCTACCTGGCCTGTTGTTGAAGCCAATGCCCTAGCTTCTTTCAGGCAACAGCTGGATCAGCTACCCCATTTGTTCCTCTTCCTCTGGTTTGTTTCCTGTTTCGTGGTTTTTAAGGAAGAAAAGATATAGCACAGAAAAAGCAAACCTTAAACATGTTTAGCATGGATTTGGAGTTGGGATACGGGTGGCCCAGTGAGACCCAAGGAGGGGTGTCAGGGGATGCAGTGAGAGTCTCATTCAGATTGGGTCTCATGTCCACAAACGAGACTCTGACAGACACCTGGAGAGCTGAATTCCGAGCTCGTGTCAGGGAGGGCCCAGGGTCTGCAGCCTGGAGCTTCAAAATGTGCATCTGTCTGGAGGATGGATCCCTACTGCTCTTCTGGAAGAGATTCCTCTTGTAGTAGTTTGGCTATGTACCCCTGGAGGAGCTGTATTGGCACAGGGTGGTGGGGAATCATGGTAATAAAATAAGATTAAATGAGCAATTCTCTCATCGCTGGATCAGCACCCAGGCAAGTTCTCCAACCTGTGGCTTAGCCTTTCCGGAACTTATAAAGCAGGTCTGTGCCTTGTGCTCTGGTCTCTGTGGCCGAGCTCTGACCTGAGGCACACAGTGGGAAACCTGCAATTTCACCCAAGTTGTCCATCGTCCAGCATCAGTCAGTAACTTTAAACGCAACGTAAGGCAAGACAAAGGAGTGGCTGCATTCCATACAGCTGAATGTCCTGATACGATATCTCTTGCCACGGGCAGGTTGACCCCATTTATTTCTTTCAAAGTCTTTCTGCTTCTCTCTGTTGGGATGAAGAGCAGATCGAAGAGCTAGATGCCTGGGTTCAGTCCACACTGCTGCCACCTTCCCCTGCTGTGACCCATGACTTAAAGCACCAACAGCTCAAGTCAAAATCCCCTAGATTTTCCCCATTGGGAAGTCATGCATGCTGCAACCTTGCACACTGCTGTCACTCCTGCTGTTAGGGAGAAGTGGACGGAGAAGTGTGATGACCAACAGCGAAGTCACTTCTGCACCCAGTTCCAAAGCTGGCAACCCCACGTAGCTGTGCAGCAGGTGTGACTGCCATGACCTCGAGCTCCACCCACCCAGGTAAAGCACAAGACAGGCGTCCCAGCTTTGATCTGATGGTCTAGGAGAGGCTACAGCACTGCTCCCCACCAACAGGGAGGCCCTGGGCCCTGGAGCTACAGGAGCTGGTGGGGTGAGGGGCAGGGAGGAGCCTTTAGAAGGTGAATTTCCTCCCACCAAGGGACAGCATGAACGGACCCCCGGAGGCTCAGCTCAGCCTGGGGAGGCTCTGCTCTCTGTGAGCAAGTTGTGAAGATGGGGGGTCAGTCTGGGGAGTCTGTCTCCTGGAGCTGCTGCCCTCTCACCACTGCGCGCTCTGTGAAATTCACTTTTTTGGCCCTTGGAGTCACAAAGAAAATTCTGCACAGGACCCAGATCAGTCCTTCTGACTTGCTCACAGAGAGCTGAGCCCCCCCCAGACTGACTCCCCATCCTTCTGACCTCCACCCAAGGCCGCTGCGCTCAGACTGCGGGGGGTGTGGAGGGTGGGGGGGTGATTACACACCGGCGAACAGCCTGTGCTCGACTGGCAGGGGAGGAAGGAAGGGAGATACTGAGGAACAGTAGCAGGGAGGGGAGAATTGAGATTCTGTCTACATTCCGGCAGAAGGCTGGGGTGAAATCTTTGACGTTAATTGATAGCAAACGTTGTAAACAGTTCATAACACCTTATCTATTTCCTAGTGAAAGTGGTGTTCTCTCGGCGGGAAGGGTGATTAATAGTGGCCATCACTCACTGTCCCTGCTCGCTGAAAGGCAGCACAGAGCCCGGCCCTCCTCTGGACTGTGATAACAAGCAGTAGGAATAATGAGGGCTGTCATTCCACTTTTCACTTTGATGGAAAGTCGTTACTGGAGTCAAAGCTGAGGCCACGCAGCCATGAATCAAGCTGCTCTGCTATGAAATTAAAATAAAATCAGGCGGACCGCCTGCTTACCTGCGCCACTTAAAGAGACAGCCCTGCCTTTAGTGCTAGGAGAGCTCCCTCCTTCAGCAGCCCATGTCCTCAATAGGTAAATTCCAGACTCCAAGCTCCTTGTTTTCCTGGCTTTCCTGTTCCCAGGCTTGTTGAATCTATAGGTCACGTCTCACCTGCTCTCGCTAGATGGGCGAACGGCCTCCTGTCATTTGTGGCCTTTGTTGGCTCTCTGACTCCTGACAACGCTGACTCCAGGGCAGGATCACAGCTGCGGTGTCCTGGTCCTCCTTTGCAAGTGGCCTACACACGCCTAGAAATTGTAGTGTGGGCACTCTATGGATGGACAAGGGGGCTGAGCCTGGAACAAGCTCATTCTAAGGGTTCTTTACATGAAGGGTTGTGGGAGTATGGAACAAGTGGCCCAGCCAAGCTGATGAAGAAGACATCCTGGTTCCTTGCAGGAATGAACTGCATGAGACCCTGCCATCAATTAGTCTCTGCCAGACAGGCTAGATATGGCCAGCAGCCATATCACTCTGCAACTCACAGCTGGCAGCCCACTGGAGCTCAGCAGGTGTGAGCCTGGTCAGTACCTGGATGGGAGACTCCTGGGAAAAACTAAGGTTGCTGCTGTAAGAGGTGTGAGTGGGGCCAGCATGGGGCACTCACCCTGCGGTCCATGTGGGTCCTAATGCCCCAGTAAAGTAACAGGGACACTATACTGTAAACAGGCGCCAGTGTCCTGGCCAAATTTCCCATTGGCCCTTACCAATCATGGCCTCCTAATAATCCCCATCTATGAATTGGCTTCATCACTCTGCTCTCCTCCCCACTGATAGCTGGTGTGTGGGGAGCGTTCTGGCGCACTATGGCTGCCGTCGCATCATCCAGGTGGGGCTGCACACTGGTGGTGTTGGAGGGGAGTCCCTGTTACCTGTAAAGCACTTTGAGTGGAGTGTCCAGAAAAAGCACTATATAAGTGTAAGCAATTATTATTATTATTATTAGATGGGTTGAATGGCTTCTCTAAGTTCCTGTGTTCGGTGTGATAGTTGCCCCCTTTTCAGCGAGGGGAGATAAAAGTGACAAGGACTCTTCCTGGGGTGAGAAATTTAACTGTTACTGAGGAGTTTAATGTGCTGCAAGTACACGTACTCTTACCATCTTATTATTATTGCAAATGAGAAATATTTACCTTTATGTGAACAGACTCTACATTCTGACAGAACAGATTAAGTTGCAGACTTAACTATCGGCGCACTTCATCGGAAAAAAAAATACTGAACAGCGGGTGTTTGCCGAGATTAAATATACAAGATCTGTGGCTGGCTGCCTTTTCCACAACTGCTCTCTTCTGCCCCCTGCTGTGCCAAACACGCATCTACACAGAAGGATATTCAACAGCTCCATCCTGCCTAGTCATACAGGGTGGGCTGCAGTTAAATAAGGTGACCAGCAGGTGGCACTCTTTTGCCTGGACCACTGGGTCAAAAACCAGGCGGGACACTGCTGTTGTACCCTATGTTGCTGTTGTATGTAATAATAATGTACCCTAGAGCAAGGTACTTCACTCAGGTTATTCCAGTCAACAGTAACTAATTGCATCAATGTAGCTCTTTTACATCCCAAAGGATCCCATAGTACTTCACATCTAGGAAGGGTCCCTTCATGTGCAGTGAGGCCATCTACTCCTCTGAAAGCACCACCAGACCTTAAATGACCAACTAGCCAAGACTGCGGTATTGACTCTCATCTGAAGGACAGTACCTCCTGCAGCACAGCATCACCGTTCACTAAACTTCGACACCGCATTGGAAAGCCGGGTCTACAAACCCCACCCTGCTACAGAAATAGGTGAAGCTCTAGGACACTTCAATTTGCAATTAGAAACACTCCCTTTTATCACCTCCCTTACAAATACAAATACAGGTTCTCCAGAAGCGTGGTTTCAAGTCTGGTGCTAAGAAAGTCTTTTTACTGACCCTCACAGAAAATCCACCTGAGTCTTAAGCATACATGGCCAGTGACCAAATGTTGCTCTATTGCTTTTTTGAGAAACAGAAGGATTTGGGGTCTGGGTTCCCATTGTCCCAAATCATCAGTATTTTCATCAGCAGGGTGTCAGAGTGTGTCCACTGGGCCTTGTTTCAGCACATCTGTGTGTGTCTGTGTGTCTGTGTGTCTGTGTGTCAGAACACCATCACTGCAATGTGCAAGGGTGACAGAGATGTCAATAAACGCAGCAGAGGCAAGACCAACGGATAATAATACTTTAACAGTATTTACCGCACTTTACGACTGCGGAGGCACTAATAGAAAAAGATGTCTCTCAGTCCCTGGGCGGCGTGTAAGCAGAAGGGAGCAGAACTGCAGGCCAATAAAATCAAGGCGCGAGGCTGAACGGGGGTTTCGGTTTAAAAGAGGCTCTGCTGATCTAGCCGCCAGAGCTCTGGAATGACTGTCAAGGAGCTGGGAGCTAAACATTAAGAGATTGGATTTATGCAAATGGCCAAGCTCCGGCTGTGTGGAGATGGGATTCGCGCCGGCGCTCCTAATGAAATGGCGCCCGCTGTATTAATCGGAGCAGCTCTGCGGGCCAGCTGGCAGCTGGATGGCACTGCGAGTGTGTGTGTGTGTTTTTTTTTTCCCCCCTCTGCGTGCCAGCAGCCCGGAGGCACCACGCCAGGCCGGAGACTTGAACCCAGCCGAAACGGATTCCTGGAGTCGGGGAAAGACGGACTCCCGTCCCGTTCGGACCCGCGCGCCCTTGACGCTTCTCGCCGATGGCGGGGGAGGGCTCGGCAGCCCACGGAGAGGCCCGAGCTGCACCTCAAGGACACAAGCGCCAGGCCCTGCAAACACACAACAGCTCTGACAGCGGCGCCTTCACTGACCCGGAGCCTGATGGGTTTAGGAGGGAAAGGAGAATGCCACAGGCCTGGCAGGGTGGAGGAGAGACACTGGAGGGACCCGGCTCGTGGTCAGAAGGGCAGATTCATGGTGTAATTACTCCTGGTCCCTGTGCGCTACCAGCTTTTGTGTTTTTTCAATTGTTTTTTAACTTCATTTAACCAATTTTTAGCCACCTGAGCTCCATGCAAAGACACGACTTGACTAAATTATTCAAGAGAGCGGGTTTAATTTGCAGCAGCAGTGCCTGGAGACACCAGTAAAAACAATGCATTAATTTTCATTTTACCGCTGGCTACAGCACAGGCTCTTTGCAGTGTGTGTTTTAGTTGGGGGGGGGGGGGGGGGGGGAATGCTGATTAACAACAATATCGCACAGAACCTTTTCATCAAAACACAATATACTTTATTTACTGTCAAGAGAGGGGGCTGGTGGTCTTCTGCACGGGACGGACTCTCACACGGTGACTCCCATCATGTTTACAGGCCTGTCGTTGTATCGCTTGGAGATGTCGGCTTCGATCTGGAAAAAGAAAAGGAGCTGCTGGGATTCTTTATTACTAACTGCCCACACACACACACACACACCAAGGAAGCCAAAACATGCCTTTTCAACATTAAACATACCTGTTCGGGTAAATAAAAACTCAGGTGGCTTTTCTTATATTAAGAAGTAACTGAAACCGTTGTTAAAGAAGCAGATGGCTCAGCTGGAGGCGAGGCCCTGGGTTTGCGGGTTCACGCCCTACGCTGTGCCTCTCCTGTGTCGGGTAAAGCTAACTCAGAAGCCCGGAGAGTCCTGTAAATACCACGAGCAGGGCAAGGAAGGAGGGGTGGGAGCCACGGTACCAGCCTCTGCAGCTCGCGGGTCCTCTGGGCCAGGAGGTCGATCTTGGGCTCCAGCCTGGCCTGCTCCGCCAGGGCCTCCTCCCGCTGCTCTTCCTGCAGCCGCTGCTTCGCTGCCAGGATCTCCGCCTGCTTCAGCTTCTGCCGCAGGAGCTCGGTCACGCGCTCCACGTATCTGCCGCGCACGCACACACAGAGACATGAGATAAGATAAGATCTCCTTGCATTAGGAATTCGTCTTGTCGCAGACCCCAGCTTGCTCTCCATGAGACACACAGAAAGGGAAAGAAGCTGGGGGTCAGAGCGCAGGGTCAGCCATTTATACAGCACCCCTGGAGCAGATGGGGTTAAGGGCCTTGCTCAGAGGCCCAATGGAGTAGGATTCCTCTGCCGGCCGCGGGATTTGAACCGGCAACCTCCCAGCCACAGGAGCAGATCCTGAGCCACAGAGCCACCGCTCCGCCCCGCACGCGCTCCGCCACCAGCTCCCCCTGCTGTCCCGAGCTCCGCCAGGCCCCGTACCCCTTCGGTCTGTCCTTCTCGTGCCACAGGTACCACAGCCGTGCTGATTCCTGAAAGCGAAGGTCTTTCACAGGCCGGCTACTGAGGCACTGGGCCAGAGCTTTTAACACTATCACCAGACAGACACCGCTAAGGAAAAAAACCAACATGTTTTCTCTATACCGGCTTCGTTTCAAGCAACAGTGAGACCAGATCATTCTCTAATTTAACTCTTGATCACTAAGATCACATGTTGCATTTTTACCATGTCAAATCTGCACCATTGTTTACCAAGTACACTAGATGGTCATTTGCTCAAGGGATTTGAGATTGAAATTCACACACAGGGTTACTAATACTTACAATATGTCTGAAGGTCTGTTTATCAGTCAGTCAGGCTGATCGAATTCAGAAACTACGCCTTTTCTACCCCCTGCTGTAGCAAAAGCTGTCCTTTTGCATAAAGGAGTGGTGTTGGGTAAAAGTGCTGTCTGACCTATGACCCCACCACACCCTGGCTGCCCTCCAGGGCCCCTCACCTTGGCGACGCCTGGATGGTGAAGAGGTGCTGCATGCGCAGGTTGGTCAGCTGCTCCAGCATGGAGCGCACCTGGCTCAGCATGGCCTGGACTTTGTCCCGGGTCTGGGCCTGGATGACAGGGGGTGCCTGCTGGAACTGGCTCATGGCCAGGACGTCCCCTTCCTCACTCATCTCGGTCAGCCTCTGCACCAGGAAGAGCTCCAGCTGCATGGGGAGAAGGGCTCCTTTAGCAACGCGGTGACCACGAAGCACACGGCCTCCCTCCTGCTTCTGCACAAGCACAAGCCTGCTGGAGCCTCCGTGCTCTGCACTTACAGCATGCACGTTTGTATTTGCGAGCCCAAGCTGTTGGTAATTATTCCATTAAGCATATTTCTACCAGATGTGACGCACAGATGTTGTAAACAGTCTCACTTCTTAATTCCAGCTAACACTGTTTCTTAACGCTCAAAAACACAGGATTCGTGAGGCCATTTAGCAAAAACACACAATCCTCCTTTTGAATTTCCCGTATGAAACCCACTCTCAGTCCTCAGTTCAAGCAAATGGATGATTTCCAGGAACGATGACTGGGGTTTTTAAAATGAATGATTTCATGTGTTTTGCTGGCTTCTATGCCACTGGCATAGTGCGAATAGGGCCATCTCATTCAGCGCTTCTCTAAAAATCAGGACACAATGCAAAATGCAAATGAAACAATGATTTGAATCTCAGATGACTGTTCATGTATTTTACAAATAACTGTCTAATACGGGTCTTAGATTTATACTAAATACAGGGAAATATGTTGCATAATGACTTAACTGGAGTAAGTATTAATACAGTATTATTCGTATTGCTGTGTTTTGGGGTCCACACTGAGAAGGGGAGTCACTGTACCTCCATGAGCTCGTTGATGAACTGGCTCCGGGTTTGGGGGTTCTCCAAGAGAGTGAGAGCGTCCTCCCCCCTGGCAACTCCATCAGGACCTGGGAACACCCCACCCCGAAAAATACACACACACCGAGGATGAATGCCATTGGTGTGACAGAGGATCCAGACCTGCGAAAAACCCCAAACACGCACACGCGCGCACACACACGCGCGCACACACACGCGCGCACACACACCCTGGGCAGAGGCACAAACCTGCAGACACACGGAGCAGCCATTTCCTATGGCGCTGGGACAAACCAGAGGCCAGGCTGTTTGATACTGATTAATTAATTTCACTTAGCCGTAATGACAAATTCATTTCAATTCTAACAGCCCGCTGCTGGGAGACCCAGGCCTGCTCTGCACCAGGAGCGAAGGGAGTTTTGCAAGATGTCTACTGTGCTGGGGGCAGTGCAGACAGGGGGGAGATACAATATCCTCTTGCTGATTAACTGAGTGCTCTGTGTGCTCATGCATTCTTCACTGAGCTGTACAATTTAGAGGAGACAGCATAAGGGTCTCTGCATCCACAGGGATTCAGCTTTCCTTTTTGCAATGGCATCTCGCAGCTCTCTGCTGAAACTCAGGCCAAATCTTGCAATGCACCAGTCTGTAAGCCAACCAGAAGTGTCTGTCTAAAATCTCTACATGAGACTTTTAACAGCCAGGCCAAAAACCAGGTTGGCCTAATTGCTGAAAAGTTCCAGTTGGCAGCACTGCAGATACCAGCAGGGCTCCTGAATACAAACTTGGAGGGCACAGCGCCAGGCTGGCACACATCCCACTTCAGCTCCCAAGCACAAGGGCAACTGACTGCTGGGCAGAATAAGCAATGCACTGCCACCTGGTGGAGGATGTCAGTACTCCAGCTCCAAAACAAAATGAGAGATGCTGCCCCCTTCTGGGACAAATAAATATAACCCATTTTAAAACAGGTTTCGAGTTTCTCAGCAGAAATCTGAAAATGTCCTATACAAATATGCCATTTGAAAATTTTGAAATATGATTCAAAACCCCTGCTACCAGGCAGATAAAGATCAAAATGTCTCCTTCAAAGCAGGGGTCTTACAGTCAGTGCCCATTTCCAAGACTTCAATCTCTACTGGACTGGCCGTCTCCTCTCCCCAGTCTATTCCACCAGAGTCAGCCTCCTACAGACAGAGAGGAAGAAGCAGTAAGGCAGTGTGAAAACAGAGGGTTACTAATGTGAAAGAAAGAGAAAAGGCAACGCAGGAACATAAGAACACAGTTTCTTCCCGAGAAGAGAAGACATTCAGCCCATCTAGGTGGTCTGACTGCTCGTAGCTAACCGATCTGAAAATCTCACCCTGCCTTTCTTTGAAAGAAGCCAGGGTATCGGCTTTGACAAAGGGCTGGGGTAGCTTGTTCCAGACTCCCACAACCCTCTGTGTAAAGCCCCCGAATGTTACGCTGCTTCAGGCCCAGCAGTGCGAGTGCAAGACAGAGGGTGACGGAGTGAGACAGAACAAGGGCGAGGGGGGGAGAAGCTGTCACTCCCTCCCCTGTGTCCGCTAGTCCTGTTTTTCACAGAAATCACCCCAGGCGTCTCCCACCCGTCCGGCACGGCTGGCCCAGGCCAGGAGGACACAACTCACATCTGCGCTGGGCTCCAGGCTGATGCCCCAGTCCACTCCGTCCTCCACTGTGATCCCCAAGTCAGCTCCTGCGCCACCCAGGTCACCCCAGTCGATCTGGAACACACACAACAGCACTGCTGCAGATGCTTCTGGGTGCCGCGCCCTCAAACGGAGTCTGAAAGACTGGCGCCCCCCCCTACGTTCTTACCGTTTCCTCGCTGACGGTGTCGGAGGGGGCATCTTCTACTGGGGCTCTCTCCACGACTGTGGGGGTGACCCCTGTCCTCCACTCGTACGCCGTGACGTTCCCCCGCTTCTGGGCGAATGTGAGCATGGGGAGGAGGGGGCCTGACCTGCCGGGGGCAGAGGGAGGGGGCGGTGAACGGGGGAAGGACAGGCGGGGCAGGGAGGGGGTCGCCGTGCGGCTCCAGCCAGGCTCACCAGTCACAGACGAAGCGTGTGAAGGCGCCATACAGCTGGATGGGCTCCTCCAGGCAGGCCGCCTCCTGGCCCAGCCGCCCCAGGACCGAGGGCAGATCCTTCACCAGCGCCTGCAGCTCCCTCTTCACATCGTGTCCCTGAGGACAGTGCAGGCAGCACGCAGTCAGTCCACACTGTCAACACGCTGTCTGCATGCTGTCAGTACACAGTCAGTCCACACCGGCCGCAAGCGGTCCGCACTTTAACGATTTAACAATTTTGGGTGGTGCGGTGGCTCTGTGGCTAAGGATCTGCCTGTGGCTGCAAGGTTGCCGGTTCGAATCCCGTGGCTGGCAGAGGAATCCTACTCCGTTGGACCCCTGAAAAAAGGCCCTTAACCCCAACTGCTCCATGGGTGCTGTACAATGGCTGACCCTGCGCTTTGACCCCAAGCTTCTCTCCCTGTCTGTGTGTCTCATGGAGAGCAAGCTGGGGTCTGCGACAAGACGAATTCCTAATGCAAGAAAATTGTATATGGCCAATGAAGTGATCTTCTCTCTCAACTAACTGTACCTCTCACTGATTACTAAGTGTAAGTGCACACTTTGATTCTCGTGCACCCTGATATACATCCACGTTACACAGCATCCCTTCACACGCACGATGCCTGCTGACCTGCTGCTACAGAAACCGTGCTCGAGGTGCGGCCGCGGCCTCACCGTGATGCCGTACTGTCTGCAAGCGCAGTAGTAGCGCTCCCTGAGGTCGGCTGCCCCGCTCTGACACTCCAGCTCCTTGCGGCTGAGCTCCTGCTGCAGCTGCTTGGCTTTGGCCAGCTGCCTCCTGAGCGCCGGCCCCTCGTAGGTCACGTTGCGCACCAGGAGGCTGGCCAGCTCCGCTGGCACCGGCGGGGAGAGAGAGGACGGTGGTCAGTGCGGCACGGCATGGCTCCTGCCCTCGGCGCCGGAACCCAGACCCAGCTCCAGGCAGGCAGGGGGCAGTACAGTAAACCCTGCTTTAACAGCCTTTGCATTTACTGGGCAAAATCAGAAATAGCGGACTTTCCTCACCGTAAAGGGGAAATGCACACATAATACAGCAAGGTAAGAACAAATACTACATAGGTTTTAAATTAAGGAATATCAACGATACCCTATCAGTCGATAGCTTACGATGGGTGTTGTCTGTGTTTCCTTTGATTTAGAGAATTTTATACACTATATTTATGACACAAAATAAACAGTTTGTATATTTATGATAAAAAAGCACAGGAAAATGTTTATTGTTCCAAAAATAAGTCAAAAGATCCAGAAAGCTTACGCATAGTACTTTATACATATTGTTCTTATGTAATCGGGTGTTTTGGGGGTGAAAAAAAACATCAGTCATGATTTAAGACGCGCCCTAGTAGTCCGTTAAGCTACGGGTTTACTGTATAGGACTACAGTGATGATATGACCAGCGGTTTGCATGGAATCTTTGATCATGGTAAAAAATATTACCCGCAGTGCTAGTTAACAATAAGGACCGAAATAAGATGAAAACTGGGTTCAATATTACAATCAGTCCAAGCCACAGCAGGTTGGCACTGAAGGAGTTCAACTGGGACTTGTGCACACAGTCAATGTTGCAGACCTGCACAGTACATACAGTAGCAACTTGTAGCAGCAAGAAATTTCAGAGTGAACGGACAGACTACAAACAGCCGAGGTCTTGGAAAGTGGCAGGCTGCTGTTTCTCTATGTATTTGGTCTGATTTTCATGCGGCCCAGAAACAGCATTTTCAAAAAAGGCATTCATTCAGAAACTCTATAAATATCAGCTCATGGCTGCTGTGATGATTCCCAGCTGATGAAGTAAAGAGCTCAGTGCTTTGCAGAGTGACTGAACAGATAAGCAGTAACTGCTACCGTGTTCTGCACCCCTTGCATACCGCCCAGAGGTGATTCTAAGTCTCTTCTAATAAAGGCTTCTGCCAAACAAATAAATGTATTTGTAAGGTAAACTGCCCCTTGCCAGGCTGCTCTGGAAACCTCACACCAGTACACTCCACACAATCGCATCGGCCTTACCTAAATAGGCATTATCCTTTTCATAAAGAGACAGGATCTCCTGCCAGTCCTACAGCAGACAAAGAGAAAATAATTATTATTATAATAATAATAATAATAATAATTGCTTACACTTATATAGCGCTTTTCTGGACACTCCACTCAAAGCGCTTTACAGATAATGGGGATCCCCTCCACCACCCCCAGTGTGCAGCCCCCCTCGGATGATGCGACAGCAGCCATACTGCGCCAGAACGCTCCCCACACACCAGCTCTCAGTGGGGAGAAGAGCAGAGTAATAAAGCCAATTCATAGATGGGGATTATTAGGAGGCCATGATTGGTAAGGGCCAATGGAAAATTTGGCCAGGACACTGGGGTTACACCCCTACTCTTTTCGAGAAACGCTCTGGGATTTTTAATGACCACAGAGAGTCAGGACCTCAGTTTTACGTCTCATCCGGAGGATGGCGCTTATTTACAGTATAGTGTCCCCGTCACTATACTGGGGCATTAGGACCCACCTGGACCACGGGGTGAGCGCCCCCTGCTGGCCCCAATAACACCTCTTCCAGCAGCAGCCTTAGTTTTTTTCCCAGGAGGTCTCCCATGCAGGTACTGGCCAGGCTCACACCTGCTGAGCTCCAGTGGGTTGCCAGTTGTGAGTTGCAGAAAAGAATTTGCCCGGCATGCACCCAGAGCATGTGGCTCCTGTTAGCCAACAGAAAGCAGGGAAATCCTGTGCCGTGTTACAAAAGCCCATTCCACCAGGACAAGCTCTCTTCCTCACCTTCATCCTCTGAGACGAGTATCTCCCAAATATGTTCTTTGAAGATGCCTCTGTGCCCTTCAGGATCTCCACTATTCTCTGGCAGTGGAAATAGTGGATGTCTGGAACCAGAAGGAGAAAAGACATCATGGGTGACTCTCTGGCCAAGTAACGGTTCTGCGACCTGACATAGTGGTTTGGGCACGGGCCAGCTGTGGAAACTAGAGACACAAAGTCTCTCCATCGCAGGGAGGTTCTGACAGCACTGTGAGCCCCGAGACGTCCCAGGGACGCCCCCTGCACTGCCACAGGCTGTCACCCATGACAAAGGAAGGGGAGGGGGGGTCAGAGGAGCGTGCCCACACTGCCTCAATCCCCACATGAGCGGCTGCCAGGTGAGTTACAGAGAGCAGAGCCACACAAACTGGGTGGCCGCACAAGAAAAATAATAATAATAATAAGAGATGTTATGAATTTGGAAAACAAATTTCAGCAAAGCCAAAATAAATACAAAAAAGTCTATGGAACATAGCATAGGGAAAGATACAGTAAACCTAATAATTAATTAATAATAACCCACACAAGCTATACATTAAATCAGAATAGTATTTTCCTTTTCTGTACAGTATTATTCTGTTCTCCAACAGGACAATACGAAGTGACAGATTTAAATATGTAGGTACTGTGCACATAAGCAATAGCTGCTGGCGGATATATGTGTCAATTTCCCTTGTTCATGGTGCTCGAAGTCTGGGAGGGCACACAGGCCGTCACTCACAGGACCCGGACAGCAGCTGCCGCAGCTCCTCGCTCTCCGGCATGTCCTGCACAGCGGTGGTTATCTTCTCCCGGATGCTCTGCACTGCGGCCTGCCACTTCAGACTGCAGTGCCGCCGGTCCACCAGCCAGTCTGCCGGGACACACACACACAGTGGCTGAAGACAGGCCTTGAGCTTAGGCCTTGCCCACCCTCCTCGACCCTCGCCCGCCCTCCTCCAACCTTTCCCTCCCTCCTCGACCCTCGCCCGCCCTCCTCCAACCTCTCCCGCCCTCCTCAACCCTCGCCCGCCCTCCTCCAACCTCTCCCTCCCTCCTCGACCCTCGCCCGCCCTCCCTCCTCCAACCTCTCTCACCCTCCTCCAACCACACCCGCCCTCCTCCAACCTCTCTCGCCCTCCTCAACCGTCGCCCACCCTCCTCCAACCTCGCCCGCCCTCCTCAAGCCTCGTCCACCCTCCTTGACCCTCGTGTACCCTCCTCGGACTCCGTCTGCCCTCCCCAAACATCACCATCCCATCAGGATGGTAAACCTGTATAGTTCTTTCATATTACACGTTATAATTAGAGAGACAGAAATAAAACTCCCTTTGTATAGCTCCCAAAACCATTTCAGGCTCATAAATACCAGTTGTTAAATGTTTTATCCCTATGACCTTATTTCAAATAAAACGGGCAAACAGAGACATTTATAAAACAATATGTCTGTTTCCTTATTACAATCTGTACAGGAGCCTGAAGGTTGTACTGATAAAAGCACTGGCAAGTGGGTAATGTGTCTCCCAAACACTGCTGATGTACACCCTAGTTCTACAGTTTATCTTCTGTTTCTGAAAGATATGAACTTGCCCAGTCAGAATCCAAGAGAACTCTCACAGCCAACACATCACTAACAAGAGCCTGGACTGTTCGGGAGCTGCAGAAATAATTACCTAGGAGCTTGCTGGTCTGGATGTCAATAGGAAGCTTCTGATAGTCCTGTAAAAAACATTAAAAACTTACTTTCCGAAGTTAAAAAAAGGCCTTAAAACACAGTCTGGACATCAGTATCCTTGCGTGTCAGTTATATTCACACAAGGACCATAACGTCCAGTAACAGACAAAGGTTTACGACTCTTCTGTGTTAATAAACGACAGCAGATATGTTGAAATCAAGCTCAACAACAGTGTAATGATTACAACTTGACCACATGAAGTTTCATTATTGTAAAAGGCCCGTGCGGATTTGAGTTAACAACTATAATCCCTGACCCAGCAGGTTATTAAAAAAGTGTTGTTCTCAGCTCCTCGTTACATTTTTATCGCTTTCAGTTAAAAAAACATCAGCTTTAAAGACAATTTCATAACAGATAACTGTATTGCTTAAATTCTTAATTAATGTATAAATATGCCTCGCGTATCTATATTATTTCGTTTCTGACGAATTAACAATTACAGATCCAAAACTCTTAGCATACCTCCATTGTCCTTTATGTAGCTTCTTTTTTAAATTAAAATCAGCATTTGAACTGGTTATTTCTTTTCAAGCTGACAGGCAGACTCCCAGAACAGCCATGTATTTACACCGACATTGACACGTCACCCCATGTGGAACTATAGACCAATCAGAGCGCTGGAGCGACCCTTCCTAACCAATGAGAGAAGATTCCGCCCCTGAACTTCCGTCGAGGAGTAGCCAATCAAATAGCCCATGGTCTAAAACGGACATGGAAACCAACCAATGATTTTGTAGAATGAACAAATTCTGATTTGTGATTCGCCAATTATCTCTTACGTAAACATATTAACACCTCCCCGGGGCTGCGAAAGAAGCCGCCTTACTGTACACACAGTGTAGGATCAGTGCTGGTGATGGCTTATAGCTACAGGAGTAATTTCGATATTTATCCAATAGGTGGCAGTGCATTCCATTAAACTCTGTTGTAAATTCAGTATATTGTCCAGGTTTTGTACCACTAGAGGGAACCATCACCGTCGTGGTCAAAAGGATATGAATGAAATAGCAATATCTCGTAAAAAGAAGACACCAGCTGCTGAGACTAGGCTGCTTTTCCTTATTTTTACCTTATGTTATCACTTTTATTTGAAATTTAATTTTAATTTGATTATTTCTGTAACGCATACGGCCGCCGTTGCAGGTTGCTTTGTTTAAATGATTTTTTATTAAACGTATAAAGAATGTACAAATACAACTACAACCAGAGGATCAGAAACAGGTACAAGAGAAAAAAACACAAACAGAAAACAATATTTAACCGCCAGAGGTAATGAAGTAGATTATGTGATCAAATTGTATTTTTTTACATATATCATATTTTTTCCTTGCTTTATTATTTCTCATTTTTTTAATAGAATTTAAATAGTTTCAACTCCACCTCAAAAGTACAAAAAAGGGGAGTATTATTAGACCATTTTGATTTATGAATGTGAAATTTACCCAGAATGGCTAATAAATTTACTATAAATAAATGCTCTTTTTCCAAATTTTACAATATTTGTACAATACAGCAGTACAATAAAATATCAATATTCTTAAATCTAAAAAACACCTTTAACTGCCTGCAAACCCATTACAGGTTGTGCGAGCCGGCTTCCCAGCGCGGTGACGTCACTGCCCTTCCCTGTGAATAGCACGGACCACAGCTGTCGGGCTGATGGGAGATTTATTCCCCTTTGGCTCAACCGGCTGGGTCCCTGTTGAGTGATGCCAGAGGCCCTGGGTTCGAGTTGGGGGGCCGACCTGAGGCTGCAGTGGCGAGGGCGCATACCCACGTGAACCTGAGAGCGCTATATTTCACTATTATTATGTTATTCAATTGTTTAATGTAAAATAAACCCCTCGTTAAAAACGAACTGTCAGACAGCTCCTCAGTGTTCACTTGAAGCGTTGTGAACTTTTAGTGGGGTAAATCTGTGTGGTATCTTTCCAAGACCCTAGCAAAGTTCACAGTTGGGGGTGGGGTGAATCCTCTTTCTTGAGAACGATTGTCACATTAAAAGTGACAACAAATACATGTGTTAAACACATTTGACACACTGAATGGCCTCGTCTTCGGTGTTATGTTGGGTAACCGTGGGGCTGGAACTCTGAGCCGAACTTCTTCCGCATACAGCCTGCACGGTGTCCTGTGAGCTTTTCCCAGGCTCTATCGACCCACAGCTCATGCTGATAGCAGCGGTGGGCACAGACAACGTGCAGCAAAACACTGAGGGCTGAAGGACGTGGCAAGGCAGGGGAGAACCGAGGTGAAGCGCTGAAGAAAACAGAGCTAGAGCTCCACAGCACGTGGGAGGAAAGGAAAGCTATATGGAAGTGCATTTAAAACCAAGATGTGCTTTACACAAAGGGTCGTGGGAGTGTGGAACAAGCTACCGGTTCCATACTGTTGAATCCAACACCCTGGCTTCCCAGGAGAAATCCTGGGATCAAGTGAGCTACAAGGAACCAATCGTGCTAGAAGGACAGAACTGCCCTCTGTTGTCTGTGATCTTTCCTATTGTTTTTATGTTCCGGATCCAGAGGGAACAGGATAAGGAATACTAGGAAGGGCGATAAAAGGTGAGCAATGCAGTAGCACGGGACACAATGTGAATCAGATTTTGTGCCTGAAAGGGGACGTGATCGGACAAAACAAAAGGCAGATCCTCCCTGTGTCATGTGTAAACACACCGCAGCCCTGTATCAGACAGCACATAGAACTGAGCCCCACCCAGGGTTTCGAGTGAGCCCAGAAAAAGCAGGTGCTTTAACACAGGTGTCCGTTTGCTTTATCCGTGCGTATCACTGTAGCAGGGGTCCGAAACACCGGTCCTCCAGGGTCACGATCAGGCTAGTTCTCTGGGTCTCAGTAGATTGCCACGAGCTTCAAACCTGTTGCAGAAGGGTTCTATTAGTCCAAAGCAATGGCCTGTACTGCTCGCATCCTCGCAAAACAACACGCTGTGTTGTGATCCTGCCGATATCGGATATTGCCTTTGGTCAACTTGGAGTTTCGTTCCCACTCCTTGCAAACAGGCGTGTTGCCTTTCACTTGTTTTTTTTTTTTTAGCCCCGGTCTCTGTTGCACAAAAGGAAATATTGGTTTTACAGGTTTTTTTATGTGCAGTATTTACAGTACGCCTTATCTCCCGTGTCCGCTCTCCCTGTAAGGACTTTGATTAGACTGCATGGCGGGCAGGTACAGCTCTTTATAAGTGGTGCTCCTCTGGCGCCGTTTGCTTTGCAAGCCTCTGCATACCCGCCCCCCCCCCCGACAACAGAATCCAGAACGGTATCACTGTGTAAACTGGGCTGGGCCCAGCCTGGAGGCCTTTGGGGCTCGGAAACGCAAGGGTCCAGCTCAAAACATGGGGAAATAAAATGGAAATCGACCCCCCCCCCCCCCCCCCACACATACACACACACACACAAAAATGCCCATAGCAGTTTTTCACAGAGGAAATGTCATTTTTAAAGATGAGTGCTAGTCTGGGAAATCAGTTGTGACCTGCGGTTCCATTCTGTGCCGAAGTAAAGTTATGACATCTAATCTTTACTGTGACATCGATTTTTTTGTTCATTTGAAGTGATATTACAAAGGGGTCACCAGGGGTACTAATATATAAGATTTCTGCTGCTGCACAATATGATCATGATAACAGTAACCCCTGCACACAAAGAAGCAGCCCAGTCACCAGGCTTGTGTCATTAACCACTCTTCCAGGCTTAATGTGCTAGAACACTGCTGGACATCGTCTCCCCCAGCACTAGGACTCCCGAAACCAAGGCAATATTTCCATTATCTCATCATCTCTATCCTGTTTAGGGCCTGTTGTCCATTCACCTTTCTTTCAACAGGCCCACCTTAATGGCTTTGAAGTCTTAACGTTGGTGACCACTGCCTTAGAGTACAGCAGCAGTGTGCCAGCAGGGATGTGAACCTGCAATCCTCTAGTTACAAGCCCAGAACCTTTAAGTGTGCCCGCACACTGCTGTGCCCTGAACCTGCTCCAATTCCACGTGTGCATTACTGAGCGGACTGGTCCCAATGTGCTGCTCATCAGGGAGAGCATCCGCTGAGGATAGGAAAATCAGAACAGTGCTCTGCGCCCCCTTTTCTCCATGAAATGATCATTCCCCAAGTGGTGCACCCCTCTCCCTTCAAAAGCTGCACCACCATAGTGA
This sequence comes from Atractosteus spatula, assembly GCF_055471065.1. Classification (NCBI taxonomy): domain Eukaryota; kingdom Metazoa; phylum Chordata; class Actinopteri; order Semionotiformes; family Lepisosteidae; genus Atractosteus; species Atractosteus spatula. Next base: position 9,243,745 of record NC_142731.1, on the reverse strand, counting down.
AAAAGCCCAGATCACAGTAAAATTACAATAAGGCAAAGCAGAAGCCCCAGCACATTTCCTTTCTGGGTCATCCAGAGTCTTTCTTTGCTCAAAATGCTTGCAGTTACAGGCAAGGCAGCTGCAGGGTGCAGGATGTTCATAAGGGGGCAGATCACTACAGCAGTGTGTGTTAGTGAAGAGGGGGACAAACGGGATTATTTACTTACTCCTGGTCTCTCAGCTCCCCACGGGTTTCAGGCAAAACACGAGTACCCCACCCCACGTCTGTGTGGACCAGCACTGCCTGAATCACGCAGCAGTCCAGCTCTGGTCCAGCAGTCTCAGCTCTGGACTGCCAGGGAGCAGGGAAACCCGTTTTCTAGTTACTTTCTTTGGAGGCCTCCTGCATTCGTTGGAAAAACAGCAGAACAAAAAGGCTGAAGTTGCCAAGGCGTTAATTCCACAGCACAGAATGTGTCATTTTTCTTTCTAAAAACTCTCAGTGCTAAAGATCGTTGACAGGCGACCTGTTCTCTGCCTGTCCCACTGGCTCAAGAGCAGAGCAGGGGGCATTTCCACCAGACACCCACAGCCACACCTCCGTAATGAGTGTGAAGAGCAGAGGGATCCTGGGATATGTGAGATATTGGCAATATACTCAGCGCTGTCCCAGAGATTAACCAAGAGGGTCTGGAGAAAGCCGTGGATTAGCAGGACTCAGAGTGCAAGAGAAAAGGGTTAAATTAAGTACAATAATTAGTTCAAAGAGATGAAGTATGAATACCGATTAAGAGGCGGGAGACATCTTTGGTCTTCAGGCAGAGGAAATTGCACGTTGTCTCGATCCAGCTGCTGACTATCCTGCAAGATGTCCACAAAAGTCAATGTAAGTGACTCCCTCCAGCCAAGACAATCAGGTGAGGCATCAGAGAGCCTCTGTGGAAATTATGGGATGCCGTCCGGAGCCCACGTCCAAGGTTGGCAAAGATGCAGGGCTGGTGTCAGGATTCCGTGTGTGTGCAAGATCCCTCAGGATGAGAGGAGATTCTGGGCTGTGGTGATAATCCAGGCAGCAGGCTCAGCGGCCTCCTCTCATTCGTGACCTTTCTTACTGTTCCCTTGTTCTGAATTAATAGCTCAGCCAGATTAAAATCCCAAAGGGCCTCTGGCCCAAGGACCCTGGAGCACAACACCCCTGGATCAGCCGACTTGTAACCCAGCTCCCATGAAAAGGTCAGATGCATCTGCACGGATTTGCATGTGCAGAGCAGGTCACAAGCACCTTATATGGCAAATCTCTCCCTGCCTCCCAGGCCCTATCAATTAGATTCAAATTATGGAAATTTCCCTTTTGTGAAAAACCCCAACGCCTGCAGCCCGTCATTAGCAGAGGGAAACGATTTGTCCGCTGTGAAACCGAGAACTTTAGCGAAAGTCATTAGATAGACCTTTAACTTTCTGGAGGCCGTGAGTCAGTTACAAATTGAATAGGTGCCTTGGAGACAGAGGGTTGCCTTCAGTCTGGGCATTAACATTCCAGGCACCATTTGTGTCGGATTCCATCGTGGTAAACGTCTGTGCGCTGGAAAAGTTGTCTGATGCATTTCGGGTTCAGGAGCAAATGCAGCTGCTGGCTCATGGTCTGAGACTGTGGTGGTGCCGGAGCTGAGATTGTTGAAAACAGAGAAATGTCTCATATCTGCATCAGCTATCTGCTTCTACAAAACGTTTTCCCTCTCAGCGACAGATGAATGGAAAGACAGCGCGCACAATAATATAATAGTCTGTACATTCAAACAGTATTATAATGTAGCGATAAGAAATGACATGGATGTAATGCAACTTTCCATTGGAGCTTTTATTGTGGTTATCAGAAAAAAAAAGTATTTTTTTCAAGTTATGTTTGGAACGAGAGTCCCCAGTCCTTGGGAAAACAGAACAGCCTGCAGCATACAGAGAAGAACCTGTGAGCTTGTAAAGAGATTGTACCCATCGGCATGTTTCTGTGTTCAGTCTTGTCCGCTGGGTGAGAGGCTGAATGAGAAGCAGCTCTGGAGCATCGTCTGTCCCTGCCACAGCGCACCTCCGAGTCTCTGCACGTCGCTCTCAATAAAAACAGCCCTGCGGGGACTGGCTAAACGATCACTGTTGCTCTGTTCTATGGCACGGTCTTCCCCAGCGGCAACACCCTTGACAATAAACCTAAAGCCCGGTGACTCCTGCCTTTCTTCCTTTTACGATGTTTGAAAAATAGGATACCCTCTTCGCTCACTTGACACCGCCTGCAAAACAAAATGGCTGAACTGAATTTCCGAAAGGAAGACCGGATTCCATGGAGGCGAGTTCCAGTTTGCGGCGCCGAGTGGAGGCCCAGACTGCTGTTGTTCCCTGCTGCTCAGGGAACTCAGATGTCCCAGCTTGTCCCATCTTGTCCTATCTTGTCCTATGACATGGCCAGCAGCCATATCACCCTGCAACTCACAACTGGCAGCCCACTGAAGCTCAGCCGGTGTGAGCCTGGTCAGTACCTGGATGGGAGACCTCCTGGGAAAAAAGGTTGCTGCTGGAAGAGGTGTTAGTGGGGCCAGCAGGGGGTGCTCACCCTGCGGTCCATGTGGGTCCTAATGCCCCCAGTATAGTGACGGGGACACTATACTGTAAACAGGCACCGTCCTTCGGATGAGATGTAAAACTGAGGTCCTGACTCTCTGTGGGATTAAAAAAAATCCCAGGGTGGTTCTCTAAAAGAGTAGGGGTGTAACCCCTGTGTCCTGGCCAAATTTCCCCCTGGCCTTTACCAATCATGGCCTCCTAATAATCCCCATCTCTGAACTGGCTTCATTACTCTGCTCTCCTCCCCACTGAGAGCTGATGTATGGTGAGTGTTCTGGTGCAGTATGGCCAGGTGGGGCTGCACATTGGTGGTGGTGGTGGAGGGGATCCCCATTACCTATAAAGTGCTTTGAGTGGAGTGTCCAGAAAAGCGCTTTATAAGTGTAAGCAAGTATTATTATTATTTTTAGCACCCTGACGCCTCGGGCTTAATTGCTTAGTAAACAGTGGCTCTGATGCAAGGCTCTCCTTTGTGGGAAAGGAAGCCTGCTCTGTTGGCAGAGTGGCGCGAAGCTGCACAGCAGCCAGCCAGCACTGGGGGGGGGGGGGAGAGAGCTCATGAGAGAACAATGGGGACAGGAGAACAATGACAGGAGAGGCTGGCGCAGGGTGTCTCTCTGACGGGTCTCACCCTTTCACAGCACGCGTGCGGGGCGACGAGCTCACAGATCCTCCAGAACATTCAGATCCGCCTCCATTCCTGCAGCCCGGGCTCTCTGGGCGTTTTCATCCTGGTGGAGCCCTGGACGGCTGCACTGGATCAGGGACCAGCCGCTACCAGCAGGGTCTTCACAGCCAGGGGATGCCCATAGGAAATGGAACAGGCTCTGTTGTGCACAGGACCCTTGAACAGATGCCAGTTCAACGCGCAACTAAAGGCTCTGCTGACAGCCACCCAGACCTGCTGAGCCCCATCACGGTGTCTGGAGTGGCAGCTGGTTGGACAGGCAGTGTCCTCATATTCCCCCGTGGGCCTCTCTCACCACATTCCTGGCCGTGCCCTGGCCATTGTCACTCTGCGCTCGGGGCCGAATCCGGACACGCCCTCCTCCTCGCCGCTCCCTGCCTCCAAGCCCTGTCTTTCTCTCTCTCTTTTTTGCGCCGTCTCTGATTTCTCACTTAGTGCTCAGGGCGGGACTTCCTTTCTTTTTAGCCCATCCGTCACCATCCTTCTGTACCCGTGATTGGCTGGAGTCTCGTGGCCCTGCCCACCGACAGTCAGTCGCTGGTTTGTCTTTTGGAAGGACTTCAATATAGAACACCCCATCCATTTGTTTTTTTAAACAACCGCTTCTTCCAATTCAGGGTCTTGGAAGCTGGAGCCTGTCCGGGCAAGCAACAGGCACAAGGCAGGATTCACCCTGGATGGGATGGCAGCCCACTGCAGGGCAGAAACACAGACAAACACAGACGTGCACACACTCACACCAGGGCCAGTTTTCCCAGATGCCCATTATCCTAGAGGAAACCCATGTGAACATGAGGAGAACATGCAAACTCCCCACAGACAGCACCCCAGGAGCTGAACCCAGTGCCCCAGTGCTGCCAGGCAGCAAATGCTAACCACCGTGCCTTGCAGAAAAATCTTAAACTACAATTTCCTCTTCCAGAACTGGAAGCTGTGTTGGCCTCTCTTATAAGTCACTAACCTACAGATATTCAGCTGTTATCTTCTTATTACATTTACTGATGACTAGGAGCAGCTGAGTGCTGTTTGCAAAAGGATGATTAGGGCACAGGTATGAAGACAGAGATGTGCAAACAGCCTCTGTGTCTTAACTGTAGAAAAAATATTTAGTTACAGTATGTAGTAAAGATAAAATTCCCTCTTAAACATTTTTTTCTTTCATCACACCTGTCAATATCCAGACCAGTATTAAACACTACTTCTCGGTTATTAATACAAAGCAAGGGGCGAAGCAGTCTCTCACTCCTCCCCCTGTGTGCTGTGGGGGTGCTGGGGTGTCACTGAGCTGGGTCTGCACTTTGCTTGCTGGATGAAGTTGGTCCCCTCCTGCACATGATCCTTCGGGATGGAAAGTGCTGTAGTGCAAAAGGATGTTGTTATTATTAATATCCATCCATTTTCTTCAATTAATTTCAGGGTCGCAGGGGAGCCACAGCCTATCCCGGCAATTATTATTAATAATGCTAATATTAATCATTAATAAATGCATACGCATGAAAGCACTGTACAAATATTCTATCTCTGCAGCCCCGTGTGAGCCAGACAGTGTGCTGGTTTTTAATTCCACCAGGGCTCTTAATTGCTCAGTGAAACCAATTAATCAATTATAGAATTCTGAGGATATCCTGGCCCGCTCACACCCTCACAGCTCCTTATCAATTGTGAATCAGTGTTGGGGGGGAATCGAGGTCACACCTGGCGATTGACACAGCCCAGGCTCAAAGTGATACCATCTGGAAAAGAATGAATTCGCATTCTGAGATCCTGTCTCACCTGAGAGTTAGATTCTTATCTAAAGTGTATTCATTCAGGCGTTCCCTGGTTTCGATCGCCGGGACTGACACACTTTTTTCATTGTGGCTGAGCTCTTCTCCCACTTGGTTTGAATGTGTGCGTGTTTCAGAGGTGGGAGATTTGAAGGTAGTGCAGGGCAACAGCCAAAAAGCCTCTTCCTACACGTTTTGGAGCTGGAAACAGTGAACAGACTTCAGATTAAACCTGTTATTAGGTCTGCAATTATGTAACTGACTGCTTATGGGAAACAGAAATCACATGTATGGGGATTCCCAGCACCAGGATTAGAAAAACCCCAGTATTAACTGGTTTCCCTAGTCAGTAGGGATCTGTCAAATCTGTTGGATTGTGATCTGATTTGAAGAATGTTGTTGTGAACAACAAGGGTTTGCAATGACAGACTACAGCAATGATTGCACAAAGGCAAACACGCGCAGGAATATGCAGGCACACACACTGGATGGTGGGTCTCTTCCTCCCTTTTCCACTTCTGCAGGCAGGGCTTCTGGGCAGTTATCTTGTCCTCAGCTCGTTTGTGGTACAAAATCACAGCCAACAGGCACGGGCAGCCAGTTCCAGGAAAGACAAAGATCTCTTTCTGCAGAATACGGCTCCTGTCGTCCGTGACTCACTCGGAAGACTGGAGACTGAAAAAAAAACTCTCCTGTTGTCATGTTGCAAAGGCAACGTTTTGAAAAGAAAGTGCAATCTGCCATTCAGTTTCCCGGTGATCCGTCCAGGACAGAGGACAGAGGAGGAGCAGTTAGGTTCTCAGAATTCAAGGTGTGTTCCCTGTTCAACTCCCCCCCAACAGTGTGCAGTGGCTCTTTTCCAGTGAGGTGTGTTGGGTGGAGCACTGGCTCAGCTGTTTACACAATCTGAACCACTGCGATCAGGCACAGAGAATAACGAGCTGATACAGGTGTCCTGTAGTCACTGTGGGTATGGGCATTGGACACCCTGGCAGTTACCTTTCAAATTTATTAAGCCCTACTACTTTCCCCTATTCTACATCATCCAAGTGTACAGTAATATACATGTTCTAGATGAAAATTGAATATCTGTAGGTAGGATCCATGATTTTCCTTTTTTTCCTCGGTGCAAGGACATGTAGGACAAGAGAGCCTAAATGTAGTAACAGACTTGAAAGCAGCCTCACTGAAGTGTGCAGACTGATCCTACACATGAAAATTGTCATAGCAGAGAGTGCCTTGTTCCTGTCCTTCGACCATGCAATAGAACATCTGCCCTGTTTCGGTGTTCATTTCTTTCAGGCGGCCACCAAAACTGGACATGCCTTTGGTCACCACCATACAACAAAAGGCAATAAGATTTCCATGGTTCTCTAACTCACTTGAATTTTTTTTCCCCCCTCCACAAGGTGTTATGACAGGCGTAACTGGCGTAAGCTGTGCCCCTCCCACCTTATCCACCCCACCCAGTTCCAGGTTTTGTTGTACATTTGCAGAGCTCCCAGACTCTGTGGCTCTCCTTTGCCTTTGTCATTTTCTCTGAGCAAATGACTAATGTCTTTCTCGCAGCTCAGAGCAATTACAGTACACCCTAGAGCGGCAACGTTTTGCAGTTCGTTTCAGAAGAATTACGCTGTGATCCTTGAGACAAGTCTCACTCTTTCTCAAGTCTCAAGTGCCACAGCAAAGTCAGGCATAGATATCAGAACAGAGAAAGTTTACAAGCGAGAGGAGGGCCCTACAGCTTAGCTGATTAGGGGTCTAAGTAGCTAGTAGCCAAGGTGATGGCTTTTGCAACATGCCTGGGTAGCTTGTCACATGAGTCAGAAGGCCTCCAGTGGAAACTGTCAGCACCTTCAGGTTCCTCAGCCTCCAGATCACTGAGAGGCTGAGCTGGTCAGAGAACACTGCCGGCATCCTCACTGAAGCCCACCAGCGCCTTCACTTCCTGAGACAGTTAAGGAAGTGGGGGATGAGCAAGACAACACTCACCCATCTTTACTGTAGTACGATTGAGAGTGTCCTGACCGCTGGTATTACAGTGTGGTACAGTGGAGCCACAGTACAGGACAGAAAAGCCATACAGAGGGCTGTGAGGTCCGCGCAGAAAATCACTGGGACCAAGCTACCCTCCATCCACCTGATATATCTCGACCGCTGCCACAACCGGGCTCAAGCTATACTTCGGGACCCAATTCACCTTGGCCACGATCTGCTTTCACCCCTGGGTTCTGGCAGGAGGTATCACAGTATCAGAACACTGACCAATAGATTCAAAAACAGTTTCTTCCCCCAAGCAGCCCGCATCATAAACAGCTCAAATTAGCACATGCACATACTAGCACCTGCACTTTAGGGTACTGCACTGTTTGCACTATGTCCTGTCTCGGCTGTATGCTAACGTAATTAGTCTAAAATTTATTGTCCATGTCTGTTTGTCATTTGTGCCTATTTTGTAGGCTGGGGACAGCTGAACGAGTAAGCGTTCCAATACACTTGTTGTATGTGGCACATAAAGAAATCTTGAATCTTGAGGAAGTGTCACACTAACATTCCAAAGCAAGTCACTAAAAAAAGCCGTATTTCTCAGTGCTAGTACACGGCCACAACCGTGGAGCGCTTTGGTTAAAAGAGTCAGCCCAATGAATTATTAATAACTCTTTTTTTCCCTTTTTCTCACTCCGGCTAATATTCTTTTTTCGTTTGCTTAATGGCATCCTCGACAGTCGCCTGCCCCTTCGCTGGCTTTCCAGGTGGCGACGGTAACGATAGCAAGCAAAGCTGGCATCACCTGAAACTGCTGGCTCCCGTTACCCAGGTTAATATTTAACAGCCGTTCGCTTGGATACAGGGCAGAGCCCAAGAAAACAAAACCCTACCCTCGCTGTCCACTCAGCACACAGCTGGCTCGGGAAGGCACTGGAGGATGTGATAACCACAAGCAGTTGGCACCCTGCTGGGCCATGTGCTTTGAAGAATTATCTTTGACAAATAACTCAAGTTTAGCAAATTACATTTATTACACTAAACATGAGAACAGCCCTACGTTAGGTGTGGTGTGCTGAATAATAAGAAGGGCTGTTACATCCATATTGAAGAATACTCAGGATCATCTGAGCCTTCCACCACATGAATGAAGGCTTTTCAAACTCAAAAGCTGGCTGACGCACTGGAAAGCACCTGCATTTCGACTTTGCTTTCATTTTTATTTCACCTTCATTTAATCTCTGCAACCCCGTGAAGCAAATGCTACTTATAAATACAGGCAGTCTTATTCTTCTTTTTTTTTTCATGGATTGCATAATTCTTAACTCGAGTGAAAGTGACTCGGGTGGCCTCTGGCTCCATTTACTGGAAAACCAGGATTAGAGAACTTAATTATGAGAGAACAGTGGCTCTGGCTCCTGGCAGCATAATACTGTGCGATCTTCCCCTCCCAGATTGCACTGCACTAATATTTACTCAAGTCACAAGGGGCTGGACTTAATGTTCAACTTGGCCGAGAGAGATAGTGAGTTAGGCAGAGAGAAAGAGCTTGTGTGTGTGTGTGTTAGCCGGGCGCGTGTGACTGACAGAGAGAGAGGGAGAGTCACGCACCTGCTGCTACACACCTGATTCTCCCGGGGAATCGACACACGCTGAAAGAGAAACAAGGACACCAGCCCGGAGAGGGAGAAAAGTACAAGAAAGAGGAAAGTGCAGATCGGAGAATTAAAACAGAAAGATTCGATCCTGGCTTTATCCTGGGGGGACTGGGAAAGGTGAACAGAGCCATGATTGGGCAGCAGCCTGCTGACAGCCGCCCTGCCCCCGTGCTGTAGCTCTCCCCCAGCTCTCCGCCTGACAGAAGACGTCCCAGGCTCCCGGAGGACAGTAGCACCTTAACTATCTTCACAGCCAGGTGAGGGCCTCGTTTGTGTCACCTATCTGGGCATCAGTGCTCTGGGCTCAAGTTCTCCCTCTGTCGCCCCTGTTGAAGCTGCTCTAGTCACACAGGTGGTGATATTGGTCCTGTCTGTCCTGGTGCCTTTTAAAGGCTGTTTTAAAGTGGGAGCATAAGTTTTGAATCGACTAATAGCATGTTTACCCAGTGCTGGCTTTTCCATATCAATGCTTGCAATCCAGGCTTCTCAGTGACTTGCTGAGACAGAGCCTTTGTGTGCCTGTTTTTGTAATACCCAGATATATGGAAGTTATAGAAACTGACAGCACTACTTTTAATTTAATGCTCAATCCTGCACTCGGCTGCTTATGTCCGGGGAAGAATAAAATTGTTTTGTCTTTCGTTTGACCCTATGGAGGGGATGCCCCAAGGCCTCGCCTTCAGGCGCATCGGAATTCCCTGCTTCCCAGAAAAATTCCAAGAGGGAAAGGTTCCAGGGTCAGATTTTGTAAAGCCTTTCATTTTATTCCAGTGTGTTTATGACTAAAGTGGAATCAGGCTTAGAGGCATTTATTTACATCATGCAAATGCTGGCACCTGAGCCGTACTTCAGCACTTTAGTACTACTTCTGAGTGATCGGAGAGCGACACACACTCAGAGCTGCTGCAAATGGCAGCAGATTGTGTTCCGTTTCTTAAGCCAACTGTTCTGCTGGTGTAGGCTGTGGTTGGTCACGGACTCAGCCTTTGCAATGTTAATGAAGTATCATGGCTCATGCATATCCCGATACAGTGGGCACCCTCTTCGGTTACCTCTTGCACAGGACAGCAGGTGGACAGGGCTCTGTTCACTGAGGCTGGTGAAAGTGTAGCAAGGCAGAGGAAGACATGGAATATGTGATCCAATTGGGAAATGATAGCAAGGCAAAGGGAATGCATGGTAAAAGGAAAACCACAGCAATCCTCCGAACTACAGGACTGCCGTGCAGAGCTGTGCCAAACGGCTCAGGGAGTAAGACTTCAGGACACCCGTGTCCTTCAGTTTTTATTCTAGCTGGGCTCCAAATTGCTTCATCTAATTTACTTAGACATTTTCCAATGTCTTTTTTTGAGTTTGTGGTAAAAATCCCTCGATCTCGATCAGGGATTCTCACAAGGGTAATTAAAAAGCTTCAATGCAGCCAGCAGTTACTTCATGTCATTATACCACCCAGAGTTCACACCAGGGAAGAGGTGAAGAGTCTTTCCATGGCGAGATGGGTGAGCCTTTAAGGGGCAAATCCTTGAGAGAACCGGGTGAGAGGTCGTGACCCTGTGACCTCCCATCCTGCAGGCCCTGCCATCTGTGAGTGAAGAGGGGGTCGGGTGGTGACACGTTCACCATTTACATGTATATTTGATTTATAATCAAAACCACCAGAACGCAACGTCTTCGTGATTACCTGGAGGGAGGAGGGGTGCATCCATCGGGCACACATCTCAGGAACTCTCTTCTTGAAGAGGCAGGTGACCAATATAACAGCTTTAATATGTAACCAGGGCTGTGGGTGAGCCTGCCCTGTGGATGAATAACTGAAATCATCTAGCTTTGTGCCACTTTGGACTTGATGTAACCGTTAATGTGCAAGCGTCCTTTCCAACATGGAAAATAAAACCAGACAAGAGCTGCAGGGCTGAGAGCTCACAGGCGTTGAAACGTCAGCAGCTCCTGTAAATCAAAGCAAAAAACGCACGCTTCCTCCTTGGAAGAAATTAGCAGAGGTCAGGTACCGAGCTGAGCAGTAAGGTTTGGAACACAGGACAGCTGAAGGAGAATTGTGTAGTAAGAATGAGGATTAGCGATAAAGCAGTGGGTCAGCTGCAGGCTTTAATTACTTGCAGCTTGGTGGTTGGTCATTGACAACTTACAGAGGAAGGCTCCCACAGTCTCTTACCAGGAAACAGAGCTTCTCAGCAATGACTCAGACTCCCTGCCGAGGCAGGTGACAGCTTGGCATCAAATTCGCTGGCCGTACAGGTACTGAGACCTCTGCTTGCGTGCACTGCTCAGCCCGAGCTCCCGAAACACGACGAGACTGGTGACCCGCTCTGTCTCTGTTTAGTGACAGATATCTGAATCTAGCATGTATTGGAATTGATTTAAAGATGAATAGCAAAAATTGAGACAATTAAGACTACAATAAAATAATAAGAATATAATAAAAGGATTTGTTAACAGTCATAATAATAATATCCTTACACTTACATAGCGCTTTTCTGGACACTCCACTCAAAGCGCTTTACAGGTCATGGGGATCCCCTCCACCAGCACCAGTGTGCAGCCCCACCTGGATGATGCAACAGTAGCCATAGTGCACCAGTACACTCACCACACACCAGCTCTCAGTGGGGAGGAGAACAGAGTAATGAGGCCAGTTCAGAGATGGGGATTATTAGGAGGCCATGATTGGTAAAGGCCAGGGGGAAACTTGTCCAGCACATCAGAGTTAACACCCCTACTCTTTTTGAAAAACGCCCTGGGATTTTTAATAACCACTGAGAGTCTCATCCAAAGGACGGCACCTTTTTTTTCCCAATCTAACCAAAGACTCAAACTGTAAGGCTAGGTACACAAAACAAGGCCCAAACACTTTGGCTAAAAAAAACCCTGCTGATCCTTACTATGTTGGACAAAATCCACGTTCTTTTCCAAAGTTCACGTTTTCGAGCACCATGTCTGCGAGAGATTTCATATTTTCATTGGTGATCACAATTTGTTGTTAGTCTGGGTCTCCAGCTGGGACCTGTGAAAGACTGCAAGTTACAGGGAAGGCAAGGTAACATTCAGAACTAGGAGGCCTTTTGCAATCCAGGAGGAGGATTCTTGTCTCCTCAGAGAGGAGGAATTCCAGTAGATTCTCTTTATCAGGGGAAGGACAGACCGATGGGCACAAGTCAAGGAACACATGATATATCGTTATCCCCAAACTATTACAGATTCACTCTACAGTTTGCATAAAAGGCCAACAAGACAGTGGAAGATACTGCTAACATGAGCCTTCACTACATTTTGCAATATCTAGAATTCCCAGACAAGTACGCAAAAATTGTTTTGGCAAATTTCAGGTCTGCATTAAATTCTCACAATCTGGAATTCCTTTGCCATAAATTGTTACGGTATAATGTTCCGCCATCCATCTACCAGAGCAAACACAGCCTCTGCCCTTCCTTCTCCTCACGGCTAACAGGGAAGAACAGGACCTGTGCTTCAGGTCAAGGAGAAAAGGCGCCACCTTGTGGCAACAACCTGACCCTTGAACTTTGCCCTTGGAAAAACAGACGCGTCTGTAGGCAAGACTCCTGTTGTGGCAGGCCATTATCAAACCAGGGGAAAATGACTAGGTAGCATATTTTTTAACATTTCAGTGTTTTTACTCTAACCACAACACAGGAAGAATGAATAACTAGCATGATTAAGGAGGCTCCTGAATTTGCACAGGTTGTTAAGAAAATAAGAACAGTTATGAACAAGAGAAGGCCATTCAGTCAGCCTAGCCCATTGGGTAATCAGTAGTTAATTAAGTCCAGGATCTTATCCACCCATTTCTCCCACAGCACTCTGGAGAAAATAGTGCCTCCTGTTCTCCTTTTTAAACGCACTTCCACGTAGCTTCCACCTGTGTGCTCCGGTTTGCGTTTCTCTGTTCAACCCTGGTGTCCCTGGGGGTTTCCTGAGTGGAGCCGGCAGTGCGCTGTAGTGAGAGGATGAGTGCCAGCCCGGCAAACAGGACGCTCTCCACAGTCATGACGTGGCAGCGCCTCCAAGAGAAAAGATTTGTGAAGCTTTACGAAAAATGTGGCCTCACAAAGCAGTCGTGATATAAAAGATGCAACACTTTGTTTCTCAACCTTTCGAAGGGCGCTTAGACTGCAAAGCGGCCCACAGCACGAACACGATTCAATCGGTACTGTGACGGAAGGTTCCAGCAGCGATCAGCGCTGGGCTGTGGTCTGGGAGCTGAGAAACATGCTGTAATGGGAGCCGGTCTGGGCTCCTGTGAAGCGTAGTTCAGGACCCTATGCAGACGGTATAATCTGGAAGTAAGTGAAGAAGGACGACAGGGAGGAGACGTAGAGGAATCAGGACGGGTTGACAGATGGGGGGGGGCGTGACGGCGGTGATCTGGTGCTCGGGGGGCGTGAGGCAGGCAAACAAGTCCAAAGAGTCCAAGGGGGAAATCCAGGGCGCAGTCCAGGGTCCAGGTGCCGGGAGAACCATCCAAGACAGACAGAGTTAAAGTCCCGAACGGGATCCAGAACAGGAACAAGTAGTTAACACAGGGAAACGAGGCCAGGCGCTCTGAGCCCCGGACTCAGACGGTCAGGACGCCGTCCTGAAGCCTATGCCGTCAGATCTCTCCTAGAGTCTTTCCGGGCGTCCATCTTCCAATGCTGAGCCAGGAATAGTGGGAGTGCCAGGCTTAAATAATAACGGGGGCAGGTGCACATAATAAACTGAAATACAAAAGGGTCGGAGCGCCCTTAAGAGGAGGGATGAAAAGCACTGTCTGCAAATGCAGCTCAGTCAAGTGGTCCTGGTCCTGGTCCTGGTCTGGTTCTGTGTTTTGTTGTGTGGTGCTGAAGACCAAGTCATGACTGTGTTTTTTACCCTCGTCCAAGGAAAGCAGTACGCTAAGATCTAAATTCTAAAAGTAGAGGGGATAAAAAAAAAATCAATTCTGATTCTGAAGCTGAATCCCTGTTCCACCCCCATGCTGCTTCACCGCATTGCCAACATGACTCTGAGGACCCGGCCTGTTCCTGGCCGGGCACAAAGTGGTCATCAAGGTTGTTGAGTGACACGAAATGCCACCGATCGCGTGGGGTCCAGAGCACTGCGATATCAGCCTCTGTAACATTCAAATGGCATGCAAAAGACCGGGCAGGAAAAAAAATCACTGGGACGAGGAAGTCAGCTGAGCTGTGCGGGCTTTTCTTTGGAGAGGGAACAGTGAGGGCTTGTCGGTCCTTCCAGTTGAAGACCTCTGCCCACGCCAGCAGGAATAGGCATCCGCTGCTGCAGCCTGGCCAATTAGACTGCGGAAAACTGATAAGCAGTGGCGCTTTCACTCGCATTCAAATTTGCTCCAGACCAGCAACCGCAGAGGCCGATAACCAAAACGTAATGGGCCACTTTCACCCGCAGCGGGATGGCAAACGTGAACAATTTAGACTCCAGCAGGCCTTTTCAATCTGTTCCATTGCAGAGGTGTCTTAGTGAAGTGCTAATGCAGCCAGCAGCTCTATCACCCTGCAGCTCACAGCTGGCAGCCCACTGGAGCTCAGCAGGTGTGAGCCTGGTCAGTACCTGGAGGGGAGACCTCCTGGGAAAAACTAAGGATGCTGCAGCTGGAAGAGGTGTTAGTAGGGCCAGTAGGGGGCGCTCACCCTGCTGTTTGTGTGGGTCCTAATGCCCTGGTATAGCGACGGGCGACAATATACTGTAAAAAAGGCACCATCCTTTGGATGAGAGGTAAAACTGAGATTCTGACTCTCTGTGGTCATTAAAAAATTCCAGGGTGTCTCTTGAAAAGAGTAGGGGTGTTGCCGTGGCATCTTGGCCTAATTTCCCCCTGGCCTTTACCCATCATGGCCTCCTAATTAACCCCATCTCTGAACTGGCTTCATCACTCTGCTCTGAGAGCTGCTGTGTGGGGAGCAGACTGGCGCATCATCCAGGTGGAGCTACCATTACCTGTGAATCGCTTTGAGTGGAGTGTCCAGAAAAGAGCAGGAATTATTATTATCATTAATTAGCAACAAATAATAACATCAACTAAATAGCTAGGATGTCCAAGTAGGGATCTGCGTCAGCACGCAAAGGAACAGGTGGAGGTTTGTTCCATGCTGAAAGGTAAAGCAAAAAAACACTGTTTCAGCTGTGGAAACTTTACCTCTTCCTAATTAGGATGCCCGATTTGTTTCTGAAAAAATGACTATTTTTAATCCTTTATTTAATCAGGCAAATCAGTTCTCAGGTCATTTAAAATAAGGAACTGAAAACCACAGTCTACAGCAAGGCATTATACATGCATTGTACTTGCTGGTGCACCTGGGTCAGTACTGCAACAGCTGTGACCCACCCAGGATGTGAACCTGCAACCCTCTTATCAAGAGTCTAAAGCACCTATCCATTACTGAACAAAGCTGCCGGATTAGTAATAATAATAATGTTTAAAATACTATTTTGCCACCTGTGGTCATTGCATTGTTACCTCTTTCAGTGTTTTATCCGCATTTTGTATCCAGCCCAGGTCTGTCCATCTCTGGTCATGGCAGACCCCCAACACAGCTGGTGGAAGCTGACCTTCCTGCGCAAGAAGAAATCAGAGTCCAAGGTCCTGTACGAGATTCCTGCCGAGTTCGGCAACAACCACGGCAACAAGGACGCTGGACACGCCCCTCCTGGTGGCGGCGGGGCCTTGGGCGGGCCTGGGGGCGTGACCGAGGACAGCCAGCTCAACGCCCGCCTGGAGAAGATCGTGGACAAGAACGCCACCAGGGGGCGCCACGTGAAGGTCTCGCACTCCGGCCGCTTCAAGGAGAAGAAGAAGATCCGCGCCACGCTGGCGGAGAACCCCAACCTGTTCCCGGAGCACACGCACAGCGACGAGAACCACAAGGCCGAAAAATAGGGGGTGCAGGTGACGAGATCCTGGACTGGCATGGTCCAGGGTCTGGACACACAGTGCGCCTCCACAGGACACAGGCCGCAGCCCTTAATCGCTCCCGTACTGTACAGTATATGACACGTTCGGCGTTGGTTATTGATGAGTGGACTCGTGGGGAAGGACACAGACTACGCCTGCTCCTGGCTGGCCTGTCCCCTGACCCCTCCCAAACAGCATTTCCTGTTCCCTGCTTCTGGGTGATTTGCTCCAACACTGTTCTACTGCTGCATGGGGCAGGAAAGGCTTACTGGAGCTCATTGCTGAGCCCCAGCTGGAAGGCACACTACAGGTACAGAAATGTACCCCTCAATCCCATCCTAGTTCAACTGCAATCGCTTGAGTCCCGGGACTCCCCTGGCCTTGCAGATGGCCTCATCCTGCTGCTCAGTCTGATGTCCACTTCAGTCGAGATGCTGGAAGGCCAAGACCCTCACTGTTGATCTTACTGAATGAAACTACAGAGCTCAGCTGGAGTAGACAGCTTCATAATGGAAGGGGAACTGCAACGCTATTTTCATATTTCGGGGTTAGAAAGAATCAGCATTGACGAGTGCGTTTCAAACCACAATGAAAGTAAAAAGCACACAGAAACTTTCAAAACCTCCAATTTACATCACAAAATAGACTACATTTCCAGCTATGCGCAGTGCGATATTCTGCGATTCAGAACAAGGCAACAAAATTTCTGGTGACATGATTCAACCCTATTACACTGTAAACAAGCAGGCTTGTTAATACATCTCTTTTAATCCAACAGAAATATTGCTCTCGCCTTTGAGATTGTTTTGCAGACAAACACTACTTAGTTGTTAACTCTGCATGCAGATCACATTGGAACATTTATACAGTGAAACGTCCACTGCACAACCTGTACTTCTTCTCTTGTACATCACAGTACATTAGTCATTCCAGTGACTAGCGAGCAGGAAGGGCCCCATCACATCGCAAATTCTTGTGAACTTTGATCTCGCCCTTGACGAGACCAGGGGTTTGTGACAACACGGAGACTGTACAGTAATTTCACAAAGTTAGGAACCTGGGACTGCAGCTCCCCCTTAACACTGTTGGTCTCCTTAATCACAGGAGCAGAGAAGGAAAGAGGAACGAGGAGTGAAACCTCAGGTTAGGTGTGCACCGAGCTGAAAAATGAACCTTCAGGCGAATCTTTGAAAAGGAGAGGGAGAAGAAAGAAACCTCCCAAAAATCATATTCAATCATATTAAAAATTAAATCAACATAAAAGGTGCCAGTCAATTTAGGACACTTGCTGAATTTGCTAATATTGTACCGTACAGTTCATGGTGCTGCCAAGCAAAAATAAGGTTTACAAGAGGTAACCCTGTGCTCCTGATTCCACCCTCTGGATTTGATCGGCTCCCTGCACACTTGGGGCACCTGCCCACTAAATACCTGTAGGTCTGATTCCCTGCTCTCATTCCCAGCTGTGGGAATGTGAACACAGAAATAAATACACTCTCACCTGAGGCCTGTGTCTGGAGAGAGAGATCGCTGTTGTTTGGCTCTGACAAGTCACCAAACGTTCAACCTGTGTGTAATTCCTGTTCACAGAACTCATGACAGTGGATTTAAATCACAATTTCACAGGGAGAGAGTGAGGAGACAGGAGGCAGAGCTCTCACACACTGGCACCCCCTGAACAAAGACAAGCACCCTACCAAAGCCAGCACCCTAGGTGGGTTCCAACACCATAATGCAGGGAATACAAAACTAAAACACCTAACCCTAATCCCTCAGTTCCCATGTTAAATATTTAAATTGGTACATACAGATGAGATTTAATTTTAATAAACTTCAGAATACATGGAGGTTCCAAGCAGTGCAGTTGGTCAACCACCAATAACCTTTGACTGGCCTTGCTTCAGCATTTCTGTGGTGGAGTATCTGGAGTAACACCCTAAAAGAAAAAGACATTTTTATCGAGCCCCAAGAAATTTAGTTTTAAGAATTAGGACCACGATGATTAAAAGGGAATTGTATAAGCTTTTCATTTCTGAGCAAAATATACTGCGCGTCATTAGAAACACAACAAATGAGTATTTGAGCCAATACTTTTAATTCTTCCTAGTATATGTTCCCTGTGGCTTATGCTAAGGAGTAGAATGGATTTTAGAGGCAAAAAACTAGGAAAAAAACAGTTCTTCTCATCTCTTAAAAATACAATAGTTAAGCTTACTGATCTGGAGCTTTTTTGAGGTTAATAAAAAGCTGAAGGATTTTGGCAGTGGAACAGAAATAGCTTGGAGAGCTCGACTGCAAATCCCTCTGTCGGAGTGGAGCAGAGGTGAAGCACCAGGAGCCTGTGTGGCAAACCTTAACCAGATTAACTCAGAGCTGGGTTTACATCGCCCAGCTCGGAGACGTGGTGCCCCAAAGGAGATTAAAAAAAACAATGGATTTCTTTACATTAACAATCTCAAAAACAAGTTTGGACAAGCTTTGCAAGCTTTGTATATTAATTTGTGGGTTTTTTTTTCTCTCCAAGCATAACGGGACTTCCCCCAAAAGAGGTCTTGTATAATTGACACATGGCTAAGTTGTGGACAACAGATCAGAATTAAATCACCCTTTCAGCTTCTCCCTGGACTGGAGGAGAGGGAGTTGCTCCTGAACAGTGCAGATGTTAAGTCCTTTATCACATGGCTGGGTAGCTTGTTTCAACCCAAAGGTTTGGGGGGAGTGTGGAGCTAGCTATTCAGCCATGTTGTCGAAGCCGATACCCTGGCTTCTTTTGAGATAAATGGCTGACTGCCACGGTCTTTCTTGAGATGTTTTCAGCGAATGACTTGACATCCATCCTAAAGATTCTGCATGCTGGCGTTTTGCTCTTGTGATGGCACCAGTACTGTACGGTGGAATGAGACTGGCACAACTAAACCAAGCGGTTGGATCTTCTAATCAGAAAACTATTACAGGGGCAGGCAGTCCTGGCACTGGGATTCCAGGCTATCGCAATTCTTTGCTCCAACCAATCCTTATCAAAATGATCATCTGCAGCACCTGCATTAATTAGGCAATTAAGGATCAATTTATCACTTAATGTATTGGAACGTTTCAAGTATTGAAAGGGCATGGACTCCAGGAGCTAAGGTTTACCACCCTTGCTCTAGTACTTCTCCATATTCTGACTTAAATTTCTGTCTCCAATCATCGAAACTTGAATTATTTCCAAACAACAGGAAGCTAGCTCTGCAATGTGATTTTTTTTAGGTTATCATATTTATAGCTCGATTTACTGTGTACGTTAGGGTTCTCAAGTTCAGTTCCTGGAAGGTCTGGTGTCGTCTGGTTTCTGTTCCACCTGAGCTCTCAGTTACATAGTTGGTGTAATTATTTAATTAGCTGCATAAGCTCAGGCTCTGGTGTGTTTTATAAATAAGGTCTTCTACAGTACTTCTAAGGTACAGTTAAGAAATATCCTTAAACTATTAAGGTATTTGTTTAATTGTCTGCTCAGCTTGGAACACAAACCAGAAGACACTAGGCTCTCCAGGAACAGAGTTTGATGCCTTTGTCTAAATAGCTTGTTTCAAAGACGGAGCCCAATTGAACACAGTTTTCACCCAGTTATTCTTACTGCAGTGACTGAAACATTCGTTAAAAAATTCTGTCTGAGTGTTTTGTCTGATGGACAGTTTTATACACTGTGCACCATGAAGTACTTTCTTTTTGTCTGAGAATTGCATGTGATAACCGATTTTGTAAAAATAAATATTTTATGTATTTTATAAATAAATAATGATTATACTGAAACCCCATTTTTCGTGAGGCCTGAATTGATTGGGAGCGAACCCTACAGCAGGGGTGGTCACCCTGGCTCTGAGAGTGCCAGGGGTGACCTTCAAAATCCCTAGCCTGAAACCCCGCAGAGTGTTCAGGATTCACACCTGTCATGAACCTCTGCAGGATATGTTCTCAACAGAGATTATTACCTGCCTGGCTAGCGTGTAGAATTAAGCGAGCTCAGTTGAGATCAGGTTGCAAATAACCTCGTCCAGAGGTCATGCATAATAAGGCACCTGCTTGTTTACATAATCTCCGAGTCATTAAGCCTGACTCGGGAAGAGAAATGAATGGCACGCACATATTGTTCTAGTAGACATAATAGAGCCCCATCCCGTGCACCAGATACTCTCCACTGCTTCTCTCAGATAAGGCAATTACTGTACATGGGAGCGCTTGGTGTCGAATTAACCAGTTATGTAATCCCTATCTAGCCAGAGGGAGCAGATGCAGGGGGTAGATACAGAAGGTGGTGGGGAAAGCTGAGGCCATCACTGGTACAGAACTGCCTTCCATCCCCGCAAGTTTCAACACACGCTGCCTCAAAATGGCGAATAATATAGTCAAGATCTAACCCACCCTGGGAATGCCCTTTTCTCCCGTCCGGCAGAAGATTTAGGAGTATAAAAACCCAGACCTCTAGGTTCAAAGAAAGCATTCTACCCCACAGCCACAAGACTCCTAAACTCCACCTCTTAAATCCTTCTACCCCCACTGACACCCCTCTCTTTTGCACTGAACTGAAAATACTGCCACTGCCGAATTTTGCACACAGTGCTATCTAAATGCTGGTTAAACCTAAACCAGTTATATCCTGTTCCCATCTCCAAGAACTGCAATGTCACTTGTTGTGCTATCTTTAATGTCATCTGCTAGATCATTTGTCATGTGAGGAAAACACGCAAGCAAGCCTTTCATTGTACTCAAGTACAGTACATACAGTATGACAATAAGCTTGAACTTCAGATAGCGGCCACTCCGAAAAGGACTGTGCATTTGCCGTCACATGACTAAGTCTTTGGCTGCAGCAGCCAACATTCTCATATGTGACACTGTGTGCAATGGAATGGGGCGTTTCTTCTGAATTCCACCTAAAGGCTGATAATTCCAGTACTACAGTCTAGCTAGATTCTCCGTCTACTCCCAATGACAGGCAGCAACTGAGCGACCCCCCTGGAAAGGACGGGGCTCAGCTAAGGCGATCCTGCCAATACTGCATGTCGCAGGAACACCTCATCAGCACACCATTTAGAAAGAGTCTGGGGCGCAGTGTGTGAGTGGGGACCTGGGATCAAGGGGTGCGGTCAATATTCATAACTATCTGATCAGTTCTTTGAAGTGGGTACACAGTATTATGCTCTTAACATTATACCTACATGGACAATAGTCTGATTTCAACAGCTGTGTCAACAGGCACAGACACAAGAACATAAACCGACTGCGGATGTGAAGAGACTGTTGAGTTCACCTTTGCTTGTTTGCTCAATAGCACACGTATTGCAGAATTTCCTTTGAGGATCCAATGCACCTGCTTTCAACAGCATAAATGGGTATTCTACTCTAAGTACACTGCAATGAAGTGTTTATACTAAATACACATGAATAAAATCTAATTTGTCATACTGTAGGTGTTGTTTAGACAGTTGAAGTGTAACAGCGACGGGTGGTGTCGTCCCACTGCCCTCTAGTGGCTATGAGAGGAAGTGGCAAGCAATTAAAATAGACTATTTCAAACGTTATTTCTTCAGACTCACAAACATTAAAAATACATCAATAAAATCATGGCAGATTACAATGTAAGCCCACGTGCTACAAGAGACAAAGATCTCTGACACCTGTAGTCTCACTGCTGGTCAATTAATCAATTACAATAATATCAGTTAGCTGGTAGGTCTTACATTTTCACATAGGTGTTAGTGATTGCCTTGGACGGGTGTGTTTAGGAAGCAGTCAGGGCAGATTGCTTTTCGGTGCTTCTATGGAGTCTTGGAGTGAAAGAACTAGTAAGATTCTGTACCATACAGTCCCGTCTTTGTGGATTTTCTGAGTTTAGATCCCTGAAGCCTTCTTGGTTAATGGTTGAGATTGTCACAAACACGTTACTGCAAAGATCCATTTCAAAGACAAAGAAGTCTTACGCCAGCATCAACAAAACAAAATACTAAAACATCCCAAGTCATCCCACCTGACAAGAAGACACAAATCGTGCAGAAAACATGCTGTGTTTTCGATAACACCTTTTCACAGCAAGCTGACCCCACAGTACAGATGTTCACAGGTAAGTGCACATAGACCTGCTCTCCACAGGACCCTAATTAGCTATTTTTCTGGCCCTGCATGCCAATGCTAAGGAACACGACAATGGGACAGCGGAACACAATTATTAAAGATGAAATATGATGTCACTCACTGATAACGATGAGTATGGTGTTAAAACCACTGCAGTGAATTAGTCTCCTTTCGTCTCTTATTAAGTTTACGTTCGTCCATATAAACAGAAGAAAAATAATTCTGTATCCCAATGCAACGTTACACTGGAAAGGTTTGACTTTTATTAAAGTAACTCCTTTACTGTTAGAGAGTTTTGTTATTACACTGAATGACCTTGGCAGTTGGGTTTGTTTGTTTGAAAGTTGGCCAAACTTTTTTTTTTGGACTGACTGACCAAGAAAACACATTTTCTGCTCAAAAATAAACATTACAGAGCTGGCAAATGATTTCAAGATAGAGAGGGGAAAAAACAGCACCACGTATTAATTCACTCCCCCCAGCCCTGGAGTTAATTTGTATTTTCACCTTCATGATAGTTTATTTAGCTCAAACCTCCTGTTAGGGAGTTATTCAGAAGAATATTCACACTAGGCTAGAATGAACAACCTCAATCAGTTCATTATTGGCTTAATTGGACCTGTTTATCAGCCTCCCTGAGCTCTTCAGGTGCTGCTGCTTTAAAGAGGATAGAACACCAACAGACACACTGACCAGCCCTCTAGGACCAGACCCTGAATGACCTTGGGCTAGACAATCATGAGGCAAGCCTTCTTCTGAGGCTTGATGACAGCGCACTGGACACTCCTCTTCCAGCAAGCTCTTTCAGGCTTGAACAAGAGATGGGCAGGACTGATGTGAAAGTTCAGGTGCTGGTAGCCTTGAGGTACTGAACAGTCACGAACTGGACAGGAATCTGCTCGGCCGTTCACGAGCACCAGGAGAGGACGGTGTGAGAGAGCCTGCAGAGCTGCTGGGGCAGAAGCCAGAAGATGCTAGGGGCATCTCTACACCTCAAAGGGGTCATATCACCTCCAACATGACTCACAGAAGTTAGTACAAATGGAATACAATATGGCACACTTGAGGTTCTGCAGAAAGCACACATTCCACTTGTAGGTAATGTCATAGGGACCCCATCACAGCAAGACAAAAAAAAACAGAAAAGCAGAGGGTTTAAAAGACCATCATGAGCAACATGAGCAACGGGATGTCCAGTTCTGGTCCTGGTGGTCAGTCCTGATCCTGGGGGCCAGTGTATCTACAGGACTGTCCACTCCTGTTTCTGGAGGGCTAGTGTCTGCAGGTTTTCAAGCCAGCTCAGCACTAAGTGAGGTAAACCAGCTGGTTAAAATGCTCCAGTGAAGCCAGTAACAACTTCTCCCAGCTCTGCAGATGCTGCTGCTTTCAAGAGAACAAGAGAAACCGCAGACACACTGACCAGCCCTCCAGGACCAGGACCCGACACCCCTGGAGACACATTGACCAGCCCTCCAGGAGCAGGACTGGACACCCCTGGAGACACACTGAGCAGCCCTCCAGGAGCAGGACCGGACACCCCTGGAGACACACTGACCAGCCCTCCAGGAGCAGGACCGGACACCCCTGGAGACACACTGACCAGCCCTCTAGGAACAGACCCTGAATGACCTTGGGCTAGACAATCATGAGGCAAGCCTTCTTCTGAGGCTTGATGACAAAGCACTGGACACTCCTCTTCCAGCAAGCTCTTTCAGGCTTGAACAAGAGATGGGCAGGACTGATGTGACAGTTCAGGTGCTGGTGGCCTTGAGGTACTGAACGGTCACGAACTGGACAGGAATCTGCTCGGCAGTTCACGAGCACCAGGAGAGGACGGTGTGAGAGAGCCTGCAGAGCTGCTGGGGCAGAAGCCAGAAGATGCTAGGGGCATCTCTACACCCTAAAGGGGTCATATCACCTCCAACATGACTCACAGAAATTAGTACCTTCAGCTGGACAGGAAGGAAGTGCAGTATGGTCTTTCCTAGCACACAGCTAAGCACAGAGGCATACCCACTTCTCACAATTCACTGCAGGGCTTACATTACAGCTCCATTCACCTGCCTTTAACACACCTAGACATCATTAGTGCCACTTCCAGGGTGAGCGAACATCCACCGTACTTAAGAGAGGTATCGTGGATAAATTTATAGCGTTAATAATACTTATTAACAAATTCATGCATGGCATTTCAGGAACTGAGTGCCAACCAAAAGTCCTGTCTCTGCTGATGGAGGGACTGGGCTGGTACTTCTCTGGTACTTCCTGGTCAGGCTCTTTGTGCTCTCAGATGTTCATTATCCAACACTTCCTTGTCTGAACCCAGCCCCTCGTTCAGCTAGTTGATAAAACATCCCGAAGGAATATTCATTTTTCTTTTTTCACACACCAGGGCCACGTTTCTCGTCAAACACACAGGAGGACGTCCGAAGTCACAGATGAAAACAAACTACACAGAACACATTCGGCTCATCTGAACCGCTGACAGGAGTCTCTCTTGCATCTCTCACTCTTTTTTTTTTTAATTCCTAGCATCCTGCAAGAAGTCCCGACCTCCCCCATCTCTCCCTCAAGGGGACAGCCTCTGGTATATCCATCCGCCTTCCCCTCTGTGGCGCATCACGCCATCGACGGCGTCTCCCTCCGCTGGCTGCAGGAAGACGATGCGGTCGTGCAGGCGGTTGGTCTGACCCTGCCAGAACTCCATGACCTTAGGCCTGAGGATATAGCCACCCCTGCAAAGAGGGGGACAGAAAACCCAGTTCTTCAGGAGAAGAAATTACCATGAAGAAATGAGTGAACAAATGGACTTACACAAGCCTTACAATCAATACTGCACTGCCTGTTGATCAGGACTATAAAGAGGCTCCCAGCTCTGCTCCTAGAGGAACACTGTGTCTGCTAGGTTTCACCCCAGCTGAGTCCTACGGCTCCAGTGCTAACCGATCACTTAATTGATCTTAATTAGGTGTTGAGACTTTTAACATATTTCATCAGTCCATCAACGTCAAGAGCACTGTTTCCAACAGCTTCAGCACACAGAACATTACACAACCTCTCCTGAACTCACTGGCTGCTATTTCTGACTAAGCAGCTGCTACAAGTCTGACAGCTGATGATGAACAGACAGGTGGAATAACACCACCTCACACATTCTCATCAGTGTCCACTGCAGACACTGGAGGAACTGCACTAACAGCAGACGCCTCCATCAGCACACAGTGGGAATGACCTGGCTGGAAGGTCGCAGGGCAATGGTGTTTCCAGTACATGAGTATGGTCATTAGGTACCACAGTGAAGCAGGATATGATGCAAAAATGCCAAAGCACACTGCACCACGCTGAAGGGATATAAAGATTATGACTGGTCATTTATCAGGTCTGTGCAAGTCGGAGGACAAATTAAAGAGAATCCTCTCTGCCACCAAGAACTAGTGACAACCAGACACTTCAGCGCTCATAATCATTAAACGCTTGTGTTTGTGCGTGACTCAGCTGTCTGAATACCCATCACGCTGGAAACTGAAAACGTCCCACGCGGGCCACACTCACCAGTAGTCTGGCATTGGTACCTCTTCGTCCTGATATTTCTCCTCCAGCTCTGCGTTTTTCTGCCTCAAGTACTGCAAAACAGGGAGAGACGTCCACTTAACCAGCAGCCTGCTTAACAGACCCAAACAGCAAGCACTGAGGGGGCTTCAGGGTTCTGCATGCTTCTGAAGACACACCACTGGAAAAGTCACTTTGTTTGGCTGGGAAGCCCCGGAATGGGGGGGGGTTGGGGGGGTGGGGGCTCACCTCTCGGCTCGGGATGACGGAGCTCTGCCGGCTCACCACGGCTCCGATCTGGCTGCTCTTGGGCCGGGAGTGGAAGTATTCCTCGGAGCTCTCCCTGGGAATCCGGTCCACTGGGCCCTCGATCCGCACCTGCCGAGGGAGGAGAGGAACGGGTCAGGAGCGCGGCCAGCGCCTCCTCTCTCCAGTCCAGAGGACAGCAGGCAACGACTCCAGAGTGACTGACTCATGCCTGCTGCTCGTCACCTAGGGGAGCATTTCCAGCTCAGCTGGGGCCCACTGGAACCCCAACTGTGATTCACTATGCTGCACAAGTGTCCTCAACTGTGGCTTCAATACCGCATTAACAATTACAATTTGGTAGAGTTGCACTTTGGCAGTGATCACTCAAAGCTGACAAGAAACAGATCATCACTTCACAGGTGTTTCTTACAGTAAAGAAAGTGCTCTGATCAGCTCATTTATTTTTAGAACAGCATAAAAGCAAAATAAAGCATTTTTGCCTTAACCAGGCCATTTCAAACCAGGAAAATCAGGCATCTCAAAGCTGTTAAGTGAATCATCAGTAACCACGTCCTATTTGTTTGTTTTTACTATTTTTGCCCACTTGTAACAAAAAGAAACCACTAATCAGTTCAATTACTTGTAAAAAAACAAATCTCACCTGTCTGTTTAAGGGCTCCCAGTAAAACACAAGAGCTGCAAATGGATTGCTATCCTGGAGAGAGGAAGCACATTAAGAAAAACTTATGAATGCTAATACACACAGAATACCTAAATGTTGAAGTATATCCAATGGAAAATGACAATTCAATCTCCCAGTGAACTGAACCTTTATAACTCATGTCACAAATTACAGGCTAATTGATGTTTATTTGAGGCTCTTTTTTGATGACACATTTACTTACTGAGCCCTTGACAACTGAGCATGATAGCAAGGAACAAGTAAGACTCCTGCTGCATAGCCATTTCAGGTTTTATCAACCACTGGCCAGGGCCCAAACGGAGTTGGAAGGTGAGTGCGGGTAGTTCTTGTCAAAAAACAAATACTGTACATCACCTTCCCAAAAGGGATTCCATAAACTCTTAAAGGTGGACGAACAATACGTTCGAGAAGCCCATGGACTCACAGCAGTGATGACCTCAATGGCTCTACCCTGTTGGTATGTCCTGCTGCATGTGCTTGTCCAGGCATCTTGATGACTCTGTGCCCCGCCTACCCAGTGACCCTGCCCATCCATCAACACAGTGACCCCCCCACCCTCCAGCCCACCTGCCCTATGACTTCACCCACCCACCAATCCACTTGCCCTGTGACCCCAGTCCCCCACCATCTAGCCCAGTGACTCCACCCACCCACTGATCCACCTGCCCTGTGACTCCACCCCCTGCCCCGTGACTCCACCCACACACCCATCCACCTGTATTGTGACTCCGCCCCTGTCCTGTGACTCCACCCACCCACAGATCCACCTGCCATATGACTCCGGCCCCCCCACTCCCCAGCCCTGTGACTCCACCCTCCCGCCCACCCACCTGCCCAGTGACCCCCGCCCAGCCCTCACCAGCTCGGCTCCCTTGCGGCTCTCGTAGTTGGTGAAGAAGCGGAAGCCCTCCTGGCTGTAGCCCTTCAGCAGCACCATGCGGGCAGACGGGCGGCCATCCCTGCACACAGAGAGGGAGAGGGAGACGGGCGGCCATGACAGGCTGACACAGACACGATGGCTGAGCGACGCACCGCCACCTGGCTGCAGCCCCCCTGATCCCCTGGTTTCTGGCACAGCCCTGCTACAGCAGCGCCGTAACTAGCTCAGTCTCCATCTACGACACCAGACACACCCGAAAATGAGGTTTTACGACGCACCTGAGATCATTCGCAGGCCACTGCCAGGGTACTCACTTCGAACACGTTGCCAGGCACATGGCGTTGGCTTCTCCAATAGCAGGGCACTTGGTTGCCTGCTCGAACCAGTCCCCGAACTGCAGGATGGGGTCGAGGGACACCAGCTGGTTCTCTTCGAAGGCCTGAGAAACGGGGAGAGAGAGAGGCAGGGCAGCACAGTAAACCTCCGCAGAGTTTGCTCAGTCTTCCCCTGTGGCTTTCCCACACACCCTTGCGATTCAATTCCCTTACAATCAGGTCATGTGAGGGCGGTGCGGGGACTCTGTGGCTCAGGATCTGCACCTGTGGCTGGAAGGTTGCCGGTTCAAATCCCGCAGCCGGCAGAGGAATCCTGAGCAAAGCCCTTAACCCCAGCAGCGGCGTATAAATGGCTGACCCTGCGCTCTGACCCCAAGCTTCTCTCCCCATCTGTGTGTCTCAAGGAGAGCAATTCGGGGTATGCGAAAAGACATATTCCTAATACAAGAAATTATATATGGCCAATAAAGTGATCTGATCTGATCTTAGGTCATCAAGGTTTAGAGCAACCTCCCCTGCGTTGACTGCGATCGACCGCAGGGGGGCGCCAGGAGCACAAGAAAAGAATTGCTCTCTTTCCGCACACGACTGGTCTGCATTTGGACTCGAACCCCAAGTCTGCGAAGCCACAGGAAGGATAGAACTTTCTTTTCAACAGATTAGTGGGAGTATAAATAAAATAGGAGTTATGTTCCAGATGAGGCTGCTTTCAATTTGAGCTATACGGAAACCGTATTAAGTATTTAATTATAGCGGTTAATAATTACAGATTATTATATACGTGCGTGGCCGCGTTGGGGGGATACCCAAATCAATAAACAGTTTTTTGCGTTGCTTAAATCTCTAAACGTCCAGAATCGAAGATCATAGTGCAGATTACGCAACACTACAGTTTCAATTTCATAACATCTACGTGGGCTATCCGCGTGAGCGATGCCTCCAGAAGAAGTTAGCGGACAAGTTATTACAGGCTGTAGCGTTATTTTTAACCCCCCAGTCCTTCTGTAATGCAGTGCGACAACAAGCGACGAAACATCGTCTTTCAACGCGACTGCTGCACGACCCCACACGGTTACCGTAACGCTGAAATATCGAGTCAAGTCAGTGAGGAACTCAAGGGCATTTCTGCATTTGTGTCTTGAGTACTGTAGTCCAATGGCTTGCGCCTGACAGCTCTGCACGCTTTCATTTTTTTGCAATATCAAGCAGTGTAAATAAACAGACGTGCATTCCGACTCGCTGTCAATGTATACAATTCAAATGGACTAACACGAAGCACAGCTACGTGCGAGTGTGGTTACAGTGAGTGTCACAGCACCAGCTAACGACACGAATCGTACCTCCGCGTCCCCTTTGTAACTCTTTCTCATGTTGCTCAGATCCATGCTTGTGACCGTCGGGTCCGTGCAGAGAAGCGAGGGCCGAGGGAAAGAGACTCGGAGCGCCCGGAGAAGAGCCTTACTGTAGCAGGTCTTTACAGCGCAGGCGGATCTCGCACACCTTAGCATTTTCGGCCGAGAGTGGGCTGACGCGGGCGTGACGTCATCGCGCTTTAACATGACGTTAGCATGTGCACCGCCCCCTCATTCATTCATATACTTAATGAACAGCGTCATAATAGCAAAATGACCCGATTCAATAGAAAACATACCTGGCAATATTTAAATACAACATTTTAAGTGCCCTCCATATTTCAGGGAACGATGAAGTGATTAAGTAAAACAGGTTATGATGCACTCTTTCATCCTGTTGCTTTATTAATGAATCAGGGTTAATGAATATGCACGAGCTGCTGGTAGATTGAATAGGAATTTTAGCAATAAAAGTTTTTTTCAATAAAGCCATCGTGGCTTATACTGTCAGCATCACTCGTAATCGATCGAAAAAAATGTATTTGTGTGCTAGTTACTTATCCTGAATTCCTGGGAAAAAATCAGTTTCCCGTTACCCCTAAGGAATATGCAATTGTTTTTGACGCTATTCCGGAAGTTGTAGTAAACTTGTTGTTGTTTTGGATAGATCTGCAAAATGTTATTGCTCAACATGTAAAGGTAAATGTTAAATTGAAAGATTTTGATATTATTTGATATTTTGTTAGATCTGATTTGGATAAAGGATATGTTTTTATTATTAATCTGTTAATTATTTTGGCAAAATACTTTATCCACAAATGTAAATGGTCTAATACTGCTCCCTCTGTTCATGCTTTTAAAGTTGAATTCCTTTTTTATTTAAATTCTATTAGAAATGTAAAGAATTAAAAGGCAAGACATACAATGGAAATATCTAATAAGTATAATTTTTAGTTTTTACCATTGTGAATTCCTCTGGCTTTGAAGTGTCTATTTCTGTATATATTTCATTACTCTGTCCCCTTTTTTGTATTTATGGTGTTTAAATAAAAAAAATATTTTAAAAAAACTATATTAGGATTGACTTCCTTTCTGGTCTTACAATTATTAAATGTTATGATAATTATTACAGTTATTCTTGGATGGCGTGGAAATAAAGGATAAGAAATGTAATAATACGTATATAAGGAACCTTTGTAAACCTTATCCCGCCTTGTTTATCTTTTTGGAATGCAATGTTTGAAAATACAAATTGGAAATTAGTTTGGACGACTCCTGATAGATATTGTATTACAAATAAAGTTAAAGAGATCCCGTTTAAAATTGTTCATACGTTTTATCCAGTTAAATTAGTGCTCTCTAAATTTAAGCATGAGCAGGATGATCTGTGTGTTTTTTGTCGGGCTGAATGGGAATCTTTGGTGCATTTGTGTGTTAGGTGTGTTTGTGAAGTTGTTTTAGACGGAATTGCAGTTTTGTTTGTAGGTATTTAAAGGTGTTTTTTAGATTTAAGGATGTTGATATTTTGTTGTACTGTGTTAGAGGAAATTTGGAAAAAGAACATTTATTCAAAATGGTCCAATAATACTCCATTTTTAGTATTTTGAGGTGGAGTTGAAACATTATTTAAATTCTATAAAAATTTTGAAAAATGCTAAAGCAAGGAAAACATTTGATCTATGTAAAAATATAATTTGGTCACATAAATAATTTACCTCATTACCTCTGGCAGTTAATTGTTTTTTTCTGTTCATGTGTTTTTTCTCTTTTATCTGTATCTGCTCCTCCAGTTGTATTTGTAAATTCGTTATACATTTAATAAAAAACAAATGTGTGCTAGCGCACAGGGACAGTGTAATCGGAACTCGTCATATCCCACAATGCCCCCGCGCGAGTAAAGACGGAAGAACTTGTGTCGTCCGGAAAGCAACGGAAAGACCCGAGACATTCCGAAAACAACCGAATCGACCTTCAAGATGGCGGCGACCTTGTGTGGCAGGTTGCTTCCGAGGCTGGGTAAGTGATATCAAACTAAAACGCTGTTTTGCAGGTAGATTCTGACCAGACAGTGTTATAACATAGCTATGCAATTGTGAATGTACTAAAACACGCTTTTAAAAACTCTGAACGTTCAAATTTCATCAGCAGGGGCTGATGGATAGCTACGCCAAACAGACTTCCATCAAAGCAACCTTTGATTTACCTGCAAGAAATCAATTCCATTGCTGATATTATTTAGATCTTTCCCAGAGAAGTGGCCACGCATCTCTGGAAAATGCCATTACTGTTATCCATACTGTACAGCCAAGCAGCTTATTCTCGGGGGTTCCGTCTCAGCGACGGACGGCTGAGCTGAGGTCGGCTAGCGTGTCTTTTTTCTCGGACCCCGGCCGCCCTTTCCTGTCTCACACGCCCGTGTGTCTCTCGTCTCGCCCCCCGGTGCCGGCCAGCCTGGCTCCCCGCGAGGCAGAGCGTGCGCCACGGCTCCAAGGCCGTCACGCGCCACCGCAAGCCCGTGCACTTCCTGAAGCAGAAGCTGCTGGCCGTGACGGAGTACCGGCCGCCCAGGCCCGCCGTGCCGGAGAGATGCATCGACCCGCCGGCCCGGCAGACCCAGGAGGTGCGCTCGCTCTGTCCCTCCCTGCGCTCAGCGCTTGCCGGAAGCTCAGTCCGCCCAGGAGCAGTCAGTGAAGGGCTGATGGGCAGTTCTATGGGCTTACTGCACAGTGTGATTGCTGAAGGAGGGGTGGGAAATGGAATATGTCTGGGTCTACTGTGTAAAAAAACATAGTCTGTGTAAAACAGCTGTTTTGATACAGTTTACATTTCTGAAAAAAAAGCAGCAGACGTTTTATCAGATCATATTGTTATACTGGCAACTGAGGAGTGTGGGAGTGCATGCTTTCAGGGTAGGAGAGAGAATAATTCCTTACACTTGTACAGTATTATTAGGAGATTATGATTGGTCTCCACGAGGGACCAAGACCAGGGGGGAAATGTGGCCAGGACACCAGGGTTACACCCCTACTCTTTTCGAGAAACGCCCTGGGATGTTTAATGACCACAGAGAGTCAGGACCTTGGTTTTACGTCTCATCCGAAGGACGGCGCCTGTTTACAGTATAGTGTCCCCGTCACTATACTGGGGCATTAGGACCCACACAGATTGCAGGGTGAGCGCCCCCTGCTGGCCCCACTCACACCTCTTCCAGCAGCAACCTCAGCTTTCCCAGGAGTCTCCCCTCCAGGAACTGGCCAGGCTCCCACCTGCTGAGCTCCAGTGGGGCAGCCAGCTGGGAGCTGTGAGCTGCAGGGTGATTTCTCATCGGTAAAGCGAAACTGTGAAGCGGTTCCTTGTGTTTATTATCCCAGGAGAGCAGCCTGGCGCGGGTTCTCGAGCGCGAGGTGGAGGCCATGTTTCGGGACGGCAAGATGATCGCCGTGGTGCAGAATAACGCCACCTCCGCCGAGGACATGCTGCTGTTCAAGAGCCGACTCCACAAGCACGGCATCGCCGTCCGCTTCTACCCCAACCAGGTGCAGCCCGGGGCTCCTGTTGCGTAGCACTTGCATCCATTTCGGGTCTTACTGGTAGCAGATTGACTCCTGGGCAGAGTAAAATAAGATCACTTTATTAGCCAATTTCTTGCATTAGGAATTTGTCTTTTCACAGACCCCAGCTTGCTCTCCACGAGACACACAGACAGGGAGAGAGAAGCTTGGGGTCAGAGAGCAGGGTTAGCCATTTATATGGCGCCCCTGGAGCAGTTGGGGTTAAGGGTCTTGCTCAGGGGCCCAACGGAGTAGGATTCCTTCCAGCCACAGGCGCACATCCTTAGCCACAGTGCCACCGCTCCACCCCAGAGAGAGCCTCACATTTAAATTTAAGATTTGAAACTTTTCTGTTCAGTTGTTTTTTGGCCTGTGTGCCTACAATACAGACACTCACCACCAGAGGGTGGTAGAGTGCAGTAACACAGATACAGCAGGCACTCCGGTTCGGAACATTGTAACCGGGCCAGAGGGGAGACTCGTTATGAAGAGCGGCTGTGATTTCTTTTTCGTACGGGCTGCAGGTGATGAGGTCCTTCCTGTCGGAATCCAGATACAGAAATCTGAGCCCCCTGTTCATTGGCCAGAACGTGTTGCTGGTCAGCAAGGAGCCCAGAGTGAAGGAGATGCTGCAGTGTCTGAAGGGCGCCCCCCAGATGGTGCTTCTCGGTGGGTGGACAGGCGGAGACACTCGACCACGCTCTTACAACCGCACTACCGCAGAGCTGGTTCTGTGTTGCAGCTTTACTGCATTAACCACCTGGGCTTCTGATCCATGAAGCATTTACCTGCATGTAAAAATCACGTCAGTGTTACAGTTAGAGAACCCGCAGGTTCGGAGGACTTGGTTAACTTGTACCTTTGTGCACTGCGTAGCATGAACACGCCGTTGTTCTTGTCCCTGCAGGAGCCTGCGTTGAGGAGACCCTGCTGAGCAGGCAGGGGGTGCTGGCCTACTCCAGGCTGCCCTCCCTGGTGGCCGTTCGGGGGCAGCTAGTGGGTGGCATGGCGCTGATGACCTCCCGGACCGCTGCCCTCTTGCAGCACCACCCCGCGCACCTCTCCGCGCTTCTGCAGCAGTACCAGCAGCAGGCAGGAGGGGGCAGCACTGAGGAGAGCTCGAAACCAGAGCGCACAGACCTACAGGAGGTGTAGGGTCCAGCAGGAGATCCACCGTGTGGGCGGTACGATGGGACTGTTCTGTTGTCACCCCTTTCCTCTTGTCCTCTGTATCAGGGATTCCTGTGTTAGTTCTCTGTAGGAAATCGGCGTTTCTATTTATATAATTATTTGCAAATAAGCTGTCGAGCAATACTGGACTTAAACTTGGAGATAGACTCCAGTTCCACAGCTGTTTGATACTTTTCAGTCCTTAAAAGCTGCAGACACGAGTATAGAAAGTAGGGAGCAAAGTATCATCTCCATAGCTTTGTATTTTAAGATTTCTCCTTTTTTATTTATATAAATGGGTATCAATTAAAATTGATACACCTATTAAAATGCATTCATCCCCAAATGAGAAGGAGTACTGTTTTGATAGAACTGGGTTTTAAATGACAGTTCGAAACTGCCACCAACAGCAGTGTGAACAATGTGAATCACAAGTAGGTAGCTGGAACAGGTAAGGGTTTATACCATGGTAAAAGGAAAAGAAAACCGGCACAACGTTTCAGCTGTAGAGCGTTCTTAAAATGCCACACCTGAAGAAGGCACAGAAGCCAAAGTGTCTGTTTTCTTTTCCTTTCAGCGTGAAGTTGCATCTCAGCCTATTTTACACCTTTGCTCTGCTCATTGTGTAATAAATGATCTTTGGTAGGTTAAAGTTTTAACACAACGTGTGCTACATGTACCTTTATTACATTGGTCTGCTGTCTAGTTAGGACTGCGTAGCTTTTTATTAACAATAGAGGGTGTAGGCTTTTAAAGGAACACTACTATTTAATAAAACTGCACAGATATAAATTAATTCCATAAATGCTGATCTTGTTTACTGTAATCTGTGGCACCACCCATACACCATGAAATCAAATAATTATCACTTCCTATGCAATCCAATCAGAGTGGTGTATTTGGATTGTTGTTGACTGTTATGTTTGGGGGGAAAAAAAGGTGTTTGAATTAAAACTAGTTGACAGAGAAGCACTTCTGATCTTGCAGTTGGCACATTTTAATGCGATTGTTTTTGTTTAAAGCGATGCCTGTCAGTGCTTAAAGGGATCTTAAAGGCGATTTTGGGTGTCCGTAATTCGAAGCGAAAGTGTCGATCATGCCGCTGTTCATTGATCATTGCATGCACATGTCTCCTGAATTTGGAATACATGATCCTCACCAACGTCGGGTTAAGCTTTTAAATTATTCGTCCCTGCATCTGTTTTTCTGTCCGCTTCACCCAGATCAGGATGCTGGAGCCTATCCCGGCAACCAACAGGCGCAAGGTGGAATATACACCCTGGATGGGACGCCAGCCCGTTGCGGGCTTGTGAATGAAAACCGGACTCCTTGACTCTTCTGCATCATCATGTTTGTACAGAAGCCTGTGGCTTGTGAAACGGGAACTGTGGCCTCATTCCTGTCAATCCAGCGCCAGCGTCGGCAGATTTAACACTTGAAAAGACGCCGAGCTGTTCGGTGGCGGCGGCGCCCTGTCCCGTGTGGGGAACCGGTTCGGATTCTCCGGATTTCTTGAGTGGTTTTTGTTCCTTCGTGCCGTGCGGGTTTTGCGCATTCCTTCGCTCACTTTCTCCCCCTCACTTCGGAACAGGACGTGCCGGCAGGGACGCAGTCGCTGAATCACCCTGGGAGCGTTCCGGCCGCCAGCAGATCAGCTGTGGAATCTGCCATCCGGAGGGTCATGGACTTCGGATACTGTATAAGAGTAGCCAAAGGATATTCTTGGAATTCTTGTAATTTACGGTCCTGTGATGACAATAGTTTTTTGGCTTCATAGAATCAAAAGCCTAAATCTTACAGCCTTGTTTGTACACAGTTTCAATGTATCTTTTGAAGAGGGAGCTTTTTTTAAAAAAAAAATGTAAATATCTTGAAAGTGCTTACTCTTCCTTCAAGCAACTGGAGAAACAGGAAGAGTCAGTGAGATTGCAGAGGACTTGTGGCCTTACACAGTATGGTTATTGTCTGCATGATCTCTGTGCCACCAAACGGACAGCATACCTGTCGTGATTAGCATTTCTTTGGAATGGTGCTTGTCAAAAAGGAATCTGCCTTAACGCCATTGACTTTGACTGGGGCTGCTTCAGTAGGATCTGCCCAGAAAGGCATGGCCTCCAGGCATTAGCAACTATTATTGTTTTGTTATTAATCTCTGGTTGTGATGTGAAAAGATGGGAAGTGCTTTAGGCCTGCTGACTGGTCGAACAAACCTCTCTTAGAATACAGAAATAGAACCTAAAATAGGCAAAGAGTCTAAAAACACAACAGGTGCAGGAGGCAAAGAATTACGAGATGTAGAAATTAAATCATAGTGTTAAAAGGGAGCAGTGGCTGGGGCTCTGGACTCAGGATTGGGGGGTCCCGGGTTCAAATCCCGGGTGTGAGACGGCTGTTGTACCCTCGAGCAAGCTACTTGGCTCAGAACTGCTCTGTTAAGAGACCTTCTGCATAAACTGGTCTCCAGGCATTTGCTGGTATGTGAGAGTCATTCTTGATCGCTGGACTGTCTGAGCTGGTGAAGTGAAGGAATAAAAATAACTCAAACCTTCTCATCCAGCATACCGTATTGACATTTTTTGTCTCGCTTATCAAAGGGAGTTACTGAAAAAAACTGCATTAGAACACAGCAGCATGGTTCACCTGTTGGCCATAACAGCGCTAACCAAGCATGCATAGTTCAGGAGGAACAAGTAACAGGTTTATTCCATGCTGAAAAGGGAAGAAAGAAAACGTAACATTTCGGCTGTGGAGCCTTTGAAGATTGAAGCTGAAACGTTTTTTCTTCTTCTCTTTTCAGCATGGAATAAACCTATTACTTGTTCCTTTGCAACCTACGCATGCTGACGCAGCTCCCCACCTGAACTACTTCATGCATAGTTGAGGCCTCCAACAGGTTATGATGTTCAGTGTTCAAAAATGTCATTCATTTTTTGTAACTTAAAGTGTATGTTTTTCTAAAACTAATAATCACTTTCTCTTTAATTTAATATGACTATATATATAGAAACCATTGGAAGCAATCTTTTAGTGGATAAATATATGAGCAAATCGCAGCCCTGTGCCCCTTGTTTTAATTTTCTTACTGCAGCTTTCACAAAATGTGAAAAAGCCGGCTGGGTTTTCTTCCAGCTGAGCTCTCGGTACACACACAACTGAAGTACTAATTGATTTCACAGTAGAATTCAGAGGATCTGTTTGACAGTTTTTAGCTCTTGCATTTGTTGGACATGCCCTGTGAAAGATTGCATTTCAGAAGTAAAATGAAATCCCTCTTGTAAATGTTCCAGTCAGGCCACTTGCTAGTTCAATTAAGGCAGCGATTGGATTTTTCCAACCTGGGCTGGAATGAAAGCCAGTGGGCGTGTGGTCCTCTAGGAAAAGACTTGGGAACCTTTGCCCCAGGAAGAGCCAGGCACGGAGCTGCCGAGAAGCTGGACAGATCCGGCCCTGAGTTTCCAGAAGTGTGTGGTTTGACTTTTCCCCGCTGTGCTCACCCAGGGCTGGTCTGACAGGTTTGGGGCCCATTACGACCCTGCACCACTGGCTGGGCAAGTGGGGGGCGGGGGGAGGTCAGAAAAGCAAACAACCTCAAGTCTGAGCCGCAGTCGATTTCAACCCCATTGTTGTGATGATGAAAGGGGGAGAAGGTGGGACATCTGCCGCTCGAAGCTGCTGTGACTGGGTCTTTGAAACAGTGGGGTGTGGGGTGTCGCTCCAGGCATCTTTCAGATCTATTTATAGCCTTAATTCTGATGGCAAGAGATTGCAATTCTAGTACTTGGGGACCTTTCCCCCCCAGCTCATAAGCTACACGGTTAGACCCTTAATTGCGGACGTTAATAAGTTCTCTGCTTGGAAACCTCCAATGTTCTCAGCTCAGTTGCGTCTCCCCAACCCTAGAGAGCTGGATTCCTGCGGTTTTTACGGATCGCTGGCAAATAGCTGCTGATGTAGGGGCTCAGATTCCATTGCGCTTTTTCATGCGATGATTCAGTGTTTAACATGAGTTGAAGAATACAGAGCAGAGACCCATGCATCCACTGGGGACCGGCGCTGACCCCCTTTCTAAACCAGCAGCTCCTGCAGTTCTGTTAGAAACATCGGAGTTCTGCGCCGCTTGAGTTTTGCTTGAAAGGAAATGAGAACATGAGAGAGGTTATCAACAAGTGGGAGCCATTCTGCACAGCTGGCCTGTTTGGTAGTAAAATAGATAATTGACCCCAGAATCTCATCCACCTGCTTTTTGGAAGAAGACAAAAGGATCAGCTTCAACCACATAGCTGAGTGGCTTGTTCCACACTCCCACAACTCTCTGTATAAAACTTCTCAGTTCTAAGCGCACTTCCACATAGTGTCACCTAGTGTCCTCTGGTTTGTGTTTCACTGTTCGTTTTGAAGAATTCAGCTACACAATTTCTTTTGTGCGTTGTGTTTCTGCATCTGATGCTGGACCTGTATCTTCCCCCATAAGCCAAACTTGAGTGAGTTTGTGTCAGTACCAGTTCACCCTGCTTGTTCCCTCCAGACGTGGCAAAGGTGACGTTGTCCCACAGCCACTGGGCTTTAAAAAACCTGAAAAAAGAGTCCCCAGGTTAAAACCTCCACGCTTAATGTCCCCCCTCCCAAAACTGATCAAGTCAAAAGCTGACAACAAGAAGGACAATAGCTTTATAAATGGGTTCCTTTCGAATGAGAGGGGCCGGTTTGAATAAGCAGGTCTCCCTTTGTGTGCGCGATCACCTCTGCCCAGTCCAGCAGGTGTCGGCCGTGCCCCACCCTGCCCGGCCGGAGTCTGCGCCACATGCACACGAGCCTGTCAAATTCAAGGTGACCGGGGGCAGTGAGCCCTGCTGTAGCCAGTGCTCAGTTTTACTACACTGACTGCTTACCATTACACCAGTTCATGGACACCGAGAAAATGAAAGGTATTTCGAGTGCTGGTGTAGCTATGGATTGCAACAATATTTTTTTTGTAGTAAAATGCAGCATAAACATTTGGGAAAAAGTCTAAAAGTTGATAGTCTAAAAGTTGCCTGGTTTATTCATATCGAATTAGAACGTGATAAAGTTTACAATAAAGTTTATGTGATAAAGTTTAAGATGCAGTTTAAAGTGATAAATGTGGCTCATCCAGTCTGGTCGGTAGGAGTTTGTTTATTCTCGAAGAAGGCTGGGCAGCTTGTTCCAGCCCCCCACACATCTTGGTGTAAAGAGGTGCCTGCTGTTAGCAGTTTTAAATGCACTGTCGGTGTTGTTCCTGCTTGTGTCCCCTATTTTGTGTTTCCCTGTTCATTCTGAAGACATCTGCCTGGTGGACCTTTGAGGATTCTGAATAGTTTTGCCGCGTTCCTTCGAAGTGCAAGACTAGAAGGGTTCCATTCTTTTAGCTTGTCGGTGTGAAACAGTAATTCCACACGCTTTCCTCGAGTATGGGCTC
This sequence comes from Atractosteus spatula, assembly GCF_055471065.1. NCBI lineage: Eukaryota > Metazoa > Chordata > Actinopteri > Semionotiformes > Lepisosteidae > Atractosteus > Atractosteus spatula. The sequence continues at coordinate 9,204,790 of NC_142731.1, read as the reverse complement.
CACAGGCCTGGAGAGGTGCAATCACGCGAACGCCTGGAAAAGGGACTGAAAAGCCGGAGAGCATTACAAAGAATTGGAAGTAGCTGGAGGTTCTGACAAAGGCGATCCGACGGATTTCTTCAGGATCCATTGCATGCACAGGATCCTGCAGTCCAAAGCAAACTAAAGGACAGCAGTGCATTTAGGACTGAGCACAGGACACACTTTACAAGAGGGTCTTTACACCCTGCGCCCTGTTGTAGGTGAGACCCTGCAATCTGGAATTAAAAACCAGTAGCGGGTTCCTCAGTGGTGCAGTGGTCAGAACTGCTGCCTCACGGAGCCCTGGGTTTAGTTCCTGGGATCCTCCGGGTGCTCCAGTTTCTTGTCCCTCTCCAAAGACATACCAGAATGTTAATCGGCTTCCGGGATCTTCCTGGTCTCTGTCTCTATGTCTGCCCCGCGATGGACTGGTGTCCCACCCAGGGCGTACCCTGCCTTGTGCCCGTTGTTTGCCAAGAATTGGAAGAGGTTAGAAAAGAGGTTGAGATCCTCACCAATTACCAAACGAGTTGCCTCACTAGATCAACCTCCATTGAACCTACGCCAGGCCACGCAAAGGGATTTTTAACTGCAAATGCAACACAAGTCTGATAAGCCGCGAAGAAATTAAGTTATTAAAAACTATGCCTGGCTGTTCTGTAATTATCTCGAACGTTCCTTTCCCAATGTCCATTAAAAACCCTTGTTTTTACATTGTGTCGTAATTTCCCGCGAGTGCGCGCTCCATCTCTTTAGGGGCGGGGCTGGGACTCGGCGGGTTAGTCCTGTCGAGGCCCCTCCCACACACACACCCTCCGCCAGGTGTGTGACGTCAGCCCGAGACTCGCCAAATGGGGCAGAAAAAGAGGATCTCGGTTCAGAAAACCTCAATCAAGTAGTAGGTCCTTTGAGAGAGGTCGCGTTGCCTGGACCTCAGGTAAGAATCTCGGGAAGTTTGAATATGAGCCGCTGAGCACTTTGACTTGTTTATAAGCTGAAATATCTTCTCTCTGTATGTATTCCCCATAAACAATGTAGTTAACCTAAAATGATGTCGATAGGACTATTGAAATTCCTTCTGGGACATTCGGCTGCTTGTGTACCAAACGCAAAACTGTTTTTACCCCCATTTATTTCTTGTTTAGTGCGCGGTGGGTGAGGGAGACCAGTTTTCTTTTATTAGGTTTGGGTTATTTTTCTTTAGTTTTGTCAATTAATTTAAAGTCCGTTAACAGGTGGGTAGCTGGTCCATTGTTAGTTGGTAACACCTGGATTCGTTTTTGACCTTTGTATCATTTCTAATATTTATTCTAATTTCAAATGATATTTTGTTGTAATTCCAATTTATCGCACATCCCGCCGTTTGGAAATGAATTACAAAGCATTTTCCGTGGACAAAGTCATCTTCGCCGATATATTGTTTGTATTGGGTCAACTTTGCATGAAATCCTAGTTTGGGGAGACTCTAAGAGTTCTTGGGGGGGGGGAAACTAGCTTTATCACGCTTTCAGAGTACGATTATTCAGGTGTATTTTTTTACACACAAACCTTCGAGTTCAGCAGTTTTAAGTACCAATCAGTGCCTGATAGTGTTTGCGGATCATCGCGTGTTGTAGGAACGAATCTCAACACGGTGTGGTACAGCCTCCAGGCTACTCTGTAAGATACACAAGGCGTGATTCCCAATTTTTCTAGAATGGCTTGCTCTTTTTGGATAAGGACGCGTGTCTTTTTAAAGCAAATAAAAAGTTCGGTCCATCCGCCCCGTCAGGTAGTTTGTCGCTTAGCGACCCAAGGCTCTCTTCCAGCTGTTTCTAGAAGAAAGCCAAGGGTGTCGGATTGTAAAGTATGAAGCACGTTAACCACGGCTCTTGAAGTTGAATACACTGTATTTAGGCCGTTAAGCGACGCGTCCCCACTGAAATGTTTGCGGTCTCCTGTTTCGAGTTAACCGTGGGTCAGGTGGAGGTGTAGTGCGGCCTACTTCCAATTAAGGACCAATTTGCTTGAGCAAATCCGACTAGTATAAGGTTTTCATGAGAATTAAACTTTTCCCTGTCTGTGGGGGAAAAACAAACCGCAAACGATAAATGACTTCTTCACGTATATACGTTTTAACTCTTGGGATTGTGTTTCCGCCCTGGGTGATCATTTGGAATTGACTGGTTGAATCGCTCGTGATTTGTTGTTTTTTTTCCTCTGCACGACCAAACAAACGGGAGACCTCAACCAAGCGGCCCGAGCACTCGGGTGTATCCCGCTGTCGGTGGAGGTACACGCCGGGGTCGTACCGAAAGAGTTCGGGACTCCTGCCTGCGAGCACGCCGGTACTGACCAACCGCGACCACCCACAGCAGCAGCAGCACCTGCAGTTGAAACAGCAGTGACCGATATGGCCTCTAGGCGGCAGCAGATTGCTGTCTGCGGCAGCTGTTATTTGTGAAACTGTTTCAACTCTTAAAACGGGATGAATACGAATGATACAACAAACACACAAATCCTTTCAGGCATCAGGTGCTACCTCAATCTAGATTCAGTTTCTATCAAATGGCCCAAAAACAGTCAGGCTGCTGTGACTGAGATACCGCTTGATAAGGAGGTGACTGCAGTCAGCGAGATCCAGCTCTGCTCCTGCGAGAGATCAGACCTTCAGCTCGGGTTGCAGCTCGGACTGGCACGACGTAGCACTGCGGTCCGTTTCGGGTTTTCCCAGGCTCCGGCGCTGGCTAGAGCGCGTGAACTGTATGTTGTCAGAACAGCTGGTCGCCACATCCATCATAAGTGCTATCAGTGTGGAAGTGTTCATTTTTAAGTGTATAGGCTTGGGATGAAGTGTTTTTTTTTTTCAGGGGGGGGGATTCTGTGGATGAAGTCTGAGGATCCCTGGGTTCCTGGTTTGAGAGTTTTGTTGGCACATTGAATGGCACAGCTGGTAATTGGGAGGTGGGGGGAGTTTGATTCATCCAAATTCAATTAAATGCAGTTAATGGTTAATACATGCTCATGCCTGACACCCTCTAAGTTGAAGCACTCATGCACCATAGCAAGCTATAGCCATGTTGTAGTCAGTGGTTTGATCTCTCCAAGTAACCCACTCTATCAAGTTGGATGTTCCTGATTCTGCCTTTGAGTTCACCCTTCATGTGTTGCTGGGCGAGCTGTTGTGCAGACCTGAGGTGGGTGTTGGGGTTTTTGACGGATTCCCCAGGGCATCTCTGCTGCAGTGCTGAAGCTTGACCTGTGTCCTCTGTCCAGTATGACAGCGAAGTGGCCTATGCTTGGTCTCAAAATAGGGCAAAGGCTTTCAATGGCTACATGTTTTTCTCTAGTTTAAAGATTGAGGCTGGTTCTGAATACGCAGTGGGTAATTGAATATTTGCACGTTTGCCTTCTTAATGGGTTTTTTTTTTGGTTACCTCTGCCTGTCTGCTTGGGGTGCCTTCTGATGGAGTAGCAGGCCGGTTGCTGAGAGGGCCTGCAGGTGGTTCAGTGCAGTTGTCCTCGCCGCGTGCGCCTGCTGTGGTGCTGGCGAAGAGCTGCTTGTGATCCGGTGACGTGTAGACGCTGGCGTGGCACGTAGGCAAAGACGGATAGCTTGGAGCCCTTCTCCTCTGCCAGGCTACATCTCTCTCAAACTGGCTGAACCTGTCTGGGAGTTCTCTGCTCGGGGAGGATGTTTTGGTATCAGTGCGAGGGAACTAAGGTGTTTTTGTTGTGTGGTGAAACCTCAATCCTTCAAGTTTCCTTTTAAATGTCCCTCATCGTTATCTCTGCTTTTCTCCAGATTTATAAAACTGGAAGAATGCTCTATCAGTGAATACTGAAAGCCTTCCTATTTCTTGTTTTTTCTAGAAAAGTTTTAGTTCCCGTCCTGGGCAACAGAACAGGCCTGCTGCTGCAGTCTGAAATAACAGAATCTGATACCGGATATAATCCTATTATAATCAGAGCCTATTACCAGAAGTGTTAGTTTGCTGGTGTTGCAATGCTAGCGGTGTAATGGGGGTGGGGAATAAGATCCAAGAGGCACCCCCTTTTCTTTCTTTTATGTTCTCCAAGGGTGGTGTTGGTACAACAGCTCTTCTGCACCTCAGGTTGAGCTTTTCGGATTGAGAGAATAAGCGCATGCTGTGGTCCTCCCTTGGAAATTTTCAGCCTTCGATGGCTGGATGCCCTTCTGCAGTGTCGTGCAAAGAGTAGTATCTGGACCTCAGGGCTGGGATCTCCTAAAAAAAAAAATGCGTCACTCAAAAAAAAAAACAGGACCTGAAGATACTTTTGAAATATGTCACGGTAGCAGTTTTCCTCCAAGTGGAGAAACCTCCTTACAGTTGGTGTTCCTGGCCTGTAAAGAGCTTTTCCTATTCAGTTAGTGCTCAGACATTCCTGAAGCATCAGGAGAGCCAGCCTGTTGTGAGATGCTTTCTGCACCTTTTCCACGGCAGCATGTTTTAGCGAGAGATTTGATTTGTGGTTGTTTAGGGGGGAAGGGAGGGTGCCTGTGCAGAACATTCTGGAAGTCATTTAAGTAGGAGACAGGTGCTGAGTGCCAGCAATGTTGATGATCCAGCTGGACAAGAAATGCGAAGCAATGACTTAGCCCTGAAACTGCAGTTCCAGAGGCCACCCAGCCAGGGCAAGACTGACTATTGACTGATCAGTAGCTTGTTGTACAATTATGTACAGTTTGTAGTTTCTATTAAAGCAGCAGACTGTCATCTGTCAGTTCATTTTCCTACTGGCTGCACAATCTAGTTTGTGTTTTGTCTTATCATTGCCGTTTCCCATGATCTTGAACTGTTCGAGCAAAGTGCTTTCTGAAGGGTGCCTCTTGAAACTGCTTCAAAGGGATTAGCGTAGCAAAAGGGATCTCCTGCACTGGTCCTTGTGCAATGCTGATTAATTACTGTATCACCGGTATGAGTAATGGAGCTGCATGTCTTCAGCAACAATGAAAGCATCTGTTTTGTTCAGTTATAAGCTGTAGATTAAGGTATGGAAATCGTCTGCTGTAGTTTTTAAGTCCTGCTTTGGGGTGACATCAAGCAACATATACTGAAAAATGTCTATTATTATATCTTATATCCTGGCTTGAAACCAAGTCCTTCGAGGCAACTTCACTTCTACTAGAAAGTGTACCTGGTTTAATATAAAAACCACTCACCACATCATTTGCACCTTATGGTACAATCAAAAGCTACAGCTTTTCGTTTTCAGTCATGGATAACCCGATTTGAATGTCTACGGTATTTTAACTTGTTCAGTAATGGCGTTTTTTAGAAGCTGCTAATTAAACCCTAGAAATCTTTTATCGCAGTCAAGGTCTGCTTTGAATCGGTTCATGTAGACCTGAATGAGTGATCAGTTTGAGAAAACTGTGGTCCCTCGAGAGCTACAGAATGTTGATCGTGTTTTCATCTCCTATGGTTTCTACACCTCTTCCTCAGTGAGCACATCGCCTGCTTCAGCGGTGGAAATTAAACTGCTCCTGGTGTTTACAAACTGAGCTAAGGTGCGTGCAGCCTCGTGCTTCTCCAGGACCAGGGTCCGCTTCAGCTGGTTGGCTGTATAGCATGGAGGTCACGTATGCAGGTGAACAGGGGGAGCTCACGATCTGACATGAGAGCTTCCAGGTCATCACATTACATGAGGGTGAAATGCCCTCTCCATGTGTCACAGGTGCTGTGTTGCAATAGCACAGGAGGCCTCTCCACCCTTCCTCATTCCACAGCCCTGTTTTGCATTCCTCCCAGCTGCCTCTTTAGGACGGAGGTTTCGCTAGAGCCCAGGCAGACGCCTGAGAGACATAGCAGAGAGTAGCACCTGCCAGGAGAATCTGGTCCTCGCCAGCCACTCGTCGGGTCTGGGTATAGTGTTTGTTACACACAGGGGTCTGGCTGGCCCTCCGCCAACATGGACTAGTTGTTGAAAGGGTGAGTGGGACGTGAGAATGGAAATTGAAGGCGTAATGAATCCACTTGGCGTGGTTTTTAAGATCTGACTTGTTCATCCATCACTTGTCTTCCTTATTACAGTGTGACAGAGGCTTCTCTGTCTCTGGAATAAATGGGGATTGGGAAATAATCCACAATAGACAATTGTGGACTGTGGATGATAGAAAATATCTTTGATAACTGCCTTGGTCACTGTCACAGAGTAAGAGCAAGGAGTATTGGGTCAACTGTTTGCAAAGTGAACACTAAAAGGTCTTGATCACATGGAGGAGAATAGTTTTACTGTTTACGCGCATGGTGAATGAATCTATCCCAGTGTGCTCTTTTTTTAATTTTTGTAATTTGCCATGCTTGTTGTATCTAAATAGGGAATCCTCAAGAATTTCCATGTTTTTTTTTTTTGCTGGAGCTGGGCAGTTGCAGTGGATGTTCCTTGACTTTCTTCAAGGGCTTAGTCCTTGACTAGCAGCCACACCAGGCAAATCTCCTTGTGCTCTGTCCTTGGGGACTTAAAAGGAAGGATCTGCATGCAGTCATGTAGCTGCATTTCTTGATGGTGTCCTTTGCCCCCTCTCGCCCATTGTAAAGTGCCTTGGATAAAAGCCCTTGCTGACTGACCAGGGGTTTTGGAACTAGAGTGATGAGTTGAGATGCTGTGGGTGGCTGATCCCTCCTCTCCAGCAGCAACCGTGACAGGAAAGCAGAGCGCCGATCAGCCTTGATGGAGGAAGAGCTCTCGGAAACTGCAGACTTTAGTTCCATGTTGCCATGCTTGAGCTTATCCTGGTATTGCAACGGGCCTTGATGTGCTGGGAACCGGATGCGGCTGCTCTGGGTAGATTCCATCCACGGGTCCCAAGAGCAGGAATGCATGTCTTGCAGGACCTCCTCTTGCACAATCCCAGCTCGGAAAAGGCCTTCTGTCCATATCCAGAGTGTGGTGCTACCTGATGCCCACTGCTGTCCCTGCTCCTCTACTATAATTTGAATGTTGTAAGAGGTGTTTAATAGTATTAAGTGATTTTTTTTGTTTTCTGCAGTAACCTGGCTGTTTCACTGTGATGCTAAAGCTGCGATAGCAGAAGCGTGGTGTGGCATCTTCTTTGCGATTTGACTCCTCTGCAGACGGGCAGACAGACAGTTGGAGATGAATTCCCTGGAAAGGTCCCCTTCGGCCTGGCACAAGCCTGGGCACTCCCGCAGCAGCAGCACGGCCTCCTCCAGGCACACCCGGCAGGTGAGTGCCCGGGCAGACGAGGGGCGCGTCTTCGCTCTCGGGATCCTGCATGCCTCGCTCCTAGTTTGCTGTTTTTTTTTTTAAGTGCATCGCCTGCTTTAGTGGTGTGTGCGTGCCAGTATGGGAAGATAAGTTTACCCAAGATCTGTGCATCTTGGGATCCGATTCGTGTTTGTAGGAGGATGTTAGTGTTGCAGGCCTGGCTCTAGCATTGCAAAAGGCTTCTTGGCACAGATTCTGTGCACCCAGTGGAGATTTTAGCATTACAGGGTGAGCAGGTGCTGCAGCCAGGGATTATATAAACCACACTTTCCCACCTCCCACCCCTCTTCCAATGTGCACAGGCTCGGGGCCTGAGCTCTTGACGTTTGACCTGAGGGGATGGGCGCACATGCTTGGTCCGCCCGTTGCGGAATTAACCGTTGTGTTTCCAGCCCACCATGGGCCCAGCTGTCCCAACTCACAGCCAGAGAAGTGAACCAAGAGCACTTTCTCAGGTCAAGAGGCTCCACTGCTGTAGCTCCCACAGGATATACAGTAGGCTTTTTCCAGCAGGGAAAACCAGTCATTTCTGCAGTTTCCTTTAAAACTGGCGTTTTTCTGCTGGACTCGTGGCGCAGACAGGTGCGGAGGCGGTGTCATTCTCCCGGATTATCGACTTTCTTGTCCTGTGCCCGCGTGCAGAACTCCAGGGACTGGGAGGTGATGGAGGACATCCACAGCGAGGACAGCGGGGTGGAGACAGTGCGGGACGTGGCACAGCCTGGCAATTACGAGGGGTACCTGATGAAGAAGAGGAAGTGGCCCCTGAACGGCTGGCACAAGGTGGGCACCGCACTGCATGTTCTTGGCGACGGGTCGCGTTTCCGAGAACCTGCTGGTTTCTTACCACAGTATCGAACACTCGCATAGCCTGAGCTCTAGCTCTTCTATTGAGCAAGGCCAAATCTGTGTCATTGACTGTTAGGCCATGAAGACGCCTTAATGGCACTACTCCAGTCTCCACCTGCAGCTGGTGCACTAGCCGACAGATCTCATCTTAATGGGGGAGGGATGTTACTCAGGAACTCGCACCCCTCAGCTTTCCCTCACAACCAATAACTTAGAGCGGTTACATTCATCTTCGCTAAAGTCATGTTTAAATGCAGCACAATATTGCCACAATGATGTGGTTTCTAATGCTCAGTGTTGCTTCTTTCAGAGGTACTTTGTTCTGGATAGAGGGATTCTGAAATACGCCAAGTCTGAGCAAGATGTAAGTACCCTGGTGCCCGTTCTGTGGGGTCTATAGGGCGGCTGTGGTTGGCCTGCTTTCTCAAATACGTTGCGTTGATGCTGCCATGGAACATTAAAGCCCCTCCTCCGTCCTCTTTCCTAGATTATAAAGGGCAAGATCCACGGTTCTATCGATGTCAGTCTGGCAGTCATGTCCATTAACAAGAAGTCCAAACGCATTGATCTGGACGCCGGATACAGCTTGTATCACATGAAGGTACCTCCTCTCTTTCACTCCTGGGACTTCTATTTCTTTCATTCTAGTTCCTGTCCCATTTGCTTACCCTTCTTGTATAAATCTTCCTTTCTCATATGTGCCAAAACTTCCTTGTCGGTGGCTTCTGCATTCCAAGGCTGAGGGGTTTTTGTCAGCGCAACAGAATGTACCAGTCACTCTGAGCCTCTGTTCTATTAATAGTCATTTCGGGCCCGATGGGCAAGATTCCTCAGCAGGTACAACCAGTTTCGATCACACTACGAGCTCTGTAACCCTCTGTACCATCTCTGGCACACTTTGCATCCTTACTGGGTGTAGGCTGAATAGGTCCGTGAGTATGATAAACCTAACCCCACCCCTTCCATCCCACGCTGGCTACAGAGATTAATAACTGGATTGGCAAAGGAGAATCTTTTGGATTGTGGAGGAATTAGGTCTGAGACTTGACTCGTCCTTCCATACTGAGCCCTGCCAGTCATGGTATACAAACCACCTGGTGTTGATGTCACTCGTCTGCGTCGGACCCTGCATGATGCAGGCCAGACTGGCAATTCGGTTCCATTTTGTGCCTCTTGTTGTGTTTTTTTTTTTGTACTGCAGCTCTGTTCTCTCTACATCTAGTGCCTGTATTAACTTGGAAAGGCTCTGAATTTCATTGAGAGTGGGTATCCTTGGGTAATCTTCTGCCGAGAGAGGAGAATTACTCGACAAACCAAAAGCACTGGCTGCCACATGCTACCAACTGGCTTGCTCTCTTTCCCCCCCCCCCCCCCCCCCCCCCCACCAGGCCAAGACACCCGAGGTCTTCTACATCTGGGTGACCAAGCTGTGTGCGCACCGTGTCTTCAAGAAGAACGAGGCGGTGCGTCTCCATGCGGACGTCCTCGCGGCGCTCTCGAACGGCAATGCGCCCCTGCCCAGTATGGCTAGCCTGGCGCAGAGCAATGGAAGTGTCCCGGGCAGGGTGAGTTTATCAGGGGGCACAGACCGGCCTGCCTCTTGGACCACATGCTACATTCTAGTGCTGGACAGTCAGGTTTCATGCAATACAGACTTGGTTCTAATCCAGGCAAGATTGGTACCAAAAATAGAGCGTAGAGTTATTAGTTGTTGAGGTTTTGCATATCGCTCCTGATACTCGGGTCTCCAGTTCATACTTCCAGATAACTTTTGATCTCTTACTTCCCCTACCCACCCCAGAGGTGAGGGGACAGTTCTGTCTTCCTCCATTTCTTTAGATTACTCCTTGTCTGACCTGTTTTTTTTTTTTGGAGCGTTTAAAGTGAGCTGCAAGCCCTTGTTACAAATCGAGCCTGGTGAAAGAATGCCGACAATGCCCTGTACTCCCCTGCCTGTGCTTCCAATGTCTTGTCCTCTCTTCTGCAGCCACTCCACCCTCAGTACCAGGCCCACGCGGCGCGGATCCAGCAGGGGGTGAATTCTGTGCCCCCTGGCGTGGACTTGAAGGTCAGCACCTGGCTGCAGCAGGCCCAGGACCCTGAATGCTGCTCTCAAGGTATGGTACTGGTTGATTCATGCCTGTTTAATCCAAAGCTAAGACCACCTTAGACTACAGGGATGTCCATGTTGTAGACTGGGTCACATGGTGACCAAGCAGTCAGTGATGGGTTTTCCTGATCCATTCATTTCCTTCGCTTTTGGAGCCGATGGCAAGATCAAACCCTTATTCATCCTGATGTGTGTAAAGGAATGGAAAAGCTGTTCAGTCTCAGACTTTAACTTTATTTCAATGGCACGTGTCTTCTATTGCATGAGGTTTGTAACCTGATCCCAGGCCTGTCTTCCTGAATGATGAGTGGTTTGGTCCTGGGTGCTCTTCAGGGCCCAGGCTGTTGCTGGGCAGGCAGACTGCACCTCTGTTAAAAAACATCGCCAGTCTGGCTCTAAACTCTGGCGTTTGTCCTCAGAGCTGGCCCAGTGTCAGGCGGACCTTGCGCAGCTGAGCCAACTGATCCAGAAGCTGGAGTCCCTGCCGCAGTCCCAGCCCATCTTTGAAAACGGTTACTGCACAGCTGGCAGCCAGGTGAGCTCCAGAAGGGAGTTTCAATAGAATAGTCGCACATCTCGAATAATATGGGAGTGGGTTTTCATCAGCTGCATTTAGTGTTAAACATCCCAGATTTATTTGTACGTTCCTTAATTCCCTGAGGGAGTGTGGAACAAACTCAGTTGTTGAACAAGTTCCCTGACTTCTTTCAGGAAACGACCGGATGAGATCCTTGGATCAATTAGCTCCTGCCTACAAAATGGGCAAGAAGGGCTGACAGATTTCAAACGAGAAGGTGCCATTCTTGAGTCTGACTCTGTTTCATTCCTTATCAGTACAACACGCTGGAGAAGGCCAGGAAAAAATCCACCAAGATCTTGGGAAATTCCCGCAGCCTTTCCAGAGTGGAAGCCCTGAACATGGTGAGAGACACAGTAAGGCGTGTGGTTCTTCTTCAGCTGCTTCCACAAATGTCCTGGGGAATAGGTCACATTTGCCCAGAGACGTCTCGTCAAGATTCAGGTATTGATGACCTGACAGACGAGCTCAGAAACATCTCTATAAAAAGAGTAACGCACAGTGTTCCATCTCTTTTTCTCTCTGTACAGGGGTTGGAACGTGCTGCTCTGTTGGGGGTTGGACTGTGGTCCCTCACTCTCTCTGCTCTTTCCTTTCCCACAGTATCCCAGTGACCGCCTCAATGCCTCGGTGCCCAGCATCCCAGACTTCGTCCGCTCCCAGGCTCCTGCCTCTCTCCCCTACCCCCAGAGCACCAAGCTCCAGCGGGAGATCTGCGCCCTCTCCTATCGAGGTAAGGGGATCAAGGCCGGCCGGTGCCCACTGGGCCATGTGGGTCGAGAGCTGGGTTCTGTTTCCTGTTGGCTAGCATCCTTGGGACTCCTCGGCCGTTTCGCAGCCGGGTGCTCTATCCGGGCCCCGCGCTGAACGTGACTTGCTGTGTGTCACTGAGATCGGGCTGTAGAGGATTAGTCCATCTTAGCTTTTGGGTGAGGCATCCATACAATTGATAAGTTGTCTACTAGGACAAGGAGGGATCAGCTCTCCTTCTGTGCTGTTTGCACGGTTGGTCTAATCTACCCTTTTTCTTATCTATATGTTAACTTTTATAAAAGCTGCTGGTTTGTATTTGCGAAGAGATCCGAGAGCCACTGCTCTCTAGACCCTTCTTACTGCAAATTCTGTCCTACTTTTTTTTTTACAACCTGCAAAGTTTAAAAGTGCCTTCATTCGCCCACCTCCGCGGCTAAAACTGGGGCATCAGTGACCCTCTCTCTGTCCTCCAGTCCACGCCTCCCTGAAGAACATTTTTGGGATGTTGAGCGTGGAGCGCGAGAGGCTGCAACAGGCCTGGACCGGCCCAGATCTCCGCCAGTCCACCTCTGCCCAGCTGGCCACGCTGTGCACCACGCTGTCCGAGGTGAGAGGAGTGCGCAAGTGAGTCCCTGCGACTCACGATTCAAAGCGAAGGGCAAATTTCACAGGGCACTGCACTGCAACATGCCAGGCTGTGGGGAGGCATGGGCATGAATAGGGTTGCAGTAGCTATGCCCTGGCAGTAGTTACTGTGAGAAAGGGGTTATGACAGAGTGCATGGAATTCAGCCAGTTTACAAATGATCCAGGGGTAAAGGAGTTTCCAATATGTACATTGGAGTTCTTATTCACGCCAATCTCTCAGGACATGCACAGTACAGCAGACAATACCGCACAAAGTAGACAGTACATTACAAAATGATATATATTAAATGGTAATGACCAGAACAATATATGTTGTAGAGAACAATAACATAATATAACGCAACATCACTTGATTAGCCCTATACAGTTTCTTGCATTAGGAATTTCTTTTCGCATACCCCAGCTTGCTCTCTATGAGACACACAGACAGGGAGAGAAGCCTGGGGTCAGAGCGCAGGGTCAGCCATTGTACAGCACCCCTGGAGCAGGTGGGGTTAAGGGCCTTGCTCAGAGGCCCAGCAGAGTAGGATTTCTCTGCCGGCTGCGGGATTTGAATCGGCAACCTTCCAGCCACAGGCGCAGATCCTGAGCCACAGAGCCACCACTTCGTCCCTAATAAATGTGGTAGTGGGGGGAAAAAAACACGGTAGTGCAGAGGTGCACTGAGTTCTGAGGCATTACAGTTAACAGTTTGATATGTGCTACCATAGGTTAGACGCTTTCCTTAATAGTAGTGGTCTGTCCCTTAATGGTGTGATCCCATTTGCTTGAGTGCAGGGGGTAGGTCCAATGACCTTCTTGAGCTGCTCTCCCAAGAAGCCCTGCAAAATCCTCACCTGTAGTAAAGAGATTATCCCCTTTTCTGTCCTGAGTGCACGGACAAGCCTGGTCTCACCCTAGCAGCCTCTGGGGGATCACAAGGTGTTGGGTTTGAGTGTAGGCTCTTTTACTACAGTCTGAAAAGGCTCACAGCGTGATAAAAGCCCATAATTGTTTCTTAAAGCTGATAAAAGAAACAAATGAGGGTTTCAGTGACGAATGAGAGCTCTGGTAGAGTCACACCTCTCTGTCGCTGGCTGTCACCCTGTCTCTTGATTGCTGCTAAGAGAAACGGGTTGGGGCGGTTCAGCGACGATCCTGGGAATGTACCCAGGGTGCAGTAACTGTCGGGATTCGCCACTCAGGGTGGCTTGTTCTCCGTCCCATGAAAACAATTCTGAGTGCAGCTTCCTGTAAAGGTCATACATTTCGTTGATGAACCCGAGTAGAAATTTCCATGTTTTCTGGAATTTTCTTCGCGCCTGAATTCCAGACTTAAAATAATGGTCAGTGTATTTTGGATCTAGACCCTACCTACTTAAACAACCTCCCAAAGCTTTAGTCAATATTGACTTTGGGCTGCCCTGGAGCTTGTCGAGCTATTCACAGTTGTATATTTCTATATAATTAGATTTAATTTGTTCAGTCATAATGGGAAGATTAGCATAAAATCAGAAGGGGCTTTGAATACTTCAGATTTAATGTAAGTTTTCAAAATCTCCTTCTAGACAAAATAGTACTTCACTCTTTTGCTCTCCCATTCACAACCAAATTAGGATAGAATAGGCAGCAGTAAAGATAATAGGCTCACTGTGGAATAGCAGTTAGGGCTCTGGGCTTGTGACACAAGGGTGAGGAATAGTACCATAGGACCTTACTCAAAGGAACTGCACTCTGCTTGCTCCAGTGAGATTTCCATTTGTATAAAGGGGTATGAGAGCAAGTCACTTGGGATAAAAACACCTTCGGGATAAATGGATCATTTTCTCTAGTGGTCTGGGATGCTTGGTAGTGGGCTTACATGCCCATTTCCGTCCTAGAGTTCTTGCTTCCTGCTTTGGGGTAGTACATGCGTCACTGCGTCGCCGAAAATGGCTGACTTCCCTTGCCACTCTCTCTCCCCAGCTGGAGATGCAGTCTCGCCTGACCCGAGTCCACTCCCTGTCCCTGTCCTCCGATTCCACAGAGGAGTCTTTCCGAACCGTGAACCAGGTGCGTCTCCCACGATCCTGCTCTTCCCTATTCCATTTCTCCATCCCCCTTCTTTTTCCTCTTCATCCGACTGGTCTCTCTTCATGCCCTCTGATCTCCAGCCGCCCCCGTCCGTGGCGGGTCAGAGGATGTCCGTCGCCAGCACGCCCTCCATCTCCGAGTCCTACGCCGAGTACTTTGACGCCAGCGACGTCGTCGTGTGCAGGAGCTCCTCGGAGAACGAGGCCTCGGATGACTCCTGCCTGAGCGACGTCACCACCAGCAACTCGGATCCCGAGGAAGGCCACAGTAAGTCCCGATGGGAACTGGGCTGAGAGATTAAGGGGGGGAGCTGCTTCCCAAAGCACACTTGCTTCTCTTCACTTTGCCATGAGCTCACCTCGGCTACCTAGCTAAGAAATCTGGCAGCATGCATAGATAATGCTTTGTGTTGACGAGAGCTTGGCCAGCGAGCTGATCCCACCAAGCCTCTAAGGTGCTTGGCCATTGTCCGAGCCCTTGAGCAATGAAGTAGATTTGGAGTCATCCACTGCATGCTCCCCGTCTCTGGCGCCAGCACCAAGCAAGACTGCTAGGCTGGTGGGAAGGGGCTTCTCGTCTCTAAAGTATTCGGCTCTTCTCTCTGCAGTCACTCGGAACTACAGAGCCAGCCTCTCCGGCGCCCACGTTGTGGCCACCAAGTTTGCCGCCAAAGTCGCCGGCCGCCGTACCTCCTTGCCCGCTCCCTGTCCCAGCAACAGCCACGTGGGCCTGTGGAACATCCTGTACAACAACATCGGGAAGGACCTGTCGCGGGTGTCCATGCCGGTGGTGCTGAACGAGCCGCTGTGCTTCCTGCAGCGGCTGTGCGAGGAGCTGGAGTACTGCGAGCTGCTGGACACGGCCAACCGCACCGACGACCCCTACGAGAGGATGGCAAGTGTCCCGTTTTCCAGAAGTGCGCCGCTGGGGCGAGGGCGGGGGCGCCAGCTTTCTACAAAAAGCCTATCCCACACTCTTAAGAAAAAGTGGGATAATCTGACACTGTGGTGAAGACCCCTTCCCTCCTTTGAGTTCTTGCACAATTGCTTTGAAACTGTCCTGTGGGTCAGAGCTCAAACTCAACTAGAGCCTTTCTTCTGTACTTGAGAAACTCCACTGCCTGATGTGGCAAGAAGGTCATTACCTCCGTGACTGATGGACCAAATACGCCCGTGAGGTTTCTATTTGAGGGCGGGTGCAAATAGTACTGAGGCTTCCTAGTTGAGTACTGGTGCTCTGGGGTTTCCACTGCATTGAGGTGAACAACCACATGCTGCAGTACCTCTGCGTTCAGAAGACTGAGCAATAAGCCTTTCCAACCCCACACAACCGCCTGGTTTGAGAAGTGCATTGCAGAAGTTGTTGCCTTACTTGCAGGGTTGTTCTTTGTTTCCAGACCACAGCAGGTCTGTCCTAGTAAGAGTTTAGAGAAATGTGGTGATGTTCCCTTTTTGTGATATTTCTGAGCACTGTCCGTCTCGTTCGCAGGTGTACGTTGCGGCCTTCGCCATCTCGGCCTATTTCTTCGGTCGCCACCGCAACCGCTACAAGCCCTTCAACCCCGTCCTGGGCGAGACGTACGAGTGCGTCCGTGACGACAAGGGCTTCCGCTACATCAGCGAGCAGGTACGGTGCCACCTCCCACTGTCCCGGTCAAAACAGGGCTTCCTGTTAATATGAGCTGCCAAGATGGGCGGGAAACTGTAAACCATAGCGAGTCTGGGATTGCCTGACCTGGCTTTGTGCAGGGCCTGATGTAGATGCTCAGGGAGCAAGCTTGTAGTGATTCAGCAGTGGAAGTCGGGGAGGGGTAGAACTTGAGGTGTAAGACTCACTGCAGTCGCACTTGTTTCTGTCCCTTAATGTGCGTAACACTGCAGCAGGGGCCTGCAGCCTCACTGTCTGTTCTTCTGAGATGATCCTTGACCTTCTCTCACCTCCAGTCTTTTGTCCCCCCCCCCCCCCCCCCCCAGGTCAGTCACCATCCTCCCATCTCCGCCTGCCATGCCGAGTCTGAGAACTTCACTTTCTGGCAGGGTACGTATTCTCTCCTTCTCCCAGTTTGACCTTCATTTCGAGTTCCACTCGGCCCCAGATGGGCCAAGACTCCCACGAAGGGTCGTTTTAAATGCACCTCGTCTCTCTCTCTCCGCCTCTCTGCAGATCAGCGATGGAAAAACAAGTTCTGGGGCAAATCGGTGGAAGTCATTCCTGTGGGAATGGTGAACGTGACGCTCCCAAGGTGAGTGAGTGGTGAAGTGCTTTTAAAACCCTTTACCCAGAGGGTGGTCTGGAACAAGCCTTGTGGTTGAAGCCGATATCCTGACTTCTTTCATAAAACAGCCGGATAAAACCCTGGGATCAATTGCAATCTGATTACCCAACAAGCTAGGGTTGGGTGGCCTTTGCTTCCTCAGCCGTGTTTCGAGCTTAACTTCATTCCAGCCTCCGTGCGTTACCAGAGTCCGACTTGCCCACAGGTATGGCGACCATTACGAGTGGAACAAGGTGACGACCTGCATCCACAACATCCTGAGCCAGCAGCGCTGGCTGGAGCACTACGGGGAGATCCTCATCCGCAACACGCAGAGCGACGTCTGCACCTGCAAGATCACCTTCGTCAAGGTGAGGCCTCTCTCTGCAGGGTCACTGCAGAGAAGACCCAGCTTGAGCTTCGTTTGGGCCTGGGGGGGGGAGTTTACAGCTGCTTTTTTGTGTGTTGTGAAGGGGGGTGGGGGGGATCCTTTTAATACGGTAGGGTCCATTTGTAACACCCGAGTTAAAATTCCTCGAAGAACGTTAAATGATAAATCGTTATCTGTGCTTGTTGGATTTAACCCCAGCTGTTAATAAACTGCGTCGTAGCAGTTCTTCGGGTTTCAGCAGGTGCAGCAGTGTTTGTTGGGTGTTCGTTAAAGCTGGTTTTACTCGGGGAGGGGGGTGAGGCCAGGGTTTTCTCGCTTGTCAATGCAGTGGATTTGGTATGAACTGGCTCATTCCTTCCCTCCCCCCCACCAGTCACGGTACTGGAGCCCCGAGATCAACGAGGTGCAGGGCAGCGTGCTGGACGCAGCTGGCAACGTTGTCCACCGCTTCAGCGGGCTCTGGCACGAGGGCATCATCTGCGACACCCTGCCCACGCCCCAGTGCGTCTGGAAGCCATGTGAGTGTAGCGCCCGTCTGCCTTCTTTAGCTCGTCACCCCCGATTCCGGCTGGAGATCTGCTTTTCAGATTTGGTTTGAAAGTAAGCGTGTTGCACATTTCCCAGCAGCTGGTAAGCCAGTAGGTAAAAGCTCCCATGGAATGATGACACCCCAAGGCACACCAGAAGACCATTTTTTTTGCTATGTGAAGGGTGCACATATGCGCTTGATCAGTCACTGCATTTGTCTTGCATTTAAGAGGCAGCAGTGTTCAAATATGATACCACAGTGCAATAATGCTGCAAATCCTGCAACATCCCACTTCAGTTTTTCACCTGTGTGTGGTGAGGCAGGTGCATGTCTGATCACCATACCTTTTATTCTTCTGTACCCAACAGACCCTGTGCCTGCAGACTACTTCCAGTGTTACGGTTTTTCCCAGTATGCCCGGGAGCTGAATGAGCTGACCCCAGATCTTAGACCACTACTGCCCCCTACTGACACTCGTTTTCGGCCTGACCAGAGGTGAGAGACTGTGTGTATGCTCTGTGGGTGGCAGGACGGCAATCTGTGTTTGTTTGGGCCTGCATGAGACGGTGGAAGAAGGAGGATGCAGTCTGCACCTTCGAGCAGAGCAAACCCTGGCGTGTGTGCATGCGTGTCGCTTGGGAGATGTCGAGCTCTCATGCTGTTGCCGGTCCGTCTCGCAGGCTGCTGGAAGACGGCAAGGTGGACGAGGCTGAGAAGAAGAAGGACCAGGTGGAGCAGGTGCAGAGGGACCGGAGGAAGCTGATGGAGAAGAGGGGAGAGGCTCACATTCCGCGCTTCTTCAGGTTAGTCTTTATTTTCTTTCGCCCTCAACCCTCTCAACTTGAAAGGGGTCTGGGATGGGGTCCGTGTTCTTCTGTGGTCGCCGCCGGTCCCGTTCAGCTGCACCTCTGCAAGCGGAAGAGAATTCCTGTCACCGAAGTACAAGGACTGATCCCATGGGTCAGGAGACAGGAAGTGAGACCGGGGCCATGCACATGTGACTCGGGGCTTAGCACGAGGTTAAACATGCACGGGTAGATCAACACTGCGGAGGCACCTTCAGTTTTAAGACTGTTGCCCTCTGTGTTGGTTAAGGAAAAGCCTCTGGTCCTGGATATTCCCCCTGCGGAGGGAAAATGATCACAATCTTGAAATAAATGTCAAGGTTTAGAATTATGGGGTTTAACAGAGTAGGAATGAGGAAAGACACTGTTCCTGGAGGCAGCTGTCTGTTTGCTTAAATGATCGCTTTTTAAACCATGTAGGGAATGTAGGTGGAATGTAAAATGCCTAATTCTGGTCAGTTTATATAGATGTCAGATATGGTGGCCTGGGACTCCAGGCTGACTTCCTCCCCAGGCCAGTGTAAAACAGCATCACTTCAACTCTGAGGGATTGTGGGACGTCCAACAACTTCTAAAGCCTTCTTTCCCTTAAAAATCGTCTGCAGGAAGTCGGTGGACAGCAGCGGAAAGGAGGTCTGGATAAGCAATGGAACGTACTGGAAAATCCGTCAGGAGCCTGGGTTCGCGCACACGGACAATCTGGACCTGTGGTGAAAGAGGCCGCCGGCGGGGAGCCATCCAGACTGAACGCCGGACCACTTGAGGACCCTGCAAAGACTCTTGTATTATAGGAATATTTAAAAAGAATCACATTTGTAAGGATATGGATTTCCTTGTGTAAAAATCGTCTTTTTTTTTGAGGGGAGGGGGGGGTAAGGAATCAGATTTTCTCCTGCTGCACTGATGAAGAGCTCTGGACCTCCTTGGAGCAGGAAGAGTGCGACCCTCTCCTACCTCCCCGCTCCTTTCCCGGGGGAGAAATGAAAGATCCTCTTGGTTCTTGGATCTTCCCGGATTTTCCCCTCCAACATCTGCCTTTCTGACGCTGCTCAGGTGCCGCCATCGGACAAGGAGACATTCCCATGATGCCCGAGCCAGGCGCGCCACTCGGCGATCTTGAGCAGAGCAGGAGGTCTCGGGATTTGGGGGGTATGGGGGGGGGGGCCCGTTTCTCATGGCTCAAGTCATCTGCCAACTGCCCTAGCTATTCCAGCCATGATGGTGCATTGATAAGACAAACTGGACATGTCTGTACCTTTTAAAAAGCAATTTTAGTAGGGTTTTTACATAGGGAGCATTTTAAGATTACTGGTAGCAATGCCTTTTGAGTGTTTTTATGTTTTAGTTATCTTGCACCTGTATTAGTTTTGCTGTAGGAAGGACTGAATGTAATATATTAGTTTCCTAAGACCTATCTAAAGCAGGGCTGAGAATAATGCCCTGTGCTAGTTAAACTGTAGAGTACTTTTTCAAGGGCGAAGTTCATCGCCAAGGAATCTCCGCACTGCACAGCTGGGAGGTGGTAGCAAACAAGTCTAAGAATGTCTTTGTGACCAAAACCTATCCTCTGGAACAGCTGAAGGGTCCAGAATAGTCACCTGCGTTCCTAGGACAGACTTGACTATACTGATCTAACGCAGATGGCTTAAGAAATGATTTTAGTCGCATTTAAATAGTGCTTTGCATTTCTCTGACGGCTGCAATATGTTCTAATGGGAGTTTCTCCATACAGAAGCAGTGATTACTTCATCTATAGGGCCTAGTTTTGAGAATGCCCTGATCAGCTAATCTGAGTTCTTGATGTGTGCGAAGACATTTTTTTAAGGGTACCTGAGCAGTTAGGCTGGTGTGCAGTCGTCTGGAAAAGTTATAATCTGCTGCTGTGTAAATCTGTAGCGTCTACACGTTTTTGAATTCCTTTGTCCGCTGTGGTTTAACTTTTGAATGTGTGTACAGCAGAATTCCACAAGAGGGCACCAGATAATCTATTAAAAATGACACTTACCCCAAGCTCACTCACGTTTCGTTTGTTTTGTTTAGGCATTTGACGAGGTTAGGATTTGTGTGCGAATTAGAGGAGACCAGCACTTTCAACCCTACACAGACCACTTTTTCACCTTATTAAAATAAATTGCTGTTTATTTTATTTTTTTATTAGGACGTATGGTTTGTCCCCAAATAAAGGTGTACCCCGGATCATTCATCGTTTTAATGCGCTGATTTTTTCTTTCATTTGTCCCAGAATATTCTCATGCACACCTCGAGGGAGATTAATATCCTCTCCTTTTACCGGTCAAACTCGGGTTCAGTGCTCATTTTCTCCCAGTTCACCAGGGGGCGCTCTTTTCCCATGTGCTCTGTCGGCTCAGGATTTTTTAGTACGTCAAAGTTTAGAAACTTTTTTTAAACTTTAATTCATTTTATTCAAGTTGTAGTGGAAGGAAACTTCATGTTCATGCTTTGACTTCTGGAAAACACTTGATTTCCACAGTAGAAAGCCTGTAGTGGCTGGTCTTGGACTAGAGTGTGCGCTGCTCTCGTGATGCAGCAACAATTGAAACAAAGCACTTGTCTTGCCAGTAGGTGGCTGGGAGGTGGGCCTGCTGGAAATCTGCATCCACACTGAGCTGTGCCTGTATGTGTCAGGGGGGGCTGCTGGAGCCCTGCTATTTGTCGCTGAACAGGTTCCCTCAGGTTAAAGCAGGATCTGGACAAGCCATGGCTCACCACACTCGATTCCCTGCAGCTCCACAGCCCCTGGCCATGGCCTGGCATTGCCACTGGGGCTGTGTGACTGTGAGGTTGGCATGAGGAGTGTGTGTCACTTTATAGGCTCCAGCCTGGCGTCATCAGCCCCAGTCCTCCCCTGGTCAGGTGGAGGAGTGTGGGATTGGATTATAGGAGAAACTTTAGGAAGGCCAGTCAGGACATGGGGGGCAGTGCCGGATTTCCCATTAGGCCTACAAAGGAGGGAAACATCAGTGACTAACGGAAAAACGAGCTGACAACTTGCTTGCGATCGGCTCTAGGTGCTCCAAATCATTAATCGTGCGCTCTCCAGCGGCTGCTCTAGAAACTCGAAGTCTCGAAGTGATGGTCACTGGACTCGCTCCATCAATCATGTGGTTTTGGCACTAGAAGAGTTTAAAGTGCATCATGTCAATCGTCATTCAATGGGCGTTGACCCCTCTTTTTGCAGATTTCAGAGTGAAAGGGCCGACGGACACCAGAATCCAGCCCTGGTGGGGGGGATCCCCGGGCCTGAACTGTGGCGTAGGACGGGGTTAAACTACCGTGACCCCCACACTTGCACTCTTTTCTATAGGGCTGCTTTGTGTGCTTGTTTCCTGCAGAAATTGGCGCAGGGCGATGCTGACGTAGCGGAGGCGAGACTCGGATCCCTCTGGCAGCCGAGCTGTGCTCGTCCCTTGCTCGGACGTAGGCCTGGGGCTGTCAGAAAGCCAGGGGGTGCCTGGGAATGGGAGGTTAGCGTGAGGCCCTGCTGGGCACGTCCGCTGCACCCAGGTATCTGCCGCTTCTCTCTCAGCTCCAGCTCCTGGCTCTGGATGCGCCCATCTTGGCTCCGCTCGTCCCCCGACGACTCCCGCGGCCCTGTGGACACCCTGCCAGCGGGTCACGCTCGGCAGGAGAGCGGCAGTGAGGGCCAGCGGGGCACCAGAGGACCAGGCCTGTGACCTCAGCCGGGCAGAGCGGGCTCGGGATGTTCCCGGTCGGGCTGGGCCAGGGAGGCCAGGAGGCTGCTCGCTCGCGCTGGCGATGGTAAGGAACAAAGCCAGGTGCTGGTGTGTGCGGGGGGGGGGCAGAGGAGGAGGGGATACTGCTAAAGGAGAGCTGTTCAAAAGACTTCAGTGTGAAGGAGCACCATAGGAAGTCCCTGGTGAAACTGCAAGGGGGCTCTTGTAGAATATAATTCAGTGCAGCCAGCCTAGACCCCATCTGCCTGCATGACAGGGGGAAAGACTTCGTCGTTGCTGGGGAATGTACACTCTGCTACAGTTTTTGGCCCCATCTAGCCTGTTCTATAGTAGATAACATCGGAGGATCTCATTCAGTTGTTTCTTGAAAGAAGCCAGGGTATCGGCTTCAACAGCACGGCGTGCTTGGCTTGATCCACGCTCCCTCAGCTCTTTGTGCAAGTCTTACTGTAGTCGATCCTCCTGTTACCTCTGATGCCTAGCGGAAGATGGTAGCAGCCTATTTTTATAACTTAAAATGCTACACGTGGTGGCGGTGTGGTGGCTCTGTGGCTAAGGATCTGTGCTTGTGGCTGGAAGGTTGCCGGTTCGCATCCCACGGCCGGCAGAGGAATCCTACTCTGTTGGGCCCCTGAGCAAGGCCCTTAACCCCAACTGCTCCAGGGGCGCTGTATAAATGGCTGACCCAGTGCTCTGACCCCAAGTTTCTCTCCCTGCCTGTGTCTCGTGGAGAGCAAGCTGGGGAGTGTGAAAAGACAATTTCCTAATACAAGAAATTGTGTATGGCCGATAAAGTGATTTTTATTTCTTATCTAAATGTCTTGATCAAGTAAAATCTTTTATTATGTTGCCAAGGAGAGGCAAAGGTCTGGGAGTGTGACGAAACAGGATTCAGTTGCACTCAGAGGCTGTCCAAGGATTTGAAAAAGTCTCTTAGATGGGATCCAGCCAGCAGTGGCCCGTACATTTACGGAGGCAACACGTCGAGGAATTGTTCCTCCTGCTGCACGGGTCAGCTTGTGAAACTCGGTGCTTGTTTTCCTGCTGGTCCGCGGCCCGCCCTTGTGATAAACGCCTCCGGCACAGCTGCTGGAAACGGATCCTCTCTGCCCATTGAGGAATCCCTGGCTCTGAGCCACACTTGTGAGAGAGTCTCCCTGCCTGCCAAGAGCTGCTGCAGTGAGGCCCCTTCTCTCAGAGCCTCTGTGAAGGGGACAGGCCGTGTTTTCAGCAAGATCATCTTGAGTTGCACAACAGCCACAGCCCTGGTAAACAGCACGCTGGCGGCCAAATAAGGCGTCTATTCATGGAAAACCTTTCCTGCCTGCTGCTATCGTAAGTGGGCTGGAAGTGTCGCTGTGACGTCACCCTGCCAGAGTCCCGAGTGCGTTTGAGCCCCCTGTGTCAGGGGACCTGGTCTTGTGTCAGAGACAGCGGGTGCAATGTGGCGTCCGAGAACGAGCCGCACTCTGCTGTTGATGGCAGATTTCAGGATTGACGCCACCAGAGGGAGACTCATCGACGAGCTATTACATGCTCTTGTTTTCCCCGAGCTGGAGGCTGCTGGACAGGAAAGTCTAGGCAGGTCACAGCGTGCTAGAGCTTCCTGTTTTGCATCTGTCCCATCCTTGAACCATTTGCCAAAATCACCAGGGCATGACGTACCAGATTCACACACGTTTGCACATGACTTTTCTATGGACAAGGCGTAGAAGTGCAGTCAAAACTGAGAGCAGGAGGCCTTGTGGGTATCTGAAAAAAGCTGCCCAGCCATGTCTTTGAAACCGGTTTCCAGACGTCTTTTTAGAAACTGTTTAAGATTGATATCATAAGCGGTTTGGTAGTTTAGTGGGCAGAATGGACTTCTCACACTTCTAACTCTTCTTAGATACGCTGGTCAAACATGAAACTGACCTCAGACGGGAGTCAATAAGTAGCTTATTCATTGTGGGAAAAGTGTCTCTAAGACGGTCTTTGAGGTTCCAGTGTGGAAAGAGCAGCAGCAGCAGGGCTGTGACACTCTTGATGTGCCGTCTGGTGTGCATTGGCCAAGGCTCTGGTTAGTAAACGTGTTTTCCACCCTCCTGTTGTGTTGAAAATCCAGTCGGATGACAGAGCGAGGCTGGGTTAGCCTGTCTGAAGCAGCTGAGCACCACCACGGTCGGGTACTGGTACTGGTACTGGTACTGATCCCGCACTGTCCCTTTCCACCCAGAGCCTGGTGGTCTTGCTCTCACACCCACCTTCCAAAGCAGGCCTGTCGATCGGGGGTGGGGGCAGTCTGCCTGTCCTGAAATAGTTTTGGGGGTTCATACGGCTCTGTCGCTACAGCAGAGATGGTGAACCCCCCGGATAAAACCGATGGCCTGGCTAGCTAGGTCGGGAGTTAGGGCTGTGACGTGTGTGCCCTTGATTGAGGCACTTCACCCCACTTGTTCCTGTTCACCCAGAGGCATAAATGGGTACCAGCTGGCTGGAAGCAACCCTTTGACATACTAGGGTCCCATCCAATAGAAGAAGCCTCAGTCCTTTTTACATTACAGAAACCGTGTTTGACTTGAGCCTGACGAGGCACCAGCCTCCAGCGTGATGCTGCTGTTTTATCACTGAGCCTTGTTTGAGCAAGTGAAGACGAGGTGGGCCAGAGCTCTAAAAGGTTCCTGCTGCAGCTCCTGGTCATCCTTCTTTTATCAGAAACAGGAGTGATGCAGAGGAGAGGATGTCTCCGTGGTTGTTGATGTTGTTGTGATGTTGCTGTTTAAACCTGGACACTGCAGGACAGTGGCCAGGTGCAGGGGGGGGGTGCATGTTGTGCTTTTCTCTCCTCAGGAAACCAGTTAGAACGTGTGACCCAGTGTTGACCGTGAGACGACCTCTGCGCCCACTTGGCAGCGAGCTCTTGCGGTGGTGCTACTGGGACATAGAGGGCGTAGTGGAGCCACTTTTCAGATTGCTTTGTATTGCTATCAGTCACAGCAACCACAGAGCAGGGATGGGAAGTGGCAGGGTGATGCAGCGCTGAAGAAATACGGGACTACAGATCAGTAGGATGGGCAGCTGGGACAAATGAGTGGAGGGATCAATAGAAGTGATGAGGTACCCTTCCAAGCTTCAGTTGCACAGCACTGTCACGCCCTGTCTGTGCTACACCAGCCTGGCAACTTTCCAGAAGGAGGAACTCTGGGATTTCAGCCCAGAGACCTTGGGTTTTTCATTAACTAGAGCTGGGACTCAAAGGCTGGGGTGAGTCCTGTTCTCTGGGGGACTTGATTGAGCAAAGCTTGTGCTATTTTTCTGCAGTTCTCCATGCATTCTATCCCTTTATCTCTCCCGTACGTACAACACCAGATGGAGACGCACAAACGTTAAGCAGAACGCTCATGCTAAGATTTATAGGGTGAACTACACTATCAACAACAGCTTCTGGTCATCCGGATCTATGCTAACACCTCAGTTTTAGGTTTCATCCTAACAACAGACTATAATGAAGTTTCAGATTTGATTTGATGTGAAAGGCACTCAGAAATGTTGAATGTTTGGATTCCTATGGAGAAGTCAGATATGCATGTGATTTGGAAGTCAAGCTCCAGTTTTCCAAACTCTGTTTACTGCAGTGTGCACAGACCTGGACTTGCGATTGACTTGGATTTCGTCCAGCTTTGACAATGTGGCAGGGTAGCTTGTTCCAGACTCCCCACAACCCCTTTGTATTAAAAAGTGCCACCTGTTTTAGGTTTAAATGTATTTCTGCCTCATTTCAGCTTGTTTTGAGTTTCTCATTGAAAGGCATTAGTGTGCCATTGTTTCTGAGAACATTAATCAGCAGGTGTGTGCGTTAACTTGAGAAATGCCTCATCAAAGGAAAAAAAGAAGCTGTGTCAGAGATGATCAACAGGAGTAAGACGAGGACATTTTCTGCAGGTTGGGAAATAACCAGACCTGGTTCAAAGTACATTGGACTGGAGGGGTGCTGAACTTGAAGCGATTGGCAGGGTGGTGTGTGGGGAAACAGTTCAAAGGCCCCAAAAGCACTGTTTTCTTTGGCTGTGGTAGAATTAGAAACTCATCTACTGCCTCCCACGCCTGACCTGTCCTTACCTTCTGAGTATTGCTGAATTGATCTTTGTCACATTTCACTGCGTCAAAAACACGACTAGTTTCAGCTCACGCGGCGTGTATCTGGCTGGCTGGTAAAGGTATCTTTATCTTTACCTTGGATAAAGACAGGAAATGTGTAAAAGTTTATTCCATGCTGAAGAAGGCTCCACAGCCGAAACGTTGTCTCTTCTCTTTACAACGTACACAAGTTGGCGCAGCTACCTACTGGAAATGTATAAAGGTGTACATACAGCACGGCTGCATCGGTGTTAAAAATGGCTAAAGTCCTGCTTTATAAGAGCTGCAGGTTATTAGTTGCTACTAGATTACCATCTTGTAACCTGATTCTGTGATGTCTCGGCAGTTAGGCGGCCTGGTCTGTGGCCAAGGCTGGTGGACTTGCAGGCAAAACCAGTCTGACGCAGCAGCACCCAGCTTTCAATTCCGGAAACAGTGCCGATCGGCCCATAGGTGGTGCCATTCTCTCCGAACCAGAATTTTCAAATCGGTCAGCGGCGCTAAGCAGAAAATAACTCCACACTTTTCTTTCCAATGTATTTCTTTATTAGCTTATGGTCTTCTATAGGTATTTCCCCCCCCCCCACTTCAAACATCCATTACAAAAATATGAAATTTCAAAATATACATTAAAAGTGAAATGAGAACCTCATTAAAAAAAAAAGGCTCTAGCAATCTGGGACCGACGCTGGCTCTTACAACAGGGTCTCCTCCAGCTCCAGAACACACCTCTCTCTCAAACACAGCAGGGTGTGGAATGAAAGGACATAGCAGAATAAAGACGAATGAAACCACATTTATTAAAGCTTGTTTGTGTGAAGCAGCTTGCGGGTGTTGGGTTATAGAGCCTCTTTTTTAAGTATTTGAGCAAAAATGGCCCCACTTCTTTGCTAAGAAACAAGCTGAAGCTCCTTTACTTTCTAAGGGCCTGTCCCCATGTTACCCTACTGCACAATAGTTCATTGTACATGCTTTAAATCAATCTCCATTGTATGCCAGCCCGCAAAAGGGATTTGTGTGCTAAGCCAATAAAGTTACCATTAGACTTGCCTTACACACCTAGGGACACACACCATAAAGGAAGTGTAATTTACTTCAGCTAACACCCAGACACAAGGTGGCAGTTGTCAAGCCTAGTGGCTGTTTGATTACTGTCTCCCCCACCTCCAATCCAAACTGCAAGAACTCCAGCTGGCACAACGACCACAGGAGAGGGGAGTGGAACTGCTGTGAAACTTTCAGGCAACTGTGCATAAGAAGCCCCCATTTACAGAAGAGCAAGGTCCCTGCTACAACCCTATCTGAAATCTGGAATAGCATCGATCAGTACACTTCCATCAGGAAGGTTAAAATGCCCCAGAACTGAATATTTAGCACTCTGTTAATTTGCTCACGATTATTTCCAAGCACACTCACTTCTAAAAACAAAAAAGAATTGCATTGATAATAGACTTGGGACTCTGGAACAGCTTAGGCTGCACCCAGAAAAGTCTATTGAATAACCAACAATCTCAAACACCTTGTGAAACAGATTTTACAACAGTGGAGATTCAATACTGGCAATCAAACACCTGTGCAGAACATAATTCCATGTAAAGTCCACAAGTGTTGTAGCTTTAGAAATCAATACCACGACCTATGGCAACTCAGGTCACGTGCTGGTGTGGCAGTAAGCTGGGGTTTGCATTGCAGGAGGAAAGCCCGTTCAGTTTCTGGTCACACTACGAGCTGAACTGGCACCACTTCCAGACACAGAGGGAGCGGAGGTGATGGATATTCTACACAACTGACCTCAAACCCTCAATCTGCCTGCTCTCCTGCTAATTCCAGAAAAGGACTGGAACACTGAAGGGTAGGCACCAGCTGGGCTTAAACCCCTGGGCCTCATGGTAAGTGTGACTTGGTTTCCAACACCACCACACCAGAGGTGACTTCTTTGGCTGCATTTTACAGTACATTCCGAGAATTACAGCACGACAAGGCAACCGGATCTCCCTTTTGAAACAAACAAACAAAATCTTTACTCGGAAACCCAAGCCCAGAGCTGATAAAAAGACAAAATGCTAAAACCTAAAAACTACAGATCATTGCAGAAATAAAACATCTTTTGGGCTTCATTCAGGTAAAACGCGGGATGGCAAGGCGGAGCCTGTCTGGGTCAGACTCCTTCCTCTGCCTCCGCGAGAGCTGAGCTGTGGTCCGCTCACACAGACGCCGACCCCCGTCCTCCCCAAAACCGGCTTGAGCGCGGATCCCATAGGGTCCGAAACGCTCCCACGACAGGCCAACGTCCGCCGGCCTTCGGCACTTTCTGGCTGCTGGCGTTCAGACGTTCACTACCCACCGCCTCTCCGAAGCAGCACAGACAGAACCGCAGAGCGGAACAGCCACCCTGCCCGTCCCTGCACTGCTCGCGCAAGGTAACACGAAGGCTTTAACTCAAAGCTCTGCTTAGATTAAAAAAACAAAACATTAATAAAATGATCCCTCAGCTCTGGGGAAATTAAAAATGCCAGTTGTTGACATGTAACGATAAGCGAACAGTTTGCTGTCCCGTTTTTAACTTCGGCTTTGACAAATGTCTTCGTTCTTTCTAGCGGTAGGTTTGTTCCTTGTGAATGTGCGGCCTTCTAAGCTACTGTGTGATTTCCTATTAGGTCAGCCAGTCAGGAGGGCCGCACAGTGACTTTGGAGATTGGTCTCTTCCAACCGTCAGGAGTGGTAGGCTCCGTTTACTTCCTGGGTGAGAGTTCAGTTGTCAAGGTGACGGGTATGTTGGTGCCACGCTATGCTCTTGCTCTCTGCCCTCACTTTGCTGCCCTATTGCCAGCCAGGTTGAGGGGCTCCTTGCTGGGTATACACCAGTCATCTGCTTCCAGGCTCACTTTGTAGTGTCTCCAGGCGGATTTATTGTAGACGGGCAGCTTCTCTATGGAGTCTGTCGACAGGGCCTGGTGGAAAACAGGGAAGCAGCAGATGTAATGTAACTTCCACAGATTTCACAGGGAGAAATAACAGACAACACCAGTACTGCAGTAACTACAGATCACAATCTCTTCCAAAACTGGCACTCCTCCATGGTACACCCTAGGTCAACTGACTGAACAGATCCTGAACTGACAGAACAGCCCCCTTGTACATGAAACGTCACAAGACAGAGCCCTGGCAATTCATCCACTCCCAAGCAGTGTAACACTAGAAGTAGAGCCAGGCACTCCTATGTTTGTGCTTGCTCTGTTTCATGCTAAGTGTTGTGCTGCGTTTGCATTTCTCAACTTCTCGAGACCTCGGCTTCTTCGTTCGGAAGTGTTCCTTAACCTATCAGATGTCCCCCACCCCCCCCCCCAGCTCCGGGATTCAAAGTCCGGCAACGGAATTTACCTTCAAATAGATGACGGCGTCTGTGCCGTAACCCTCCATCGAATAGAGCTGCAGGTCCCCCTGGAAGTACTGCGCGTAGAGGCGGGAGATGGGGAGCCCGTATCCGAATCCGGCCTGCGGACAGACAGAGGGATCAGGCATCTGGCACCCACTAGGATCAACTCCTTCGATGGAAGCCCAGCTGAAAGAGCCAGTGATCTGCACCGATATTCTAAACCTCGCCAGAGGGTCAGAACAGCCTTTCACTGATCGAGGCTTGGAGAGGGACTCTAAAAACCTCCTGGGACTGGCGTCTGCATGACCGTGTGCTCCAGCAGGTAGGTGTGTGCGAGTGTGGGTGCACAAGCAGACACTGGGTCCTCCCCAGAGCGCTCCGTGATCAATCGTACGGATAGAAACGCCTCACAGCACAGCACTCAGTCACATGACAGAAGTTCCACTCCAGTGACATGCAAGTCAACAGCGGCGCATTTACGCAGGCTGACATGGAGTTGACAGAAGCTTGGATGCTGCTTGTCCCACCTCATCACTTCCATTTGCCCAAGGACCTACAGCTTGTGAAAACTCGAGGGGAACTGCTGGGCTCAACCCCAATTTCTGCTGTAGCCCAGAGGGGACAGACCAAATGCTGTGATGCACGGTGGACAAAAAAAAAAATAATAAACTCACCAGCGGGGGGCGCTGAGAGCTGATCTGCGGGGTGGGGGCAGTGGAGTACATGTAGCTGAACAGCCGCTCGATCTTCCTGAGGGGAACGCCGCCCCCTCTGTCGCTCATCTGCAGAGAGAAAGATCAATGAGGCGGGGGTGAGAAAGTGGGTCTTAAGCAGTCCAGGAGGCATCGCCCTGCCTGGCAGATCTGCAACATGACGGAAACATACTTCCCATGATCCCTTGCTCCCCCCCCCCCCCCAGGGCCCGACCCTGACCCCATGATTCCCTGTGCCCCCCTGGGGCTTGACCCTACCCACAATTCCCTGCTCCCCCAGAGCTGGAGGCTTCTTGACCGAGCTGCCGTTTGCTCATGCACAGGCCTGCCCAGTGACGCCGGCCACTCGCACCCAGTTTCACCAGGGTTCCACTCTTCCAACAACCTTGTCTAACCCCGGGTGCCTCTCTGCACTTGGTAATTTTCACCAAGAGTTTTGCAATAGAGCCACTGAAAAAAATATTCCAGCACAACGTCCCTTTTAACGTGTGAAACAAAACCACAGCATTCCAAACTTTTTGCACATCACCCAAGTTTCTGAAAAGCAGGTGGAGCTGCAAACATTTGGCTGACAACCCAGATCGCTGTAAAAAGCCGTGATGCCTGTCTCAATGGAAAGAGAATACTGATAACATCAAGCCCTATGCCTTGAAACCTGTCTGATCGTTAACTGGACTCCCAGCACCACTGTCAGACTGAAGGAGAGTTCTGTGTTTTTTAAAGGGCACCCTGGTTCCCAGCCATTGAGCACTGTGACCAAAGCATGGAGCAGATAAATGAAAGTGCAACAGTAAGATGTGGAAAGGTAGGATTGTTCAACTAACTGAGCAATTCACACTTCTGCAATCTGATACGATGTTCACAGACGACTGTCCTCGTTTCATGAACATCTATTGTACTGGTGCTCAATGCAGACAGTGCTACTCAAAACTCTGTACATAGCAGTAGGGCTACAGGACTGCGCCGAGCCAATCGGATTCAACAGCAGGTTGCACCTACCTTGATTGACAGGTCCTCTCCACCCAGGGCCACCATGACTTTGATGGGTGGGAGGGTGCGACTGGCCTCGTGGGTCTCCACAGTGGCTCTCATGGAATTCTGTCAAGGAGAAACAGGAAGTCACCACCACTTCCTCCAGGGCACAGAGGGCTCTTCCTGGCCTGGGCTTTCCGAGTTAGGAAGACAGGTTCTTACCTTGAAAAGTTCAAACAGCATGTGGTAGAGGTGGGAGGGCACATAGACCATCTGAATGGGCTGCCTCTTATCTTTAGCTTGAAGAGGGAAGGAAACCCAAGTTTACTTTTATACCTAGAAGCCCAGGTACAATGAACAACCACAAATACATTTCTTGATGAAAACTGGTCCTGTCTTTCTGTACCCTCAGTCTTCCCCAGACCTGCATTTAGGCTATTACGTAAGTACTGTTTACATGCATACGGTGTTAAAATCATGAGGCAGTGTGTCACAACAGCCAATATTTACAGTACCAAGAAGGATTCTATAGCCTCTAGCATTTTGCAATTGCTTTATTTAAGGCTTTGCATTGAGAAAAGCAGTTCCCCTAAGTGCATGGCTGTCCTTTTGTTTCTGTTCCTGCAGTGCTGAATGAAAACGTCATGCAGCCTATTTAAAGGGGAACAGGGATGCTAATTTTATATTTCGGGGTTAGAAAGAATCAGCACTGATGAGTGCGTTTCAAACCACAATGAAAGTAAAATGTACATAAGTAACGAGTGAAACCACCAATTTACATCAAAATAGATTACATTTCCAGGTATGCTCAGCACCATGCTATGCAACTCAGAACAAGGCAACAAAACTTCCAGTGGGGTGAAGTGGCCCTATAGAAATATTGCTTTCAACTTTGAGATGGTCTTGGCAACAAAAAAAAAACTTATCTCAGCATGCAGATCATGTTGGAACATTTCAGAGTTGAAATGTCTGCTGCACATTAATTATAACCTGCACATCTTAGTCATTACAGTGACTAGTGACCAGGAAGGGCAACATCATGTACAACTCTCGTGAACTCTGGAGAGACCAGGGGTCTGCGTTGACAATTTTGTGCTTCATTCGAAATTTGTAAACGTTTGCCCCTACTGTCAATTAATATTGACAAGCCTCGATCAGGGGTCTGAGTAATTGGGACCGCAGCTCCCCCGTCAATAAAGACAGGTTTCAATGCCAGCTGAGGCGGAGACCGAGGAAGAGCAGGGTGTGAGACTGTGCCACAGGCCCTGGGTGACCCTTCCTTTACGTACTGTTAATTTCTGCCAACTCCAGCTCCGGGGAGCCCAAGTAGTACTGGTCACAGAGCATCTTGGCACTTTCGTAGGCATCTGGAAACAACCGGAAAAGGACAAGAAATGAGAAAATATGAAAAAATAGCAGTAAAGGCCAACAAGTATCCCACAATATGCACTGCCCCACAGTATATAAACCTGCTTTCTGCAACAAGCGTCTGCATCAGACTCTGCACTCTGCTCAGGGCCATGCCACCCAGATTACAGGTGCGCCAATTTGCGCCTCTAGTTTCCTCCCCTGTGCTGACTGGCAGAGGTCTGTGCCAGCCCTGCTCGCTCTCGCACGGCTCCTCCACACCGAGAAGGAAGAACCCTCACCTCTCACCACCTCAGCCACCTGGCAGTGGGGTTCGATGCTCCCGATCGTGTTGGGGTGCGCTGGGTTTGTCGTGCCATCAAAGATCAGAGCTGCGGAGACAGAGGGGGGCGGGCTGGGTGAGCCAGGGTACACGAGTGGGTCAAGGGCGGCTACTGCTGCTGCCAGGAGGTGGGTGAACGAGCAATGGCACGAGGGAGTAGGCAGGACACACAGAGGGGCAACTGGCAAAGGGCTGAGGCTGCACTGCCAGAGCCCAAGATGGGGGAAGAACTGCTTTCCTTTTTTTTCCCCTGTGTGTCTCATGGAGAGCAAGTTGGGGTCACAAATTCCTAATACAAGAAATTATATGTATATGGCCAATAAAGTGATCTTATCTCTAAAAAATTCAGGTGGGTAGCTGTGTCAGCATGCATAGGCTGTAAAGGAACAAGTAATAGGTTTATTCCAGCTGGAAAAAGAAGAAGATAACACAACGTTTCGGCCGTGGAGACTTCTTCAGGTGTGAGGAAGAAGGCTCCACGGCCGAAACGTAGTGTTTTCTTTCTTCTTTTTTTCCAGCATGGAATAAACCTATTACTTGTTCCTTATCTCTTAAAAGGCAACTGTTATAACTCCAACTTGCATAAGAGCTGGGAGGGAGCTGTTTAACTTAACCCCATGATTTATTATTAAGGCAATGAAGCGTCTGATTGGGGTCACCTGGCCTTTTGTGCCAGCAGAGCCCTCAGTTACACAGTGTGTGGGTCACCAGGCCCGGGACTGGGACCCCCCCCACCGCCCAGGAAGCGAGGGGGGACGTCTCCGGCAGCCGGCCCAGGGGACTTACTGTGCTGGTTGATGAGCATGCGGATGGAGATGCGGCTCATGTAGAACCGGTCCAGAAAGTACTGGATGTTCTGGCTGGTGAGCGGGTCCTGGCCGAAGGTCTCCTTGTACTCGATGATGCCCTGCGCCATGGTGGGCACCACCTCGTTGTGCCGGTTCCTGATCTTCACCAGGGCCTCCGTGAAGCTGCGCCAGGAGAAAGGGAGGGGTGAGTGTTGACATGGCCAGGCACAGAAAACCGCCTTCAGCAGAGCAGCCCGGGAAGTACAACCGGATGCATCTAGGAACTTAGCTTGCTTGCCGTTTTCATTTACAGCCATGGCTTGGAAAAAAACAGTGCTGTAACTGAATACATCCAGAACACTGTCTACACACCTAAAGAAAATGATACATTCGCCACTAAAATATATTACAACAGACCTGCACACAGGCACAGTAGTATAGATTTTCAGGATGAAGCCCACTTACTTGCTCAAAATACTCTGGTCTTCTGGACTCTTGTCAAGGAATTCAAGAAGATCCAGCAGGCTCTGGACATACCTGTGTGCACAGAGAGGAACATGCAGTTCAGTCACGGACACAGGGCACTGCATCACTAGAGACCCTGACTTTGTCCGCGAGAATGAATTTGATCAGAGACTACGCCATTACAGCCAGAGTAAAGATTTGCACTGGCCTAGAATCAGGCGTGCAGGCTGAAACACACCTGAATTAGATGCACTATCAGCGATGAAAGTGACCGATTAAAAAATATTTAAGCTCAGGGATGTACAAGTACATCCAGGAATTTATTTTTGACATAAGCGCTGTATAAAATCTTTGCCCGCCCCCCCCTCCGCTTTAAGCTCGGGAAAGAGAAGCCTGCTTTTTTGATAATGCTGTTAAATATGTATTTGAAAGCCATCAAGGTCCTGCCAGCTGCAAGCAAGGAGCAGCCTGAAGAGGTAGAATAAATATTTAACCGCTGAGAGAGGGGTAGTCTCCTCCCCTACCCAAGAGACCAACCCCCTCTCTGCACCAATCGCCTCAGAGGTGCTGGACAGCCTGTCGAAAACACCGCACACCGAGGAGGAAAAGAGATTCCACAGTTTCCTGGATTGCAACAGCCATATTAGGGTTGGTTTGATATCCTCATGTACCGTAAAAGTCAGGGCACAGTGTATAAGAAAGGCCCACAGATGGAAACATGTTAACTATTCTGCGACGACACTAATAATAGTTTGGATGTAACTTAATAATAGTTCCACCTCTGGATTCCCTTTGAGCTAATGAGCTGCACTCATTTACATGTCTAATGAAAACCGAGTCATATTTATTTCAATACACCGGACAGCATATTGCAGCTCAGGCCTCAATAACTGTCCAGGAATATTAACTTTGGCTGAACCTTAAATCTGCACGGCTTCTCAAACAGGAGCCGTCTCCTAAGCTGTACAGCGTGAAGGTCAGAGTCGCTCTTTGGTGGGATTTTCGGAAGCAGCAGCTTTGCATTTGCTCTTGGTTGTTTGTTTCGGCTGTATGGTTGTCATCTGACCTCCTCACACTTAATGTAAACCGCCACCCCCCCCCCCCCCTCCCCTTCGCACACACTCTTTCTGAAGTACCTTCTCTAAGAACTCAATGTTCCAATCGCTCAGAGTACAAAAACAACAGCAGCTCCATGGAACAGAGGCCCCAGCCGTCTCTGTGGGCTCATGTTACACTCCTCCCCGCACAAACCAAACTGGCCACAACCGGCAGCCCCTCTCTCCAACCCAGGTCAGCACTACAGTAACACAGCGGCTGTACAGTCGAGATACACTTCAGAACACCTTCCTACACCCATCTCTGTGTGCGTTTCTTTTAGTCACATATTTAAGGACACAATCTCTATTTGTTTTCATTTTCCTCTGTTACAATTGAGCTGACTACTACCACAAACAAACTGCTTGACCAACGAGAGCAGTAAGGTGGACAGACACAGCAGATGGGTGTTGAAAAGTGGTTGCCAGACCTGTTACTGTCCATCGAGTATTAAAATTTGAGGGTGCTCTCCCAGCCCGTAACACCTTATTAATTGTAGGAATTTGCAGTCTTTGCAGCAGAAAATAACTCATTTCAAGATTATTGCCAGTTCAAGGTGTACGCCTGCAGACATTCAAAGGGATGTTCCCCAACGACCACTTCCGATCGCCTTTCTGAAAGAGGTGCTACCTCCGCTCTAACAGCGTTTCAGAACAACGTGTTTTGTTGTTACAGTAACTCGCCTTCAGCTAATCTTAGTTCCTCTTTCTTGGGCTGAGGCTGGCAAGCGTGCAACTTTCACATCAGGAGCCAATCGTGCGCCAGCAGCCGCTCGAAAACAACATCACGTGACCAGGGAAGGGAACTGGGACAAAGTTCACGCCGCTGCTCAGCCTGAGAATCTTCATGTGGAACAAAGGTCAGGCTATTCTTACACTCGCTGCAGGAATTATATGCTGAAGAATAATCCCTTCCTACTGATCTCTGAGCTGTAAATCTCACAGGCAGACAATACAGAAAATGCAGATGCTTTTGCAGATATACATCGGCCCTCTTTCAAACTTTGGATCTCTTAAAATGATGTCTGTGGAAAAATCTGTCAGGTGGTGCAGAACAAGTTAAATCTAAAAGAAACGAGAGGCCAGCGCTGGCGATGTGCCCTTCTCAGTCATGTACCAGAGCAGTGATCTTCAGTCCTGGCTTTGCTGAGCTCCAACCCAGCAGGCTTCATAAGACACCATTAAATCCTCCATTGCTGAAGATGTGGTACAGCTGGGCTGTTATCAGTCAGGGGGGATGTATCTAGTTCAAGACCCTCAAGGACCAAAGTTCCCCTAATGGAGCAGGTTAGGGGCTGGTTAGGATAAGGGAGTCCCGAAGAGGGACAGGACTGGGGCTGGAGTGTCACAATCCCGGACTGAGAACGCCCAGTAGCGGGACGACAGCGGGTTACGAGAGACCGGAGAGGCGGCAAGCCCACGTACCAGCTCTCCACCAGCTGCACGGACGGGGTGCTGAGCAGGCGGTCGGGCAGGAGGTTGATCTCCTTCATGATGTTGGACAGCCGCACCGGCAGCTCCTGCCGCAGGAAGGTGAAGGAGGTCTTCTCGCAGGCGTTCGTCGAGCCTGAGAAACAGCCCCCCCAGACAGACAGAGAGAGAGAGAGGATAGAGTCAATCAAAAGAATCGCCATTGATGAGTGCAA
The DNA here is from genome assembly GCF_055471065.1 of Atractosteus spatula. NCBI lineage: Eukaryota > Metazoa > Chordata > Actinopteri > Semionotiformes > Lepisosteidae > Atractosteus > Atractosteus spatula. Next base: position 9,167,953 of record NC_142731.1, on the reverse strand, counting down.
TTCAAACCACAATAAAAGTATATACAGTACATAGTAACTTGTAAAGCCCCCAATTTACATCACAAAGTAGGCGAAACTTCCAAGAATGCGCAGCTCTATAAAACTTCCAGTGAGATGTAAACAAGCAGGCTTGTGAAAACATCTCTTTTAATCCAACAGAAATACTGCTTTTGATTTCAGGACAGTTTTGCCCAATAAACCTAATTGACTTGTTAACTCTGCACGCACATCACGCTGGAAACTTCCTGCTGCACTACCAGCACTTAAATTTGCTCGTACATCGTGTTCCATTAGTCATCACAGCGTCACAGTGGTCATTCCAGTGACTAGTGAGCAGGAAGGGCAGCATCGTGCCGCAACTTGTGGGAACTCTCGCTGTGGGCCACGGCGAGGGCAGAGGTTTGTGACGACACGTTTTCACAACGTTTCACGATTCTGTGCTTCAATCACTCAAAATCAGCAACGTTTATCTGCAATGTCAATGAATTTATTTTGTCACCGAGATTTAACAACTGATCTGAGAAACCAGGACTGCAGCTCCCCCTTAATTTTCTGTACTACAGCACAGCCATCACTTGGAGGGACACTACTCTTACAATATCGGGGCTCTCGTCAATAACGGGTTCGCTAAGAATCATTAAAAAGCCCCAGGGAGGCTGGTTTCGAGAGAGAGGGCACCATGTCTGCGTGCAATGCCATCAACACCAATCCAGATAACTGCAAAACGGGCCATGCCACACAGAAACTGCCATAAGAATGGTTACTAACGAGAGGAGACCCTTCGGCCCATCAAACCCATTTGGGAATTAGTAACTATTTAATCCCAGGATCTCTTCCAGCCACGTCTTGAAAAAACAACAGAACGCTGGCAGTAAACTACATAGCTGGATTGCTTGTTCCACACCCCCACCACCCTTTGTGTAAGGAAGTGCCCCCTGTTCTCGGTTTTAGAGGCACTTCCATGTAGCATTTGAAATGCTACAGTGATGTAGTATTTCAATAAAACAGCAGCCGTACTAAAAACACTGTGTGGTACCAAGGGCTGGTACTTGGCATGCGGATCACCGTTTTCACAGTGCCTTTGCCTTCACGGGTGGCGAGTTTGAAGTGGAAATGCCTGTACTCATCCCCTTATTGAGGTGTTAAATATCTGAGCCCCGGGCACTTTCCCCGTGAATCTTAGGAGGAGGACAGTATAGTCATTTTAAGTAAAGACAGCCCCCCCCGTGTAGCAACGGCCCCCTGTAAACAAGTGTACTCTGGCAGTCCCAGAGCTGCATTTCAATCACCATTGTTATTCAGCGGCTAAAGGCTCAACTTCAGGATTGAGCCTTCGATAAACAGATGCCCCCCGTCACCCAGCGAGTATCGCCATTGAAAGCCCCAGTGCACAGAGCACACATCTCTTTTGGATCGAGAAGTCTCATCGTCGCCGACTTCCCCAGGCAGCACGTCTTGGAAATAGCATTCCCGCAATTTGCAAGAGTTTGGGGACGTTACAAACGTTAAAAAAAAAAACAGGAATGGCTCTGCAGAAGACCTGCCCCGGGCTGTTAAAACCGCAACAATGTAAAGATAGCGGGCACAGACCGAGGTTTTTGAGGCTTCGCGGGCGTGTTCCACAACGCGTGCAATGGCGCAACAGCTTCCCTGCAACACTCCCGAGCAATCCCTTTGTTTTGGGTTAAGATGTAATGTGCTCGACGGTAAGCACGGGCAGCCCCCCTACTACCCCGGGGACGGGCGGTCTCCTTTCGTCCGCGCAGCATTCCAGTCAAAACTGACGCAACACCCGGGCAGGTTGCAGGACAGCCGACAGCTGGGCGAGCTGATCGGGCTGTTACTCCCTCAATGGAAAATTTCTGACAGCCTTGTACGGGCGTGCAACTGCCTTGCTCCTAGGGTTACCCCCATCCGCAACCCCAGTAACCCCCCCAGAAAAAGCCCCAAAGGCCTAGGTGAGGTGCCATGCATGTGCTAAAACCTGAAAGTAAAACCTACCCTCACAATAACATACCTTCTCTGTGCAACGAAACAAGAGTCATCAGCGTATACCTGGCAAGCAGACACGCCAGAAAACGAGTATATTGTCTGTTACCCCGAATTATATCGAAAATAGAGATGCACTCAAGCCAGCACTGTCGCGCGTTAGCTACTGTCTTTGCTGTCCACGCAGTCACGTTCCACCAGACCAGTGAAGTGACCAGCTGGTGTTCCCTCGTTACCTCTGCCCGACCGTGGGGATAAAGTCATCACTACAGCCGAGTGGCCTGCCACATTAATGGCCATTTGTCTTGAGAGGGTAAACACAGGCGTAGTCTGATTTTGCCATTAAAAAGCAGTCAGCAGCAAGTGCATAGTAAATCGGTATTAAACCCACACACAGACCGGAATATTATCGGGAGATGCGCAGGAAATCTGGATGCTAGACCCGCGGAGCTGTAAGGCGAAGAGTGGAGCGTTCTGTAAATGAACGACGAACCATTGCACACTCACCAAAATCCAGGAATTGCTTCATGGACAGCGGAGAAGGCGAGAATTTCGAAAAGTGGTCAATGTGCTTCGGCACGTTAGCCAAAGCGGCGTTCTTCATCAGGAACCTGACAAACTTCATGGTGCAGACACGCAGGCTGCGACTTTCTGCTACTGCGAAAATAGCCGAGGTAGAAAAGCAGAGGCGATGCAACACCGATCAGCTGGATAAATCAAATCTTCCTCTTCCACAACTCTCTCTTGATCTCTGGGGTTGCGAGCTGCAAGCGAACAGCACGTCTTTCTTCTCTCGACCAATGGCGGGCCGCCTCGCCCACGTCACTGCGCCGCTCTGGCCAATGGGACGAGGCAGGGGGCGGGGCCAGTGGGATCCGCGTGTTTCTGGAGCTTGTCCAGTCACGGGGCGGGTGGTGTTGTTCTTGGACCAGGAGTTTGGTCGGGTCGGGGGGTGGGTTTTTTTTACTTGGCACCGCCTCGAAATTGGCCTGTTTGCCTAAGCCGGGGGTCGTGCTCTGCTGGCAATCTGCGTGTTCCCTGACCTCATCCCTCGGAAAGTGTCGCGCACGCATTAAAACCCGATAGCTGTCGGAGGATGTGGAAAACATGTCGAGCTCGAGTGTCCCTTGTGTACAACTAGAAACCGTAGCAACAGGTAAAAGTTAACAACAAGCTGAAAGGTAGAAAGGCGAAACGCCAAGTTTCGTTTGCCCAGCCTTCTTGGGGTGTCATTGTGTTTCCACCTTCTACTGCTTTTCAGCGTGGAAATGCGCTTGTACGTGTAACCCTTTGGGGTCACCGCACGCTGACGCAGCTCCCATGGTCAGCTTGACCATGTCAAAAGCGCTTTGATTCAGGAGCCGGTACGTTTTATGTCATGATGTCTGATCTGGCCACCCTGGGCAATTTCTCATGTACTAGAAAGGACGTGCAAATTCCGGGTCTTGTCTTTTAAAACTCCAGGGCTGTCCTGTACGCGAAGTTGCCCTTGAGCCCGCTCGCATGATATTTGCCTGCGGTTTACTTTCCTTTCCGCTGTGAAACGTGTATATTCAAACCTCTGTTGTTCATTTGAAACACATATTGATAACGCACAGAGCAGGCGCTGGATTGATTACCTGCAGAACAAGAGTATTGACCGCTTACATCGCAGCAAGCCTGTTGAAGACGGTGCTGCACAATCACGCCATAAACAGTGCAGCAGTGCCACACCATATTCCACCAAAACTGGCATTTATTCACAATTAAAGGGACGAGATGACAACCATCAACCATTAAAATTACTATCAATAATTTCGTTTTACAGAATTTTGTTTCAAAGGGGTAAAATACAGCCGTGCTTGCTAAATACACTAATGAAATTAGCCCCACTGACGAGATCTGCCGGACACCCTTCATTGGAGTGAGGCAGTTCTCCACGAAATTTCCCTTTTCGCTTCCAAAGTATTTAATCTTTAGGTGTTAAGCATCTTTGTCGCGCCCGAGGTGATGTAGTTAGCTGCGCATGTCATGTTGCGCAACTTGTTGATGGGGGTGGGTGATACAGCAACTCCCCCCAGATAGCAGAAGCTCACAACAGTGTACTTCCATCTGCTCCTGTTTGTTATTTACACCACGAGCCATTTAGATATAGGCCTCGGGCTCTTACGTGCCGATTTCAATAACCGAGACGGGTCCTTTGCGTGGTTTACACTTGCGGTAGGCGAGACGTGCACTTAAGGGCGTAACGCGGCTGTACGTGCGTCCAGACACGCAGGTTGCCCTTTGAACTCACCGCGCAGGGGGGTCATGGAGCGATTACCTACCATGTTTTGCTAATGTATCAAATACACCCCCCCCCCAGAGGTGTTGTCCTTCCAAGTGGCGCACAGTGATGCCCACAGCCATCCGCATGATTGTGCGCTGCCGCGAGCATTTCAAGCTTTTTACGGGCACAGATTAAGTCCAAATGAATGCAAGAAGTGGAGGGAGACACCGGTTTTCTTTATTTTTCATTGATTTCTAACCCTTTCCCTAAAGTGCGAGGTGACAACGGTGGTGATTGAGACTGCTTGAGACCCATCATGAGACTCCTCCCTTGACAATGGACTTGACAGTTCTCTCCAGGTGATACTGTTTAAGGACATGAGGCGTTACTAAACTAAATACAGAACGAGAGCACCTACTCTGAAACAATAAGAATGGAAAATCGTGTTCTGGTGTGCACCTGGGGGCTGTTTTTACAGTACCATTGACACTGACATCCCTCTGTCACAGCTATCTGTGCTAAAAAACATCTACTGTATGAGTTAGCCATCTGCCTGTCCCTGTATCTCCAGGGGCTGATCTTCCTTGGTCATTAACCTCCAAGTTATTTTTCACAACACTTGTTTACAGTGTCAACGTTAGTAGTGTAGTCATACACAGCTCTATCTCTTACTTATTTATCTGTAAATGGCTAAGGACTGAAGCAGAATTCTCACTCAACATGATTCCACTCTGGAAATATAAACACTCAAATAAGTGATGGTTGTGAGTGCAGTTTAATTATAAAAGGATAATTCTGAGAAGAGGTTAATGTATAGGAAACGGGTGGATTTGAGATGAGGGGTGACTGCTCAGACAGGGGTGATATAATTAACGGTGGCTCTGTGGCTCAGGATCTGTGTCTGTGGCTGGAAGGTTGCCGGTTCAAATCCCGCAGCTGGCAGAGGAATCCTACTCCGTTGGGCCCCTGAGCAAGGCCCTTAACTCCAGCTGCTCCAGGGGCGCTGTACAATGGCTGACCCTGCGCTCTGACCCCCAGCTTCTCTCCCTGTCTGTGTGTCTCATGGAGAGCAAGCTAGGGTCTGCAAAAAGACAAATTCCTAATGCAAGAAATTGTATATGGCTGATAAAGTGATGTTAATTAGTGGAGTAGCACAGGGGTCTCTGTGAGGACCACTACTTCAAATCTACAGTTTGTGTTGGCAGTCAGGAAGAGGTGTTAGTGGGGCCAGCAGGGGGCGCTCACCTTTGTGGTCTGTGCGGGTCTTAATGCCCCAGTATAGTGACGGGGACACTATACTGTAAAAAAAATCTCTGTTCTTCGGATGAGACGTACAACCGAGGTCCCCACTCTCTGTGGTCATTAAAAATCCCAGATCACCGATCACACAAGAATAGGAGGATTAGCAAACATTGTAAAAAACTGCAATCGAAATTCAGAAGGACTTAGGTGAAATTCAAGACTGGGCAAACACCTGGCTAGTTCAGTTTAAGGGTAGAGTATTGCAAAAATAGGTAGACATAAAATGTGAAACACTGTGCATCAAGAATTTATTAAAACACCTTTCATGTTGATACATCATGTACACCCTCCTGGCAATGTGCAGCATTAATATATATATAGTAGCTGAAAGTGTATAACCTAAATAAAAGGATAATATTAACATTATAAAACACTAGTAAGCAGTGATTTCAAATTTTGTGTCTAATTGTATTCAATTCATTGCACTAGAGATATTGCTGCTCTAGAATCTGTCTAGAGCAGAGTGCACACATCACTCAGGTAGGTACTGCATTTCAGTGTCAGGAACATGTGCCCTCTCCTACATATAAAGCACTTTGGGATGTGTTTGGATAAAGAGTATTGTATAAATGCAATGAATTCGTGTTGATATTATTATTAAAGGGCTGCCTTACTCTCACAGACTAAATAAAAGCCCTGAATCTTTTTAGACTTGAACAGGGAAGATTACGAGGGTGTCTGAGACAAGCACAGTACTGTGTTCACAATCCTCGAAGGCACCAAGAGGCGACTAAGGCCAAGTGCTTTAAGGAAAACTGAGATTGGGAGGCATGTTTTTTTTTTACACAAAGAGTTGTGGGAGTCTGCAACAGGCTGCCCAGCCATGTTGTCGAAGTCGACATCCTGGCTGCTTTCCGGAAGCTGCTGGATTAGAACCTCCGAGCAGCCAAAGGAGCTATATGCTCCTCCTCTTGTTTGCAACACTTTCATGTTCTTATGCTCCCCTCTGGGGACGAGCTCAGACACCGCACCTTAATGTCCCAGGATGATGTGCTGCCTCTGATGTTCACAAAAGACACATTGGCCTGTGCCGGTAAGAGAGGGCTGTGCAGCTCCCTCTTCACTGTGCGCCCAAGCAGTGGGGGATGCAGGCAGATTGCTAAAAACGCTCTAGATCTCTCCCCAGGCTGCTGGAAAAAAGCACACGGCATACAGCGGTACGCCAGTAATTGTCAAACTGTTCTGATTCTCAGACCCCTTTCCCACATATAACGAGTGGGTTAGCAAACCCACCCACATCCACTCCAAAAAAGAAAATAAGCTTTTTATGATATGATACAAATACTGTAGCCTGTTTTGCAGGCTGCACAGATAGTAGGTTGAAAAAAGAGCACATTTAGCTGGAAAGTCTCTTGCTTGTTTTGTAACACCCCTGAGAGCTTCATACTCCAGATCTGCCTATCCTCTGAAAGGGCGGACATGTACAGTTTCTGGTCAATCGCACACTGGACAGCTTATTCCTGTTTTCCTCACACCTGAGTTTGTCCACGTTTTTTTTCCCTTTGGGAAAAGGAAACAAAAATCATTTTAGTGTACTGCTACATTTCCTTTAGCTTGAATGCTTATTTTCATCCAGACTCTGTTAATACAAATACATTCTATTTCATTCCAAGGCCATCCTGCCCCACCATGTGGATATTATGTGCATTACAGCTCATTACATTAAAAGTTATTAATTAATACAGGCTAGTTAAGAATCTTTTCATTCGTTTTTATTCCTATGTAACAGGCATGGTTTTGATAAATGGTTTGGGTGATTTAAATTATTGCTTGCACAAGCGTTTTTTAACAGTCTAGGAGCAAAAATAAAACATCTGTTCGTGGATGGAACTGTCAAGTAGATTAATTACTCATCCTTAAGGAGTGAAGGGTATATTTGCATATGACCATAGAAAAACTTGGATTATTTTAATTTAACAAGGCAGTATGATCATCCTAACACTTTGGTAAGCCAGAGCTCTGTCAGTTTCTGCTCCCAAAAATTTGGCCTCTGGGCATATCTCTCAGCTGACTGTTTGCTGAAGACAGAACTGAAAATGTGCGATAAAAACACAAAGAAAACGCCTACATAATTGTATCTGCAAATATTCAGATGGAGTGTTACAAATGCCTTCTAATCAAGGATCAATGGACCACTCGTTAGTCAGGTCCAGAGTAGTGATCTGATACATTTAGTCCAAAGTATTTTAATCCAATCACTCAGGTGTTAACACAGTCTCTCAGTCTGGGAAGAGAGGCAGACTCTGCACAGCCAATTGTGTTGTTAGTCTCATACTCTGACACTATCAAGTGCCTCTAGTGCTGACAGTAAATGATGTTGGTTTAGATGAGCTCTGGGCTCCAAACCAGGAGGCGTTACTACTGCAGTGGATGATTTTAGTCTGTCCTATTTCCTCTTGACCTCTCTCTGCCTCTCTGGGTAGCAGATCCGTTAATGCCTTCATAACAGCATTTTGAGAAACACTGAAATAGTTTCAGCTCATCATAGTGTTGTGTCATACAGATGACAAAGTCTTGGTGTCTATGTAGTAGAAGTCTCTTTATTTCGTATGCATATGGGAGAACAGCTTGGTTCTACAATGGGTATACATCACATAACGTTCATGCAAAGATTAGTGAAGCAAACTGTTTAGCGCACAGTCCATATAACTGTGTCTCAATGAGCTTACCTAGTAATACAGGACAAACTGCTCCAATATACAAATAAGCAGAATTTCCCTGTATAAATGTCTGAGCGAAAAGTTCATAATAAACATGTAGAATGAGCATCTTATATCTTAAATCCTCTCTCTTAGCTTTAACTAATTCCGCTTTATGTTCTGGGTATAAAGCCAACATTAGACCACACAAGACTGCATTGATTTGCAAACATACAGAAATAATACCATTGTCTCACTTGTCCCTTCAATAGTAAACTCTTTCTCATGGCTCATCTGTATGTGAGCAGAATGAAAGCAGGGATTTATCTGGACTTACCTCACTTTTCTCAGGCTTGCTGAAGTGGCTGTGGGGTGGCAGGGACGTTAGCGCTGTGGACTCAACAGTTCCTGGGACCTGAGTTTGCGTCTGGCGTGAGGAGCCTTCCGTAAGGAGTTTGCATGCTGTCTGATATACTGTCTAGGTTATTTGGTTTCTCCAAAACGTCCCCCACATGTGCGAGTCTGTGTGTGTGTGTGCTCTGTAATGAACTGGCATCCCTATGCAGTCCGTGCCCTGCTGCTTTTGGCTCTGGGTCACCACAGTAATAGTAATAATAATAATTGCTTACACTTACATAGCACTTTTCTGGCCTTTACCAATCATGGCCTCTATTCTCTGTTCTCCTCCCAAGTGAGAGCTGGTGTGTGGGGAGCTGACTGGCGCATCATCCAGGTGGATGCTGCACACTGGGGGTGGTGGAGGGGATCCCCATTACCTGTAAAGTGCTTTGAGTGGAGTGTCCAGAAAAGCGCTATATAAGTGTAAGCAATTATTATTATTATTGTTATTATTATTACATGGGACCTTGATTACCAAATTGAACTCATTGACTTAATTGGAGACTTTGAAAATTATCTTTGATCTTAAGAAGCAGGAGACCTATAAAACGTACTGGACAGCAGCCCTGAGGGACCCCTGCCCTAATTAAAGAGCTTTGCTCACAGCGTCCCATCCTGAGTTTAGTGTCCAGACTGTATGGTCGTTAATGGGAACCTCCTCAGGATCACCTTTAAGCTTGGATCAGTGTGATGTTTGTTTGGTAGAAGGAGAATGAACATCTGAAAAAAAATATTTAAAAGTTGTCTGAATCGCTGTGCTGTTCATTTGTAATGTGTTCTGAATCTTCAGTATATTTGGAACTCTACGTCTGTGTCACCTGCACCTCTCCCCACTCTGTCAATCGATCAAGCTTCAATCAAGTTCATGCAAAAAGATATGCTTTTATCCAGAGCAGCTTATATTTACACAGCTGGGTGTTTTACTGAAGTGACTCAGGTGAAGCACCTCATTGGAAGGGACAACAGCTGTGTCTCACAGAGAAATCAAACCCACAGCCTCCAACATACAAGTCTCGAACCCTGACCACTAAAACACTTTCAGTTCAGTTTGTGCAATGAAATGCTTATTTGCATGTATGCTGCAATACAAAAACATTAAAGGAATCACCAACGACATAAACACGGAACAGCAGCAACAACAACAAGTTAAATAACATACAATTTTTTTAAAAAAGTCAGACAAGCAGTGTGAGAAAAAAAAACCCATCAGTGTGAGTCAGTGGAAGGGGTTGAATTCAGTAATCTGACAGCTTGCGGGAAGACACTGTCCCTTAATCTGGAAGTTCGTGCCTTTATGCTCCTATAACGCTTACCAGAGGGAAGGGGGAAAAAGAGAGAGAAACCAGGATGATCTTTAACGATACTTCCAGCCTTCCTGAGAACAGTGAGTCCACAATAGAGGGGAGCAGTACTCCAGTGATGGACTGGGCTGACATGATAACGCCTTCCGGTCAGACACACACGTGTGTGTGTGGGTATAGTGGTAGCCTCCGGGCACCTGGAGTCCTGTGTTATCTCTCCACTAGTCAGAGCTCCCCAGCTGCTGTTCCACCTTCAGGAGGAGCCTGACCTACATTTCCCTTTCTATCGGGTGTGATTTATTATCTGTAGGATATTTAAAGCTCCCTCTTAATGGTAATTACAAGGGGGCTGTTCTAAATCAGACAGCAGAATGAGCAGATATACAGATTAGTTGTGCCAGTTTCACACACATGACGTGGCTGGGTCTGGGGAGATTATACCTGCAGTACAGGGGTGTAACACTCCGACATTCTGAGAGCGCCCTGAAAGCTTGGAGCGTGGGAAATGATTCCATGGGTGTTAAGCAGTACATGTCAGAAGGATCCTATGTTTTAGGCTGACCTTTCCAGGCAAGCTTGAGTATCTTTTTGGGGGGGCACCTTTTAGGCTTTTTTAAAAAGGACAGCTTCCTCTGCAGTTCAGAGTTGAGCCTGCTTGTCTGGACTCTGGACAGGATCTGAAGGCCTGGTTCACACATCAGAGACTTGGGAAAACGATGTTCAACTGGCCCATCTGTTGGTTATCAGAGAGCCTGGCGAACGTCCTCTGAGCCTGTGCTGGGAGCGCTGGGTGTGAGATGGGACTGAGAGGACATGATTGCTCTTGCTATGGAAGGGATGTCTGTCACAGATGGATTGCTATGGAAGTCTGTCGCAGATCACAGATAAACACATGGGAACATGCCAGCTCGCACAGTCTGTGTCCTATTGCAGATCTGAGCCCAGGATATGAGCATCAGGTATGAGCAGCACTAACAGCCACCCTTACTTGCCCTAATTAAGACAAAAATGTAACTGGGGTGGCTGCAGCAGAATGACAAGCAGGGAAAGAAATGGTCAGGTGTCCAGATCCAACTGAGCAAGGCGCTTCTCTCAAACTGCACCAGTAAATGTGCTGCTGTATGAGATGGCACTCTGTACGTTATCGTCAACGAGAACTTCTTCCGTCTTCACTTACCTGGTTAAGTAAAGGATCACATACCTCAGTGAAATCCCCAGCAGTACAGTGGACTCCACTTCAGGGTTAAGCCGGCTTCTGCTCGATAAGTCTTTCACAAGCCAGTGGCTGTCCTGGTTTCTGCAGTATTGACTTGGCTGAGTGCAAGAAGCAGATCTATCAGTCGATACAGCCTGACTAGTTTACAAAGCTTACAAGTTTCTGTGCTCGTCTGCTCACTTGCAGTCTCAGCTGGCCACTGAGCAGAACTTCTTCCTTCCTTAAAGACACAGCTCACCTAGGAGCCCAGTTACCTGTTTGGGTGCATTATTGTCTCCTGGAACTTTTGATATACCTCTTTGCAGTCTCACGCCCGCAGGGACATCAACACGCTTGTTACCAACTGTGTGTCCGGGAGGCTGAGAGGACACAGACACGGATGTTGGGCTTGTGATGGTTTCTGCAGGCGACAGCGGACGCATGCTGTACTCCACAGTGTTTGTCCGTACACATGTGCGGTGCAGTGTGAGACCGTGCTCTAGAACTGCGTGGATGTGCATGTGGGTAAATGAGGTCATGCGCAAAGCACATGGCCTTCTCTGGGAACGCATGGTGTGTGCCATGTGTGTGTGGGAGGGGAAAGGGCGTGTGTGTGTGTGTGTGTGTGTGTGAACGGAGGAATATGTGATCCTGTTGCCCATGGTGAGAGAATCTGGGAGACGAAGTCATCCTTCGTCAGCTGTGACAATCCATTTGAAATGAGGTGACAAGCATCACTGTGAGAATAACCCCAGTGGTAATAGTTGCATAGCACTGAATATCAAAGCTTTCCAAACTTTAATAATAAATAATAATTCCTCACACTTATATAGTGCTCTCCTGGACACTCCACTCAAAGTGCTTTACAGGTAATGGGGATCCCCTCCACCACCAGTGTCCACCTGGATGATACAAGGGCAGCTATAGTGCACCAGTACACTCACCACACACCAGCTCTCAGTGGGGAGGAGAAGAGAGTGATGAAGCCAGTTCAGAGATGGGGATTATTAGGAGGCCATGATTGGTAAAGGCCAGGGGGAAATTTGGTTAGAAAACTGGAGTATCCCCCCTACTCTTTTCAAGAAACGCCCTGGGATTTTTAATGACCACGGAGAGTCAGGACCTCGGTTCTACATCTCATCTGATGGACGGCACCTGTTTACAGTATAGTGTCCCCGTCACTATACTGGGGCATTAGGACCCACACAGATCGCAGGGTGAGCACCCCCTGCTGGTCCATCTAACACCTCTTCAAGCAGCACCCTTACCTTTCCCAGGAGTCTCCCATCCAGGTACTGACCAGGCTCACACCTGCTGAGCTCCAGTGGGCTACAAGCTGTGAGTTGTGGGGTGATAGAGCTGCTGGCTTTACACACACATCTGTGAACTGAGGCAACAGAAGAGATTTATGAAATAAACTAAGGACATATTTGACAAAATTCATTAATTCCAGCAAGCGGCGGGTTACCTGTTTCATCTGCTTTTAATTCAGTCCTGGCTCTCCTCTTCAGCCTCCCAGGTCGCCATTCCTGATTCCTATTTCAGCAGCAAAAGATAAGTTCCATTTTCCAGCAGCTGTCGGCACATGTGGAGGAGGACAGGGCATTAGACAGACGTGGAGGAGGGGGGCTTCAACAGAATTACTCTCCTCTTCATCTAATTTGTCTTCTTAATAGACTGTCAGAGTTCAGTCCTCCTCGATAAGAGGAACCGGTCCCCTTGGAGAATTTCCTGCCCTGTTGACTGCTGGTTCGGTGGGGGTGTCAGGTCTGTGCAGGCGAGCAGGGCAAAGGGGGCTCAGTCTGTGTGGGACTGGGGGGGTTGCAATTTTGCCTCCTGAAAAAGAATTGCTTTCTCAAACCTGGGATAGGTGCTGCCTGCCTCCCGCTCCACTGCCCTCCTACACATCCCAGTGAGCTCTCCCTAATTAGCACTGATTTAGTGTCAGCTCGTCTCCTTCTGTCTCCTTTTTTTTCTTGTTATTATTTTATTGCCAATCGGGCTGGAAGCTGAGCTGCTCCCACCTCTCTCTGCGGGCCTGGCTCCTGACAGGACAACATCACGCAGGACTGAGTCACAGAGGACAGCGTCACGCAGGACAACATCACGCAGGACAGAGTCACAGAGGACAGCATCATGCAAGACAACATCATGCAAGACAGAGTCACAGAAGTCAGCGTCACGCAGGACAGAGTCACAGAGGACAGCGTCACACAGGACAACATTACGCAGGGCAGAGTCACAGAGGACAGTGTCACGCAGGACAGAGTCACAGAGGACAGCATCACGCAGGACAGAGTCACAGAGGACAGCATCACCCAGGACAACATCATGCAGGACAGAGTCACAGAGGACAGCATCACGCAGGACAGAGTCACAGAGGACAGCGTCACGCAGGACAACATCACGCAGGACAGAGTCACAGAGGACAGTGTCACGCAGGACAACATCATGCAAGACAGCGTCACACAGGTCAATGTCACTCAGGTTATTGTCACACAGGACAGTGTCACTGGGGTGTCTTGTCTTGCTGCAGGCTGGGCAATCTTCTCCTTTCCTTCGTGCTGTGTTGTGAGGAGGAGAGATGCCTGCCTCTGCAGATGTCCCAAAAGGAGAGACTTTCTTCTCCTTTCTTCCTTCTCCTTCACATTTCCAGCAATGCTCGTTCTGTGCATGTTAAGAAACTCATTCATTCGTCCTTTCACCCTAAAAAAAGTTCACAAGAATGTTCACAAGAATGTGCCATTTACCCCCCTGTTTTCTGTTGTTAATGCCAAGGGTTTTGTTTGCATCATGCTGTAATAATAATAATAATAATAATAATAATTCCTCACACTTATATAGCACTTTTCTGGACACTCAAAGCGCTTTACAGGTAATGGGGATCCCCTCCACAACAAGTGTGTACCCCCACCTGGATGATGCTCCAGTCCGCTCCCCCCACACCAGCTCTCAGGGGGGAGGAGAGCAGAGTGATGAGGCCAGTTCAGAGAGGGGGATTATTAGGAGGCCATGATTGGTAAAGGCCAGGGGGAAATTTGGCCAGGACACCGGGGTTACACCCCTACGCTTTTTGAGAAACGCCCTGGGATTTTTAACGACCGCAGAGAGTCAGCAATACATTTAAAAAAAAAAAAGATATTCAGTTTCCTTCTTCTGTTTTCCAGCTAACTGCATTAGCGAATCGGTCCTCCTCGTTCTTCTACCCACACGTTCAGAGCGCACTCCTGCTAAAGATCATTTTTTTAAAAAAACAACAACATACTTTTCGCATTTTTTAAGTCCATATAATAAAAAAAATAACTTAAAGCGCAATGTTTGCATAAATGGTATTTTATTTATAAAAAAGCAGGCTTTTTATTCACATGGATTGTATCGGGTGGGTTTCGCCCGCTAGAGTGGCGTGCGTCCGAGACGCTCCTGTCTTCAGTGTGTCCTGTAAACCCCCAGGTTACTCACACAGCGTCTTCACGAAACGTTTGCTTGGCCCACTAGTGACGTTTCCTCCTTCCGGGTGCCCGAAGCAGTCACACTCTGCCTTCCCTCTTTCTCTTTCGTTTCTAGCGGGAGAGACCTGGGGTCCAGCGGAGGAACCGACGGCCGGTCACCGCTGTCGTCATCGTGCGCCTGTTTGATATCCGGCCGAGTCCCCAATATGAAAGTTAATCTAAATCTGCTGATGAAGGGATTCACAACTTGAACCGCAACCGCAGAAAAAGGACAGTCTTGGCAAACACTGGGGTTTGATTAAGACCAATTTCTTCAGTTTTTTTCAGAGCGCCGCTCACCCCAGGACGTAGCTATATAGCGCCTTTCCCCCCTCCCAACTGTTTTCTCCGTCGCCGGCATTGGTGCTCAGGAAGTTATGCAATGCCATACGTAAGTGGGCTAGGAAACAGACGAGCCGTTTTGATTTATTTATTTGCCTGTTTTGTAGCCTACGCGCAGGGGCGTGTAGAAGGTGTGCGCTGCCTCGCGACCACGAGCTTTTTTTCCGGAGGTCGCCATCCGCCGCGACCCCCCTCTCCTCCTCCCGATCTCGTCCCGTCCGATTCCACGCCCATCAGCCAGCGGAGCCTCCTGAGCTCGCCCCCAGCCTGCGCCGCTGGAGAGGAGTTGTGGACGGGAGTATCGCCAGTCAGCCAGCCAGCCAGCCGGAGGGAGCGAGCCAGCGAGCTGCCTGCCTGCCGCACAGCCGCCGAGCGAACAGGGGCTGAGGACGGCTTTTATCCCGTCCCCGTGAGCGCTTCGCTGGGTGGGGGGGAAGAGAAGGCGGAGGAGGACAGCTCGATGGCAGAACGTGAGTAGCCCCTCGGTTTTGCGTTCATGTGAGCATGACTTGTCCTCTCAGGAGTGGGACAGGGTTGCGGGAGACAAAAGATGGGTGTGTGTGTGCCTCATTTCGAGGAATGATAAGACACGTCGTTACCGTTAGAACCGATGCTTGGTTTCTCTTCCCCCCCCCTCCCCAAGCAAGATAAGAAATGCTCCCCGTCTGCACGCTACAGCCATGTTTTACTCGTGGCATCACAAATGCATAACATAGGTACGGAAAATACCGGATCCTATTACGGGGCTGTGCGCTGTGTATTCTTACACGCCATCTCTGCTCTAGGGAGGGAGACAGCTTGGACGGCGGTGATAAACCTTTTTTTGTACGTGGGAAATAGCCAGTCTATCGGTCTCAGTTTTGGAAAAAGCTGAGGTGATCGCTTAAAGGCGGTTAGCTAGTGAGTTTCTGTGCCAGCCGACAGAAATAACGCAAACTTTAGCTAAACAGGCTTCAGTCTCTTCAATTCTTGATGCTCGAATCGGCTTGTTCTTTAGTCATATATATAATATCTGATTCTATTACGCTTGTAATAACCTGATTAATATCTACCAAAGTATCGCAAGACGTACAGTAAGTGATTTCCATTCGAGATGGTGTCTTTTTCATTTTTTAGATATAAATTCAAAGGGTGCTCTTCATCAGAAGACAGGTTATGTGATCTAATTGCACGGCCAATGCCGTCTTTTATAAAATGAGAAATCGATTTCGACTATAGCCTTTGTCCGTGGCGAGTTTCTATTGTGTACGGTAATTTCTATTAATGATAACTGGGGAAAAATCTGAATTAATACTCCGCGTCGAGCGCAGTTCTAATGAAAACGCGTGGACGTGTCGGATATGTACACGATGCGTATCTGTACACTGTCCCCAGTTCCATAATGGCAACCAGACAGTAAGTAATTAATTGCCCGTTGATCGATTCAACACGTCAGCTCGGTCCATTAGCCGGGGAACAGCGAACACAACCGCCTCTCTTTAACCCAGAGAGCTGGGGTCGGCTGACGTGCTCTCTCGCTGTCCTGCTGCTGTAAAAGATCGTGCCCGGCTAACGGGCTTGTAGTTATGTACTGCTTTGTCGACAACTTGTTATTATCAGCTAGGCAACTTTTCTAATCTGTATTTTGTACACTGGTTTCCCAGCAGTAGTGCCAGTATAGAGCTGTGCAGTGATCTTACACACTGGCCTCTCAGCGGTAGTGCCAGTATAGAGCTGTGCCAGTGATCTTACACACTGGCCTCTCAGCGGTAGTGCCAGTATAGAGCTGTGCCAGTGATCTTACACACTGGCCTCTCAGCGGTAGTGCCAGTATAGAGCTGTGCAGTGATCTTACACACTGGCCTCTCAGCGGTAGTGCCAGTATAGAGCTGTGCAGTGATCTTACACACTGGCCTCTCAGCGGTAGTGCCAGTATAGAGCTGTGTAGTGATCTTACACACTGGCCTCTCAGCGGTAGTGCCAGTATAGAGCTGTGCAGTGATCTTACACACTGGCCTCTCAGCGGTAGTGCCAGTATAGAGCTGTGTAGTGATCTTACGGACTGGCCTCTCAGCGGTAGAGCCAGTATAGAGCTGTGCAGTGATCTTACGCACTGGCCTCTCAGCGGTAGAGCCAGTATAGAGCTCTGCAGTGATCTTACACACTGGCCTCTCAGCGGTAGAGCCAGTATAGAGCTGTGCAGTGATCTTACACACTGGCCTCTCAGCGGTAGTGCCAGTATAGAGCTGTGCAGTGATCTTACACACTGGCCTCTCAGCGGTAGTGCCAGTATAGAGCTGTGCAGTGATCTTACACACTGGCCTCTCAGCGGTAGTGCCAGTATAGAGCTGTGTAGTGATCTTACGGACTGGCCTCTCAGCGGTAGAGCCAGTATAGAGCTGTGCAGTGATCTTACGCACTGGCCTCTCAGCGGTAGTGCCAGTATAGAGCTGTGTAGTGATCTTACGGACTGGCCTCTCAGCGGTAGAGCCAGTATAGAGCTCTGCAGTGATCTTACACACTGGCCTCTCAGCGGTAGAGCCAGTATAGAGCTGTGCAGTGATCTTACACACTGGCCTCTCAGCGGTAGTGCCAGTATAGAGCTGTGCAGTGATCTTACACACTGGCCTCTCAGCGGTAGAGCCAGTATAGAGCTGTGCAGTGATCTTACGCACTGGCCTCTCAGCGGTAGAGCCAGTATAGAGCTCTGCAGTGATCTTACACACTGGCCTCTCAGCGGTAGTGCCAGTATAGAGCTGTGCAGTGATCTTACACACTGGCCTCTCAGCGGTAGTGCCAGTATAGAGCTGTGCAGTGATCTTACACACTGGCCTCTCAGCGGTAGTGCCAGTATAGAGCTGTGTAGTGATCTTACGGACTGGCCTCTCAGCGGTAGAGCCAGTATAGAGCTGTGCAGTGATCTTACGCACTGGCCTCTCAGCAGTAGTGCCAGTATAGAGCTCTGCAGTGATCTTACATACTGGTCTCTCAGCGGTAGTGCCAGTATAGAGCTGTGCAGTGATCTTACGGACTGGCCTCTCAGCGGTAGTGCCAGTATAGAGCTGTGCAGTGATCTTACGGACTGGCCTCTCAGCAGTAGTGCCAGTATAGAGCTCTGCAGTGATCTTACATACTGGTCTCTCAGCGGTAGTGCCAGTTTCATGCTGTTGGACTTCAGCACGACTCTGCTGGGAGTGGTTCAGTGCTATCTGCAGTCTGGCAGTGTGCTCTTTTTGTGATTAGCTGCTGAGCCCACCTGGAAGGAGGGCTTTAGAATGTAAAACACTGGAGCAGAGCAGGAGTCAACACAAAAGCAGCAGCTCCTCAAGAATCCTCTAGGATTAACTTGGTCTCCAAGGAAGGAACGCAGACGGCGCATTTTCAAGCCAGTCTTTGAGATCACACTACGCTAGTCGTGGGTTTACTGCACTTTCAAGATCTCCTGTTCTGTGGAAGAAGCACTCGGGGGAAAGGCTGATGACTTTATCCCATCTTCCCTGACCTAGCAGGGAGCCTCTTCAGCAACGTTGCAGTGGGGGTGCGGGTGGTGCTGAGCAGAAGGCACCCCGAGGTGGGGAGTAGCGCATCAGGCTCAGCGGAGTGGCCTTGAAGATGGGGTACACTATGGGGCTGGACTGGTGGCCCTGCTGGAGGACCCAGTAATTTGTAATTTGACGAGTTCTTACCTCTGTGTCATGTACACTAATTCTGGGCTCCAAAAGCCTGCACGCCTGCTTGTTTTCATCGCAGCTCCACAGCTTCACTGAAGCCACAGTTGAACTAACAAGTTGCCTGATTGGAACGTTTGCTTTGTTCCTAATGAAAAGCTGGAATTTTCTTACGACGAGATGCGGTCATAAGAAGGCAACTTCCAGCACGTTTAACAGCTGCGCTTAGCATCAGGAAGCCCGTATCAACAATGCAGGGGCCAGTCATGGTGGCAGTCTTTCTCTCTGACAGTGGACCTCCAGGTTCTCCGTGAGAGCAGAGTCATTCATGGCAGAACGGAACCAGCAAGCAAATGAGCTGGGGCAGATTTGAGTCGGGGTCTGTGTTTCTGGACAGCCCTGACGTGGTGGCCCGGATTTGCCCCTGCCTCACGGTTTGCCCTCATTTACAAGCGCAAGGAGGCTGTCGACATCGCGCGGCAGGGGTTAGGGGGGTCCATCGCGAATCCGTGGTGCCAGCTGACAGTTCCTCTCCAGCAGGGCAACGCCATGCCTAACAAGACACCTCCCAGGCAGAGAAACGTCAGCACAGTTCCCAGAGGCCCGTGCATGGAGCAAGGCACTCTGGGAACACCGTCAAATGCCAATGATGCACGTTTTAGCTAACCAGAGGTACAATAGCAAGCTTGTTTCGGTTGTGATTTTTGCTTGAATTCAGAATTCCTCTTGGATCTTTAATTAACAAAGCAGGGCAGGAGTCGGAGGAAGGCTATGAATATTCCATGAGCCATGTAATGCTCTATAACTTACTGTCTCGCCTACACAAACACTATGTTTTGTCTTAATTCAAGGATCTGTTACAAGCTCAATTATTCCAACCAACGTTGTTGGATCAGACAATGCTATAAATCTCAAGCCGATATGTGTACAGACTTTGAGGGAGGCTGGGAGATGTTGTGAACCACTGGACCCGAATTATGGATTACCATGGACAAAGTGCGGAGTTACCTGTATAAACCAGGATGCGGAGTAAGACGCCCAATGACAAAGCAGCACGGAACTGTGGGACAGCCAATGAAAAATGGCCAATTAGACGTCCGTTAGCTGTCCCATGGGAAAGACATCGGAACATGGACGAGGGCCGCCGCAGTGGGGATGATGGCCCAACAGGGTGGACAGCCGCGAACACCGAACAAAAGTTTTTATGTTGCCGCTTAAATAATTCACTGCTGAAAGGGCTCTGTTCTGGCTGAATGCGCAAACAAGGTTATCCTGAATAATGAAGGGATACCTTAACCTAGCAGAGCTCAAAGCAGCAGCAGTGCCAAGCCAGACCGAAAGGAGCGTGGCAGTGTCTTGTGCGCTCTTGTGAAAAGGTCCATCTTAGGCACATCTTCAGGAAAACGCAGTTTTATTACCAGCTGCCTCCACAGCATCGGGATTGTGTGGTTTTGAAGATCCCTGCAATTTCTGATGCTCTTTTTTGGATGATTTCCTGGACCGGATGATATCATTGATTCTGTTCTGATCCCCGTTTGATGCCCTAGCCTCCTCCTCCATTTGCTTTGAGAGGCCAGAGAGCTTCAGAGCCCTGAGTAAAAAGGATTTCCCTCCTCCCTCTTTTCTGGGTGCAGCTTTTCGAGACTGAGCTATTTCATCCCTGAGGAGACTGGGCGACCTCTCCTGCCGTCCAGTCCAGGTCCTTGCGTGAAGCTTGTCCACTGGCCATTTCCTGTTGCCTCCTAAGAGAGGGAAGAGTCTGCTGGCCACACGCCTAAGAGGTGTGGCTCTTCAGGCTGACCTTCCTCCTGAGACAGAAGAGCCAGTGAGATTTGGACTCGACCCACGAAGACGTAAGAACACAAGAAGCATTACAAACGAGAAGAGACTAGCTTGCCTGGTTGCTAGGAGGTAACTGATCCAAAGATCTCGTCTGCCCTTTTCTTGAACAAAACCCGGGTGCTGGCTTCAGCAACAACATGGCTGGGGTAGCTTATTCCAACACCAGGATTCTCCGTCTCATCTGGTGGATCAGTCCCAGGTCTACCTATGGATCTTTTTCCCCTTAACTTAATGACCTAAATATGCAAAGGATCTCTGTGCATCTTTCAACTCAGGAAACACTTAAGAGAAACCGTACCTTAAGGTGTTCCATCTGGCCATAGAACGTGTCTTGGCCTCTCCTGTTGCAGATGCCCCTGCAATGCTTTCGTCAGCCACCAGAAAGCACTTAGCAAAGTGTGCTTAATGTAAAAGGTGAAACTAATTTCACCTTTTCTTTATTCTCTCCCAAATTTTAAGCTGTGCCGGATTAGACTTTGTACTATTATGCAAGCCACTTAAAGCTCTGGACAATCAAGGGCTATCAGTCTGATGCACTGGAGCGTGGGGCTTGTGTGAGTGTTGGTGCGAAATGTTATTTTGCCAGTGTGAATATTCATGAGCCAGTTCTCGGGGCAGTGTGCTGTGCTTGATTCCCAAGCAAAGGCATGGGATTGCATAGAGGGAGGTGGCCTGTTGTTTTTTTTCTTCTGAGAGACGCCGAATGTTCTCCCAGAAAATTCAGAATGTGCTTCTCTGTGCCTGTGACAAAATGACTAAGCCAGTACTAGAAATGATTTATTCTCGCTGTGATCATAACACTGCATGGGCATTTTCTGTTGGTGCATTTTTGTGTGCCTGGTACTATTTGGAAAAATGCAAACTCATTTATCCTTGTTGCTGGAAAAAAAATTTGAAGGAACTGCCTGGCAAAAGATCATGACAGATTGTGTTAAGAGATGCATTAGAAGATGAGCATGCATCAGTAGGGGTTGTATTGTGAGCTTGCTAAGTCAGTGCCGAGCTTCAAGTGCGTGATCCTACTTTGCTTTTCACCTCTGTGTCTCATTCTGCTGCTGGGCTAGAGGCTTCTGATGCAATAGGAGTCACTGTGTGTGATGAACTGTTACACGATGACTTTGCCTGCTCTCCCAAGTCTTATTGCATCCTCCATGCCAGGAGAAACCTGGGATGGCAGTTTAAGCCTGCTGTCCAACTTGGGCCCTACACTGGGAGCCAGGAGTCCCAAATATCCACTAGGATCTCCTGCTCTCCTCACTGGATGTGTAAAGATCTCGGGTGTGAGAGGGGTTGTGCAAAGCACCCTGCTTCTGTCCGTGAGCCTGGGCTACAGGGCTCCATATCTCTCCATCACCCCTCTGGTCTTTGACAAACAACCGAGTGCAGAGGTCCAGAGTTCCAGTTTCCCGAACCTGTGCCAAAAAAACTACAGCTTGCACAATGGCAACCATTCTAGTTTTGTTCAAACCATTCTCATTATTTTTTTTGCATGCAAGTTCTGAATAGAACATGAAACACTGATTGAAAATACCAGGGATATCAAAAATCTCGATCTAACTTGGAGGCTGGACCCAAGGGGTTAAGGAAGCTTTGCTTTCTCATGACTCAGGCTGCTCACTAACACAGCAGGTGTCCAGATCTCTTGGGGGGGGGGGGGGCAGGACGGGGGAGTCGGAGGGAGGGCAGCACCCGTCGGAAGAGCCACACGCCAGACAGAAGGTACTCCTTTGTGCTCGGGGATTCACAGGGACATGCTGGGTGCTGGAAAAGGAGGTTACCTGCATGTCCTGCACTTTTCTTGCCCAGGTACAGCTGAGAATATCTGGAGCAAGCTCCACGAGCTCAGCCTCAGTGTGCCAGCCAGCTGCACTGGACAGTGCTACTGAACTGACCAGCCCTCTGTCCTGTCATCGCATCCAATTCCTATTAGTTTTCCAATTGCGCAGCTGCCTTACATAATAACACAATACTCATCATCGTGGGTTACATCGCGGTTTGGTGCCGTTTTGTAAACTTGCACTAGTCATCAGTTTCTGAAGGAGCAGCACAGTTGGAATCTGATCCTGGGATATGCTTTTTTATAAGCTCTTGCTCTTAACCCAGAACAGGCAGCCTTGAGCCAAATCCAATGGCGTTTATACATCAGGCGTGAATTATAATTTCATTGCCTGAACGTCACCCTTGTGGGGCAGTTCAGGGAAACAGTTTGCTAGCCTGACTGGTCTGAGCTGAGCTTAGGTAAAACGAAGTGAATTGAATTCAATTTGAAAAGTGAGAGCCAGTAAGGGCTCTCCGTGATCTATTAGCCCAGATGTTGCCGGTTCGAGACTACGTCTGATTGTTCCCGAGGGATCCCCCAAAGTTTAGGTTTGGGATAAGTTGCCCAGGGACGTCTTGGATCTCCGTGACAAAGCCTCCTGACTGCAGGAAGGCTTGTGCTGTTGCCACTCTCCTGTCAGGCACTGATGGAAGAGGCTGCCGTGCTCCAGAAAGACCAGCGGCACTGATGGGGATGGGTTGGAGGAGCCTGTCTGCCTCTCGTCCTGCTCACCGGGCGGTACTGGCGGTTCCAATTCCAGGATGGGGGTACAAACAAAGTTAAAAAGCACTGCTTGTGACCTATCCGCAACCAGAGCAAGAATGTGCTCTGAACCTGGCCTGACAGGCTTAGAAACTCCCGGTCACCGCAAGCAGTGAAGCTTCCCTCTTGAGTTAGCGATCAGAGAAAGAGAGAGAGAAAGCAGAGGAATCTTTTTTTTTATAGAATAAACTTCCAGTACCTTGGAGCAACATCAGATAGCTGCTCTATGTGCTCTGTCCTTTCATAACTGGTGTCCCAGCGCCTCTGTCCTTGGTGCTGAAATACTTCCAGAGGCACTTGTCTTCCTGCCCGTCCCTGCTTGGAATATCCTGTCACAATGCTGGATGACGCTCTCAGATGGAAGCCATCAGTCAGCGGGTGCAAATCTGCACCGCATCAGCACTTTTACAGCTCGAGTCTGAAACTCGGGATGAAGTGAAGCAGGCAGAGAAAATGCCTACGACACTGAGATAGAACACATGTCAGTGTTGTAGTAGTATTGTCACAGGAGAAATGGCAGGAGCAGCAGAAGCAACTTTGGTATTTCTAGCTGTAATAAAGAGTAGAGGTGTTAGCAGTTTTTGGAGGATTTGCAGTATTGAGAGTAGTAATATCTTGCTTGTATGCCTTGCTCCCCTTGTCTGGGGGGAGGGAGGAGAGCTGGCAATCTGAAGCTGGCAAAGTGAAGGATAATTTCTTCTGATCAGGCTCTCAAAGACCCTGGTAGCCAGTTGGCATTGATCATGTTGAAAGGTTAGGCCACTGAATCCTCAATTCACCTTGTCTCTTCCTTGAGATACCGTTTCTTGGAAGGGCCAGCACTTAACAAATTGCTCAAACAGTGTTGTTTACTTAAGGATTGTGCTGCGACAGCCGTGAGGCTGAGTCCCCTCTCACAGCAGCAGGCGTCGACAGTGTGCCAGCCAAGCTGGGCTCCGGGTGGCTGGGTCTGCGCTGGGTCCACTGCCACCACGCCAGCCCTCGGAATGCACATGCTGTCGTCCATGTCTGTCCCTCCCTTCTTTTGTCTCTTTGGTCTGCTTCCTTGCCAGTGTGGCCTGTGTTTGCCTGTGTCTCTGCTCCTGATTGTGTGGAAGTCAGTGTGTCGCCCCCCTGGCTGGGCTCTGCAGTGTGTCAAAATGACTCGCTCTCAGAGTCTCTCCAGTTTGGGGTTAGGACAGCTGTTGCTCCTCCACGGCGAGATCTTACTCCATCTCTTCCTTCCTTTCCTAATCAGACCCTTCCTCTCTCTTTCTGCGCCCTCCTCCTCTTCCACTAACACTTCTCCTCTCTTCCCATCCCCCTCCCCCCTCTCCTTCCTTCTCCTCCCTCTTTCCTGCCCTCGAAAATGTCCTTGGCAAGGACAAGCCATGCTTTCTCACAGAGAACAGGGCATCATCTTTTCAGTCCTTCACATCGCCTGCCTGCCCTGGGCGTCTGTGCATTCCATTCCTCCATCAGACAATTTATCATTTATTTTTACTGGTGTATTCATTCTTTTTATTGAATTGAAATTGCTCCCTGCTCCAAAATATGCAGATGCTTAACATATATGTCATTTACTGGGGTTTTTTTTCTGAATTTTCTTGGATGGATTGTAGTCATTCCTGAGCATTCTTGAAGGTTCTCTTACACATGAAAGGGAAATAAGATTCTTCATTAATCGAGACGTATTTGGCTCAAATGTTTCTCTATCCACCATTGTATGCTTCTCAGATGTGAAAAAAACCAGGCTACATCTGTCTTGAGTGGTATCAGTCAGGCTGGAGTGGTTGTGTATTAAGACGGTCACCGCTTAATACAGTTTTTTCAACTGAGGGACTTGAGACTGCAGTGCTAGAGTCTGTCAGCCTGGCTGATCTGCACTGTGCTGACTGTAAGTGCTGTTTGGCATTAATAAATGAGTCTGCCACGTGACACAGAGTTAAAATAATTCCCTTCTCTGGGGTGGTGGTGGGGTGGGGAGGGCTGTGTTTCTTTACGACTGCTGTTGCCGGTTTAAAGACATTTCGACCATCTTTACTTGCCCAAAACATTTGCAAAACCTCAGTAGTAGAGGCGTCTCACAGTGCGTTTGTAAAATGTGCGTACTGTTTGCGTGCCGGTGGTGAGAACGAGGAGGCAGGGGACCAGGAGGAGGTGATTAACTCTGTCACTCCTCTGGGCGGGTGATATACTGACGAGCAGGACCCCGCTGTGAAGACTGCAGTCAGACAGGACCCTGCTGTACAAGTGGGTGTTTTGTGTGCCCGAAGCAAGTGTCCCGTTTGCTTCCTCCCCACAGATATCCGCTGTTGGAAAGGGACTGTTTGTAATGTTTTCCGGCGCGGCCCTGTGTCTCTGAGATGTACCACAGCAGCCGGTCGCTGGCGGGCCGGAGGGGGTGGCGGAGTTTCCATGTCGCTTGGCCATGGAGCGCTGCAGGGCAGTCCTGCTCCAGCGTGCCGAGGGTTAATCTCTGCGGAAGGGCCGGTGATTCATGCTTTGCGGTAGAGAGGGGGAACAACGTTTCCAAGGAGAGCCTTGCGTCTGTGGGTGTCGCGGGCGAGAATGATGGAGAAGGGAGACAATAGACCCTGCGCGGAGCCTGAGGAGCTGTTATGCGGTTTAACGTGCAGGGCAGGAATAAAACGAGATATTTATGGATTGATTGCCGCTTTTTTATAGTCACTCCTCTTCAAGTGAACACCACCCACTCGCTGAGCACCGTGCATAGCCTTGCCTTTCATGCATGGCTGTAAGGAGACCCCAGGACTTCAACACACGTATAAGCTCCTATTGCTCTGAAAAGCCCGTCCATACAGCTGCGTGAGTTCGAATGCTCTTCACATCCGCAGACACTTTGATCAGACCTTGGAAACCTAGTCAGACACGGACACTTCACTGGTCTTGTTAACCTAAGCCATGGATCAGCACAGGCATGGTCATCAACACTGCATTAAGAGCCACATTTGGTTTTGAACCAGTTGTGAGGGGCTGGGGCGCCTCTCCTCAAAGCAACAGATGAGAAAGAAGTGAAATGGATTTATGCATTTCTTGGACTGATAAAGTTATGCACACCTGGCTAGCATGAGGAAGATGGATGCTTTTTGTGGCAGCAGGGGTTGTGTGTGCATATCCAATAGGGTGCCACACTGTGCTTCTGGAGGGTTTGGGTGGGGTGTCGGTGTGTGTTTTGCACGATCACGTAACCTGTTGTTGTGGCCAAACACTGTCCATTCATACGAACTGCTCAGCTGCACTAAAAGCTAACACTGAAACCTGCCTGCAGTCCTGGCGTGCTGTTCATTAGAGCACCGAGCTCACCCCCTGCTCAGCACAACAGGAGCGCCGTATAAATCTCGCTCCTGTCACAGCTGGCACCAGATAAGCCACCTTGAAATAAAGAGGTTTTCGGAGTGTGCTTCCAAGCTCCAGCTGTGCTCCGGATATTAGCTGGGATCGTGTCCCGGTGATGGGTGAGGCGCAGGAAAGCCAAGCCAAGCCGCGGCTGCAGCTGGTTGCTCTCGGTGGAGAGAAGTGTAAATGCAGGAGCCCCTTCGCTCAGCCTCGGAGCTGCCAGGTGATTCTTGCAGTATCAAAGCCTGCTGGTCTGAGACTGGGCTTCCCAGATCCACACACCTGCTCGTTTTCCGTCCAGCTGCGTTCCCAATTAATTCAACTAAGGGGCTTAATTGGAGCCTTTTGCAAGGTTCCCATCTGCTCAAAGCTGGAGATTTTGAATTGCCAACAAAATGTTAACAGTTGAAAGGCCATGTTTAAGAAATGACTATGAAAGAACTCAGTTTAATCACATTATTAGTGCAACGAAGGGGGGAATTACAGAACTGGGAGCTCAGTTGGAATGAAAGCACAAAGCACAAATCCTGGTTCAAGAGAACGTCTTCGAAGGCGATGTTCTTCTTTCCATTCTCAAAGCACAGGTACAGCTTTTTGATGTGCGGAACTGGAAACGTGCTCTCCCTGTGAGATTTTAAATCTGCAATCTTCTCTTTTCCCCACAGATTTCCCCTGCGTTTACTTTGCTGCACTCTTTCATGCTTTACCATACTGCTCGTATGCGTCACTGTGCCCTTCCCATAGTTTCCCTGTCGTTTTAGCTGGCCTCACTGTGACCTAGAGTAGCCCTGCACAGTCAGCTTGTAGAAGCCCCAGTGTGTTAGCGCTCTGTGCTCCAGCCTCTTGACATTTTCTCCTGTGTCTCCATCTCTCTGGACCTGCTGTGGCAGATTTGTCTGGGTCTCTTGTGTGCGCCTGTGCTCAGCCGGATTCGGCCCAGCCTGCTCTCATGCTCTCGCTCTGGGGTTCTTCCCTCAGAGCCCCGATGAGCTGTTTCCGCTGTAGTGGCCTTCCGGAGGCTGACAGAACTGGGTGAGTGTCTCCCGTATCTGCCGCGCAACCTGGGGTGCCGCTGCAATGCATCCTCACGAATGCTCTGCTTGTTGTCGTTCCTTTTGATGAGATCGGGTTGTTTTGATCTCCAGTCGTTTCGAGCTCCATTGCGAGCTTAATGAGATTCCAAACGCTTGTGCCGCGGGGATCTGTAATGACTAGCCTTGATCGTGCACAGTACTTCAAACGGATACGAACGTTCATTTAATAAACCTGGTATACAGAACAATACTTGCGTGGGATGTAGGAATAAAGCTGGATGGTGGGTGAGGGTTAGGGTTAGCTGAGGTTTTGGGCCTGGACTGGGTCTAGGTTGGGTTTGGGTGGGTGCATTGATTTCATATCTTGCCATGCATACCCAGTTACTACTTTTAGACAGTGATCTGAGATTAGCATTGATAAGTTAAGAGTGAAAACAGCCGATCCTGCCCTTTCCACACTTGCGCTAGTTTCAGACCAGACCGGGACAAGCGCGTGGGCAGGCCTCTCTCAGATCCATCCTAATCGGGAGCTGCAGGGGCTGTCTGAAAACGACTGGCCTGTCTGAACAGGCACTCATCTCATTGCCCAGCACTGGCAGAACAAAGCGCCTCCTAATGAGTTTGTTAATAGCTTCCCTAACGATCCAGCCAGAGTCCGTTTCTGGCCGTCTGGTCTATTTACATTGTCTTTAGTGCCCCCTGCAGGGAAAACAGGTGCAGTGACTGTCGGGTCGCTGTCCCGGTCAGAAAGCAATCTCTGGGTCTCCTCCAATTACAGAAGTGACAGTGACCTCAGGGGGGAAAGGAAGTGGAGAAAGAGGCTGCCTCTTTGACATCTGAATTAGACCACTGTTATGCAACAGAAGATTAGAAAACCTGTGCATGTACTTACTGCCGATCCCTATTCAAACAATTGAACCGTGCATTGCATTAGCATAATGTGCACGGATGTTCAGTTGATTTTCGTTTAATTCGTTTATTTTCTGTGAATCCGATTTTCCATTAATATCCCATAAGGAAAGGCGGAGGGGAGCTTATTCAAAGCGTCCTTTGTTTTAACGTTTTACTCTTTTCCCAAGCAGAGCAGGATCCTCTCTCATTGCATAGCTTCTCCTCCTCTCCTGACATGAGAGATGCCGTCCTGTGGCACATTCCCAGCATGCTCTCTGCGGCCTGCCCTGTCACTGTGCTGAGTGCTGGCCCCAGGCCCGGCCGCTCCACAGGAAGGACGACATCAGGTGTTAGCGAGCCAGCAGGGCCTGTCTAGTTTTCAGCTGACATCTGTTGTCTTACAGAGCTGTGAGCGGACAAAGTGAGGACGTCAGAGAGTAATATTTCAAAATCTGGGGGTAACGAACGCTGGACTCGTTTCCACCTTTTGCTGTTCCTAGTGCTAGATTGGTAAGATGCCTTCCAGTGCCTGCAGCTATACAGAGATCTGCAGCGTTGTACAGCACTGCTGCGTGTGGGAGTATTTATCCTGAAGCCCAGTAAAAAAAGAACAGAAAAATCTACATTCAGAGTACGGCCATTGTTTGTACCATGAAATACTTAGAGGTGTAGCAGAAAGCCAAGAAATTTGAACCACGTTTTCTGCTCTTTATTTATTTTTATTTACTGGAGGAATTAGACTGATTATTGAATGCAACACCCTTATCAAAATTTACCCTGGTAAGATTGTGACCTATTTCTCCTCTCACTTGGTCTTACCACAGCATATTGCATGCATTGTGCTTTACAGTGGTACCGTGTGCGTTTTACTACAGCTCCCTGTGTTTTTAGGGTGTTCGCTGCCCTTCGTGCTGCTCCTCGGTTACTAGGGACAGCCAGGCTGTGTCCTGAGGAGTGTACACTGTAGCACGGCAGGATTAGGCAGAACGAAGGCTGTCCAGGCGGTTTTAGGAAACGTGAATTTTTTTCCTCAGCTGGCGCTTTAACTACTGTAGGTCTCTCTCTGCTCCCCTCAGCCCCTCCCTTCTGCCTTCGACGTACTGTGGTCAAAGCTCAGTAAAGTAAAGAGCACCTGGCCAGTTTGAGCCCAAGCAGTGGGGGGAGGTTGATGAAGCAGAAAACATTTTCTTCCTCACCTCCGTTGCCCTCGATGCTGGTGAGCATGTGGAGCTCTCTCTGAGTGAGCGTCTGTCCCAGAGGACCGGGTAAAGGCTATATATATCTCGGTCTGGAGCTCCGCATCTTCCACACAGTTTCCTGCTGAGCCGATGTGCCAGAGTAGCTCCTGCCTCTAGCGAGCGCCTTCCCAGAGCTGCCGGATCCTGCCTGGGAGAAGCTGCTCCACGCAGAGACCCCAGGGCCGTTAAAACTCTTCCCGGTCGCGATAAACAAGCCCGGAGACCCGCGCGTGGGACAGGAACCCACAGCTCTCCAGAGACCTCCGGGAGAAAGATCAGACTCCCTGTGCACCGCGGGCCATCCTGCAATTGAACATGTAGGCTTTTTCATAATGTAGCCCAGAAGAAAGAGCACTTTAAATTTGAAAGCGGAAGAAGCTTTATTTAATCGCAGTGCTCTTGTACCGTTTTTACAGCTCCGATCCAGGCAGGCCTGTGCGTCTGTGTGAATCTGTTTCTTCTGCGCGGCGATCTCTCTCTATCTCTCTCTGTGTGTGTGTGTGTGCGTGTGTGTGTGCGTGTGTGTGTGCGTGTGTGTGCGTGTGTGTGTGCGTGTGTGTGTGCGCGCGTGTGTGTGTGCGCGCGTGTGAGCGTGAGCGTGACTGTCCCACTCCGTCCCCAGGCTGCCAGTGAGAGCCCTGATGGAGTCCTTGTTCGGGGGCGAGATGGGACTGCTGGGGGGCGAGGGGCTGAAGGAGGACGGCTGCCGGGTGGGCTGGCCGGGCTCCCCCCTGCCCGACGACGTGTACTCCGCCTCGCACTTCGCCCTCATCACGGCCTACCACGACATCAAGACTCGGCTGGCCGGCCTGGAGCGCGAGAACTCCAGCCTGAAGAGGAAGCTCAAGATCTACGAGATCAAGGTCAGGGGGTCAGCGGGGATCGCATGGGGGATCTGCAGGGGTCAGGGGTTGGTGAATACGTTGGCTTCCATATTCCATATTGCTCAGCCAGCTCTACTGTATTAGTAGTATACAGGTACATACAGAGCTCCAGTGGCTTCACGTGGTGCACAACTCAAGTTAGCTCACCGAGTTCTGTCCATCTCCTGTCGGAAAGCTGTCCCTGATGCACATTTAACTAAAATAAACTGCTAAATATGAAAATGCATGTAAGCAACGCAGATGGATATTGAAGGTCAAGCATGCTGGGTTGCGGGAGCTGATTCATCACTAATGTGAGCATTGAATACTCGAGTTCGCACCCCCACAAAAATTTCACAGTGCGGCGAATTGCGTATTGTAAAAGAAATCGGCCCGCAGGATTGAATGTTATTATTTCTATCAGTCCAGATGTATTGAGTGGAATTTTTAGTGTTCGTCATTTACATGAGTGTTCTTGTCATTTATGAAAGCGTGGTCCGTTTGTGGTTTTCTAAGTGCCGAGCAGTTAGTGCTGAGATGCATGGAATTGAGTGCAAAGGGGAGGGTCAAAACCCAGCTTGGAGGAGTCGAACGCAGAGGAGGAAAGAGCCCTGTGTCAGCTGGACTCACAGCCAGCCTCCTGTTCCCCAGTTCCCCACCATCAGCGACTTCGGAGAGGAGAGGAACTCCTACTGCTCCTTCGAATCCAAGGAGACGGCTCTGCTGCAGTCGGAGAACGGCAGCCTGCAGCGACAGGTCAACCAGCTGACGCACGAGGTGAGCGGGCGAGAGCCCAGCGCTCCGGCCTGGCCCGACGGACCGGGTCAGTCGCAGGACATCGGCCCTGTTGGCCAGCGGGCCCAGCGCTCCGGCCCGGCCCGACGGACCGGGTCAGTCGCAGGACATCGGCCCTGTTGGCCAGCGGGCCCAGTGCTCTGGCCCGGCCCGATGGACCGGGTCAGTCGCAGGACATCGGCCCTGTTGGCCAGAGAACCCAGCGCTCCGGCCCGGCCCGATGGACCGGGTCAGTCGCAGGACATCGGCCCTGCTGGCCAGCAGGCCCAGCGCTCCAGCCTGGCCCGATGGACCGGGTCAGTCGCAGGACATCGGCCCTGTTGGCCAGAGAACCCAGCTCTCCGGGCTGGCCCGACGGACCGGGTCAGTCGCAGGACATCGGCCCTGTTGGCCAGCGGGCCCGGCGCTCCGGCCCGGCCCGATTGACTGGGTCAGTCGCAGGACATCGGCCCTGTTGGTCAGCGAGCCCAGGGCGACGGTCGTGAAAATCCGCCATCTGCTGGTGCTTTAGGAATCTGCAGCTCACCGGCTGATTTCATCTGAGCTCAGTCCCGGTGCCAGTCATCTGAACCCAGATGTCTCGCACTAAATGCATTTACAGTGACGTAACTTGGAAAGCTGCTTCACCCCTGAGCTATTACAGGCAGTTTGATTACCTAATTGAAGGTCAATTAATCAATTAAGCACAGAGGGAATCCACATGCTCCACTGTAATGTAACAGACCTGCAGTGCTCTCAGCATGCTGGTGGTAATTGCACTGAATCTCACTCCACAAACCACACGGCACTTGCAAAATCTCTTGCTCAATCTCCGCGTGCTCTCTCTTTCTCTCAGGCTGTTTCTCAGCTCCGTTTCTCACGTCCCCACCGGTCTCTGCCCCCATGCCTTTTCACCCCCGTCTCTCTCTCTCTCTCTCGCTCCCTGTCTCTCCTGGACCCCCTTGCTCGTGTCCCCCTTCTCTGCCCTCGCCCACCCCCCTCGCCCGCCCCCCGTCCCCAGCTCCAGAAGAGCAAGGAGCGCGAGGAGCAGCTGGAGGACGTCATCCAGGCCTACGAGAAGATCCACATGGAGAAGAGCAACCTGCAGAGGGACCTGGACAAGATGGTGAGTGGGGGGGGGGGGGCTCCTGCGTGATCTGGGCCAGCACAGCTGTCTACCGTGTGCTAGGACAGCAGGGAGACACCTGTCCTGTGTCTAGAAGGCGAGGTGTATTCACGGAACAGGTAAGTGAGAGTCAAACAGCTGGAAAGAGATGGAATAGAGGCCAACCCTGCAGCTGACCAGGTACAGTATAAGAAGTACCTCTGAGTCAGTTTTGCACAACTGTTTCTGACCACGTAATTGGTTAATTGCATTATTTTATACCCTTTTCTAAGTTCTAGAGGCTTGATTAAAGAGACCTACAGACCTTGCCAGACTGTGGCCCTCTAGGGCTCCAGCTGCCTTAAATAATACCCCACTGAAGGCCTGGAGTGCATGGTCATTCTGGACCAGCTGCACTGTGATAACCTCAGGAGACTGGGGCCTCCCCGGAGAATTGCCTGCTTTCTGGTTGTGTGTCCCGGACTGGCCATATCTAAGTCCTTGCTATCGCATGATCAAAAAAGAAAATTCATTCCCAGCAGCTGCTGGATCCCACAGTCCTGTTCAGCTGCCTTTTGAAGGATTCCCAAGCGTCGGATTCAACAAAGATGCTGAACAGTTGTCATTCTTTGTACTTGGCTCTTCACTGCTGTTTTTTTTTTTTTGGCTTCCTGTGCTTAAATGTGGAGCCTCTTTCAGAAGTCCCTGGAGGCAGGCACAGATGCAGAGTGGTCTGTCAGTACGGCCGATGTGCCGTTCCTCCAGCAGATCTGCCTGGGTGCTGTGCAGTGGTCGGCCCGGGCCCTGGAGATGGTGGGAGAGGGAGAGCAGGGAATGGGCTTGCTCACTGGGGCTGTGCTTCTCTGTCTCTGCCCCCAGACCACGCTGGCGGAGAAGCACGTGGAGCGGATCCGCGGCCTGGAGGCGGCGCTGAGGCAGCGGGATGGCTCTCTGCAGAAGCTCAACTCCCAGCTGCACAGCAAGGAGGTGCAATACCTGCAGCTGCACGCCAGCCCCGACATCTCGCACTGTGAGTCTGGCCGAGCCCCTTCTTCCCTTCCCCTGCCGCGCTGTCCGGGCCTCTCTCGCTCTCTGCCTGCTCACCAGCTCCTTCTGTCTCTCTGCCTGCCTGCCGGCACAATCTGGGCATCGTAACCACAGCCCAGAGACCAGACTCTTCAAAAGCCTCTGTTCCGAAGGGGGAAATAAAGCAGAGTGTCTTCTCAGGGGAAGCAAACATTTAGTTCATGCTTATTCCTTGGCCATACTAAAAAACATTGACGCAACATGCTCACACGGCTTCACTGTAAAACATAACCATTGCCCTGATGCTTTAGGAATCATCTGGCTTTCTGCATCAGGTTGAGGTCCAGGTTTTATCAGGCTGAGCTGGTTCTGGTGTCAGGGAATGGACAGTTCCCACCACGCTTTCTCTTTGTGGTGCTGAGCTGCGGGCTGCTTGGTGGTCAGCTCTGCTACCTGCACTGCTCCAGGGCTTGGGGTTTGATTCCAGCCTGGTGTGCTGTCTGTGTGGAGTTTGCGTGTTCTCACTAGAGTTTGTATAGGTTTTCACTGGGTATTCCAGGTTCCTGGCACCTCTTGAGGATGTCCCTTCGTCCCTTTGCAGTGGTGGGGGGAGGGTGGGGGGGATTAGGGGATATTTTCCCATTCCCACCAGCACTGACTCCAGCGCTCCACAACCAAATGATCTGAGTAGACCGACTAGCATCTCCTGACTTGTGGCCTCTGTGAAGTTCCCCTGTCGGGGCAACCAGAAGATAGAGAAAGTGACCAAGGAGAGCAGGCTGTTCATCCTCTGCACCAACAGCAGACCCGCAGCATGTCCCCATAGACATGCTTCTGCAAGCTGCAGTGCTCCTGTTTCGAGCTGACCTTTTCCTACACATGGGTTCTGGCTGTACTGTTGCGCTACACCCCCGCATGCGTTTCTCTTTGTGAAGACAAGGCACTATAGCGCAGAGTGGAAAGAGCCCTGAGCAGCAGCTGTTGACAGAACAAACACAGCTCCTGTGGTTTGTTCTCCTCTAAATGTCAGCCAAGGCGCAGATGGATTCGAAGGAGTAACTCAGCTCCTCTGAACTTCATAGTTGTTCTGTATCCCCGCAGGCCTGCTCTTGAATGCTGGGGGGAGACAGGCAGTGTGGCACAGTGTTCCGATGCTCACGAATAGCTCCAGCATCTTGTCCCGAAAATGAATAGTCCTCCCTAATATTATTAAGTGAACCCGTACCTCTTAATGTATAGATCTCTCCAGTACTTGTTAGCTGGGTTGAGAGTTCCCATCATTTCTTTTTTTAATCTAAGAATTTGGTCTTCGGTTTTTTCAAGCACCACTGGCTTATCAGTGCAGGATGGGTATAGAAACAGCACATCATAATGCAGCTCTGTACCTCCTCAGCTCTCTTGCATTAAACACTCTTTCAAAGGCTGTTTGCATTTTTGCTGGCCAGAGGGAAATAGAAAACCAGACATGCAGTGTAACTAAAGTCCGGGCATTCAAAGCCAGTTTGGTCAAAATTGGGTTACATTTTGGGTTACAATTTGGGTTACAATTGGGGTGGTGCAGTGGCTCTATGGCTAAGGATCTGCGCCTGTGGCTGGAAGACTGCTGGTTGGTTCGAATCGCGTGGCCGACAGAGGAATCCTACTCCATTGGGCCCCTGAGCAAGGCCCCTTAACCCCAGCTGCTCCAGGGGCGCCGTATAAATGGCGCTCTGACCCCAAGCTTCTCTCCCTGTCTGTGTGACTCATGGAGAGCAAGCTGGGGTCTGTGAAAAGACAAATTCCTAATACAAGAAATTGTATATGGCCAATACAGGGATCTATCTTATTTGTTTCAAGGCAAAAGTCTGGCAAAGGTGTGTTCAGTTTGGTCAGTTATGTCTCTCTCTCCCTTACCTTGTGCCTGGCTCACCTGAGACCCTGAGCTGGAAATAGTGGTTAGAAAATGGCTGGATATCTCACCCTAGCACTGTGAAGTTCTAGCTAAGCTCCAAAAATGAAAAAAAAAATCAGTTTAGCCAGTTAAAGTGTTTCTGATTTAAGTCTCTAAGGACTTTAAGAGTTTCATGCTGCAACTCTTGCAGGATTGTGGTTTTCCAGAATATACCATTTAAAAACAATGCCCTTTGGGAATAATAACGTCGATCTCTTTCCTGTGAACTATCTACGGCAGCTGCAATGAAAGCTGGAGCCACTAGGGGGCAGCGATTATCTGCAGGTCACTTGCTTGATAAAGGTCTGTTGTTCTTCCCAGATTGAATGTAGAATACAGTTTTTCACTGTCTATCTTTCTGACTGCAGTAACTTGTGGCTTTTGTTTCAGAGAAGCTCATTAGTTAATCAAACAATTAATTAACCCTGCAGCCTGGCATCTTAATGTTTTCTGATCTCTAGTTTCGGTGTTTTTTTAGCTTGTCTAGCTGCTGTAACTAGCAGGAACAAATTTCACTTCTGAATTCTGTATGGTATAATTTGCCTTTCCTGGGGAATGGAGAGATCCAGATAGACAGGAAATGCCATCTTGGCTGCATCTACTACCCTCTCACACCCGCAACCTGCCCAATATAACTTCCCAATCCTCTCCTTTAAAGTTAGAGCTCAATTTATTCACTTACAACTTCTAACACAACTTTTATCTCACTAGTAACAATACTCTTATTACTGACAGCAGTGCAGGTCTGATGTTGCTGAGGATTCCCTGTGTTTAACCACCCTGTGGTGGTTACAGGTTATATACCTTTTAAGTTATTGGTTTTAAACCTGCAGCCTTGGTGCAAGAGAGCTCACCAGCCAGGTAAATGGCTTGGGATGTTGTGTAACTTCAGCCCTCTCCCCTTGCGTAGAAGTCAAACCTTTTCTGGATCCGTCTTGAATAGCTAGCTGTCAAATCCAGCAACAGCTCGCGGACCGAAGCTTTTCCTGGTGCCTTTCAGCCTCCTGCAAAATTCCAAACAGCTGTCTGATGGCTCTCAAAATCTTGGAGCAGGAGCAGTACCCCTGTCTGCTGCAGTGCTCCTTCGCTGTTTGCTGCTGTGGTGCAGTGAGTCAGAGCTCCAGTTTTCCCCGGAAGCTTGGTCCACCACATGGTTCCGGACTGGTTTCAAGCACACCTCGGAGTGCCAGAGCCACGCGGCTCAAATCGGCATCAAATCATTGGACCCTTGACCCACAATGACCCAGGGCACTGAGGCTGCTATAACAGGGTTATTGTGCATGAGCAAAGGTTGCAAATGTGTTGCCCACCTATCCATTTTCTAACCCCTTCATCCACCCTATCCCAGTAAGCCACAGCCACCAGGTAGCAGACGCCCTGGACAGGACAGACACGCACACACAAGCACGCACATGCTCACACCCGGGCCAGTTTTTTCCCCACAAGCCAGTTAACTCCAGCATGTCTTTGGACTGTGGGTGGACACCGGCGCACCTGGAGGAAACCCACACGAACACAGGGAGAGTACACACACGCAGACAGCACCCCGGGTCTGGAATCGAACCCGGGGCTCTGTGAACTATCCACTGTGCCACTGTGTGCCACAAACTGTTGTACAGATTAATATTTGAACTTTTACGCCCTGCCCGTTCATTTAAAAACATAAGGACTGCAAAAGTGAATGAGTTGTTAATGAGGAGGGGGGGCATTGAGCCTGTGTAGCTGGTTTGGTTGCATGTAGCTAACAGACCTAATGATCCCAGCTTCCACAGTGTTGCCCTATGTCCACAACCCTGTGCACGAATAAGGGTCTCCTCTTCTCAGCCTTCAATCCACGTCCCGCTCTGTCCTCTGGTGCGCTCTGAGTGGTGTTTTGAGTTTTAAGCCCCAAGCAGTCCACCGTCTCTTTTAAATGTTTCAAATCTCCGGTATTTCGGGCAGGCAGCTTCAGCTGCAGAGTTCTGTCATGCCCAGCCCTCTCTTGTTGTCTGAAGATGTGCTGTTCTGCTGGCACTCTGCTGCCGAGCCCAGCTGCGCTGTCAGATCCTTAAGCAAACAGACTGAGCCCAGGCAGAAGTAGGTGGCAGTGCTTTGAAGGAGGCAGGGAACCCAGCCGTCTTACTGACGACAAACAGCCTTGCCTACCCGCTGTGTAAAAACTCTGTCTTAAATGCTTGGTGCAGACAGGGATAGCCATTTGCTCAGGAACAGAATGGGTTCAGGTGACAGCAGGGTTGCACGCGTCAAAACATACACTTGTTTTTCACAAGAACTGCAGCTCGTTGGAGGTTTCATCAGTTGTTTGGTGGTATGGAAACAGCCGTTTTCTAAGCATGTCATCGAATCCAAGGTGGCAGAGGAGACGGAGCCTATCCCAGCAAGCGAAGAGCACTAGGCAGGGCACACCCTGGACAGGACGCCACTTCATCGCAGGGCACACCCAGACACAGACACACCACAGCCAATTCACCAGGCCAGCGTATTATTTGGGCTGTGGGAGGAAACCAGAGCGCCTCGAGGAAACCTACTTGAACCTGGGGAGAACATGCAAACTCCACACAGACAGTACCCCGCGTCCTCAATTGAACCCAGGGCCCTGGCTCTGCAAGGCAGCAGGGCTAACCACTGCCCCACCGTGCCGCCCAGCCCAGATGGTTAATCTCCGCGTGTGGTCGCCGTCGCGTGACTCCCTTGAGCGCGGGTTCTGAGCCGTGTGGCGCTGCTGGGTGTGTCCTCAGTGCTCGACTGCCCGTCCCTGATGCTGCAGACCTCCCGCAGCCTGGACGCCCTCTCGGACCTGAAGCTGCAGCGCCTGGAGGCGGAGCTGGAGGGGGCGCGGCACGAGGCGCAGGGGGCGTGCCGGCGGGAGGCGGAGCTGAAGGCGGAGTGCGAGCGGCTGCAGGAGGAGCTCCGGCGCCTGCAGGAGGCGCAGAGGCAGCAGGTGAGACCCGGGGAGCGTCTCCGCCGCCGGCCACCGTCGTAGGCGGGATGGGACCGCAACCTCGGCTTGCCTTGTGCTGTCCCTGCAGGAGCTGGCGGGCCCGTGCGAGCAGTGCGATGTGGAGTGGATAAAGAAAGCTGGAGATGAGCAGTAAGTGGAAAAAAAACCCCACTCTTCCACCACCTTGCAGACCCCCTGTAGTTAGCGCACGTGCGGCAGGCTCTCCCCAGACCGCAGCCCCCGAGAAACATTCTTCAGCATTCAGCTCGTTGGTTTTCCTGCCCGGTTTTAACAGGGAGATGTGTGAGAGCCCAACTCTGTAGCTCAGACCCTTTTAAGGCCACGAATCTGTAAAGTAAACACACCTCATCTTGCTTGCATACAGCCAGTCATTTCAAATAAATTTGGACTCGTCAATTACTGTTGAATATCCACCCTATGCACTGCAGAGGGAGATTGAGGGTCTGCTGACACCCCCCTGACATACCCACCTATCTGAGCTGTTCGTTTTTTGATGCACTGCAAGCTCAGCAACCCGGGCCGGCTGTGATCCGTCGTATAACAGCAGCTCTGTTCCCATTAGTATATGACTGCTAGGGAAGGGATACAGTTCTGGCTCAGAGAGGCAACATCTGGGTCACAGGGCTCAGCCTGTTCCTCTAGTCTATGACCTTGAACAGTTAGGCTACCTGACTCTGATGCTCAAGCTCCTTGATATTGCTGTCAACGTTAACACAGAGGACGTCGTCTGGATCAGAAGTGATGTACGGACCAGCGGGCACAGGTGTAAACTAGGGGGAATCAAGAGGAAGACTGAAAACAAGAGCCGTTTCTTTACACAAAGGGGTGTGGGAGTCTGGAACAAGCCATTTGATAGAATCCGATATCCGGGAATCTTTCAGTTAAAGACAGCTGGATGAGGTCCTCCGGCCCTTCAGTTACCAGTTGCCTCCTCTCGTTTGTGATGCGTTTTTGGTTTTAGAACTAGAGTGCGTTCAGTCTTTGGACATTTTGAAACATTATTTCTGACAGCTGGACTTTGACTTCCACATCATCCCTCATCTTGGACCACCTAAGGCTGGCTTAGATGAGCGAAGTCTTAAAGACTCTGGCAACTAGGGTCTGTGAAAAGTAGCCCGTTGTACACATCAAAACGCACCTTGACGCAGTGCTTTGCTGAGCTTTTCCTCTGTGGCTCGGTTTAGTCGGCACCTGAATGTGTGAAAAGGAGTGCCTGGCTGAGATTTTTTTTTGCTTTTACAGTGCAGTCCCACGATGCACGGCTCTCTGTGTGTGAAGGAGAGCCGACCGGTACTGGTGAGACTTCGGTTCTCATGGGAAGGAGGAAATGACACCTCTGCTATCGTACTGTCACTGAACTTTTTGCTTATCAGGTGGCACATCCAGTTCCTTGTGGCTTACAGACAGAAGACAAAAATGTGGAGAAAGAGATTGGGGGGTGGGCTTAAAAGCCCCATGCAAAAAAAAAAGTCTAGAAGTCGTAGACTGAGCGATCTGACGCAATGAAACACGCCACATATCCTTGTTCGGGCTGCACTCAGACAATCACTCTTTCCAGAAGTGAGTCATTTTTTATTTGAGGAGGAAACTGGCTAGTTCCCCTCCCCCTGACTTTGTGTTTTCTGTCTGAGCGTTTTTATTGTTGTTTTGCAGTTCTTGTAAGCACGGTCGTTTTTTAGAAGTGAATGATAGCAGTGAGGAGAGGAAAATGCTCCACGGTAGGGAGTGGAGCTCTGTCAGAATGCGTGGGGCTCTGAATGGAGATGCGGGTTCTGACGTATGTCTTTCTCTTTCAAGCAGTTGTCTTGCCGGCATTTAGAGCTTTTGAGTTTGTAGAGGATTGAAGAGGTGGACTCTACTACTGGTTAGGTTGTCTTTTAGAAAGTATCCCAGCATTCAGTTTGTCACCCCCTTATAGACAACAGAAAAAGTAATGTAATATTGCAAAAGTAATGTTAAGGTCATACAGAGCACTCGATAGACCTTGGTTAGAATATCGTGTGCTGTTTTGATCCCAACATTATCAAAACGACTATCTCTTTGCTATTACACTTTCAAAAAGGATCAGCCAGTATGATTCCAAGTCAAACAGGAATGTCATGCACATAGGTTAAAGAAACTGAGGCTCCTCGGTATTGAGCGTGCATTGATTGAGAGGACTTGCCTTTTTCAGTATCTCCCTGGTGTTTTTTGTATTTTTGCCAACACAATTGACTGGAAAAACCCAGAACCCAGGGGTAAAATAAGAACATATGGACACAAGTGGGGAAAAAGGCAAACTGGCAGCACTTATTTACGCAAAGGGTGGTAGGTGTCGGGAACAAGTTGCCAAACCATGTTGTCCGCAGGGTGTCAGCTGTAACATTGAAGAAACAGCTAGATGGCACCATCAGGTCAGTAAGCTACTAGCAACCGAATGGGCTCAATGGGTTGGATAGCC
Organism: Atractosteus spatula; assembly: GCF_055471065.1. NCBI lineage: Eukaryota > Metazoa > Chordata > Actinopteri > Semionotiformes > Lepisosteidae > Atractosteus > Atractosteus spatula. The sequence goes on along the minus strand of NC_142731.1, from coordinate 9,127,378 downwards.
TCCTCTTCTTTGTATGTTCTTGAAAGAACTGTATTTGTTTAGGAGGTAGTTGTGATAAGCCATCAAGACCTCATAAAGGGAAGGAGAGATAGCAGGGAGATCAAAATTAAATCGTATTGATTTTCTGCAAAAAAGAAAGCCCTGTAAGTTTCACTCTCAACCAGTCTATCAGACAAACATCGGTCTTTATTTGAGCCTTTGACTGGAGAGTAAGAGCCGCTTTTTAAAAAAAAAATTGGTTTGTTCCATTTGTGTTTCTCAGTTCAGTTTTGAGAACTTTGCTTTCTTTTTTTTAAATTGGCACCACTGGCATTGAGGTGTCAGACACGTGGGATGAGCACCCAGATTTTGACTGGCTCATGAGTTGTTTTTCGGTTGCTATATTACATACCTCCCCACCGCGAGATAAGAAATGGCAGGCGATCAGTCAGCCCTGGGTCTAGCTCAGTGCCCTGTCACAGTCCCTGCCACTGCCTTGCCAGTTCGTGGTGGCTCTGTGGTCGAATGCGAAAACGCTGCTGGGTACAGTGCAGGTGGTCACGAGACTCCGCGCCCGTCACCCAGACACAATAATGCCTGCGAGCGTGTGTGGGCTGCTCTGCGTGAAGGCTTTCTGACGTGCCAGGAGAATGACACAGAGCAGGCCTGGCTCTCGGCTGGTTCAGGAAAGGGGTTCGGGTTCAGGAAGTCAATGAAGAAGCCCGATCCATGGTGTGATTATTGAGCACAGCCTTCCTGCGAGCATTGTAGGTCTCTTGAAAGATCTGTTGCTGTACAGTCGCTGTGTCACCCACTTGTAACCCGATGAGCAGTGTTACAGCAGGCTCAGGGAACGGAGAGTTATTGAAGGCAGTGTGACGGCAGCTTTGTGCACTGATGACTGATGTGTAGCACCAGGCCAGCTGTGCAAACCTCACTGCTGAACCAGTGCAAAACAAACGCAAGAGCGCTTGCATCTGAAGTGAGCAATGCTATCATCTCCCTTCCTTCAAGGTAACCCATTCCTCCCCTTCTATAACCTTTGCCCAGCACAAGGACATCTCTTTCACGTGCTTGAATCACACACACACACTGAAGAGTGCGACAGCCTCCCCGGGTCGTTGCAGCAATTGATCAGCAGGAGGAAGGCTGCCTAGCTCTCTGCTCCCCAGCGGAAGGTGTGTGCTAGCAGGCAGTAACACGCTCAGAATAGGTGTTCACACGTGTGATATAATGCAGAGTGCAGTACATAGCATTCGGTGTTGCTCAATCAGGATCTTTTAGGGAGTGTTGGTGGGGGGTGAGAAGAGAAGTGTGAAAATGAACAGTTGACAGCTCAAACATCTGGTCAATAAATAGCAGCACCGAGCAGGCTCAGAGTTAAAACTGTCTCCCTGAACTCCACTCGGGCTGAGAGTGCAAACGCTCCCTGGGTAGGACAGGCAAGAGACCTCCTGCTCCTGCAGTGGTTTGGTTACCCCGATTAAGAGGGCAGGGGGGGCACAGGCCTGCTCCTCTCTCTCTGCGCCAGCTACGGACCCAGGGGCGCTGAGCTGTAAGTACAGATGGTGGTGCGTGTCTGTTTTCACATGGAACGTGCGGAGATGGTGCGAGTTGGAGAGGCGGCTTTTCCAGGAACAGCGAACCAGTGTCTCGAGCCGTGCTGGTGGCAGGCGAGGGGGAGGGGCAGAGCGACAGTGGCGGGATGCGCGACAGGGCCGAGCAAGGGAAACCAGCTTGCCACTGCTCCTCTTCGGGGACGGGGGCGACCGGGGGCGACCAGGGGCAGGGGTGCTCTTGTCTTTTGCTGTGGGAGGCGGCAGCACTGGGTTTGTGCTGAAGCCCCGTGTCAGGGGTGCTTGTGCATAGCCTAGGGGTGACTTTGCCCAGGAAGCACGCTGCACTTCTAGAAACTGTGTGCTGGAGAGCCTGCAGGGATGTAGGAGTGGCTCTGATAGTGCTGCTCAGGAAGAATTAGGGGTTTGCAAATTGGCGAGCTCATCGAAATGTGTTAAAGGAGACAAAATCGGCAGAAACAGGATGTAGACTGAATTTTTGGAGAACCGATTACAGTTGAATAAATGAAAGGCTGTAATTACAGCACACAGCACTTACAGGACAACGGGACAGCTTCCTTCACCCTGTTGCTCCACTTGCTCCATGTTTAAAAACAAAAATCCACTTTCTCCATACCTCATTTGAAACAAAACTGCTTTCAGGGAAACCTTAAATAGGAGCACAGTTTGGAATTCCACCTGATAGTCTGACACTCCTTTCAGAGAAATGACAACAGACGCTGTGTGCTGAATATCTTTTCCAGACCAAGGCATCTTCGTTTCAATGGAAGACCTGTCTGCATTACATAATTTCTCCTACAAACGTCCATGAAATAATTGAGCACTGAGTCTGTTTTTTTAAAGGGGGCATATTAGCTGTGTTGCTGTATGTGATTCTCTCCAGAAAAGTGAAATAATCTCAGTACGTTCCAGAAAATGTACACGTCATTGCGTATATAAATAACTCGCTGACTGTACAGAGACTGATCTGATTAAGATATTGTAGTTTGGTCCATTAAATCGTATATAACTGATCGACCGACAATTCTGTCATTCTTTTTTTCCGAGAAATGTTTCAGCAATGTTTTTTTTTGTTGTGTTTCCAGTTTAGAAGAATAAATGGCTTTGTGATTTTGATCTACGTTACTGTTATCTCAAGCACAGAATGTATAAATCACAATGGGGGAATTTCTGAATTGTGTATGAATTGGTCCTTTGGAATCATAATGGAGGCTCATATTGGAGCTGGGAACTTGTTAAGAGAAACTGTCATTCTCCACTTTTAAATTCAGAACAGATAGATGAATAGTCGCGTTTCTCGTCGGGTAGTTTTCTTTGATGTTGTTTCCTATCAGGGCATTGTGTGTTCTTGTCCTGTTAGGTTAGGGATTGATCAAAAACAGTGTGATAGTATGATCTAGCAGAAAGCGAATTACCGTCTCTATCAGCAGTAATTTTCCTGTGCAGTTCTCTTGCTCTGCAGTCAAACTGGTGGTAGCGGAGAGCAAACCACATACTCATTTGCACTTCAAAAACTGTCAATAATTTTATTTTTACAGGGCATTTGAGTGTGTGGTTTGTTTGAGTTGTGCCAAGGGCTCTGTTTACCAGCAACAGCTTAGCCCATTGAGAAGTGCTAAACTAATTCTCTTAAAATAACCATAAGGCTAAAGATGCAAATTTATAGTCTGTACACAACACTTGGGTGGCTGGCTTTGCAATTCTGGATGGATGTTGTCTAGAGAGGCAAACTGAATAGAAGAACAAAAGCCGTTTTAAAGGAGAGGAGGCCCTTTGGCCCGTGTATGTAGTTCATTAGGACAAGTGGGTAAGGCTCTGGACCCATAGCTGGTGGGTTGCGGGTTCGAGTCCCTGCAGCTGTACCTTGAGTCAGGTACTTTACCCCAGTTGGTCCACCTGGCTGTAAGCAAACTTCACCAGTCTTACATCTATACCAGATCATATACCCATTATCTCTACTGTTTCCTGTCCATTAACCAGTTCTCAATCCCGAAACATGCCTTACCTTGAATGCAATTGGAAAATGAATCCTTTATGAGGGCCTTCATCCTGTAACCTTCTGATTGAATCAGTACATCACTGTACATCGCATGCTCTGTTTGTACCCGTTACTGCTTGTTGGGGTGATCAAACAAGTTAGTTAATTATACCCCTACAGATCTTCTCATTTAATCATTCCTTTATAACATTACATATAAAGGAAGTGATACTTATAGGTCACTAATGACTTTACTTCAGTATTTTTGTAGATGGGAAGTACATGAGCAATTTTGCAGTCAGTGGGTTATTACACCTTTTTTGGAAGACCTCTTTTAGCCTAAAGATAACGTCTCTTGTTTTCTTAACTGCAACCAGTTGAAGACCATCAGGCTGAGGAGAATTGTCTCAAGTGCTTTTAATAAATGCCTGTAATACTTCAGCCTTTCCTGTGCTAATAGTATTTAATATAGAGCTGGCTTTGCTTAAACCTGGGGCATATTGTTAACGTTTTTCTTGGTAACACCTGGCTGATTTTGAATACATCTAATACATCAGCAACCTGAAGCAAATGTTGCAAGACAGAAGAAAGAGCCTTGTGTGTTAGGAAACATATCAGGGTTAATGTGCTGCTCTGAAAGATTGTGCAGTTTCCTCTACATGTTTTGGCAAAGATTAAAATATTTCTTGGCAGGCAAAGTTCATTTGAAGATGCAGTATTGTGGTTGATCTTGCTCATTTGCTTACAGTCATGAGTAATCTGGCTTTACTCAAGTGTGACAAACAGGAATCCAGTCCCCAAGTTGTTTTAAAAAAAAATACTAGGAAATAGTGTGATCAATTATTGTAGACGGGGAATCGGAGAACTCTGTGTGAGCAGTGCAATTGAGCCGATTGGCATGCCTAATTCAAAAATAATTAGAATACTAATAAAAGGTGATACATCTGTTCTTTAGTTCGCACAAATGCAGATGTGGTGTTTTCAGTAAAAGGGCTGTATTCTGCCTGTGACTGTCCCATCAGCACGGCTTGGCTCAGCTCTGACGTTCCGGATGGAGCAGGAAAACGGGAGGAAAGCTCACAGCTGCCGTTTGTCTCCACGGGGTTCCCGGGTGGATCGGTCAGCGAGTGGTGCTGGTGTTCGTGGGGGAGAAAGGGAGAAAGGCTGGGCCGTTTGCAACAGAGAAGCAGGAGAGATCCAGAGTTTATAGCGCGCCTAATTTCTGCAATTCGCATATAAATGAACTTTTTTTTTGGTGGTTGTGGGGGGTGTTTTTTCAGAGTAGGCTGTTGATGATTCAGTCACCCCGGCAGTCAATGCAGAAAAAAAAGAACGCGGAGAAATAACAGCAGAATGAATCTCATCAGCAATACCGAGTCGCGGCTTTCTTAAATCCGTTACAGAGATGTGTCATAACCGAGCTCAGCCCTCGAAGACGCTTCCTCCTGTGGCGCTTTGTGAGCGTGGAAAAAAACAACAACAAAGCTGTGATTCATCTGATCTGAATGTTTATCCCTTACAAAAAAAACAGCATTTTGCCATTTTGCCATAAAATTCCTGTAACGTTTATTTTGTGATTGCTGTGTATTTGAAGCCGGCTTCAGCCCTCTCTGGCTCGCGTCTGCGCGCACACGCTCCATACCTCCCTCTCCGGCGCGCTCGCCCCCGCGCCGCGCACTCCCGCACACCCGCGGCCTCCCCGCTGATGCGCTGGGTGTCGGAGTGGGGCTCGTCTCTCGCCTGCTGAGCCCGGAGAAGCCAGCAGATCTGCCGCTGTGGTGCACACTCAGTCCTCACAGCGAAAGGGGAGGCTCTGCAGTTCACAGACGCTTCGGCTCGGCCCGCTGAGCGGTGCCCGTCCTCCAAAAAGGACCTGCTTCCCCCGAACCGGTACGTCAGAACCAAGACCCCATCATTCACACTTCGAAACCAGCCCTTGTTCTTGAGAGTTACAGGCAATGTAATCCTCAAGCTGGGACAACATCTTGGTTCATTTTGAAGATAATCCAAGTGTTTTGTGTTCTATATTCTTTTCTGATTGTTTCCTGCAGTACTTGTCTGCAATCTTTCCCAGACTGTCAATAAGACCGTCATGCTTGAGCAGACCCATGAGCAGTTCAGTGCCCTGTGTGCATTTTATCGTCTTTATAACGTTTATTTTGTGATTGCTGTTAGGATTGTTCTTTTTTTTGCATATGTGAATACAAATATTGTTTAAATATTTAGAAACCCAGTAAATAAGACATGCCAGAGTCAAGGTCTTAATTATTTAGATTTACTGTAAGGTGAATTTAATGAAAATATTGCACTTATTCACAGCACACAGACGACGAGGACACAAAGGTCAATTTCTTTTAAAGACACTAAATTGAGCAAGGCACGTGCTTTGCTTAAAAAAAGAGGGCTGGGTACATTTCTGAATTTATTTATAACACCAGTCGTTCATTTTCAGTAGCTTTAGAGGTGTTTATTGGTTTTCAAGGTTTTGCTTCCTGAATAAAGCTGAGACTTGAAAATGTCTCAGATGATGAGACTGACCCCTGGGCGGATATACTCGTGGAGGACGTTGGTCTGCCCTCTCTAACTACACTCTTCCTCAGTCTGATCAATCAGGGGCTTTCGATAACATCCCAAGATCGAGGCGGCAGGCATTCATCATGCTGTTACAAAACATTTACCTGTTATTAAGTAAAAATAATAGCAAGGGATAATGTTTCCCTTAAATTCAACCAGGAGAGTAGAAATAAATCATTATCTGGAGGATTTACTGGACATCTCATCCTTGTTTCTCAAAAAGAAATGCTGTCCAAATCGGAGAACTTCTCTTTGTGTCATTTTCTCTTACTGATGTAGCTGATCCAGGAGTTTGTCTCCTTATTTTAAATCAAGTATGATATCTGAGCAATTTTCTCTCTTGGCCCAAAAGTGTTCAGGATGAATCAGCGGTATGTGTGTTTTGTAAGGGCATATACAAACGGAGATAGACTGCCTACTCCAGGCACTTTTTCCCCTCTCTCGCTCTTTTTTTCATGTAAAATCCAGCGGTGGTTTTTGTAACGAGACATCACGATATGTTTTTATTCCATTTTCAGGCGACGCTTGGCTGCTCGCTGTCCTTATCGAGTGAAATATCTTGGTTTCAGAGGCACAATTAGGCAGATTGAGTCAGGTTATAATAAAATACAAGCATGTTTTCTGAAATTGGTTTGAGCGATCAGATAAGAAAGTGCTTATCGAGGCTGAGCAAGTCATTATCGGTGTGCTTGTCTCTATCACGCATTCCACCTACCTCTGTCTCCCTCCACAGATAGACTGATAGCGGACTTGCCTCATCATTTGCAAAAGAGAAAAAAAAATTAGATGAGTGATCATTTTGAATCATGAAATGGCAGCAAAACATGCCTTTTGTGTAAACGTGTGCAAATATTCTTCATTTAAGAATAGTTACAAGTAAAAATCACTTTTACTTGTTAGGAGGGACATGGTGCACAGGAAAAGATTAGTCAGAATTAAACTAGTGGAAGCTGTAATTAGCCATGTCTGGTTTTCTGCACAGCTTGCATTACACCTGACTACATTGCAAAACTAAAGACCTTAAGGGCAGAGAGGACTTGGGGGCACTGAAGAGTCGGGGAATCTAGCAGCTTTTTCCGTGAGCATTAATGGCTGCCTCGTGTGATGAAGAAATAAAAAATAAATAAACTTCCAAAATAAAATACAAATTTGAAACATTTCTTAAATTTTATTTTTTTTTAATTCAATAAACGTGTCCTGGTGCAAAAATTAAGATCACTGGTTTTGCATGCTTTCAAATTGAAAACAGGGTAGGGAATTATGTCTTCACTGGTGTGTTGTATTTTTATATTTTTATTTTATCGGATTCTTTAAATCAGGGATGAACCCCCTGGGTGTTCAGTAGCTCCAGTCCTGCAGGGTTTATAGGTTATCTCCTAATTGAACAGATTACTTGCTTGCATGATCGGCACACCAGGAATTGACATTTTAAGGTCTCTCCTGTCCTGTCCACAATTCCAGCACACACTGTGAACAGGCACACGAATGATTCCCCAAGAACAGAAAATGATTCAGTGTTTTCTTACAGCCTGGCACATATCCAGTTTCAGATATTCCCGTTTTGTGTGTGATTTGATCTTTAGGTAGCTGGTACATTTGGGAAAACTAAAACAGCTCACTTGAACACGGCTGTGCCGATTCTAACTCGGCTCGTTCTCAGCTTTGTCCGTTTTTAGAAGTGGGTTTCTTCAAGGGTGGGTGCGAGGTTCAGCTGGGACTGTGCATCTGAACTGGGACTGCAGGCAACGCCAGGTTTTGAGCCAGTTACATCCTCACTGGCTCCGTCCTTTAAGGCCTGCTCTGTGCTTTGGGAGTGACGCTTAAAGACAGAGGGTATCATGCTAGCGTTAAAGGTTATTAAAAACATCACCTTGTTTCGTATCTTTAACAGATGCGTTAACTGGGTTGAATAGCAGACAGCACCTTATCACAGTTCTTGACAACATCTAAAAAATGGTAATGGTCTTTACTCTTTTCACACTTATTTGGCTTGATGGTTAATTTACCTGTGTTGCCGCTGTGCCCTGTTGGATAGCAGTTTGCTTTTAAACAATCAACATGCCAGTTTTTAGAAGCTTGGTGTTTGTTCTCAAACCCATGAATTCCTCATACCCAGGCCTGAACATACTCTAACATGTCCTGCACAGGGATTATGAAAACCCGTCCGAACAACAATAATCTGCCTTTCTGATACGACATAAAGTGGGTTCTTCCATTATTTTAAATAGAACATTTTTTCTCCACAATTTTAAATAGAAATTTGGTAAAAGCTACTTTAAAAAAATAATTAATTGTAGTTACTTGTGTAAGGGGGATTTTTAAATATAGTGATCTACAGTATGAAGTATATGTAATTACCATGTGAAACAATATATTACTTATTTTAATTTTAAAGTAATTGTTTACACAAGTAACTTGTAGCTGCAGTGGAATACTTTTACTTTAAATTAACATGTTACTTTAAACTGTAAATTTCCCTGCCTCTGCTCATATATTCATGCATATTCAAATACAGTTATGGGATTAGCTCTAAGCATCCTTTACGAGCTTCAAAAACATTTTCATAGCAAGGACATATTGTTCTGATGAAAATGAAGGATCCAGATCAAGTGTATGAAGTCTGATCTCAATCTTCACAGGATTCCTCATATAAGAATCCTAGAATTAGAAGCAGTTTGGAACTTGAGCAGCAACAACGATATTTATATTGTGTGTTCCACACTCGTCTCATACTGCTGTAAAACCATCAGAGTGTACAAGAACAATTATAAACTGTTCAAATTAAACATCCTAGAAATGCAAGAGTTCAAACACAATTGAAGTAAAACTCCAAATGCCTTTACAGTCTTCCAGATTCTTAATAGCATACTGATTTTAAATTTGAAACACCTGGTTTAAGTTAGTGGTGCATTAGAAAGAAAGGACTCAGGGGGGGGATGTCTGAGGCAAACAAGTCCAAGGGAGTCCGTAGCAAATCCAAGAATGATCCGATGTCCAAAACCGGGAGATCCATCCAGACACAAACAGAGTTAAAAGCCGGAGTGGGATCCGGCAGAGGGTCTGGGAAATAAAAGGGGGGAACGGGACCAGGCGCTTCCAGCCCCGGACCCAGATGGTCAGGAGGCCGTGGTGAAGCCGATGCCGTCGAGTCGCTCCTGGACTCGCGGGTAGGTGGGCTTCCGGGTGTCCATCTTCCAAGGCTGAGCCCAGATTGGCAGGAACGCCTGGCTTTTATAGCACAGGGGGCAGCTGCAGGAGATAAACACCAAACAAGGAAGGGCTGGAGCATCCTTAAGAGCAGGGGTTTACGAGCGTGACAGTTTATTGACCTAGGCAGACTGTCATCCAGCTGTTTATGACGAATTCCAGGACATCATCTTCCACAACATGACCGGGCAGCTTGTTCCAGACTCCTGCCCCGCTTTGTGTAAAGAACTGCCTCCCATTTTCTGTCTGTAGCCTCTTGCATTCCATTTGAGCGCCCTTGCAACATGTGGGTGTGCTCACTACAGCATTTCACTACATTTTCCACTCTTTCTTCCAACAGCAGCAACATCTTCCCACTCAACACCAGCCTTTGCCCATCATTCCTCCCTCTTCAGCAGCGTATCTGTTGCAGAGACTAGGGTGATGTTTTACAGATTTGCAGCCAATCGGTTGGGATCTACTTTCAGGGCTTGTGAATTTGCAGACGGTTTGCTCACCTGAACTTCAGTTAACAGTATGTTGAGATCACCAGGCTCTCATGTGCGTACTGTACCTGGACATGTTTTTTTTGCACTAAATCCATAGATCAGCTTAATCAAGTGAGGGCTTGGCAAGGAAAATGTCAGTGTGGGACTTGTCTCAAGAGTGTCAGGCCTGTCTCGCTCATTTCATTCCTAGTCGTTAGGCCCAACCTTTGCTCTCAGGCTGGAGTTTGGAACAATCAGTGTCCTGTATAGGGCTCTCTGGCTGGGTCACCAGTGCTTGTACTAATTTATATACAGGATAGGGCCATGCTTGGCGTGACCCAGGTGGGGTAGTTTGCAGAAGAGCTCAGCAGCAGCTTCTGCAAGGGGCTGTGAAGCCATTAACCACTGTGCCTTGCTGCGACCCGCGTCTCTCCCGAATTAGACCCACCCCCCCCTCTCGTTTAACTGTGTGCTATTGCTTCCCGTCAGGGTGAACCTGGCGCTGGCCTACACAGAGCTGACGGAGGAGCTGTGTCGCCTGCAGACTTTGTGCGCCAGGCAGACGGAGATCCTGAGGAGGGTGTCCCAGGAGCAGAGCAGCCCAGGTGAGCTCCCCAACACCCCTGAGAGCCGGGCAGAGAGCAGCCCACACTGGATTCATTTGAACTCCTTTGTCCCTGGATGCTCCAGTTGATCAATGCATTCAGTTCAGTGGTTGTGTTTTATAGAGTCCCAATCGTCTCAGTGGCACGACCACAGCATTACCGCACAGTACATTTCTGAAGGGGTCCCCGAGTGTCTAAACCAATAAAGGGGTGCGTGCACAGGTCTGGAAAGGTCGGGAAAGGTCGGGAATTAAGAATGACTGATTTCCAGACCTGGAGAAGTTCGGAAAAAGTATAGAAATCATAACATCATAATAATGCTGAGCAAAAGAAGTTCACTACACACAAATATACTGGTGTTAAACCAAACTAACACACAACCTAACTGCGTGTTGCTGAAGCAAGCCTCCTGAACAGTCGTGATCCACATGCATTTGAGACAGCAGTTGTCTGGGTGGCAGGAAGGGGCCAAGGCAGTCAAACTGAAATCTGCCTGTGTTAAGAGTGCATTTCCAGTTTGCGAGTTCAGTTGTTTAGGGGAAAAGAGCAAGCACCCTGAATAAGGCGCTCAGCTGGGATTGCGGGTGGAGCTCTAGCACTCACAGGTCGGGGTCCTCATCATTAGCCCACTGTGACCTAGATTCCTCTAGCAGGGAAGCTGTGCTGGCACAGGGTGGGTATCAGCTAGCTGCCTGCAAGCTTGCCACTGCCCAGTGAGAGACGCACTGTCCTCTCAGAGCTGTGGAGCTGACAGCGTCTCAGCACAAGACAGGCTCATGTGCGTCTGTCCTCTGTCACCCGTGAAGTGAGGTTGTCACTGTAAAGCCCCATCTCAAAACCACTGGTAATTCCACACCGAGCCCCTGTAACACTAAAACTGCATGGAAACTTAACAGTTTTTTTACTGTAGCTTCCTCTCCATGACTTCCCATGTTCTGCTGTGTTGATGGTACAATAAGCCTGGACATGCATTCAGTGTGCTGTGTTGAGCTGCAGTGTGACAGTACTCTGAAAGCACGCACACAGCAGTCTGCTCTGCAAAAGCTTGGGCCTTCGGAACTTATTGCTGAAGATCAATTGTTTTTTGTTTGTTTTTTTTAACTGGGTGAGTTTGTGCTTGCAAATAACCTGACATTACAGGTCCGTTTGTGCACACCCAAAATGAATAGGGCTATAAAGATTCAGGCCTCGCAGATGAAACTCTTTAAATCTTTTGTCGGGTTAATGAAAAGGAGGACCTGGCAGAAGCAGGATGTAGGGCAGCAGAGCTGCGATTCTGTGCAAACGGCTCCGACAGCCAGGTTCTGTGCTTCGAACCGTTTTCATGGAACTACCCAAACTGGAGCATTGCGAGCAAAATTACACATTCTAACGCACAACAATTAAAGACAAAACATCGGACGGGTACGCATCACGAAAACGAGACACCAGAGCACATGATTTGAGTTTTTCAACGTGCATTGTGCAACTCTCTGCTTTTAACTCCAGACAGGCAGACCTCACTCCCCAGACAGTGTGCAAACTGTTGGAAAAAGGGAAACGTTTCTGAGCTCGAATCGTTCTTTCTCTTTAAAACAGACGGCTTGAAGGGCATCAGAACAAGACTGTGGGCCAGGGGCTGCAGCAAGAATTCTTTAATTCTTTAGGTCTAGTGCAAGTGTTCACATTACTCCTATCCTGGAGTCCTTGCACTGGCTTCCGGTCAAATTCCGCGTACACTTTAAAATCCTCATGCTCACCTATAAGGCTTTACATGGCTTGGCACCTCAATACCTGTCTGAACTTTTATCGCCCTACTCCCCACCTCGCAACCTCCGCTCTTCAAATTCTGCCCTCCTTACTGTCCCCCAAGCCCGTCTACATTGTATGGGCGACAGGGCCTTCTCCTGCTGTGCCCCCAAGCTCTGGAACTCTTTGCCCAAGGATATTAGAGAGTCACCTTCTCTAAACTCCTTCAAATCCAGACTCAAAACCTTCTTCTTCAGAAAAGCCTTTACCTAACTGGTTCCATTCTTCACCCCTCTGCTCTTCTTAATACCACCTTCCACGGTCTCCTCTATTGTTATTGTTGTATTGTTGTAATTATAATTGTCTCCTATCTTGTGAAATCTTCTTATTTATTGTTGTAGTCTTCTTATTTATTGTTATTGTCATCCTGTAAAGCGCTTTGAGAAGCCACCTTTAAAGGCGCTATATAAAATAAAGTTTATTATTATTATTATTTAAGGCAGACTCCCCAACTGGATTGATTTTTTCTGTCTCCCTGGATGCTCCAGTGGATCACTGCATCCAGTGGTTGTATTTTATAGAGAGAAGTTTTTCACCATGAGTGGGATCTCACAACCGTGCTTTAACAGGGGAAACTGCAATCGATGAGCAAACCAGGGAGGGAATAGGCAGGGCTTTTTGCTTCTCTTTTGAAGTAGCTTTTTCTTACCCAGAACTAGCCAGTAATCTCCTCTCTCTTCCTTCTTAGTCCAGCGCCACTCTCCTGTCCCCCAGCGCCACTCCCCTGTCCCCCAGCGCCACTCCCCTGTCCCCCAGCGGCACTCTCCCGCCCCCCAGAGGCGATCGCCGGTACCGCAGCGCCTGTCGCCGGACGTGCACCGCCGCTCGCCGCTGCCCGAGATCAGCGACGGCCCCGCCTCCTACTCCTGCCGCCCCGCCAGCCACCACCTGCGCGCCAGCTTCCAGGGGCGGCGCAGCTACTCCGAGGTCAGCGACCCGTCGGCCTACCAGCGGCCGGCCCGGTTCCCGCCGGACCCGGTGTCCACGCTGCCCAAGCCGCGCCCGTACGGGGAGGGCTACCTCAAGCAGCAGCAGCAGCAGCAGCAGCAGCCGCCGCCGTCCCCGCTGCCACCCCCACCGCCGCCGCCGCCTCCTCACCAGAGCCCCCCGGCCCTGCCGGGACCCGGGGGGGGCGGCAGCCCGCGGCACGCCAGGGAGGTGCCCTTCCCGCTCTCCGAGGTCCCGCACCTGCGCTTCGAGCAGGCCGGGCCGCCCGCGCCCGCCCCGGCCCCCCAGTCCTCCGAGGACGAGGAGGAGTGGGTGTGCCCCCCCGAGACGCCCCCGGGCTCGCTGGGAGCCGGGGCCGGAGCCGCCGCCGTCGTCCGGGGGACCTCGACCTGCGCCGCCTTCCCCATCCCCGCCGGCCCCGGCGCCCTCAGCTGCCACGCCCCCGGGTACCTGCAGGCTGAGCACGCCCAGTCCTGGCCCTCCATCAACGTGAGTACCCCCCTCCCGGCTGTCACAGGGGACACTACTGTTGTTCTTATTGCTGAATCCTAATCCTGCAGTAGGGGGATGCAGTTGTATCCCAGCGGAGCTGGCAGTTTTCACACTGGCCCAGTTACCTGCAGCTTATTCCTGCTCCTACAGTACATCTGCTCTGGCCGACAGTGTTAGCCTGTGGCGCCATATGAACCCCAACAAGCAATAATTCGGTATTTTTCTTTTTTTACCACATCCTCCACAGTGCGAGAGTGCTCTGCTGCAACAACGTGAGACTAGAGAAACTTTTCAGTCGAGGTTTTTGCGGTACCGGGCTGCCGGTGCTGTGAGACACTCCGCCGGGCGCTTGGCTAACTTTCGGTCCTGTTGTTTTGATTGGCCGCAGCTGTGGATGGAGACCGAGGACAACGACATCCGGAGCTGCCCGCTGTGCCAGCTGGCCTTCCCCATCGGCTATCCCGACGACGCCCTGATCAAGCACATCGACACCCACCTGGAGAACAGCAAGATCTGACGGTCGCTGCCCTACCCCGGTCACGGGATCATCGGGGAACTGAATAGCGCCGGAAATCCAGGCGGACTAAAAGGCGAGAAGCAGGATGAACGCTGAACAGGACTTTCATTTCCATCTGTCCTTGCGCCTACCTTAAGACCCGAGACGTGTTCTGCCACAGCGGGCCCTGACAGGAACAGAGAGGGTCGACAGCGCAGGCTGGAAAAAGCAGTCCGTTGATGCATTTCACTAACGAACGTGTGTGTTTTTTTTTAAACAGCTTTGCTATGTGTGTTTTTTTTTTAAAAAAAGGCCCGAACTGGGTTGATACAGTTTGGCAACCAGCAGGGCGACCTGAAATATGTCTAGCAGGCATGTAACATGCAATCAGATCGTTCCGTGTCGTGCCGTCGGCGTGTCTCCCGGAGTCCTGGGACTGGCGCGGATGATGCAGAGGGAAGCTGACTTCTTGGAAACGGGGAAGCTGCACAGGCGGCTGGCTTCTGTCCCCGCGTGTTCCCTGTGTTTGCCCTGGGGCTGGACTCTGTGACTCTGGGTTTCACTGGCTGGGGGGGGTGGTACTGGAGCCGGGGAGGCAAGGAGCTGGCATGAGAAAGAACCCATCCAGACGACCCACCCAGTGGACACACCCAGTGGACACACCCAGTGGACCCACCCAACAGACCCACCCAATGGACACACCCAACAGACCCACCCAGTGGACACAGCCAGTGGACACACCCAATGGACGCAGCCAGGGGACACATCCAGACGACACACCCAGTGGACACAGCCATTGGACACACCCAGTGGACACACCCAAGGACACATCCAGTGGACGCATTATGAAGAAACTCCAGTGGGCACACCAATGGACACATTATGAAGAAACACCAGTGGACACACTCAGTGGACACACCAATGGACACACTCAGTGGACACACCAATGGACACATTATGAAGAAACACCAGTGGACACACCAATGGACAGATTATGAGAACACACCAGTGGACACACACTCAGCTGTCAGAGGACACACCCTGTGGACCTATTCAGAGGACACACCAGTGGACACACGCCTGTCCAGCAGTTTATAAAAGCCCTGTTGTACTTGACCTCCACCTCCTCCAGGGCTGCCCTCTCGTCTAGTTCTCCTGCTAATGAGACACATGGAAATCGAAATGATTAAAGGCCCGCGTTTAGAATTCTTCACTTTGATGTTGCTCGCTCGGCCTCGTCTTCCCTCGAAGGCGTGGATTTGTATTTGGCAAGTATACGGTCAAGCGAAATACCGCGTTGAATGTGAAAATCTGTTCAATACATCGATCGGGTCCGTAGCGGTATAAATACAAAAAGCATTTCAAACTGATAAAAAAGTACGTCGACTAAATATCCAGGATGATCCAAAAAAGCCAGCTTTCGGTCTAGACATATTTCTTTTGGGGGCCCTGCCGAGGAATGTGAGGGTGATCTGTGCGCCTTTTACCGCAACGCGAATCTTAAAGAAGCGCTGCATTGTAAACGTTTGTAGTATTTTGTTTGTAGTCTTCTAAAGGCTGGAAAATGTCACTTTTTGTGGGATATCAAAAAAGGATTGAAGTTTTTTTTTTTTTGTTACCACGGTAAAGTAATATAGTACAGCATGCTTAACAGAAGAGTGATATTAAGAAGCCGGTGTGAGCCAGACAGGAGCTGTTTGGAATAAGCGAGTCTTCCCGTTTCCGTTGAGCGCTGGTCTCTGCTTAGACGAGGTTTCACACCCGGGGCGTTTTGAGAGATGGCTCTCACTAACATTGACTGGTCCTTGCAGTCGGGAAGGGACGCGTCCCGTCTCCCGTGAGCCTCCGGGAAATCTGTCTCCCGTGGCGCCGCGCTCGCGCGCATCAGCCATCCCCCCCCCCCCCACGAGCAAACCCACCCGCGCGCTCGGAGAGGCGCCGCTGCCACTATTCACCGAGTCCACTCAGGAGTTATTTAACGACCGCCTTTTCTCCGACGACTTCTTCACGGCAGCCGGACCTTCACGCGCCAGTAATGAAAAAGGGGTTCGAGTAGGCAGCCGCGTCAGCGTGCGTGGGCTGCAAAGGAACGAGTGAAGGTTTATTCCGCGCTGGAAAGAGGAGAAAAGAAACGCAACGTTTCGGCCGTGGAGCCTTCTTCTTCTCTTTTCAGCGTGGAATAAACCTTTACTTGTTCCTAATAAGCAAAACAAAAAACAGGCTCCTGTTTTAACGGCCCTAGAAACAATGTCAGATTACAACGCCTGACAAAAAGCAGAGCGTGTTAAAATAATAGAAGTCACGCTGCGTGTACCAATTAACGCTCTGCGCTTAAATAACTCAGGGGAAAAGCTTTGTGAATGTGGCTCCTCTCTTTCAGAAGGGATGTGAAACCCCAAAGGGACCATGTCGTGGTTTGACTACAATAATGCTCAAAAGAACAGTACAACTATTTTGTAATATAAAACATGTATATATAAAAAAAAGCTTGTAATTATGTTGTAAATACTGTTATAACTTGCACTGAGCTGCCTCACATGCACGAGAGCTATTTTCCTACCGGACTGTACTGTAAAGGTAATAAACTCGTGGCTCGACTCGCAGAGCGTGTCTTTGCAAAGGGAAACGCTTGTGGTTTCTACACTACGGGACCGGCTCGGTTCGGGTCATTTCGCAGAGGATTCAGCCCGCTGAACTAGGTCTTGTAGTACACGTGGCGCGCAGAAGCTTCCTAAGCGAGTTTCCTTTTTTTTCTTCTGACGTGGGGAAACACTTATCTTGTCTAGCTCGCGTTTGTATTCAACACGAGATGGGGTTTTTTTCATACATGCGTTCTCATTGGTTTTACGTGAATGTACATTTTCCAAGATGTTTGCACAGTATGTGTAGTGTAGCAACACCTTAAGAACTGCAACGGCAGCCCACAGACTTGAGGACAAATGTAACTTCAGAAATTTCATGTAAACGTGGCGCAGTGGTAGCCAGTACCGGTAGTGTGCTATTAAATTAAGTCTCATCCATGCCCGCAGACATCGAGGCGGGGGTACAGCCAAAATGTAAATCCTTTCTGATATTTTTCATCATTCCCAAAACTTAGCACCTTGCTAGCTGCGTAAAATGCGTTCAGGCATTTGCTGGAACGAATTTAGAAAAAGATTTTATTGTTCAGTTTTGAAAGAAATGCTTCATGACTTAAAATTAAAATGTGTAGGTGAGGTCGGGTGAGGGCTAGCGGGTAGTTTCCCAGTGTCGACGGGCTTTCTAAGACACTGATTGTGTAAGAGTCCGGAGATGCTAACTGAACAGGCGCTTCTGGTACTTTTATGTCTCTCAAATCAAGATTGGTTGTTTTTACCCGTTTTCTGGTTGACAACAAAGGCCTTCGACACCTATAGAAGACGGGAATCACGCGCCTTGTCCGGGGGTGACCACTGTGAGTGAAACTGTCCCCCCCCCCCACCACCACCATCGCCTGACCCCCGGAGCCTGACCACCTCCTCCTGTGAAGACAGTCCCAGAGGTGGCAAGTACGAAGCTCGCTACCGACAAGAAGTGCGAACTGACAGTTTCGCGGACAAGGGTGCTAATATGAATCGCCTCGCTTGTATAATTAATGAGAATTAATTAACGTGGATTTGAGCTCCAATGTAGCACCTCCTGATCGCCTCGGCTGCGGTGAGAATTCAGGACGGCAGAGTTTCAGGGCTGCAGTCTCGCCCTGAGATCCCCGTGAAACCCGTCTAGTTTATCCGTACAATATAAAACAGTGACCTGTTGTTATTTACAGCGAAAACAAGACGGCCTTCCTCAATAGCTTTTGAAGCGGCCTGTTGCTTTCAATTAACGTCCGCAATAAACCCCAAAACCCAAAGAGAACTATATGGGATTTCTGGGTTTGAAGTTTCCAGGAGCGCACAGATAATAAGTTTGTACAGACTGCGTCAATGAATTCCACTGCATTAGAGTGTTATGTTATGTGGTTGCCACATCTCCACCTGTGACATCGGTATTTATCTTCCGTTTGTAAAAAGCAAACGAAGTCGTGAAGATCCGGAAAGCCCCGTGCAGGTATTAGTTTAATATCGTCACTGTATTCTTCTGAAGAATCAGACCTACTGGGAAAGGGTACTGTAAAACTGAAATCGGGTTAGTAACTCTTTAAAACGAACAGTTTTTTTTTTTTTAAAAAAGAAATTAAGTATAAATCTCGACAAACACATTCGCGCATCCAAAATACAAGACCTGCAAAACAATGTGAGACAAAACTCTTTCTCGAAGCTACACCAGGAGCACTTGGCTACAGAATGACTTTCATTGCCTAAGATACTTAACTGAAGCTCTTAATGTGCATTTGTAACTTTTTAACAATTGGACTCAGGTCTTTTTGTTCACGTATCCTTCGGGGGCAGACGTGTACTATCATTTAATATATCATTTAATAGAAGGTTTTCGAACTCACTTTGAGCTCCAGTACTTAACCCAGCCCCCTGAAAGCCTGGAAGCTAACTATTATCATAATCTTACTATTATGCATTAAAAATAAGGGGGAAAACGTTTTCATAGTTAAGAAAACGGAATTTCTCGTTTCAGTGTGGGCCACGCGAGGCTGGAAGGAATCGACGGCAGCTCATCTGTTTTGCAGTGTTTTCACAAAGCTTCGGAGGCAGAGGTTTGTGGCACAGAATCAGGCCGGAAAATTCGGGGTACTTCTGTGCAGGTTACAGAGCCGAGGTTCAAAGCACTGAGGCAGGGGCACCGCGTACTGATGTGTGTCTATATATAACCATCTCGTTGGCCGCTTTGTACAACGGGGCTCCTCGGCCGCCTGTGTGAGCGCGGCAGGGCTCGGGCGCTTTTCCAGCACTGGGCTTCTGCTCGGTCCTGCGGTTTCGAGACAGGATGGGCGGGTGCGCTGGGTGCTGTAGCTTCGCTTCAAGACGTTCAGCTTTGTGTTACCAGGAGGAGGGGAGGGGGTTGGGTGGAGGGGTGCTTAAGCAAGTACCATGACATACCAGGACCGCAAGGTAAGAAAATACGTTCAATATCAAATAGGTCCAACAAGAAAAGCACACCAGGACAGGTTGTCGTTTGCTCACGCATACAGGCAAACGGCAGATTGGATTAAATTTCACTTCTTTCGATATATCTATTGTTCCACACTCATTGGTGTCCAAATTGGTCACGTATTGGTAGGTTGATTACTGTAGCTGTGCTGTGCCCAACCCGTTGATCCTCCCTCTGTTTCGGCTGTGAGCCGGCTGCTGGTGCGGATCGGCTTCTTTCTGTTCGTAAAGACCCGGCGAGCCGTCCGAGCCCCATCCTGGACCCACTGGAGACCCCAGCATCGGACACAGCGCTGGGGGGAAACAGGGACGTGGGTCTTGTGTTGAGAGGAAGAAACATTATTATCATTATTAACATTATCCTTATTAATAAACTCATTGATTAGTCAAATGCTGAAATGTAGTCCCTTTCCAGCTGTTAATAGGTGTGTAACTCAAACTGAGATGCACATCGGGAGAGCTGAGCAGCAGAGGAGGAGCTCTGCTGTCTGTCCTAGAGAGGGAGCACTCTGCTGCTAAAGGCGGTGGAAACTTTTGATTTAGGAAGTTTCATTTGCATTAAACAGAGGACAGGGACTCCGGTGCGATCTCACGGCTGGACGGTCTCGCACAAGTGCCGCTGCGGTACCCCGCTTAAGAGAGGGATTTCAGCAAACTGCTGACTCTTTAAAGGCTGACAGTTAGACTGCAGGTGCTGTTCTCCTCTCATCGTGTGCGCCTGCTGCACAAGTCAAAGAGCGAGCTCTGGAGGGCAGCTCCAGCCTGAGCAGGCCTGTCCCCGCCCCCGCCCCTGCCCGCAGGAAGGCACGGCCACTCTGGGGACTCGCCGACCGCACCAGGCCGGGGAGAGATCGCCGAGAGCCGGGAGACGTTGAAAACGGCCCCCCGTCCTTCCACTTCCAGCAATCGCTCTGAGCGGTGCGGGGTGACCGGGCCTGGCCTGACAGCCAGTGGGCGCAAGCCGTGAGCTAGCCTGGACTAGTGGAAGGTGCAACATTGAGACCTGGATTGTCTCGATACGGTGTTACAGAGCAATTTGCTATGCCCGGCAATTGACGTGCACGCTACCTACAGGATAGGGTATCACGGAAGGTGGCCTACAGATCGGCGGAGAACACTTTCCAAGGCACTGGATAGATGCATCTTATTTACTTAGAACTGAGTCCCTTGTGATTCTGCGCAATCCGCCTTCTTATGGGAACCCGCTGGATTCTCTACGTGTTTCTCGCTTCCTGTCTCGGGTTTCCGCGCCAGCCCGCGACGTGTGAATGACGCGGTGCGTTCTGGAGCGCGGGGAATAGTCGGTGGAGGGGGGGGGGGAGAGGTGATTTTCTCGTCCTCCATCGCGTCAAGGGGGAACTTGCGCTCCGCCGGTGGCATCCCGGCAACCGCTCTGGAAAACGCGGGATCAGACTACGTCTCGGAAACTTCAGCACCATGTCGCCGAGGACCGTGAAAAGCAGGGCTATGCTCTCCAGCAATGAAGACACGGTTGCATTTATGAATGTAAATTCTTTTCGACTTGTGGTATCGAAGAGGCTGTCTTTAGGAGGTTTTTTTTTTCTTCTTTTCTTTGCACACAGGATCCTGCAATGCAACAGCAGGCCGGGCTCGTCTCATTTTTTTGTGCAGCCGAGCGTATTTATCACAAGCCCTCAAATTATCAGACTCACACCATCTCTTGAGCTCTCATGCGCTAAGTCTAAACCGGAGGTGTGAAGTCAATCTGAGTTTTAGCCCTGCAGCACATCTTTTTTTTTTTAGCTTCTCGCTCCTTTGAAATTACTTTGCTAAACAATTCAGAGATATTTAGCCATTGGCGTCCACAAAAGTACTTAAAGAACAAATTACTTATAAATAGCGGAGTAAGGACCCTTTCCTGCTGTTGTTAAGAGCAATAGAAATGAATCCTTCAAAACACTTGATCAATGTATTAAAGGTGTAATTACTTATTAGTCATAACATAATTAAATTGTCACTACAACCAGTTCTGAAGGCAGTTTCTGCAATCAGTAATTGCCTTTCATTGCTACACTGTTAAAACTAAGTGCAGTTCCTATGTCCCTGATTCTGGATTCTTTTTGGATTGTTTGAAGGTGGTATACATTAAATTAACAACATCGGTTGTAAAATAAACCCCAAGGTATCACGTAAAAACAAAGATGTGCATATCATCTGAAGCTTAAGATTTGTTTAACTTTTCCACACCAGGGTTTATGATGAAAGAAATGTGTCACAGCCAACTACCTGCATTTAATTAGAGAAAAGATATTGCTAGTATTATTAGAATTCTTGCTAGTATTATTATTAACGTGCACAAAAAGTACTTACAGAACAAATTATAAAAAACAGGCAGCATGGTGGTGCAGTGGGTAGGATTGCTGCCTTGCAGAGCTGGGACCCAGGGTTAAATTCCTGGGGTGCTGTCTGTGTGGAGTTTGTATGTTCTCTCTGTGTTTGCCTGGGTTTTCCCCAGATGCTGTGTTTTCCTCCCACAATCCCACAAAAGTGTACTGGTAGGTTAATTCGCTTCTGGGGAAAGCTGGCAATGGTGGGAGTGTGTGCTTGTGTGACTGTGTGGGCCCTACCACGGACTGGCGTCCCATCCAGGGCATACCCTGCCTTACACACGTTGCTTGCTGGGATAGGCCCCAGCTCCACTGCAACACTGACTTGGAAGAAGCGGATAGAAAATGGATGGATTATTATTAATCAAAAGAAATATCTATCAGTGTTGAAATAAAGTTTAATTAATGAGTTAGCTGAGTAGTTTTGCTTATTCTAAACAGGTGTTTCTTCATAAAGGAAGCTGCACTTCGATATTCATTTGTGCAACTTGAAGGACACCATTGCATTTGTTTACATTTTTAGAGATGGAGATGTTGGAAATTATTTGTCTTTTAATTAATAGAATTTTTATTGTAGATGGGCATCACAATGGCTTGGCAGTGGTGCTTAGAGCTTCCGAGTCTTGGGCTTGATTCTGGGCAGGGGGAACCTTCTGTGTGGAGTCTGCATGCTCTCCTTGTGTGCTTCCTTCCTCTCAGGGACCAGTAGGGTCAGGGCAACGTGGTTGGTTAACAAGGCCTGTAGGCTGACTGGCTGAGCTCAATAACCTCTTGCCTGTGAGCTCATTCCTCACAGGAGTGGCGATAAGATTAAATAAAAAAAGACAAAGTGGAGTTTATCCATGGTACAGAGATTTGTATCTGTGTACACAAGAAAACTAAAGACAGCCTGTTTGCTGCTGGATCCATCAGTAATTAACAGGCGTCGCCTGAAAGGTGTTTAACAAGCCAACACTTTAGTCTCAGGAGTGTCAGTTCAGTGCACAGGGCTTTGACATTAGGCGAAAAATAAAATGAACTTTTGGTTTTCAAAATAGAACACAGTACAAAAAAAAAACATCAAAGAGCTGGAGCTTCTTTTTGCATCGTGTTCTAATACAATTTGCATGCTAAACAGAAACAAAAAGGACAGGGAGGGGGGCTCAATACACGTTTTGAAGATACAAAAAAAAGGGTGTCACAGCCGAGTCTTAAGAATGCAGACCCGAACCAGCTCTTTCGTGAAAACCTCATCTTCACAGGACTACAGCAAAGGGTGAGGTCAAGAGCCGAGCAGGCTGGAGGTGCCAGGCTGCAGCAAGGCGATTCACGCTCGGTAGCTAATAATAATAATAATAATAATAATAATAATAATAATAATAATTAATAATTGCTTACACTTCTATAGCGCTTTTCTGGACACTCCACTCAAAGTGCTTTACAGGTAATGGGGATCCCCTCCACCAACACCAGTGTGCAGCCCCACCTGGATGCCCAGCTAAGGGTAATTGACTGGAGCTACCAGAACTAAGACCTGTGAGCAGCACATTGATAACCCTGATGACTATTTTTTTATTCCATTGCAATTCTGCAGTAGCCAAGATATCCTGCTGAATAACATTAGACAGAAACAGCGTCTCCCCCTGCCTCTCTGGGTGCACTGCCCCGGCCTCGGGCCTGTTCGTTTCAGTGCAGGGCTGCGTGAGGAGTGTAAAAGGAACTGAAAATGTCCCTTTACGAGGGCAGGCTTGTGCACACGCTCCTGTGGCGCTCAGGCGGAGACGTGTGACACAGATCAGCATCCCTTCACCTCCCAGGGACTTCCCAGCTTCTTCCACTGCCTCCCTCAGCACGGCTATTCATTCCTGTAACACCCAGTGAGGTACGGACCTGCACGGTATGGATCGGAGCCGATAGAAATATTGATACAACTTATATGATGTAAAAAATATTTCATAAATGTGTATAATATTCAATGATACTTTACCATTTATATTTGGTATTTGTAGAATATAAAATATTGATACAAATTGATAAAATATTGGCAAAAATATTGATTAGGGCACTGAGAAATTCCACCAATCACGATAACCTATTCTCTGGCGTGTTTCATAGTCCTCTTCCTGTTCAGCCCAATAAGAGGCTCCCAGATGCCTATCTGATTAATTTCATTCCAGCCCTACTCCTAATTATGTATTCGATCCCTTTATTGAACTAACCATTTGACTCATCAAGATGAGTTATATGAGCTCATTCTGTGAACCTCAGCAATTAGACTGACTGTTCAATTGCAACTGGTTAGCAACTGAAAATGACCAACGCTCATTTAGAAAATGATTCGTTCATTTAATTTAAGGGCTTAATTAAGTCACCGAGAACCCGGCTGGAATGAAAACTGTGAGATCCTGGAGTCATGAGGATGAGGAATAGGATTCCTCTGCCACAGCTCCACTACAAATGGAGTTTGTGTCATACTCCCATAACCCTTAACTAAAAGGCACTGAGAGATTTCTTCACCAGGCGATATTAGGAATTAATTTAACATAACATAACATCATCACTTTATTAACCCTTTACAATTTCTTGCATTAGGAATTGTCTTTTCGCAGACCCCAGCTTGCTCTCCATGAGACACACAGACAGGGAGAGAAGCTGGGGGTCAGAGCGCAGGGTCAGCCATTGTACAGCGCCTCTGGAGCAGGTGGGGTGAAGGGCCTTGCTCAGGGGCCCAACAGAGTAGGATTCCTCTGCCAGCTGCGGGATTTGAACCGGCAACCTTCCAGCCACAGGCGCAGATCCTGTGATTGCAGATACTGTGATTTAAATGTGATTGCATAAAACATTCCCAGTATATTTTGTATAATTCAGCCTAATTTTTCAGGAGTCCTAAATTTCACATCCACCCATCCATTTTTTAACTGTTTCTTTATATTCAGGGTGGAGGGGGAGCCAGAGCCTATCCCAGCAAGCAACAGGCACAAGGCAGGATACACGCTGGACCTCCTGGGTCTATTTCAGGCCACACACACAGACCGGCGCCCACTCACACCAGGGCCAATTTTCCCACAAGCCAATTAACCTTCCAACATGTCTTTGGACTGTGGGAGGAAACCGGAGCACCTGGAGGAAACCCACATGAACATGGGGTGAACATACAAGCTCCACACAGACAGCACCACACGTCCAGAACTGCACCCAGGGACCCAGTGCTGTGAGGCAGCAACGCTGACCACTGCGCCACAGTGCTGCCCAATTTAACATCCATCTCCAGCCCATCCCCAGAATTTGGCTTCCAGCACAGACTGAGCAGTTGCCTTAGAGGTAAATGTGTGGTTTGGGCCAGAACAGCAAGTGAGCCCCCTCCTGTATGTAAACTGCTTTCT
The DNA here is from genome assembly GCF_055471065.1 of Atractosteus spatula. Lineage (NCBI taxonomy): Eukaryota > Metazoa > Chordata > Actinopteri > Semionotiformes > Lepisosteidae > Atractosteus > Atractosteus spatula. The sequence goes on along the minus strand of NC_142731.1, from coordinate 9,102,494 downwards.
GATCCATCGTGTTGAAAAGTCTTGTATAAATTCATTGGATTCCTTGTTCTTATTATCAGTGGCGTACCTTTCCCCTGCCTCCTCTGTTCATGTATCTGTGGCTGAAGTTACATTTCTGACTCATCTGTTGGTCCGTTGAAAACAGGGGTCTCCACCCCTGGTCTTGGAGAGCTGTGATCCAGCTGCCTCTAGAGACCTAAGCAGGTGAATTGTTAGGTTAATTTCGAGGGCACTGGGAGCAAATCTCAATACGCCTTTCCCCTCGAGGACAAGAGTTCCCTTAATTAAAGCAATGGCTTGCTCAACTGGTCAACAGCTTGCAAGCGTTCTCTTCTCAAAGAGGTGATTCAATAGGACATATATACCCCCTATCAGTGTGGAAGGAAAATCGGTTTGCAAAGACATTCTGATGCACTGTGTTTCGCCCCCTCCCATCTAAACCACAGGCTCCTTCTGAAGCCCCCAGTGGGCTACAGGAGGGAGGTTTGAGTAGGAGTTGCAGGGGGGAACCCTGCAAATTCTGGAGTCATGTGATTTAAGAAAATCAAGAGGCTTTCACAGCAGCAGAGAGGCTCGGGGACCGAACTCTCAGTTGATTCAGTTTCTTAACGTTCTCCCCCTTTCTCTTCTCTTTTTCACACTGCCTCTGTGTGCCATGACACCCACAGCCTTCCTGCTCATTTCTGTACACAGAGTGCTCTCGCCAGCCTTCGCCTTTCTAAACACGCAGAGAAACGAGAGAGAGAGAGAGAGCTCGGGTATTAAAGTATTAACACAGCCATCAAATGCTACAAATTGCAGCGCAGAACAGAACAGGTAGTGAATAAACTTAATCAGAGCATTTCCGTTAATGATTACGTACAGAGAGAGAGACTGATTGTGCATTCTGCTTATCCTGGGGAGAAATCAGAGATAAGGAAATGGCAGAGTCTGATAGGGGGTGGTGTGCATATTGGGGAGAAATGCTTTAGAAAAGCAGGCTTGATGCTATCACCAGCAGAGCACAGCGCAGCACAGCTGTGGTAAAGACACAGTGGGAGATGCAGATCAACATGGTGAAAGCAAGATCACTGTGCGTTTATTGACACGGCGCATTAGAAACCTTAGAAGAAATCACCCAGCATCACCCAGATTCCGTGTGGAGCAGCTTACGGGAGGGAGGTTTCTGGGCTTTCCTCAGCCCCCAGAGATTGTGTCTCAGTGCCCTGTGGGGCTGTGAGCCCCAGATTGGACAGGAGTCACAGGGACTGGGCTCTTTCAGGACTGCAGCAGGAAGCGCTACTGTGCTGCTAGTGAAGCTGCCTTTGCTGAGAACAGACAGAGGGCTTGTGCTGCGGACACACCTCGCGAGACCCTCGTACTGTTCACAGAGGCTGCAATACTAATAGCCTGTAGGGGTATTCCACAGGTTTTATACTTCTCCCGAAACCATTGGCCTCAAAGGAACTGGGAAAGTCCCTTGAACCAGTTCAATTAGACAGTTGTCCTTGAATGAGAGTCCCCCAGGGGACTGGGCTAGGATCTCCTCTGGAAAGGCAATGGAGCAACTGGGTTGAGTGTTATTATCTTGTGATAATGCCAACAGTGCTTATGCTAGTAGTGTTAATAATAAGAATTCCTCAGTTATATAGCACTTTTCTGGACGTTCCACCTTAAAGCGCTATTCAGGTAGTGGGGACACACCTCCACCACAACCAGTGTGCAGCCCCACCTGGATGATAGACCAGTACGCTCCCCACACACCAGCTCTCAGTGGGGAGGAGAGCAGAATGATGATGCCAGTTCAGAGATTGGGATTATAAGGAGAGCATGATTGGTGAAGGTCAGGGGGAATTTTGGCAGGGAAGTCAGGGTGTTACACATACCATCTATTTTAAAAGTTCTTACAGACAACACTCTTATATTTACATCCTCACGTACACGTTGGTGATCAGGGCTCTGGCCTTCGTCAGAGCTCTTAATACTGAGCACAAACTACCGTTTTCTTGTGTGACCCTTCATATTCCGACAGTCGGCCAAAGACTGGGATGATTACACGAAGACGTGGATAAAAATGAAATTAAAAAAAAAAGCGCCACGCGGTGTTTTGCCAGGTGATTGACAGGCGAGGCCTTGGCGCGGCTCCCGGGGGCGGAAGTGACGTCGCCCGTAGAGTCCGCGAAGGTGGCCGGTGTCTTTCTTTCTGCCTGTGAAGTTTCTATTTTCAACCTGCTACAGAGGAAACACAGATTGGCGTCGAGGCGCTTGGTTCTCATCACCACGTTCTTAAGAGGAAGACCCGTTAAAACGTTGACGCGGCATAATGAGGTGAGGAGCCGTTAATTCCTCTGAAAAAAAAAAACCGCGTCAGTCTAACGTACTTCGCTGTCCGAATGGCGACCTCTCTCTCACCTTTGGGGTTTTCTAAAACGTATATATTTTTAAAGGAAACTGAGCCTCTACCAGCAGTTTCTGATAGTGGGCGTGTCGGAAAAGGTGGAAAACCATGAAGTATTGTTTTCCAACTCGAGGTGTGCTGTAGGTAGGGCCTTCACTAACAGGTTACTAATTTAATAATTGTTTGTTACCGGCGCTACGTGCTGTCTGTATCAGTTCTGTTGCCGAGGATAAACTCGGATATTTATCGGCGAACGTGGCGCGTGAAAAAGTCTTTTAGCACAAATTGATGCTGACCTTCGACCCATAGCGAGGCGGGGGGTGTAGAGGGAACCTGTTTCAAGGTCTAGACCTTGAAACGGGTGTCTGCACATACATTCATCAAAACTCCCATGCGTTCTCTGTGTATGTCTTAATGTGTTAGTATGAACTGAAGGCAGCTGTTCTCTTGTTAAATTCAGTTTGTGTCGTTGTAATCAGTGCTTCCTCAATTTCCCCTGGTCATAGTGTTGGAGTCCTGCTCATCCTGAAACATTCCCAGACAGGGATACCCCCCATTCCCTGCTTTCTGTTCCAGACAGCTGTTGCCTACAGACGTTCCAAGACCTTGGAGAAATGTCTAAGTCAAGCAAACTTTATTTTTGTGTTGTACCTCTTCTTTCGTGTCAACAAGTATTTTCCTTTTTGATATTGTAATATCTGGAACAAAGGTGCCAAAGAGGAACAGATAACAATACCACGCCCCCCCCCCCCCCAAGGAATCTCCCCCCAATTTACCCTTCACAAGATCCCCAAAAACTAAACGTCGTGCAATAACCCTTTGAGCATGTTAGTAGTGATCCAGGTTCCAGTGTCCCCAGACCCTTGTAGAACATAGAAACACAGGAGCGTTTACCAACGAAAGGAGCCATTCAACCCATTGGGCCCATGTGGTAGTTGATGGATCTGAGGACCTCCCCCAGGTGTTTTCTTGAAAGAGAGTAGGGTATCAGTTCCAACAACATGGCTGGGTAGCTTGTTCCATACTCCCACCACCCTTTGGGTAAGGAACTGGCGCCCGTCCTCGGTTTTAAACGCCCTCCCCGTGAATGATCACACAGTTGCTGGGCTTCCGTCTGTGTCTGTGGAGCCCTGACGGAGACACCCATTGCAGACCCTGCAGCTTTTCAGCTGAGTCACATCAGCCGACTGGATGTGATTCTGCTGCTGCTGCTGCTGCCTCAGACCCTTCTTGGTTCCCTAGAAGGAAGGTAACTTCACACATGCTGTTCGTTCAAGACAAGTCAAATGCAAGAGGAGTTCTATTTATAGTAAATGGTGGAGTATGGAGCACTTGGGTGTCCTGGCTTGCAATGGAAAGCCTTGTGTCAGAGGCAGCAAGTCTAATAGAAATCCCCATTTTGCAGCGTCTTTGTGTTGTTGCCGTTGTTTTGTTTTCTGTTCATCCAGACGCACATACACACGCACACACATGCCACACTCGGCCTGTCCTTCGGGTCAGAGGTGAAGCCACAAGCTTTTCCTGTGATGGAAACTTCAAGGGCAGGTCGGCTCTTCTTTGACACAAGCAGAGAGAAACAGGCTTCCTGGAACTGCGCGCAGGAGATGAGAGAGAAGGCCCAGGGTGTGTGTCTGCAGCCTGCGAGGCACCGAGCGCAAGGCGGGGGATGTTTGACAGCAGTGTGGAAGGTGTGATGATAAAGAAAGAGCCGAGTTATTGCATAAAAGCAGCAAAGAAAAGACGCAGTCCTCTGTCCAGGAGAGTGGCACAGAGAAAGATCTTCGATCCTTTGATAAGCTAGACAAAAAAACTCAAAGTGGTCGATATGTTTCATTGCAGTTGTTTATAACCTTTGTGACTGTTGCGGAGTAAAAAAGGACGATTAGCTGAAGCGGTGCTTCTCTTTTGTATATATTAGACAAGCAGACATCAGCCTTGTGCTGTGGACTAAACCTCACAGTTCAGCAGACCTCTGCCGAGTGCTGAAGAGGGTAGGCGAAGGAGCCGTGACGCACAAATTATGCATTCGCAGTTGCTGACGAAGCCACCCTATTACCCGTCTTCATGATCAGCAGCAAAACATGGTTAGCTGTTAGCTCAGTAAAGCAGGGGAATTAAGGAGAAAATACGAGGAAGTCCATTTAAAACCGAGAACGGGGGGTTGTTATTTACACAGAGGGTTGTGGAGGTGTGGAACAAGTTTACCCAGCCATGATTTTGAAGCCGGTTTCCAGGCTTCTTTCAAAACATGGCTGGGTGAGATCCCCAGGTCATTTAACTCCTAACTACCACGTGAACTAGAAGTGCCAGATCTCTACTTGCTTGCAAACTTTTTGTTTTTTTATGGTGCTTTCAATAACTGGCTGTTATGTCCCCACAGAGGATGGAGTCAAGTGATTCACTTCTAGCTCTTAGTTTCGTAACAAGCCTTTTTTTATTAGAAACTGGGGGCCTGTCTTCTCGTGCCTTTTGAATGTCCTGTGTGCAGTGCTAATCTGCTTCTCAGTACCTGTGTTGTAAAGCACAGCAAACATCCCAGTTTCATGGAGACAGTGAAATACAAGGCGTTGCTTTCCCAGAGAATGTTATCATGGTAAATGTACTTAAACAATAGGATTAAATATAAAGTGATGTGCTCAGGACCTGATGTGAATCTAGGTGCTGTGGATTCTTAGAGCTCAGACTATGGACCCCAGCTTAAATCCACCAGTCTGAAATGCACTTTCTTTACCAACGGCACTGCTTTGCTGTACTCCTCCACTATGATCATACCTTTCGGCCTTTTTTTGGCCTGCTGCTTTCATTGTCATAATTTCTTTTCTTTCAGTGCTTGAAATTCTGCTTTTATCCTGGCTTTGTATGGTTGATGCTCAGTGACCACCTGATTCAGGTTTCTATGTCACTCTCCTGATGTGCCTCTGTTACATCTTCCCCAAGCTGCAGAATGACTCGTTTTGAAAAGCTTTGTGATGGCGCTTGCTTACGATCAGAGAACTGTGCAAAACATGCATTCTGCACTCATTCAGACAGCTCAGGAATGCCCAATATCTCTGCAGATTTTTTGGGAGGGGTGCAAAACTTATTGACATCCTTAATGTCTTTTGTTGTTTGTACTGTATTTGCCTTCAACGAATCTACAGTTCTGTGCGGAAGGTGTATACGTCTTAGACACAATCCAGACAATACATACACAGCGTGTACGTTAGGAACATCGACGATTTACTCAGAACCAGCACTGGTGTTTTGTACTTGGGCTGTTATTAACGGAGCTTAGTCTGGGTGAGAAGCAGCCAAGCTTGTCATTTACAGTGCCTTGCGAAAGTATTCGGCCCCCTTGAACTTTTCAACCTTTTGCCACATTTCAGGCTTCAAACATAAAGATATAAATTTTTTATTTTATGTGAAGAATCACCAACAAGTGGGACACAATTGTGAAGTGGAACGAAATCTATTGGATTTTTGAAACTTTTTTAACTAATAAAAAAATGAAAAGTGGGGCGTGCAAAATTATTCGGCCCCCTTGCGTTAATACTTTGTAGAGCCACCTTTTGCTGCGATTACAGCTGCAAGTCGCTTGGGGTATGTCTCTATCAGTTTTGCACATCGAGAGACTGAAATTCTTGCCCATTCTTCCTTGCAAAACAGCTCGAGCTCAGTGAGGTTGGATGGAGAGCGTTTGTGAACAGCAGTTTTCAGCTCTTTCCACAGATTCTCGATTGGATTCAGGTCTGGACTTTGACTTGGCCATTCAAACACCTGGATACGTTTATTTGTGAACCATTCCTTTGTAGATTTTGCTGTATGTTTGGGATCATTGTCTTGTTGGAAGATAAATCTCCGTCCCAGTTTCAGGTCTTTTGCAGACTCCAACAGGTTTTCATCCAGAATGGTCCTGTATTTGGCTGCATCCATCTTCCCCTCAATTTTAACCATCTTCCCTGTCCCTGCTGAAGAAAAGCAGGCCCAAACCATGATGCTGCCACCACCATGTTTGACAGTGGGGATGGTGTGTTGAGGGTGATGAGCTGTGTTGCTTTTACGCCAAACATATCGTTTTGCATTGTGGCCAAAAAGTTCGATTTTGGTTTCATCTGACCAGAGCACCTTCTTCCACATGTTTGGGGTGTCTCCCAGGTGGCTTGTGGCAAACTTTAGACGAGACTTTTTATGGATATCTTTGAGAAATGGCTTTCTTCTTGCCACTCTTCCATAAAGGCCAGATTTGTGCAGTGTAAGACTGATTGTTGTCCTATGGACAGACTCTCCCACCTCAGCTGTAGTTCTCTGCAGTTCATCCAGAGTGATCATGGGCCTCTTGGCTGCATCTCTGATCAGTCTTCTCCTTGTCTGAGCTGAAAGTTTAGAGGGACGGCCAGGTCTTGGTAGATTTGCAGTGGTCTGATACTCCTTCCATTTCAAGATGATTGCTTGCACAGTGCTCCTTGGGATGTTTGAAGCTTGGGAAATCTTTTTGTATCCAAATCCGGCTTTAAACTTCTCCACAACAGTATTACGGACCTGCCTGGTGTGTTCCTTGGTCTTCATGATGCTCTCTGCGCTTTCAACAGAACCTTGAGACTATCACAGAGCAGGTGCATTTATACAGAGACTTGATTACACACAGGTGGATTCTATTTATCACCATCAGTCATTTAGGACAACATTGGATCATTCAGAGATCCTCGCTGAACTTCTGGAGTGAGTTTGCTGCACTGAAAGTAAAGGGGCCGAATAATTTTGCACGCCCCACTTTTCATTTTTTTATTAGTTAAAAAAGTTTCAAAAATCCAATAGATTTCGTTCCACTTCACAATTGTGTCCCACTTGTTGGTGATTCTTCACATAAAATAAAAAATTTATATCTTTATGTTTGAAGCCTGAAATGTGGCAAAAGGTTGAAAAGTTCAAGGGGGCCGAATACTTTCGCAAGGCACTGTAGTGTCTTTGATTTACACGTTGATCAGAATCTTCAAAAACGTGATCACAACATCTCAAGGTTAACTATACACGAGCAGCCAATATGATGTGTTGTAACAGCAAATCCATCACATTTGCCAATCGGGTCTAATTAACTCATTGTCAGGTGTTACTTGTCATTAACGTTTGTTATTCTCTCCACATCCATCCACCCATCTATGAAGCTACAGAAAAAAACAGAAAAGCTGCTGTTTAGACTACAAAATACAGATTTGCACTAGCTGCTATCACAAAACAAAATGGCTGAAACTTCAGCAGAAGGTTACCATAAAACTGTTACCGTATAAAGAAAGAAGAACTCAGAGTGGAAAGAGCAGAACAGTGTAAAATGTCTTTTGTACCGCAGTAGAATTGAAATAATTATTCAGACTCGAGCATTTAAATCCTTGTGTTGCAGTGAGATATGGTGAGATATTTGAAAGAACCCCTTTGAGCCCGCTGGGTGGTGACCTGTCACTAGAGTCTAAAAGCGCTGGGAGGAACTGTGCATTTATCTGTAGTGGTTTAGCTGTGCAGTTTGTCAGCCTGTCTGTCTCATTACTCAGGTGAACTTGAACTCCCTGCTTTGCTTTTTTCGGCTCAAGTCCAGAATGGTAGAATCTAATCAAAACCAACTTGCCAAAACTTTTATTTTTCTCATAAACCTATTCTGCATGGTTCTGATTTAGGAGTCCATTCTTAGCTTAAAAAATAAACCTGGCAGCTGCTTTCCGTGCATTAGTCTGCATTGGGAACAAAAAATCCTGGTTTGGACTCTTTCAGTGAAAATCAAACTTACATTAGGGACTTTCTAATAACCACATCTACCTACCAGTGGGTTCTTATCATCATAATAAGTTGGATGTGTTGTGTCACAAAGTCAGAAGTATTCATACAGCACAACAGTAAAAAATTAAGTTTTATTGCATGGTTTGCTAAGTATCAAATATAATGTTCAGGACAATATTTAAAAATGACTGCTTTTTGCTTGTGAATTTTCTTTTTAAACTAGTCTCTCCTTAGGCATTTCTATTTTATTGGTAAGGGTTCAGTTCCAGTTTTGCTCAGCATGTCTTGTTGAAGCTTTTGCTTTTGCATTTCTTCAAATGTTCCTCTGCTCGTCGTTAAAGAAACATTTAAGTTGCCATGAGATGTTTTCAGTGATGTTTTAACACTTTCATTTTTCTTCTCGCATTGTGGTGGGACATGCCACCCATTAAAAGTAGACTGATGGCAGCTTACAGTAGCCTTTAATAGTCATTGCTATTTGTTAGTGATGGGACACAAGCTACTTGCTGTTTCGTGTGTTTCTCTCGATTGCTGATCTCTTGTAGCCCTAAAAAGAGATTGGAAAATAAATCCATAAATCATTGAAATTAATTCAGCTGAAAAATACTTCTGTATGGAATTCTGTATTTTCTTGCATCACAGTATCTGCTTACTGCACAAAATCAATGGGTCGCACGCTAAATCGTTCTAAGGGAGGAAAAGATTTTTCTTGACGATATAAAGCTGTAACACAGAACTTCCCCTGTGTGGAAGCACTTCGTCTGAAACCCGAGCCTGCTCTGCACAGTTAGGAAAGTAAGGCCCTCAGTTTAAAAAAAACTGGCAGATTATTTGCTAATGAACAAAACACATTTTCAAAAACTTTATTCAGTTCTTGCAAATGAAACAAAAAAATGTGTATTAAATCACACATTTCCTTAAAAATAGGCTGTTTAAGTATATTTTACTTTATAAAACATTTGATTCCTGTGAGGTGAGTGAGTTAATTTTTTAGCTTTGACGTCTGAGCTCATTAGAAAAGCCCTCACTCATTTTGCAGACTCAGAGTCCATGTAGAAATGACCAGTAGATTGAGATCAAGGAGAGGAGAAAAGACTGCCATTTCGTTCAATTTTTAATGACTGCTCAGTTTTTTAAAAAATGAACCATGTTTCTAAAACTACCACATTTTACAGAACCTTTCACCTAGTAAAAAAAAACAAGAATAAAAAAATTGCTTTGCCATTTTAAACCCAGTCCGTTCTCTCAAAACAGAACAGAGGCATCTATATTTTTATAAACTGTACGCTCTTCAATGCTTCCTTTAAAAAAATGAAAAAGATCTTAGTCTTAGAGGTTAACACCATTGTATTTCCTCCAGTTCTGTGGGCTATAGAGCTGCGAGCTGCGTTTCTTTCACCCGGGCTAAGGTGGTGGAGAGAGAACAGCAGCTCAAACCACAAACTCGACTGCTCGCAGTCGGGTTTAACACATGAAGAGAGAGAGGCAAACGCACCTCGCAGCTGGAGTCCTCCCCCACTCCCCACCACCTCTCCAACCCCCCAGACCCCTCCATCGGCATTCCAGGCTCCGACCAATTTCACAAGACCACGCGTTCGCAAGGCAAACCTCCGCTTTTGAAAGCGTGGTCAATGGCTTGTTCGCGGCCACGGCTGGCAGCCCCCGTGTTTCGCACCACATTTCCCCTTTGCTGCTGGGGTATGCATTCTCCCGGCCAGCCTGTCTCTAACGTGGCCGTGCCCGTGCGCTGTACCGCGCCGTGCCCGGAGCGCACAGCGGTAGTGACCAGGCACAGTGCAGTTTTCTTATTGGTGACGTCTCCAAGAAGACCTACAGCCTCTCTTGTGCAAAGTAAAAACCACCAATGCCCAAACACAAGTCCACATTTTACTTGAAGGTTATCTCTGGCTTAAAAAAAAAGGGCACCAGATATATTTGCTCAGGGTACGCTGTGAAATACCAACCTTGTCTCTTCCTGGATCAATGAATATTTTAGCAGGTACTATACTCCCCCCACTTTTGGGAATGCTGCTGTGGCACGTTCCTCCAGATACACAAGTTTATACGCAGTGGACATTCAGCATCAAAAGAACTGCCTGTATCTACAAAAATCAGCTTATTTGTCAGGCATAACCCATGTGTTATAAGCTCAGCTACTAAAAGATGGTCACGTCCGTTTCACTGTCTTTTATTTTTTTTCTGGAAGAAAAAGCAGAGGACTTCACAATGGTTTGGCGGTTGGTGCTCCTGCATCAGACCTCTTGGGTCCTGGGTTTGATTCTGCCACTCTCTGTGGGGGATTTGCATGCTCTCCTCATGACCTTTTTGTTTTTTTTCTGGGTGTCCTAGTTTAAGGATATAATCTTAACTGGTGACTCTAAACTTCCCCCAATATGCATGTGACTGAGATGTCATGGTGTCCTGTCCAGGGTGTATCCTGCTTAATGCCCATTGTGTGCTGGGTGAGACTCTGGATGACTGTGACCCTGTGTTGGACTACGTTGGGGCTGATAATGAATGGATAGAATGTGCGCAGACGTCCTGTGCAGTTATCTTTTTTTATTTTTTAACAAGAGGCAAGGAGAATGTTCAACTAGACCTGTAACATAATGTGAAATCTTGGCATTCAAATTTCTGGAATTACTGTATATTACTGTCCCAGAGCTTGTTTGTGCTGAGATGTCAATAGGGTGACTTCATGTCCAAATGTGGGAGGCTCTCAGATAAGAGCAAGAATATTTTATCTTTTTCATATGAAGCATTGTTTTTAGAAAATATCTTATGCTATGATGTATGTCGCTCAAACAATTTAACTGATAATTGATTGCTTTTTTAAAATCAGCTTCTTGCTCTGTCTCTTGTACAAACATTCAGTTTTTTTCTCAGTCCCTCACTTCATCTTTATAGGAAATCTTGTTCATGTTGATTATTCGTAGGTGTGAATGCAGTGTGCAGTGTACCTGAGATGTCCCTTGGTTAACAGTGTTATTTTATCTCGTTTAATGGGACTTAAATATCCTCGTGTTCAACAGCATCTCATAGCACTTTACAACAAGTTGAGTTCCAATAGAGCAAAGAGGTGTTACAAGTTTACAAGTTATTGTAAAATTGTATTTGGAAGTAACTTTTTGTGATTTTTTTTGTGGTGTAGATTTGAACTAAAGAATTAAACACACACATTGTTAAAATTAGGATTTCTTACTGCTAACTTATGGTCTAAAGGAAAAATAACTGATTTAAAGGTTGTTAAGCATTCAGGAAGCTAAATCCTCACAGCTGGCCTTTAAACTGTTGTCTCTAAACAGAAAGCAAGAGCCAATTTTATTTTTATGATGTGTTTTTAAAAAACAGGCTATTATACATTCTTCTGAGCTTTTGAGATCTGCTGAAAGTCACTCAGCTTCAGCCGAACTTCAGAGGGAATGGGGCCTTCTGGGGTGCCATACTGTTCACGGGCTTCACCCTGCTCCTCAGTAAGGTGGGAGTTGTGGTTCATGAGCCATCACTGATGGATGATGAAATGTTTACTGTGGTTTTGGAAAAACTGCCAACAGAGCTTTGCGCAGTATGAAAGTGTGTGTCTGCATACATGCAGAAAATACATACAAATGTGTGTGACTGGGACCTAAAAATGTGTACATATCGTTGTGTGCACATCTAAACCTGGGGTCTCTTTGCATTTTTTTTTGGTAGGGGCAGGGCAAAACCTTTGGGTCAGATTACAATTTTTGGTGTGCGTTGTGCACACGGCTCTCAAGCATTTATAGCCCTGATGCAATTGCTTCAATAGAAGGAGTGCATTGATGCCGAAAAGTACAACTGAAAGCTATCAAAGTTCTGGTCTGTTTGTCTGGCTTCTGGCCGCTACTGTGACTGCTGTACGAACTGCCCAGCTGGCACTTCTCTGTGCTCACCTGTGTGTTGTCCCTTCTCCTTGTTGCACAAGAGTCTGGCGGCGGTCGGTGTGATGTTCCCTCACCCAGCTAGGCACAAGTCGAGGGAAAATAGTTCTTTGCCCTTTTTTTTTTTGTTTTGTAAATGTGAAAAAAAAAATTGCAGTTAAACCACTATAGGTTTGTGGCTAGACCTAATCAGAAACAAAAATCACAGTGGTTTTCAATATGATTCACCTTTTTTTATTACCGTTCTTTACTGTTTTATAAATTGGCAGCATTGGCAGAAATGTTGGATGGAGTCCATTTTTCTCCCTCCTCGTCTAAGGCTTCTTTTAACAGACTTCTCGGAAGCTAATAGTGTGACTGTGGTGGCGTGAAGAAGCTGTATTTTTGTTGGGTTGGGTTCTGACACCCAGTGTCGACGATGGGCCAGTAGGAAAGCCCCTGGTCCTGATGTTTAAGAGCAGCATTGTCCTTTGCTGGAATCCCACTGACAGGAGGTGTCAGAGGTCGGAGAGGGTGGATGAACGTTCTCCTTAGCACGTGTCATTAGCACATCAACACGTGTATTTCAGGTAGATGTCTCAGTGGAAATGTGGAGCAGAGCAACGCTGGATGTGGTAAACTGTTGATTTGACTTAGTCAGCCATACAGGACAACAGAAGGGTGGCAGGGCAGGAAAATGGAAAGTCTCTCTCTGATTGTGAGTCAGATAGCTACTTTACCCTACATTGATCTCCTCCCATCATTTTTGTTTTCCTGCAGTACAGCAGCATCTTTTTTCTGAGACTGAAGACATTGCTTTGTTGCTGGCTTGTTAAACCTTTTCATCTTTTTTTAAAATTTCTACCACCAACTCCTATTTTTACAGATATCTCTCTGCAGTTCTTCGGTAGACCACTAGGGGGGCCAGGCAGACCACAAATGTTGCTCTCATCCCATAACCACAAGCATGGGGGACTGGAGCGCCAAAATGTAGTTTTAGGTTCTGCAGTTACAAGAAATGACACTTGTGTTCACTCAACATTACCATGCACAGTATAGGAAGTAAAAGCCCAGGATTTAAAGGGATTTAGTGTTTGGATAAAGGGCTCCTTAAAATGTTGTTTGAATAACCTTTGTCATGGCATCAACCTTTGAACCTAGCAAAGAACCTAGCAAACATTTGAAGTATTCAGATTACAGTGGTTGTGTTGTGAAAAACCGTAGAGCCCTCGATCTTTAAAGTGAGGCCCTTTAGTGAGAACGAAAGACGTGACAGAAAGCGAGTGCTGACAGGACAGATGTCGAGGCAGCATGTTCATGTGTTAGGTCTTTATGACTGGAGGGGGAGAGAGAGGGCTGTAAGGATGCACTTTTTTGACTCGCCCACCCTTCCCTACTATTTGTCCAGGGACATGCTGCAGGGCCCACAGAGCTCTACAGGGGATTTGGAGCTGTCGCGCCAATAAACCTGAAACATCCTGGTGTTGAAAGCCTGCCAGACCCTTCGGTGCTGAGCAGATGGTGTGTTTCCTTAACCTGTTACTGTGAGCCGGCGACATGGCCCAGGCGTGAACCAGCAACCAGTAACCATGCCTTCATGGGCTGGGCAACTTGGTGGTGCAGCCCCCCCCCCCCCCCCCAGTCTGAACCCCAGTTTCTGGTTTCCTCAGAGGATCCAAATGAAACAAGCAGGACGGGCCTGTGCTTTGCAGTCATACGCTAAAGACAGTGGTTCATGCAAATGAACAGCTTCTAATTTGGGAGTATGCTCCTGATGCTGTTCATCCTTAATTGTGCCACTGCTTTGTATATGTTTTTTTTACAGTGCAGACAAAGTGTTATTAAAAATGAGTATAGTTTTTGTCTTGAGCTTTTTTTCCTGCCTGGTTTCTTTACTGTGGCCAGTCTCGCAGTGGGTGTAAAAGGTGAAAGGTTATTGCTTTCTGTTAGTGTTTGATGCTGAAATTTCTCTGACGGCATGCAGTTGTCAACATGTAGATAACAAAGTAGTACCCCTGGCAAAATTCCCCTGACTGAAGAAATCTTCAGTTATTTTTAATTGTGCAATTTCAGCGATTCAGACAAAGGTTGTGTGGCCTTCATCTGTAAAAAGCTTAAAGAACAATGGCAAAGTAAATCAAATGATCACTAGTTCGAATTATTTCAGTTCTTTTCTCACCCTAAAGAACAGGAGTCTCTGAACCCTCAACTTTGAACTTACAAACATTTTGTTTTACAAAACAGGTGATTTGGATTTGCCTTCAAAACCCGCAGGAAGTTTTCTCCATTGTCTGGGATGGACACTTGTGTATGTGAAAGTCTACTGCCTTTAGTGCAGTGATTGGTAAGTGGTGGCTAGTTGATATTAGATATTATAATCAGTATATAAAGCTTTTAAACATATCTGAAAGTTCCACTTTGATTTTGCGGGCGGTGCTGAGGCTCTGTGGCTAAGAGCCCCTGAGCAAGGCCCTTCACCCCAGCTGCACCAGGGGCGCCGTATAAATGGCCGACCCTGCGCTCTGACCCCCAGCTTCTCTCCCCGTCTGAGTGTCTCATGGAGAGCAAGCTGGGGTACGTGAAAAGACAAATTCCTAATACAAGAAAATTGTATATGGCCAATGAAGTGATCTTATCGTATGTGTGTATATGGTGTGCATAGCTATATGTATACCTTTCAAAAGATGATCCCTAAAAATAAATCCAAATGGAGGATTTTTTTCGAAAGGTGTGTAGAAAGCTGCTACTGGAGCTAAAGAAGTCAGGTCTTGATTAGCCTCTGGTGCTTAATTAGCTACTTGCACCACTTAGATAGGGAGCATGAGAATTGTGCAGAACACACTGACTGCCACATGCTGGGGGTTCCCCACTTTACTAAACATGACTGCAGAATCACTCTCCTGCACTTAGGGCATTTGTGTCTCAGCCTCTAAGGAGTTGATATGAATATTGTTGTACGTCTAACCTGTCTTTTCTTAGTTAAATCAATCAATCAATTAGTTTATTGTGAAAGCAATAAAGATGTAAATATTGTCTTACGTTTTGAACCAGAGCCATTTACCCTGACATCCTGAAAAATTTCTTCCGTTACAGAATAGGACAAAGGGCCCTGAAGGTGTCCATCTAGATCTGTGCTGTTATATTTTTCTTGTGTTAAGTGGGAATCTGTGCTCTGAAAGCCATCTGTCCCAAAATTTGTTTAGCTTGTTTTTTGTGCTGGTTCCTGCTCTCTCAGATACTGTCAGATACTACGTACGTTGGGATGCAGCATCACACAAAAATCTCATTTATGAGTATATTGATTGCTTAAGGTACTTCTGCATTTGTCAATGGAAGTAACTTTGTTTAGTGAAATAATCATCCATCACCAATTCGCACTGGTTTTGTTTTGTTGTTAATGTTTCAGATTCATTAATGCCCCCCCGGCTCATGCTATTCCAGGGGCGCCGTATAAATGGCTGACCCTGCGCTCTGACCCCCAGCTTCCCTCCCAGTCTGTGTCTCATGGAGAGCAAGTTGGGGTCTGCGAAAAGACAAATTCCTAATACAAGAAATTGTATATGGCCAGTAAATCTTATCTTATCTGTAGATCCTGAGACCGGCAGGTCTTGGGCATAGAAGGCAGTTCTTTCATATAAAATCACCTGTCCCTGTGGATCTGCAGCTGGTAAGCTACATCTACCAGTTTTAATATTTTGTTCACATGCCCAAGATGCCAGCATAGAGGACTTTTGTGTTGGTATTGGAACATGCAATGCTCTTGGGCTGTTGAGGACAGTGAGCTGGAACTTCTCTCGGGTGTTCTGTATTGCACAGCCCTTTGTTCCTGGAAATAAGTGTTGCATTCTTTTCTCACACCTTCTGCCCCTTGGCAGTTGAAAGATTTGTGTTTGCAGGACCGCTCTGTTGCGCTTGGAGGATCTGTGGCTTGTTGGAAGGTAACGGACACTAATAGTCTTCTCGCAATTTAGCACGGTGGCACTGCAGCATTGGCATCTGAACCAGCAGGTGCTTGTGACCGGCTGTCTGGTACAGTGCTGCTCTTACCCGCATTATGGACAAGTGCTCCGCTGTTAGGCAGTGAGAGAGTTTCAGCTAGGGTCTTGCTTCTATACTGTCTTGTCCTTCGTCTTTTTCGTGGTCTTTGGCTTGTGCCAGAGTTTCCCGTTCCTGTCAGGGGCTGAGCTGGCCAGATTGGAGTGGTTAAACAGTGATTTAAGATGGCAGAGGTCTGGAAGGAAAGGAAATTGTGTCCCTGTGGTTTTTATCAGTTGAAAGACAGAGCTGTCATTGGTGATGACAATGCAGTTGTCCTTCTTTTACAGAGCCTCCAAATTGACCACATTGGGTGGTGAACTGAGGGTGCGTCGTGGTAGGATTATACCTCGGCGCTACAAAAAGTCTTAGTAATGCAGATGCATAACAATATAGATATTAAAAAATAAAAAGGGTTCAGGGTGATGATGTTTTTTAAAAAAAACCCAGGACATCTCCCGTGCACGCTGGAGAGTGAGGAGGGAGGGCCTGCAGAGCGAGAGGAGAGGAGAGAGAGTTCACAGTAAACAAGCGGCCGTGAAAACATTAACGAGCAGAGCTGACATTTGGCAGAGGCTCGACAGCATGTAGGTCTGACCTGCGTTTGAACCGCTGACCTATGTAACTCACCCCTATCGGTGACGGGGCACACTCACAGCACCGCGCCTGACTGAGCACAGTGTGCCCAGGGGCATGGGCACTGGAGGAGGGAGGGGGGGTTGATTTGGGGGATAAGTGCTGGAGTAACACTGAGCCATGGCTGCCAGCCTGTAAGTGGAGTTGGGTTTATTTGTTCAGTTCTGTCTTGAAATAATTACTGGATGATATGAGAGAGAGAGATCAGGAGCAAGTGCTGTGACAAATGCAGAATGTGCCTTCTAGGCCCCTTTTTGTGCGTGTTAAGCGGGATACATCTGCATTCGTCTTGAAATGCAGAAGAAGCGGTCTAGTGCCCTGCCTCGTTAAAGACGCAGGGGGGACAGCTGGTTCAAGGTTAGGTTCCACCCGAGTTGAAACTTGACCTTAAGTGGCAGCGATCAGAAAATGTTTTTGTTTTTTTATTGTAAAACGCTGAGAATCTCCAGTTACTTTATATACCCGACCAAGCTGGCGATGTCAAGTGTGTTTAATGGTGAAGTCACAGCCTTGATCCCCCAGTAACGTCTGGGCAAGGTGAGGACCTGCAGATGGGCGGCTCTGACGTGTCCACCTGTCGGAGCTGTTCGGTGTTCGATGTTGCGAGCCTCCTTCGGCAGAGGTAGGTCAAATCCCAAACCTGCAGGGGCCCAAAAAATGACAGGAGTCATCGTCCCGCGAAAGCCCAGATAATGCCCACCCTACTGTGGCGCTACGCTACCTACTGTGTGCCCCTGTCTGGGGAGTGATATAGGCTCGATACAGCAACATCTGGGTTGCTCTGCTTTTACGCAGCATTTTGAGACCCAGGAAACATATTTCCTTTCACACTCCTGGAACCGGCTGAGAGGTGGAGGGCTGAGACTGCCTGGGTAAAGCCCAGCTATTTTGGCTACACTTGGGTTCTCGGTCCAGGGCAGAGCTGTAATTTTAGAATTTCAGAATTGGACAGTTAAACTTGTGAACAGCACTATTACAGTTTACCTGGGTGCATCTCAGGATGTTAAAACATTCTAGACTGAAACTTACTGCTGACATGAACCATATCCTCAATGGGTAACATAATAACAGTTGCTTACACTTCTATAGTGCTTTTCTGGACACTCCAGTCAAAGTGCTTTATAGGTAATGGGGATCCCCTCCACCACCGCCAGTGTGCAGCCCCACCTGGATGATGCGCCAGTACACTCTCCACATACCAGCTCTCAGTGGAGAGGATAACAGAGTAATGAGGCCATTACAGAGATGGGGACTAATAGGAGGTCATGATTGGTAATGGCCAATGGGAAATTTGGCCTGGATGGTAAGCCTTCATGCTTAGAAGCATAGAAGTAAGTGGGTATGTATATACCAACAGCCTTACTCAAACTGTAAATTATGGCTTTCAACCATTTGACTGCCCAGCCTAGCCACTGCAAATCTTACTAGCAGTTACACTTAAAATGTTCATGTTCAAATACTCTGAAGAAGGAGAAAGATGTTTCAGGGTGGTTAAGGATATGTATGAAGGTACTCTGAAGTGTTGTATTGGAAGTGAATTGATTTCAAGGGATGTGTCTTTCAGAAAGCAGGGGTATTACTACAAAAATGTATTGACATTCATTAGTAATGAAACTGTCTAAACTGCTAGACAAATGATGGATTGTGACATAAGCTATATCCATGCATAGATTTGTGTATTATGTACGGTATTTAAGTCCTTCAGAAACAGGGGGATACATATATCAATAACATGAACTGAATTTCATATAAACACCTCTTTTTATAGGAAACAGAGAATGTCTGAAAAGAAATCAGCCATTTTATTTTTATGAAGTTTCTTTTTTGGATATTATTCAAAGTTTCTTTCCATTCTGTGTCACAGATATGTGGTCACAAGGTCTGTATGATTCAGCCCCTCACATGTGGTTTCATAACCACACACACAGACACACACCAGGTCCTCCCACACAGCACCTCCGTTCTCTAGTGACATGTCACTGTATTAAGTACGTTTCTCAAAACAAAGTCAAACATTCAAAATATGTATACACTTTCTGTCGCCTCAAGGTTTGCATTTAAGAGTCCATTGAATAAGAGTTTTGTAACCAGCTAGATTGGTAATGTAATTGGTTACACCAGTTTCATATGTTGATTAAACAGCTCCATATCACCCGAATGTGGGAGAAAGGTGAGGTTGTAGCCACTTGGAAGAAGGAGATACAAGGTTAATCAATCTTGTGTGCTGATTTTATGTAGACTCTGTCATTTGTCTACAATATACAACAGGTCTCAGACGTGTATTTAAAGAATTAAAGAAGGATCAAAATGCGCTTCCTTACATCCAATTCCCATATCCAGGAGCAGAAACGGGAAAGGCTGGTTTGCATCTGTGAAGTTCCTTCTTACTGTCAGTACAGTTTAAAGGTGTTTTTCCCCCTCCTTCACTGTTGTACATAACACTGCTTACTCTCAAAGAGATGCCGGTTTTTTTTTTAAATATTGTTTTTTTTACTATTTTTTTAGGGGTACCAAGCAAGAAAATGTATTCAAAAAAGATTTCTCTAACACTTGCTTTATTGTTGGATACTTTGGGGGAAAGAATCTTAACTGATTTTCAGGAGTTACATGAAATCACCCCGTTCTTGCAGAATGATCCAAACTGTTATTGATCTGATTGAATGTTTGCAGGAATTAGTACTGTTTTACTGAAAATCTCTTGAGATCTCAAATCTGATAGTGGATCTTCTGTTTAGAAGATGGCAGCAATAAAGTCATCTCAGAACTGTAGCAGAACTGTAACAGAATCTCATTTTTCTAAGAAAATGATAGTTTTTCTTGATACATTTTCTTAGGGTAAGTTCATACGCAGTTCTTTCTCATCACATGCATTGCACCTTTAAAACAACCTAAACAATTTTAGAAGATATTCATTGCAGTTGCACTCAGAATTGCAAAGGTAACCCTAAAAAAATGATGTCTCCCCCAATTTAGCATAAAAGAAAGGTCTTTATTCTTCACCCCCACCAAGACAGGTGCAGGAACATGGTTGGAGCTCAATGCTGTGATGCCCTGAGCTAGGGCATGAGAAGTGTTTTAATTTCAAACTAAAAGTCTACTTGAACACCCATTCAGGTACAATCCACCATATATTTAATCCCATTTGTTATCAGTCCACAGTAAAGGTGGTAACCCTAATTACAGGTGAGGGTTTACATCACAGTAGGAGATGCATGCTACCTCCACACCTCTGTAAGCATGTTTTAGCTGCAGCTCTGGGTTTGACTGAGCAGCTCTTCATTTTAAGATGCTTTGCCATGGCAGACGGGTGGCAGAGCATTTCTTTTACACTTGGCAGTATCACAGCTCCGATCTGTCACCCTCTGCCTGTCTTAATGTGCGAAAGGAAGACGTGTTGCGCCTATTAGCACTTCCTGGCGAGGCTGGCACGCTGATCCCCCTTCCCCGGGGAAGGAGGCAATATGGTGTCGCGCGGCCCCATTCCGCCGGCGCGCGCGCGCTCTCCGGCTGTCACAACAAATCAGGGCGCTGCCGGCCGCCTGGGCCAAATCAGGCGAGCTCTGGAGTGTGCCGGCTCGCATCCCTGTCGCACGGTCCCGTGGCCTGAGAGACTTCCTCACGCGGCCTGTCCGCTGCCCCTTATCATCTTAAGGCTGGCCAGGGCCGCAGTGATTGCTCTGATTGCGTTCTTGTCTTCTGATGTGACCAGTCTCAAGTGCAGGCACTAAGCTTAGTTTGTCATCACCTAAAAACCTTTTTTTTTTTTTTCCCCTATCTCACTGCCCTCCCTGCCTTGCTCTCTTGTAAAGGACAAAGAGAATATTACAAGGGCAGCTTTCTAGGAACCTGGTAGACTGAGTCAGAATTTGAGGTGAACTCGTGGTTTTTCTCAGGAGACAAGTGAAGCTGTTTGAGGCAAACCCACTAATGGTGGAAGAGTGCGTTTTGGGGTCACCTCTCTTTCACATGATCCTTAGGTCTCCTTGGCTCATATTCTCTAAACCAGTAAATGCAGTGATCTTTTCTGAAGGCATTTCCAGCCTCCAATATAAACATCTGGAAGATAACCTTACTCTGGTCCTGATTTTATTTGTTCTTCTGTAATGTGTTTACACTTACAATAATAATATTATTCAAATCAGTCTGCACACATCACAGTAGCAATGTTATATATCAGAAAGTCAAAAGATCAAACGTCTCAAACTAGAGACTTGGTCTTTTACCCTGCTTTGGATGAACTTGTGCTCCCCTGACCTCCCAATAGCAGTTTTCCTCTTCTCCGTCTGATGACAGTACCTTGGAGAGACTGTTATGGGTGAATTTGATGCAGAGGCTTAATGTTTTAAGCAGAGCAAATCACAGTATAGGTTTAGACATCCAAGACAGCAGGAGGGACTTTTCCTAACATGGTTCTGAAGAGCTGGACCAGGTCTTCACATCTGACTCAGATCTATTATTTTCAGCTCTTTCTCCTTTAAAAGTAATACTTTGCACGATGGTTGTTGACCTGATTGGATGGAGTCAGATAAAAGTGAGAGACAGTACTCTGAGTTGCTCCAAATTCCCCACTCCTGATCAGCTCACGAGGTGCATAGGTCAGGAACTCATTAACCTAGAAGCTGGTGATTCCCCATAGGTTGTGATGGGTGCTTATTGAACTCCTGCATGTTAAACAGGAAGATGCCTGCCTCTGTGTTGCTGGGTGCTTTGAATCTATCCTTTGTCCCCACCTAGCTGGCCAAGTGTCCCTGAATGGTTTGCAGTAAATCCTCCACCTGTTTCAGAGTGGTCAAACTGAAACTGTACTCCTCAGAAGAACTTTTCATTAAGGAGTGTTGAAGGCCGATGGGTTGTGTAATGTATTTTTTAGGGATTGTCAGTAAATTTATGTGGTTTATTAGACTCATCCTTAACACCCCAGAAGGAGGTGTGCAAACTGGCCAGACCACAGGCGTGAAGTGTCCACAATCTCGGTGTCTGCAAGGGTGGGAAAGCAAGATCAGGGATATCAACATCTGTTCCTACAAGTGTTGAAGTGTTGTTGAGACGTTTGTGTTATGGTCTTGTCCCTTTCCAGAGAACCATGCTTGTCATGGGAGCTTTATTGCCTCTCAGCTACAGGAGAGGGGTTCTATCATTTGTGTGGGTTTGCATGTTCTCTCCATGTTGGCTTGGGATTTCCACCTGGTGCTCCATTTTACTCTTACCTTCCGGAGATGTGCAGAGTAGGGCTCATCATCTAATCCAGGGATGTCCAATACTGATCATGGAGAGCAGGGAGTGTCTGCAGGTTTTCCTTCAAACCTGGCTCTAACAAGCTATTCCAGTTTGTTACTGGCTTCACTGGGCCATTTTAACACATTTCTCTCAGTTCTTTAGGGGAGCTGATGAAAACAAACCTAGAAAATTGCAGTTACTGCAGCTCCCCAGCACCAGAATTGGATGCCATTGGCCAAGGCAGAGCCCCAGTCCGATAAACCAAAGGCTTGCAGCACTGGCAGTGACAGTGGGGATGGAAGAAGAGTTTGGGCTTGACCAATGCTAGTCCATAATGTTTCCGAGGCCCATGTTTATGCTCAAGTGAGCCGGTGATGGACAGAAACTAGCAGTGGTCCTTCTCTTGGGCTTTCATTACTAGCTTGATTTAGTGGCAGAATTAGAATTCAACAATTTTATAGTTTATATTGCAAAACTGGGCACCATCAGCTGAGGTCAGTAGAGGCCACTCTGACACTTTGCTGGCTGTCTAGATGTGCTGTTGTGCCTGGGCGGGCAGACTTCCTGTCTGTTGAATTGGGCACGTGGGTCATCTCATTTTGCACTAGAGGAGAACCATGCTTTTTACTGTTAAAAAAACAAATGATTTCCTTCAAAGGGTTGGGCTGAGACTCTCTTACAAATTTTAAGATTTCAGCTTTGGTCTCTCTTCATAATGTCTGTTATATTCAAGTTTGGTCCAGGAAGCGGTTTTGTCATTTTTGTTAACTTTAGCACTGTAGGTTTTAGGAGTTGTCCTATAGTCAAACCTGTGCCTTCAAGTATTTGTTCAACAAAGCTGGCAGCCTGCTCAATTGTTATAGTTATCAGGCAGTCAGTTCTTATTAAAGGTCAACTTTTCAAAGCTCTTGAATAGGCCTTACTAAAAGTGTAATGTGGAAATTTAAGTATTAATGAGCTTCCAAAAATATAAAAAGAAGTATTTCTATTTTGAGATTTTTTTTCCCTTAAAAAAAAGACTGGCACAAAATCAATTCAGAGCATCAAAAGTTTGAAGAAATTACATGTTAGAATTGAGATTCTCAGTGCTTTGTAACTTTGTGTCATTGTGTTAAATTTCTTAGCAAAAATAAATACTAATGAAAAATACTCTTCCACTCTTTTTAGATACAAATCTGTTCTGTTCTGTAGATCAGTTCTCCTTCGGATGTCTCGGTAAAGAAACAGTTTCAAATAAACGCTTGGGAAACAGTATTTTCAAGGAGAAACGGCGTAAAAAAATTAAAATAAATCTGCCGTGTTACCCACTTCCCCCTCTTGCGCCCCGAGTTCTCTCCCTGTGGGGAGCTGCCCTGGAGGTTTTCGCACCCTGACGCCAAAGATCACCAGGTTTTTGACCTAAAATTAAATCAAAATTAAACGAGCCGGCGGCCAGGCCACGGAAGCCGATATTGGAGAGGTTCACCAAGGTGGGGGCTGGGCTGTCTACTGATCTTCCACAGCTGTGTGCTTGGATGCCTCTGCTCTTATTAGCTGTGACGAGACACCAGAGTGACATGTTGAAGCTCGGGGGGGTGGTGGCGGCAGAGATTTAAATACAGGCGCACAGGAACAAACATTCCTGCATATCTGTATCCACACGCGTGTGCAGTCGCAGGGATGCGGGGGGGGCAGTCAAAAATCCGCAGAGGAAAAACCACGCGCATTGGCATGGTTCACAGACGGGCAGCCTGACGGATTTGGGGGGCGTGCGAAACGATGCCAGGGGGTGACAGGTTTGAACTTTGGGACATCTCCGCTCCCGACAGATGACACAGTCAGGGGGCACCCGGCGGTCACCGGGGGCACGATGGCGGTCAACAGGGATGACACAGCCCCAGAGGGGGAGGGGTCTGGGATGGCGAGGCGGTGGAGGGGAGGGGGGGCGGTTGAACACGCGAGGCGTCACAGTGTCGCCGTCATGTCAGCCATTGTCAAGTGCAATCAGTGTTCGTTGTAATTTTCTGAGCAATTAGAGCGCTTATATTGAGAGGGCTGGCTGACTAACAGGAGGCTGGTTGATACTCGGCGCCCGTGCAAGCACAGATCCACACACACAGCCGCGCCAGGCCTCGGTTTGCTTTTTGCCATTTTCTCCAAAACCATGGGAATTTTACGATGCTTTTTTTCTGCCCTTTTTCACACTCCAGATTTCACTGAAGCGTTTTTAAGGCGTCCCAGTTTGAATTGACTGATTCTACACAGGTACAGTTGTCATTAAATGCCTTCAAGGCATTTGGGAACAAAGAACATAAGAACTCAACAATATTTGCATGTACAAGGAGGTCCAGATCATGTGCTGTATAGTAGATAATTGCATGAGTATCTCACCTAAATGTTTCTTGAAGAAAGCCAAGGTTTTGAAGTCATGATTTAGATATCAAGGATGTTGATAATGAGCTAGGTATCAGTGAAGACCTTGTCATAGGGTCAGAATCACAATTCAGGAGTTTTGCCTTTTTCTTTCATCAACTTGTACCTACATTTAGGTTGTTCGGGGGCTTTTCCTTTTCTTCTGGTGAAACTTGTCAGCAGAGACTCGATTGTGGAAAGAGGCAGTAGGATTGTCCGGAGGTGGTGCCCGGTTCAGCAGGGACGACTTGGTGGGGGTCTTCATCCTCCCTGAGAATGGCTCTGAGTAATACTTGCCGCCACCCCCCACCCCAATCAGAGCTAAACTTCCTCTCTGCCTGCCTCCTCAGCTCTGTCACCTCTCACCAGAATGTTCCAGTGTACTGCGCTGCTGTAGCCAAGCAGCTCATTCAGACGGGCTGTGGTTACACAAACCCACAAAACAAGATGTGAAAAACAACATCACCAAAACCAAGGACATCTCAAGAAGCAATATTTGTACAGTTTAATTTTATATACCACTTCCTAGAATCTATTTTCTTGGTTTAATGCAAGACAATAATACAGTAGTCGAAAATTGTCATGCGATTGCTAATCTTTGAGGGGTGTTAATAAAGTACTGGACAGGTTCCTGAAAAAAAAAGGCAAAACAAAATAAAGACAGGCAGAAGTCCTGAGCTTATTCACTGATGCTGTATCTTCAGGATTCCTTGTACTTTTAAAATCCCCTTTTGCTTTTAAACATGTCCTGTTAGACTATATCTTGTACTATGTACCGTATTTTTTAGCAGATCATGGCTGATCAATATTTTCCTGACCTGTGTTTTAGTCCTTTTGTGCATTTTTTAAAAGATGAAGCTTGGTCTGATGCACACTGGAGTTAACTTACTAAATTAAGAAAATGTCTTTTCAGCACGTTATTCCCCTGCACTTCCTATCACATATACTGTAGTTACAGTGCTTGCCCAGAATTTTTTTTCTTGATCAATTAAGTTTGAATGAATGATTTTTTTTTTATTTACTGGATTCAATTTCAGCACAGTTGATAAAAAAAAGAAGGTAGACGGAGCGGGGTTCTGAGAAGGTCAGGACCCCGAGGGGCTGGCTGGTGCCGAGGCTGATAGGGACCCCCCTGCGCCTCAGTTTCTAAATCCAGGGGTGTTCACAGCTCTGCTGCTACCGTCGCTGCCTCATGCCTCACTGAACCGGAAGACACCAGCAGGAGAGAATCTGCGAGTGTCTGGTGGGATCAGACCAGATGACCGCTCATCCTCGACGCCCCCGCCCCCCCGCGCCTCCCCCTTGACTTTCACAAAGCCTGAGCGGCACTGTTTGCGTGGCGTCTGCACACGTCGACAGCGCTCTCCCGTTGCCCGAGGCCTGGCGCTCCTCGGCTCCGGCCCTGCCTGATGAAAATGAGCAGCCGTGGCATATGGGTCATGGAACAGCAGTGCAACGCCAAGCACAGAACAGAGGAAGTACCACACACTGGTACGGTGTTTGTAAATTAGACTGTTGCTTTTTCCCATGGTGTGCGCTGATTCTGTGGGAGATGTATCCTGTTGTTTCTTCTCCAAGGCGGGCATGGGGTGGATGTCATGGGGGGTTGCCTTGATAGGGCTTCATGTGACTTCTTTTGCTGACTCCAGTGTGGAGCAGTCAGTGCTTCAGAGTTTTCTATAATAGTTCCTTTTTAATTGGTTCAAATTCAGCTTCATTGTATTGGTTTAGAATTCTAGTACTTTGTCATTTTGACTTCATAACAGTGCTTCAGTGAAAGACAAACACCAGCCCTTTCAAGCCTTAAGTCCTTGTTACTAGCAGCTGCTTAATTACATCATTCAGTTAATTATGAATTGATTACTCAAGCAATTAACTAGGAGGCTGTGCCTTTCCTTGAGTCTTGCAATGGGAGGAATTGCTAAGGCTGTTGTTTGGCTGCTCCTGCCAGAGTATGTTGTGAGGTTGGATCGTGTCTAAATGATTGTACAGTGGTTAATGGGGTGAGCATTGAGGTGAACCAGGGTATGTGGGAGCCTAGAAAAGGCCTGGATGAGGATCTGCTTTCTTGTGTTTAGGAGATCATCTGTGTTTTCCACAGATACAGGTGAAGCTGGCCAAGAGCAGTGGTGATGACCACTTGCTGGTGGTAGCCTTTGCCCTTTTCTCTTTGATGTTTTTTATGTAAAAAGTGTCCTTCATGCCAATATACTGAAACAAAGGGGGCTGCAATTCCACAACCCAGGGTTCTTAGTTAATTATCATTCATAGGAAGATGATTATATATAATTCTGGTATGAATCAGCCTTCTTCAATCTCCCACTGAAGGAAGACAAAGTTCTTCTATATGAGTCTTCTCTCTCGGCCAGCTGGCTCTTGCAAGCCCAACGGTTTCATCATGGGGGTAGTTTTTTGGACTGTTGTGGTCTCCTGAGATGCACTCTTATACTTACCTGGTGCATTGCATTTCCGTTTTAGTGTCTTGACTCTGGTCATGGTGAGGAGACAGCTGTGTGTTTCAGGAATGTAAAGGAATGCAGAAGAGCACTGTTCTGTTCCCCAGCTTCATTTCACAGGGTTTCCAAACTTTTGAATAGTCCTCTGTGTGTGCGTTTGTATATATATATAAGAAACCCAGCAGGGCCATCCAGACAGCCCCCACAACCCCTCCTGATTCATGGTCTAATTAGGATCTCCTGCTCGTTAACGCTAGTCACCCCTCGGGCTTTGTAATAAAAAAGTTGATTTTATATGACTAAACAAGTCAGTGTCAGGGGTTGTTGTGTGTGTGTGGGGGGTTAATTTAATCAAACTCAAGTGCTGCTCCTCCAACAGTGTCAAAGATGAAAAACAAAGTGAAAACTCAGAGTGGCGTTAAAGAGAAGATTAGCAGGTGTTTGATTTGTGTCTGCGGATAGCTCTCTGGCCCCCTGTGATACTTTGTCTCTCCCTACATTAGGGTTCTGCCTGTAGTTCTGAGCACCTTCAGGGCAATGTTGGCAAGGAGGTTCAACGGAGATGATCAAACATGGCCCAGATATTGTGGATATACAGTAATTACTTTGATCACATCTTCCTTACCCCCCTCTCTCCCCTCTTCCTCCCTCACTCCGTCATCCCCTCCCTCCCTTCCTCTCTCCTCTTCCTCCCTCTCTCTCTGTGCTTTCCTTGCTGCCCTCTCTCTTTCCCCTGCCTAACCCTCTCTCTCCCCTCTTCCTCCCTCACTCTGTCTCCTCTTCCCCCCTCTTCCTCCCTCTCCCCCCCTTCTCTCTTCTCCTTGCTGCCCCCTCTCTCTCCGCCCTGACCTACTTTTGTCATTTGATCTTGACGGGAAGGTTATCCCCCGTAGGGTGTACAGTGTCAGCCTTTTGCCACATCAGTTTCCATACAAAGGGCACCCTTTGTCACTTCATATTTCTAATTTTTTAAAAGTACCTTTTTTTTCTAATAGTGTTATCGTCATTAGTATTTTCATTTTGCGTTTGCTTCACATTTTGTCCCCCACCCCCCTCCCCGATTGTTGCTGTTTAACCCAGGGGGAGTTTGTGGCGTGTTGTCAGAGGGAAAACGAACACAATCTCCGTCTTTGCTGCAACAAAGCACCCTCAGATGAACAAAGTGCCTTTTTAACTAAGGGGTCCTCTG
This sequence comes from Atractosteus spatula, assembly GCF_055471065.1. NCBI lineage: Eukaryota > Metazoa > Chordata > Actinopteri > Semionotiformes > Lepisosteidae > Atractosteus > Atractosteus spatula. The sequence goes on along the minus strand of NC_142731.1, from coordinate 9,074,567 downwards.
GACGGTTAAATAAAGCGCATTTAGTTCAATTTTTCAGTTATTTAAAAAGGTGTTGCGCAGAGCATTTGAAAATAATCGCCTGGTAAAACGTGTGATCTGTTTCAGCGAGCCAGGGCCTGAGACCTTTCTGTTGACACAGATCAACCACTTGAGAGGCTCAGTTTTTTTTTAAATCAAATTAAAAATGAGCGAAAAAAAGACACAAAGATGAGGGAAGTGTTTCTAGCCTTGTTTACACCAAATTATAACACTGTTTATTTCTTCCAAAAGTCTCGCAACTGTTAACGTGAAAGATTCCACTTATAAGCGTTAACTAGCAGCTTAGAAAGTAAGCTGATGGGGTTTTTATTACTCTCACACAAGTAACTTGCAAAACAATACACTTCAGCATAAGACCCTGGCGAAACAGGTGGGGAAGGAAGGAGGGGGATGAAGAGCAGGATGGGTTTTTTTTACCCCCCAGTGCCAGTGGCAGCCTTGTGAAACCATGGCATTGTGCCAGGCATGCTGGAGCACTGTTGGCACGTGGTGGGCCTGACCCTGGCACCGCTCACGCCAGCCGTGTCGTGGGCCGTGTGGCCGGGGCTGGCGCCGGGAGGGGTCGGCGCCCATCATCGCGCGGCGGCCTAATGGTACTGATGAGCTGGAGCCAGCCCCCCGGCCCACGCGCCCCGCGGCACGGCCTCTCCCCGTCACGCTAAGCAGGGCCGACAGAAATCAACGGAGATGAGGGGGGTGGGGGGGGTCAGGGGGAAACTAAACTTTCCCTGGCTTCACAGGACACGGTGAGGTCAACTCCGAGCGCGAGGAGCTGATCCCGGGATCACCACCCCTGCCAGAGTAGGGAGAGAGCAGAGCGAGCCCAGCTCTGTGTAAAACTGCCAGTGCCTACAAAGACTGGAGGACAGTGCTTGTGCAGTCTTGCTATTTTTATGTTGGGTGAGACATTTGATGAGAGGAAACCTGAGTCGGAGTTTCAGCTTCAAAGTGTTTAATTCTAACAATTATTCTCCTTTTATATGCCTACTTGTAATGTGCATTACTGTGTAGTGTACAGTGTGTGCTGTATGATTTCTGGAAATAAGATGGTGTGTACTAAAAATGTCATATATATGAATAACACTGCGATGTTTTTGTGTGAAAACCATATAGATCGCCAGTTAAGAAGTTATCTTTCTGTGGTCTACCACTTCTGGCTGCTCTGTATGGATGTGGGTTAAGTTTTTGTTTTCCGAGACCAAGTGCATAAAAATAACAATTTTGTATCCACTTTTGCACAGAATTTTAATTCTATTAACTTAGCAATTTTTAAAAGGCAATGATAACATGTAGCGTACCTGTGTTAAATTGATTATACTGCTAGTTTCACAGGTCTGTCCACTTGATCTTGGTTCACTGACCTTTTTCTTTGTCAAGATGTCTCAGAGCGACAAGCTGGTTAACAGCTGAAGAGACATTCTGATCCTGTACAGCAGCAGACTCCGCTGAGTGTCATCACAAAACATTTGCCCCTGTGCAACATTAGCACCATGTTTTGGCTGAAAAAGAGAATCTTTCCCTTGAGTAGTACATTTCCGTGCAATATCCCGAGCTTCTACTTGCTTTCAAGTTGCTCTTTGTCTGTCCTGAAACTCTTTACCAAGAGTTTGCATAACTGGAACATGTTAAGTATAGTTCTTTGATTCACAGAAATTTTGATTTTAGGATTACACTTGTTACTACCTCCTTCTGTATGGCTGAGAAGTTACATAGGTTTCTTAAACTATGTATAAAGCAGTGCACATTAATTTCCTTCAAATATTTTTGGTAAAAAGTAGAGGAGTCAAAATACTAGTGGACATAACTTGGCATTTAAGTGCAACAGTGAAAGCCTGGCTTGTTTGCAGCTGTAGTCGGAGGTAGCGACGTGCCTGCAGTGTCTCTCCTGACCACCTGGGCTCTGAAACACGACTAGTACAGACTCTGTAAGCTCATCAGGACCCTCTGAACCTCACTCCTAGGCCAAATTGCTCTTCTACTTTTCAGTCCTGGGCCTCTCGCAGACAGAGATGGCTATCCCATCTGGCCCACAGCCAGACTTGGCACCAGCTGATCTGAGCAACTCGGCAGGAAGCAGCTTGTTCTGTAATAGAACAGGCTACCTCTAAGGGGACCTGGAAACTGCATTTAACCAGCTGGAATGATTCCTTCAAGCAGGGGGCATCCTTTCTCCTGAATTAACCTGAGACTTGTGTGACTGTCACAAAATTGTAGAATGACTCTCAGCATTCTTCATGGGTTATTTAAACATCTCTCTTCCTCACATTAGTGCTGTTCTAATTTTATACTTTTATTGAGGAAAGTGTACAAATCCGTGCATACTGTTGAGTTGGGCTGACAGGGTTCAGAGGTCACGTGTAGAACCTGACAGTGGACTCCAGAGCCACATCACTAGAATGTGTGACAGAGCAGACACGTACAACTGGGCTGTGCTAACCTTGGCTTTGAGGCTTGAGCAGTAAACAGAATCAAAAGTTCATTTTAATCTGTAGAAGCCATTCACTGAACTTTCATTGATAAGACAGTTGTCCTGCATGAAGAAGAGAAAGAATAAAAGAGGCCAAGGGAAGGAGAGAACAGAAGATGGAGGTTGAATCGAGGGAGAAGGCTATGCAGCCGCTCTCATTGACAGATGCCAGCCTGCTACATTAGCATTATTAATGATCCTGATGTCGCTAGACTTGGGGGAGGGGCGGTGGAAGCGAAGAGAGCTGGATGAAACTGAACACTGTAGCGTTGATTTCCTGGAATGCAAGCTTGCAGAGCCCTGCTCAGCTGGCACCAGACCCAAATACCTTCGCCTGCCCCTCTTCCTGCCCCCCCAGCCCCATTTATCCCCTGCAAGCTATCACTCCCTGTGAAATGGGAACTTCCCCTCTCCACTTCCTCTCACCAGCGTTCCACCCCCCCGCACACACACACAGCGCCACCGCTTTTATTAAAGCAGTGAGCCAGCTTGCGGTGGCTGCCCTGCTGTCATAACTGGCCTTCCATAAAAGACCGTGTCAAATGAGTTACTAGAAAACCGGACAATCCTTGGAACCCTGAGAGCAAGGACTCCAAGATCCCACCATTCCTACAGTTTTTCCATTGTTCTTTACTGCTGCGCCAGGAGAGGTTTTTCAGGGAACTAAAGCTCCTCATTAGAAGGGTAAATAGGTGGACACAGTGCAAATTAAGATATGCATTTCTCTTAAGAGATTAGTGCAATAAAGTGACTGGGAGCAGAAGGCACATTAGCTCTGTGGGGCCAGGTTGAGGCCAGCATTTCTTGGTCTTGCCTACTGCTGTCTCAGCCGTTCCACTCCTCTTACCCCTTGTCCCTTATCTCTGCCAGACTTAATGTATCTCTTCTCTGTTCCCTCTTCCAGAGGCTGTTCCTTGCTCCTCAGTGGTGCAATAAACTGCCCACAGAAGCTGAGATAGTCAGTCCCTGACTGTCTTTCTCAGACAGGACCTGTGACCTCTGAACTCCAAACTACTGTAATTCCTCACTCACTCTTGCACTGTATAGCACTACTGGACAGGACTCTCAAACTGGACGTAGAAGGTATGTATTGCACTTCTGAACTATAAACAAGGACGTACTGTATATACAGGCTGCTCTCCCAAATGCAGATGCGTGTGCACTTGACTGCAGCTCTCTGACATTACCAGCACTCGTGCACTGAGGTGGAATGTAGTCAAATACATTTGCCCACTACTGCAGTGATGTTCCCTCCCAATCTGCAGTCTCCGGAGACCTTAGAAAATCTGCCTGCGGAACGTAAGCATGGTAACATTGCAGTTTACCACGCTCCTATGTTTATACTGCAATGTACATTTAGTTTGCTTTACCGAGGGCACTCTTGATTTGTGCATTGCTTTGTTGCGCTTTTCCCCCTCTTCAACATAATCCTGCTTTTCTGTACTTCAGTCCGCTGTGCTTTTATCAGGTTTTACTCCAGTAATCTTTTGTGAGGGGACAGCTTGGACGCAAGACGTGCTCCTTCTGAGAGCAGTCCTGGGCTCGAAGGGGAATTCTGGCTGTTTTAATTAAGGTTCGTGTAATTTACATTGGACAAGGCCCGTGTCACGGCACGTCATGTGCGCCTCGCAAATTACAAGACACGTTAGCCGAAATAGCGCTTGGGCACTTAGATTGACACTCATTATCTAGCACTGCGGGCTGTGGGCTGGGAGTAAGATAGTGGTGGTGGTGGTGTTGTTGTTGTTTTTACAGCTCTGTCCTGGGGAGGCAGCTCCGGGTACACCTCGGGCTTCGCAGGGGCTCGAACTTCACGTACGATCAAGCCCAGGGAGCAGACACAGCCAGATCCAGCTAAAAATAATTAAAAACAAAAAGATTGGATGATTGATACAGATGGAGGCCGACTGGTAAAGCCAGATAAATTAATAACGAAGGGGAAATGAGCTTTCCCTGCTGGCTGGTGTCAGGTTATATGGCTGCTTAAACCCATTTGGATCTCCCCCCCCCAGCTGTAGACCCTTTTAAGCCCTATAAACAGAATCTCCCCCCACCGCTATAACCACCACCCCACACACTGAGCCACCACTCCTCCCCCCACTGAACCCAGTGCCAGAGAGTAGTTGGAAAGAGCCCGAGTGGAGTGTGGAGTCCAAGAGCAGGGCCACATGCACACACAGTCCTTCTCGTCTCCCCCTGACATTTGAGTTGCCTGCACCATGCACAGTGCAACACCGAGGGCTGTGTTTTTCTTTTTACTGCCGCTGTATGCTTTTGACACAGTTTTTGTAACTTCTTGTCAGGTTGAATGTAACCCCACCCCTCCATTACCCTTCTGCAGTCAGCGTGAGGTCTCTCTAGGTCTGGCCATGCTCTGCACACTTGAATGTGCTGATGTCGCTGATGGGCGGCAGGCTAGCTAACTTAAGCCCTCCGCCTCTCATCGCCGCTGTGTGCGCTTCTGACTTTGCAGCAGGAGAGGGCAGGAAGCTCCTCAGATCTTCTCCCGTCGTCTCATCATGCTGTGACCGAGAACGGGTACCCTCTGCAGCGCGGCCCTGGGCGATGGTGGATGGGGGGAGCTGCAAGGGGAATGAGAATAGGTGCAGAGGAAGAAGCAGTTTCATTACAGGATATGGGGGTCCTTCTCCTCTTCCTGGGATCTTCAAAAGCATCTCTTTCTCACCCACCTGATTTCCCCCTTCCACCCTACACCCCCTCCGTCCCTGCGGTATTTCCTGAACGAGGGCTAAATATACCACAGGACAGAAACGAGAGCTTGATCCGGGCTGGGCACGCGCGCCAAGTGGGTCAGCATGGGCTGGTCCTACGCCACGTCTGGGCGGGACGCTGCCAGCCCCCATATAGTGAACAAAAGAGTAAAAATATAAACGGCCACAGCTGCAGGGAACGTCGCTGCTTTGACGCTTAACACTGAAGCTATGAGCAACTACAGACAGTACTGGCCCCCCGCCTCACAAATAATTAATTCACTGGCACGTCTAAACTGCCATTCGTACATGACACCTTTTCAACAAACTTACAGAAGGTGTCATTCACAAATCACTGTAGTTTGTTTCAACTCTAACAACTTTGTTTCAGACACTGATTGCAGGATCTTACGTTTGCAGCTATATCTAATAATGTAACAGTTTCCCTGTTCTTTGCTTTAACTTCTCTTCCGTTTACAAGCAGGTGTGCAAGTGAGTTATTCTTTTCTTTGTAGTGATAAAGTGCAGTGTTTTGTGCTCCATATTTATTGTGTTGTCATGGAGCAGGTACACTTCTGGCCATATAGGGATCTGAGGATTACATCTGGGTTACAGGCACTAATATGCGGAATAATTTGGAAAAATGTTTTGTGGAAGTCCTGTATTATAAAACGGAAAATAAATTTTTTACCACGTTCCATTCAAGGGGGTACAACCTAATGTTCTGGTAAAATAGAGATTTAAAGAAAATCAACATTTTATTCTTCTCTATAACTCTCCATACATCTATTGTCAAACCTCGAGCCTGTCGTGAAGTGTAGGAGGCAGGGCAGGACATGCTCCCTGGACAGTAACGGGATGCACATACACGGGGACAATTCCAGACAGCAGTTGACCTAAGGTAGCCTCCATGTCTTTGGGAAGTGGGATGAAGCACAGGTGAACATGTTGAGACCACACAGGCTCCTCACAGGAGCTCACCAGCGGGTAGCTTGGCCAGGCTGCTGTTGCGCCATCCAGTTGCTCTAACTGTTTGGATTAACAACCAAAGAGCGTGGGACATCACGGAACACGGGAGTGGGGAAGAGCAGATGGAGGCAAGAGACTTGACGTGTTGTGATGTGTCGCTGTCGGTGAGACAAGTTACAATGTGCCCAGTCAGTTTCTGGAGTTTCAGGGGCAGGAACAGAGACATCAGAATGTCTGTGCTTTACTGAAACAGTCTGTCACTTTAGTTTGTGGGATTCCTGGCATGTGAAATGCCAGATATTACAAGACAGAGACTCCCATCTGCGCAAAGTCAGTGCAGCAGACCTTCTTTATTTGGGCGACGAAAGAGAAAGTAAAGAGTTTTTATTGCCACATGGTTAATTTTAATAGCAGTGGTAAGAAAGGTCATAAGCTGGCAGCTTCAGTAAACACTACTGGAATTTCAGAATATATCTTTAAATAATTATGTATTAGAGGTTCCTTACAAACCCAAAATACGAGCATTTGCAGAGACAGCAGCTTTGAAAAGCTCTTAAAATGTTTAGGTTTTCTTGCAGTTCGTTCTGAGTCCCAGCCTTATTTCCTTTATGCTCCCTAATTGAACTTGTCTTGAACTTGCAGTGAACTTACTGAAATGCACAGAAATCAAGCAGGGTGACTAAACACACAATCTTTTCATAGCTCTGCCCTGGCGCCCTGGGTGAACTAAAAGCAAGAAAAAAAAGCACTACGGAAGCTGTAAGAACTATCACAGGTTTCATCTGCAGATTTCATCAGTGCAGTAATAAGTCTTTTAGGTTTAAACTAGCAACCAAGCATATGACCTCTTTCATTAGTAACTTGATGTGCTTTCTCTGATCATCTCCTCCCCCCCCAAAAATAAAATTAACTTATTGACTTGAACAATTTCTAATCCTGGGAATAAGCACTCTCCTTTTTCTTCCAGGCGTTTGTACAGAAAGTAACTCGTGCCTGTTATTGTAATGTGACTAAAAATAAAGGGTGAAGTGGTTAGGTACTTCTGTACACCCTTTTTCAACCTACATAGATCACAGTGATAAAAATAAAATGGCAGAAGGCTACTGATGCACCATATCTCTGTGCCGAGCAGGGAGAGATACAGAGCAGTGATAGGAGGCAGATGCGATACCAGGACTGATGTACAGAACCTAGGAAATGAATGCTATGGCAACCTAATATTTACGTATATAAGTATAAAGAACTGGAATGGAACTCTGCTATCTTTCTATGGGGGAAGTTTAACTCGTTCACCTATTTTTGTGTGCAGTGCTTCAGATGAGGACTGGAAATCAAAACATCATCGTGTTAATCTGATATAAAAAACAAAGAACTGGAGGGATGTTCAGCACCAGTGTGCAGCCAGCTCTGTTCTCTTAGCGTTTCTGTTTTGTTGTTGTTTTCTGTTTCTGTTCAGAATTGCTCCTCTCAGCTTCTGAGTAGTTGATCAGTATGGTGTCTGAACTGAGACAACACTGAGAGTCGGTGACAGACAACAGCTTCGCTATGCTCAAAACTACTGTCTTCCCCCTTTTCTTAGTCTGTGGTTAGTGCTCTGTAGTGGTCACTGACAAAACGGCAACAAAAAAATAACTAAAAAAACCGCCTGTAATTTGGAGTGTTTTCCTGAAACCTTCTGGTGTCATGGACACATGGAATCTATCCCCAGTTCCTTGGCTGCAAATCCAGCTATGATCACAGAATCCTGAACAGGGCAGCAGTGGCATGCTCATTAAGAGGTGTCTAGAAGTGTGCTCAGTCATGTGAACGTCATGCACTGTGTGAAGCTTGGTAATTCGCTCATGCTAGCTGCCTTGTGCATTGCACTAGGAATCTGCTTATTAACAGTCACTACAGCTTCAGACCTTGTTCGCTTGTCCCCAGCTCCTGGGGAACTTCAAATTTGCTAGGAGAGTAAAGCGAATTTGAATAGCCACTGTTTGTTACATAGGTAAGAATGAAGTAAAAGAGATATCATGATAAAACAGAGTTGGGGGGTAAAGTATATATATATACAGATGATCTTTGAGTGGAAATGGTAAAATACATTTTAACCACGAAGAATTACTGACTTTAAATTTGCATGAGGGTGCAGATCATGGACAATGGCTATCGTGAATAGTGGTGAGACTTAGCACATGCACAATTGTGTGACAGTTTATCTACTGCTTGGAGCAGTATTTCTCAGTGGATCCTCTGTGGGTGCAGGGTTTGGGGAGGGTTAGGACTGCCTCTGTGTGGTTGCAATGCCCCTGTGAGTTAAGGGCCATGTTGTGAAGGGCAGCTTGAAACTTCTGCACACTCTCAGGCTAGAGGAATGTGCCTCTGGCGGCAGCTGCTGTATCCCATCAACTGCAAAGTGCCTTACCATTACAGCCGAGCATCACGCTTTTGGAAGAACGAGAAAACTTAATATCACAACTAGTTGTTATGTAGTAACCTAGCAAACAGTGTAGGCTACGTCGCTCCAGGAAGTAGTTCAAAACCTGTCTTGCCCAAATTCAACCTGACTTCCTGCTCTTCTTCTCATCTGGAGCCAGCCAGGCTCTGGACGGCAGTATGATGCCATAGTGCCTGTATCGCAGAACTAAAGTTTAGGCTTTGAACAATGACGGATCGAGACAGGCGGTTAAAAGATTCCAGTTGATTCTCTGGGTGGGCACTCAAAAGTATTAATTTTATTTTAATCTCTTGCTGTGACAAACCGAATAATTTCCATTCCAGACTGAATGAGAGTCATATCTGGGGCATCCCTGCACAGGCAGTTAAAACGGTTTTGCATGGCTGAGTAAGTCAGTGAAGCCTGACTCATGCCAGAGTGCAGCGTTCAAGACTGAACTTCCAGGGCCCTGCTGTCAGGGGCGTGCAGTTCCAGTCAGCAGGGGTGTCCACATAACAGACCACATAAGTACAGATCTGTTGCCGTCCCTGGAGGTAATGAAGATAGTAAAAGAAGAATGAGGTACACCCATGACACAGGCCTGTTATCAACTTGCGGCCCTCTGAAAGCCCCTCTCTCTTTGTTTCTGGCCTTTTCTGTGTTGCAAGGCTGATCCACCTCAGTGCTCAGCGCAAGGCTAGCTGGCTGCTTTGTAGGAGCAAACCCAGCATTGATTACCAGCTAATTATAAACTGAGGAAGCAGCAGCTTGTTTGTTTCTAGGGTTGCGGTGGAATATATTTGCACTTCTTCTCCAGCAGTTCATGTGATATCGGGTGCGAATTCCACAGGGCACTAAGTGCTGCCTCTCTCTTCCTCTCTCTCTTTTGCTCTCTCTGCTTCTTCTTCATTTCCCTCCTGCTCCCTCTCTCTGCTTTCACAGACTCCATAGGTGGTGCCTCCTGAAGCTTTTTTTTTTCACACCAAATGTGGAGAACATTTAAATAAACATATGTTCAGTTAATTCCGCCCCGTGTCTCTGCGTAACGACCTGCAAGCAGGATCGCACTTTTCCAGGAGCGGGTCGGAAAACGCGCGCCGTTGAGTTTCTCGGTGCGGGGCTGTGCTGCTCCTGCCTCACCTTCAGGGCTGCAGGGCTCGTGCAGATTTCCCTCGCGTCACTGGGGGCCACATGCAAACAGTACCCGTTTTGTGGTTCTTGCACTTCAAAGCACTTGTTCTACATTTTCGGTGTTTTATTTCCACCTACGTACCTCCCTTTAAACTGTAATTAGTAGTAAATGAGTCTTCACTGGATCCCAGTTTAGTGAAATTAATATTGCCATCTGGGTTTAGGGTGCTTCTTTTCAAATGAACCATACTTTTTGTAAAAGGTTTTATTAAAAAAACTATTTTCAGGATTATTTATTGGGACATCTTATTCAACTACTGACTAAAATAAAAATGTTACCATGTATGCTGAAAAGAGTTTGTGTTTGTGCCCAAGGTTAAAGTGTTTTATTCAGAATTTTTCAGACAAAAGTCCTTTTTCAGCTGTTTTGAAAGATATGCAACCACAGTCACTTTGCTGGAGGGATTCATGGGGAAAAACGCTCAGTTTTAAGTGAGAAGCAGCTCACTTTGTTTGGTAAGAAGCAAATGTTTGGCAAGTTTAAAGTGACATCATGTGATGGAATAACATATGTTAGGAAAAGGGTCCTGAATGTAGGTCAGCTGTTATTTTATTTTGCACTCTATTTTATTACTCTACTCTGTTTTATTTTGCACTCTTCAATGACTAAAAGACTTGGAAACATTTGTAGGACCAATTAAGTCACTAATTGATTCAGTTCAGCCATTAAGAAATCGGAGTGAAATCCAGAAGACCTTGTCATGAAAATTACTGGAGATGTTGATCTATGTATAGAAGGGTTACACAGAGTTCACCCCAGGAGTAAGCGCACATTGAATTCACTTTCTTAAGTCTGAAGACATTTTTTAATTTTTCTAATTAACTGAGCTCCAGAATGAAATAAAGCCATTCAATAGGAGAGGACTTTTTTAATGCTAAGGAGACAATCTCCTAAGGAGGACACTCTTTGAAATGTTCAGTGTTAATATTTAAAGGCCTTTAGAACCCGAGACTGTTTGTGCTGTATGGGCTAATTGAAAGACCGCCATGTCTCAGGAGGTGGTTCTACTTTTTATAGAGCAGGTAAAATTCCCCAGAAAGCCTTTCTGCATACAGATGACTCAAAAACAGTTGTCAGATTACTCAACCCGCTCTGTGACTTGGTGGAAAGTGTGGTGTCCAATCTCAGCCTCGGTTCAGTGCTGAAAAATGGACGGGTCATTTTTGGAACCTTGTGCATGTAATGTCATGACAGGAGAAGGGATGACGACAATGTTATCCTGTAGCCTGCAGCTGATATTAACTGGGTTGTCAGAATCCAGAGCCGTTTGCTCAGATTTCTGCTTTGAGAAACTATTCCAGGCCCTTATGCTTTTTCTCTGTGTTCCTCTCGATATCAATGCACTGTTTGCACAGACCGGTAAAAGTTATCTAAAAGCCATGTGGACTCAGCTCAGCTCGGTTCTGTCCACTAGCCTTCTGGGCCCCTGTATTCCAGGCAGCCGTTGTAAGATGAAGTTGTGTGCCAAGGGAGCTTGTCTTGTCCTGTTTGAGCTCAGTGACTCGCATGTGACACAGTGCAGATTCCAGGCAGGTAAACGGCCAGACCCTGGCATTTTGTTTTGTTCTCAAAAACAGAAGAGACGGGGAGAAAGGCTTGGGAATGCAGGCAGCCGGCAGTAAGACACGGAGAAAGGCTGTTCTTGAGATATAGATCCCTTCTGCCTAGTCAAAGAGATCGTCCCTTAATTTCAGCCACTCTGCGTGAAATTGTGCTGTAGAAGGACTTTGAAAATGAATTACATGCCAAAGGCCATTTAAGAAGCGCTGTCACTAATATGCTTTAAAAGTCACACAGCAGTTGGTCAGGCGGTGACACCAGAGTGGCTTTTGGTCAAGCAGCGTCCTTAGATGTGCTAATAATTGATCAAAAAGACTGAAATGTAGGGATCCTGACTGGCTGAATCAGTAAGGTTTCTCTCTTGGAGAGCGGGTCAAGACCTCCCTCCTTTGGGGTTGGGCTCTGTCCCTGGCTAGGGTACCCTTCTCTCACTGCCCCATTTTGAGTCACACCGCCACCTGTGCGCTTGCAGCGTTGGCGATGAGAGCTGCCTTGCTCCTCCGGTGGGAGAGGACTGTCCAGTGGGAGCTGTGCCCGCCCACGATGAGGAAAAGGAGGCGGACGTTCATTTCTGGGGCCTTTTTCAGAAAAATATAACATAATAATAATTGCTTACACTTATATAGCTGTTTTCTGGACACTCAAAGCGCTTTACAGGTAATGGGGACTCCCCTTTTCCACCACCAGTGTGCAGCCCCACCTGGATGATGCGACGGCAGCCATAGTGCACCAGAACGCTCACCACACACCAGCTCTCAGTGGGGAGGAGAGCAGAGTGATGAAGCCAGTTCAGAGATGGGGATTATTAGGAAGCCATGATTTGTAAGGGTCAATGGGAAATTTGGCCAGGACGCCGGGTAGACACCCCTACTCTTTTCGAGAAATGCCCTGGGATTTTTAATGACCACAGAGAGTCAGGACCTCGGTTTTACGTCTCATCCGAAGGATGGCGCCTGTTTACAGTATAGTGTCCCCGTCACTATACTGGGGCATTAGGACCCACATGGACTGCAGGGTGAGAGCCTCCTGCTGGCCCCACTAACACCTCTTCCAGCAGCAACCTTAGTTATTCCCAGGAGTGTCCCACCCAGGTACTGACCAGGCTCACACCTGCTGAGCTCCAGTGGGCTGCCAGTTGTGAGTTGCAGAGTGATATGGCTGCTGGCATGTGCATGGCAGCATGGTTGTCAATCCTCTGCAGTAAAGCGAAAGAAATGTTCTCAGGGGAGGGTTTTTTCAAAACGAAATAATTGCAGATTCCCAACTAAACTAACTGAAACTCAGTGTTGCACGTTGGGGGTCGAATTAAAGGCTGGGGGGAAGGGATTGCGTTGAAGACACCTTTCTTCTGTGGATCTTAATCTCCGTGATGCTCAGTGTCTCCCCTGTCTTAGGTGTGGTGCTGAACACTATCGGGCTTCCAGGTGCCTTTGGGGCTTTTAGTTTTTGTTCGATTGTAATTGTGATAATTACTGGCTTGATTGGATAAATTATTTATTTTCCCCAGGAGTGGAAAACATTTAAGATTTTTTTTACAAAACTCAAATCCCTCTTTATTTACCAAGAACATTTAAAAAGAAAATATCGGAGGTGTGATTTTCAATCAGACTTTAAAAAAGACAAAAGTCCCCTGACCTACCACAGCCCAGGTGCTAACTTTTCTGTGGCTTCTTCAGCTTAAGTGGGTGGAAAATGTAAGCTTTTTAGAGCCTTACTGTATGTGGCAGACCTCCATCTTCTCAACAGGAACAACATACAGCAACAGAGCTTTGCTCTCATGCATCGTGCAGTGTCCAGAAAGATTTTTCCTGTCATGGACAGAAACACCTCTTCCGCATTGTCCTCATTTAAGTAGCTCAATCAGAGACCGTCCTTTGTCTTTAACGCCAACACACTTCCAGATAGTATTTTATAACGGGGAATTATGCGGAATCGCTCTTTATTTTTCCAAGTTGATTTTGGAATAGCCAGGCCTAGATAGTGGATCTTGTGCCTGATGCACAAGGGACAGGACTCCCCTTGGACCATTTTGTCCATTTGTGCCCAGCACTTAATCAAGAAGTTCATATGACAACCCTTGATGTGGACACTCCTCAAAAGCTTACAACATGCAGACACTCCACTGTTCTAAATATGAGCCTTTTCATTAAGCCTTTCAGTTCGGTTAGTATTGTATCCAAGTCCCAGAACTCCTTGCTGTGTGGTATACAATTTCAGGTTCTGCTAGAGGCAGCTCAGACTATGCAAGCACGGTAAACCACCCAAGACACCCCAGTCTAAACAGGAATCAGAAGCCTCTCTGCTTCTTTCGCAGATATGCAGGCTGTATGTCTTTGACAGATTGCGACTGCCAGTCTCACAGAGCAGGGCATGATGGTAGACAAGGTGCTGTGTCTCCAGTCACCTGACCTGTGAGACGGTTTTCACAGCAGATGAATGTGCACTGCTCTTGCTCCAGGGAAAATCAGGCCCAGGTCTTGTCCCTCCTGCACAGTGTCAGCACCAATGAAATCATAGTGTGACCTTCTGTGCTCACCTTGCTACAAGAAACACAGGAAGTGGGATAAGAGCAATTGCAGTGAAGGAGGAACCACAGAATATCCGTGGTGTTTCTGCGATGAGCTATGTTGGCCTAAAGGCTTGATGAGCAGAGATTGCTCTTTCGTTACCTTTCTCTTAACCACATTAACCAGATATCGTTTTCAACACACAAATTCAATTTGTTCTTTTTTTCCTTTTTTTCTGGCTTTGGAAGAAAAAGATCATTTCACTTTTTATTTGCAAGTTTAAAGGGTTGCTACTTACAGTATATATTTTGTAATGGGGGGGGGGGGGTCATAAAGAGTAAGAGACAGTCGAAATGGTGCTGTAAAGTAGGACTAGGGTATTTTTTTTCAATCTGTGTGATATGAAGGCCTCAGTCTGAACTATGAGTTCTTCTAAAGATGTCCTTTATAAATGGCAGCAGTATCAATAGTTTTTTCTTATTTATTCTGTTTGATGAACTGGAGCTAACAATACCTTTAACAAAGAAGGAATAAAGCTGCGTGTCTGCAGTACTGTAGAAATGTGATTCTTGCTCTTTTTTTCCACAGGTTGGCAAGCTTTTGGTGTTTGGGATCTGCTGTCATGCCCTGTGTTTTCCCTTGTGCTGTTCAGGCATTAGGAAGGTGAAGTTTGATGTGCCTTTAAGGAAAGGGCTGAAGCGTACAGCATGAAGTGCAGTAAGTTAAATTCCCCGTTCGTTCTTCCTTCAAGTGTTGACAGTTCCTACAGCTTTGAGTGTTGCTCAAAGCTTATCACCTATGCCCTTTTGTAATGGAAAAAGTCTCCATGTTTAATACTTCAGGTGTTCTGTGCTGTGAGCACCAGGTTTCTGGATTCCAGCTGCTGGTGGTTTAACTGAAATCATGTTAGTCATCATGAAGTCGAAAGTAGCAGAGATAGGCATCTAACTGTTCTGTTTCTTACATAAACCCTCTCTTATTCTTTCTTGCATTTCATCTTGCCACACTGCCATCCATCCCTCTCTCTTGAAGTGAGCACAGCGCAGGGGGCCAGGGATGTGTAGTCATTACCCTGAAGCTGTTTGTCCACATCTCTGGGGCTGTGTGGAACAGTCAGGGACCCTGGCCGAGATATTGTCATCTCTGCGGCGTTTGGACTGAGAACAAATGTTGGCCGGCACAGATATTTCACTGCATTGGGTGTCAGAATGGCGTGAATTAGCAGAGACCTCAATCAAATTCTTACTCTGCAAGTTACAAGGCACTGAATCCTGTCCTTAATTTACACTTAAATAACATTCTCCTCCCGAGAGACTCGATGCCTTCGGGGTCTCAGAGCTTTGCTCCTCGTGTGTTTTGTAATGGGGGACGCTTATTCCCAGCGATCTGGTCAGGGTCTCAGAGCTTGGTGGTTTCCACTGGCTTCATGGAGATTCTAAGTCTGTAATGGTTTTCACCACTATTTACTGGAATAAACATTCTGAATAAGCACGTTGACACCTTCCCCAGGCCCAGTCGGTGAGTTACAGCATATTTACATAGACGTTTCCAGTTTTTGGTAATGTCTTTACCCCCGTTAAAATATCAAACACCAGACTCTTTCCACTAGTCCTTTTTTTTGGTCCTGGTGCCCAGTAATCCCACATTCAGCCTTTTAAAAAAATGTCTGCTTTACCTCCTAACAGGCACGGAATCACCCGGCGGTATTAACAGCAGGGAGTTCCGGCAATAGGGACTTAAATGAAACTTAACTAAGATCTATGGAGTTTTATCTTTTGAGTCTGTTTAAAAATTCACCTTGAAGACTGTGACGTGCTTATCGAAAATAAATTGCGTTAATATTCATTTTTTTCTCCTAGGTGAAAAAAAAAACCCGTTGTTGCCAGTGTGCATGTATACCTATTTTAGAAAACTTATAAAGATGCAGGTATTCGAATTGCATCATCATCATTATTTTTGTTTTATTGAAATGGGGCATTCGTACTTCCACTATGCAGTCCTAAGTCTGCAGTGAAACTGGGCGATAGTCTGGCTAATGGGGGAGTACCGACTCGCCAGCACGGTTCATGCAGAGAGAGAACATTTTTAAAACAGGGCAACAGCCTACTCGAAATGTGAAAGGTGCAAAAACGACCTGCAAAAAACAGGTGGCTTTATAGGAGCAGCAGCAGCTAACATCTTTAAGCAAGATGAGCGTGTGTTCTCAGTGTCCGGGGTATCTTAGAGAGCGAGGATCTTGAGAGCCCGTCTTGAGCAGAGCGAGTCGGGCGCGGACGCGTGGTCCCGGAGGGTATTTCGGTTGATTTTTTGCAGTTTCTGCGGTGCTGATTTCCTGATGTGAACCGATCGCAAGGAGGGTCAATGCGCAGATAACCGGGCACTAGGCTCGCATTTCAAGCCGGCAAAGAACCTTAAAGGAAAGTGCGAAACCAGTTCAGTGTTATCTGGGCACATCATCAGAAGAGCGACTTCCAAAATCACTCCAGCCAGCACAATGCTTAATAAGTTTCTAAAATGTGTGGCGTTTTGTGCCACGTAAAACATTCTTGATGCATCGTTATTTCTGATGGTGTTGCTGTTCGTTGACGCTCCAGTTACTGTCATTACCAAGTAAGATTTGTTCGTCAGATTAAAGAACTACGACTTCAGAAATTTAAACAGAAACCCCCCGATTTAATGAGGGGTTCGGGGCTCTATAGTGTTTTCACACAACCCATAAATGTGGGGGAAAAAAAAACGCGTTGACTTTCAGGTGAACACATCTCGTTCTCTCTGGTGGAAGGGTGGGTATACATCGTGTATCTGAGCGATTACAGATACAGCAGTGGGCACCTGTTCTTTCGTGTAAACGAATACACCCCTTGTGCTTTGGAAAAGGGAAAGGCGGTTTTTCTTTTTACCTGACGACCAGTGCTGTACTGTTCAGCTAGAGGAATGCAGACTCGTTCTTGGGCGCTTTTCACCAGCCCCTCAATTCCTAAATGAAAGGGGCAGATCGCTGCCTTCTTTAAAAAGCGCCTCGGTGTGCGAGTGATGAGGACTGACTCTCGACAGCCCCAGGCGAGAGAGCACAGCCCTCTGTGAAAGAGGTCCCGTCGCTCCAGCCAATCAGCGGCTCTAGAAACTATATATGATTTAAGAAGGCGAGCATGTGTTTCCAGCTTTAATAGCGAGCTGGGTGAAACACGCTGTGAACAAGTGATGTCTACTATACTTTCAAAATAGCTCACTTGAACTATCCAGTTCACGAACGGCTACCGCTATCGCGTTAATTTAAGTTCCTTGGCGTTGCGGGTTTTTTTTAAACTTATTCTTTTTGGGCACAACACTGTACAGCAACAAACTTGTAAGTTGGAGGAAAAAAGAAAAGAAATCCCCCCCATCTGATTAGCGGTAGTTAAAAAGAGTAACCGTCGCTCGAACCCAGCCCACCTGCCTCGGCGCGTCCTCGGCGCCGGTTCGGGCACCTTGCGGGCTTGCGCTGCTGCAGGTTCTGGGTTCATTGAAAGACGAGGAAGAACGGAAGACAAGGCGAACTTATGAAATTACACGGACACCTGGGCTGACGCAGCAAATGGGCGGAATAGGTGGCAATTTTTACGTGAGCATGTTGAATGGGACTGAGGCGCAAAGTTTTGGAAAGGACTCGGACATCAACAGCCACCTCCACCGCAGCAAGGATCTGTCCGACTTCAAAATGGGGATCCAGGACACCCGGTTTTACTACCAGGACCCGCTGCAGGCGGGCCAGGACAGCTGCTCCATCACCCTGCCGTACTCGGCCGGCCAGAGCGTCACGGGCTTCGGGTCGCACATGGGGAGGCTGTTCACGTCGCCGGGCCTCGACAGCTGCCCCTACAGCGCCGTCCGGTCCCCGACCCGCAGCGGTCCCGGCCAGAGCTTCGCGGCGGGCGGCGGCGAGAGTTTCGTGCACTCGGGCAAAGAGGTCTACCCGGCCGGGGGAGACGGGTACACGGCGCCCTACCAGCACGGGTACCCCCGCCCGCCCATGTACCCGCTGCCCGGGCTGCAGGTGTCCGGGAAGACCCAAGCCGTGCTGAACAACTACCCGCTGTGGGCGAAGTTTCACAAATACCAGACCGAGATGATTATCACCAAACAGGGGCGGTAAGAGGACTTTTTCTGTGTTATTTTTAAAACGCCAGACCGCTGGGTTTATTCCTGATGGGTGCTCACACGAAATGTGGTGGCAATTATAGCAGCAGTGTCATCATCGTCGTCGTTGGTATTAGCAGCACAGATTGTAATTCGTTTGGTAAGGACGCACAGGTTTGCTGCCTCGTAGCTTACGTTGTTTTTTTTGACGACCTCCTCTTTACTATCGAGTTAATTAACGATATTCTGCATTTATATAGTGCGCTCCAGCGCCGTCTCTAAAACTCCCCTCTCGGCTCGGAAAGCCAGGCGTGTGGGATACAAGCAGTGCCCAGTGAAGACGCACAGGCGGGTCGCGGCAAAACCGAAACCGGTTCGGAAGCCACACGCTCTCCCGTGGGTTTTAATAAAGCGACATAAATAATACTAAATAGCCGGACCTTTTGTTTCCTGTCAAGTTTTCTGGAGCTATGCATTTCGTTTTGTTTTTTTTGCACTACCGTTTCCGCACACGGCTCACCACCACCACAAAAAAAAACAACAACAACATATATATCTTGAAATAGTTTTGCTCTTTTGCCAGTGTGGTATCTGCAGTCTGAAAGTTGACCGTCCTCTGGAGTTTTTTAGCGGCTGTATAGCGACCCCCTGTCTCCAACACATCAAATAGGTATACACAGAGACGCACCGTCTCGCATTCAAACCACACACAAATGCACTGCTCCACATAAACACACAACCCCAATAACCGCATGAAGCCGGCTACTTCTGGGCTGTGCGTGAACTAAAGATGAAGGCAATACTTTCTTCTTTTTAAGAGCAGTGCTAACCTTTCGTGGACGGGAGGAGTTAGAAGCTCAATTATTTCATTGGCCTTATCTAGGTACTGGCTATTAGTTGGGTGTCGAAAGGGCTATTTTACTTCGGGTTGATCGTGGCCACTAAAAATTCCCAAGTGATTAAAAAAGGCCCGTACTCTTTAGAGCTCTTAACATTAAAAAAAAAACATTACATTTCACCGCATTTTGAGATGCTTAGGTAGCTTGCCTGCTTTGCGTTAAAAATTCCTCGGTGAAGACGAATGCATCGTCTGAGCAATTGGTATTTGACCTGCCCTAGCGTTCCCGTCGTGACGGGCGGCGTGCGGTTAATTAGGGGATGGGGATTGTGAAAATACCTCGAGGACGTTGTGACACCTCGGCGCCCCCCCCCCCAGGGTGCGGCGCGCCCCCCCAGGACAGAAGCGCCCCCGGTGTGGTCTGATAGGTCAGCGAGCATTAGCGCGAGGAGGGACACGTCTTCCTGACATCGGGCTTTCCGTCCGTCGAAAATTCTTACCGGAGGGGAAGACATAAAACGAATCCATCACTTTATTTCTTAAAAAAGCCCATCCTGCGGCCTCCACAGGCTACATTAACACTCGGTGCAAAAGTTCTCTTAAGAAAACTCAGCCGAATCCTTTAAAGAGCATTGTGGTTTTTTTATTTCTTATTATTAGTCCTTTGTTATTTTCTTTCTAATTATAATTGACAATAAAAAAAGCAACTTACCGTTAACATTAACAAGTCGCACCGGAAATAACTATGAACAGCTGTGAGAGACAGTAAATGCTGGATGAAAGAAATATTCGTGGTATTAGTATATCATTATTAAATCTAAGTACACTAACTATGGCTTGTGTATTTTACATATGGGTATAGTCTTCCTAAGATGTAAAAATCTACTTTAGATGAGCTTTACAGCAGATACTGCCCCGTCTTTCTGGCAATGCACAGATGCTTATTTATATTTTAAATAACAATATAATATAAGGACCTTGATGATCTATTGGCAACATAAGCTTGCCTAGAAATTGAGTCTTTTTTTTTTAATTAGTGGCAAAACGTGATTAGGATATCAATAAGGTTGAGCAAACTAATGGAAAAGTGTATAAGCCTTTAAAAAATGGAAAAAATACAAAAATGAATCCGTTTTTTGCTTTGACTTTAATAGTAGAAATAAAGTAGTCATCAATCCACTGTAATGATGGTTTTGTCATTTCAGTGTATTTTTCCTATATCAAAGCAGAATTTATTATATATATGAAGTACAATCTACCTGATTACGCCTGAAGATTTTATATGACAATATTGTACCAAGTTGAAAAAGTACTGTTTTTAATGTCTTACATTTACATTTGTTCTACTTTTGCTCATTAATGAAACAAGTTCCACCTTGTTAAGGTAATATAAAAATCTTTGTCAAATTTGCTTGATAACGGTAATTCAACTACTGTCGAAGTGAATACCTGTTGGGGTGACATTGCTTATTTATTCAATACCAACGCAAATCGGACGGCACCACAGTTCAGTCACCCTGGCTTGTTGCTTTCTCTTGTTCCACTGCAACTCAACTGACCAGCTGAAAGTCAAACTGGTAGAAAAATCAGCGAGGAAGCGCTGTTCCCTCGCGAAACGACCGCCTGCAGTCTAGAGAAAGCGTGGCCTCGTGAAGCTGAAGAGGGCTGCAGCTCGATGGCGACCTGCTGGCTCCCCGTTCCGTCACCTGTTTCGACAAGCACGCTGCAGCAGGCAGGAGACTCGAGTGCAGCGATTAGGAAGTGCAGGGAGACCCAGACTTATTGCTGTTCTGTGTTACTCTAACTTGCCTGGACCCCGTGCTGGTGTCCTCAGCCACAAAGAGAACGGTGTTCAGTGTTTTAAGAGCGCTTGAGTTTCAGTACAGCAGAAGTAGAAGAAAACAAGGGCGCCCAGGTGTTGAGAGTTTTGTTGCTTACGTTTTATTTCACCAGTTGCTGCCAGATTTCAGTGGCCTTGTCAGTGTTCTGTTTTCGGCGGCGTGGCAGAGAGGCGATTCTCACAGATGTTTGATTTTGAAAACCCTGTGGAACCAGGAGCATTTTTATTTTCATTGTAAAGCAGAGCATCAGTATAATTATTACCTCTATTTTTCGTGTTCTTTCAGCTTCTGCTGGTGCTCCTTCTTATCACGATTAGATTTATTCCATCTCAGCCATAAGAAGACTTCATTGACCTACAGTATGTAAGTGGGTGAGGAGTAAAGTCAGGATTGTTTTACAGGTCTTAATCA
Source organism: Atractosteus spatula (assembly GCF_055471065.1). NCBI lineage: Eukaryota > Metazoa > Chordata > Actinopteri > Semionotiformes > Lepisosteidae > Atractosteus > Atractosteus spatula. The sequence continues at coordinate 9,053,497 of NC_142731.1, read as the reverse complement.
GGTTCTGACTGAAAGCTGACTCATAAACCTGCAGAAACCCATCATTTGCAGACTGGAGGTGCCTGCCCCTGAGTTAGTCTGAGTACAGGAGATTATACCATACAGTATTCAATATACAGAACAGTACAGTAAATCCCATTACTGTGATTATAAATGACAAAGGTAAAGTGTAAGAAAAAATTGGATAGCAGATGATACAATGGGCCAACAGAGACAGTCAGCTCTGGTGCTGATGAGCAGAGATGAAACTGCTTTAAAACAAGTGACTGGGAGCACTGTGCTGCCTGTTGAAGCAGGCACAGCAGCACCTTGTGCCATTCATGAAGACGCACAGTTTCACATTGAGTGTGTAGAAGCCTTTAAAAAACCTGTACTCACTGTCAGCATTCAGAAGTTCTTCATGACATACATGGTACACAAGTCAAAGAATTCAAAATAATAGGGAGACTCTTGAAAGATTATTATTTTGTGTTATAATTATTTAGTAGCGTGTCATAAAAGATGGTATTTTACATTTGAAATTTTGACCGATCAGCCTGTTTTAAAGGGATAAATGATTTGTGATTTTTTTTTTCAATGATGTTTTGCTTTTTTGACAAAGAAAGAAATTCAAATCTGACCTTTTGGTTCACTTTAGATAAGCAGTTTTTTTTAGTCAGAGTTCTCTGCATTGTTTCTGAAGAGTGTTGTGAAAGTATATATTTTATAAAGAAGAGCTCCTGCCCATTACCTAATTATGTTAGATAATTGCACGTTAATGATTAATATGCATATACATATCTTATCGCCTGATCGGAAGTGATTATTTCAGAGAAGAAAAATCTATGTGACTAATGAGCAGATAAAATCCTTTTTGAACTTAATTCTCAAGGCTTACAATTACAGTAAATTCGTAGTATCTTTACTGTAAAATAATTAAGGTTGAAATGTACATAATGAAAAATAAAGAGAATAAAATTAAGTGTGTTTAATGGGACATATCTAAGAGCTCTTTGGTTGCACTACAGAAAGTTTTCATTCGTATCGTTTGGGAACCTCTTGGTGTGTACCGGTGCCCTGTCAACTCTTTCAGAACTTTTAAAATTGTCATCAGACGGGAGTTTCAGAATTGTCCTGTTCCGATTTAGGTTTTGCTTGTTTTTTTTACTAATTAAACTAATTGCAGAGTTGGCCTACAGGGATTACTCAACCTGTACGTGTTGAGCAGGAGGTGATGAGGTTCAGCAGGAGAGGATAAAGAGGTGTTGCTTTGTTCACGAGGGCATGTTAACCTCACATGGCCTGCGCCAACTTTTTGAACCGCACCTGCTTGCGCTCCCTTTAAAGACTCTTTTTTTTCTGTGTGGTCTTTTTACATTGCACTTTCTGTTAGTAAACACAAACTAAGATCTATGTATATTTTGTTGTTGCTGTTTCAGTCTAAAAATAAGTGTTTAGAGGAGGTTTCATACCACAAGAATAGGTTTCACATTGTCTTTGTCTTAGAAGGTTACAGCCTAACTGGTCTTCACACTGTTTTGAAATTAAAATTCAAGTAGATACATTTGATCAAATGGACCCTTTTCCTCACCTCCAAAGAGGCCGTGGAGTCTTGGAAAAACTGCATGACTGTAGCCCTGGGGAAGGCAGGTTGTGGGGCTGTGCTGTAGAGGATCATGGGAAGAGTGTCGTGTTCTGTACCGGAAGCCGGTTCCTCTACTCTTAAAATCTGTGTCATGTGGATTTTCATCTTGCGTAATAAACCTGTGCGTGAAACCCCTTTAGGCCTATAGTCACTTAAGCCAGCTGGGTAGAGGTACACTGGCCCAGCACGAGCCATGTAAAAAGCCAAAGATTTACCCCTCCTGCCTCGCTGTTTCTCTTGCGAGGTAGTGTGGGCACAGGAGGGAGGCGATTCTCTGGCTTCTCACATCCCACAGCTCGCCTCGCTCTCCTTGAACGCGTCCAGGTCCGCCCTCAGCGTCGCAGCACAGTTTCTTTAACGTCAGTTACTTGTCGTTTAAGGAGCGAGAGGGAACGTTTACGTTTTTTTTAAAACCGTTTTAAATGTCTGGAGATAGGTGGAGTCATGCCATGAGGTGGGTAGTGACAGGAATGCCCCAGCAAGTGTTCTTGACCACACACGTATGGCCACATACTGGACTGCCTGCAGGTCCAGTTCCAGGTCCGCTGCCCCGGGTCACAGGCTGTCAGTCCATCTCGATCAGAGATCAGAGGAAATAGCTATCCGTTACTCAGCCTGGGTATTTTGGAGTCGCACCGATGAGTCTGAGGCAGGTCGAGGGCACTGCTTAAGTCAGGGGCGCTGGGGTCTTGTGTCGTTTGTGTTGGTCCCATGTTGGCAGGTCATCAGGATAAAGTATAAAATATTAGGCCTGTGACAATTGCTGTGATTGTTTGGTGAGATCTAGCCCAAAACATCTGAAAACAGAGGTTTGGGCAAGAGAATAGGCCTTTTATTTGTCAGCAAGGTAAAGTCATGTTCTTTCTACAAGATGGCAATGGGCATATAGTCACAATTGCTGACTTTACTGGTTCGAACCGCTGGGCAGCTGCGGTCAGCACCACCCGTACTAGCTCTTCCATGTGAAGGAAGCTCAGTACGAGAACTCAAGTCATCATTTCACATAGGTCTTTTCGGCTGGTCCACAGCAGCTGTCTATAAAAAGCACAGACATAAACCTCTTTGGATGTCTCTGTGTGCTAGGGGAGGGGAGGTTTTTGGGGGTATATTTATTGCTTTAAATCCTTCAGCGCAGCTAGCGAAGACCAGCATGTCATTTTCATTTGGATCCCAGGGCATCTGCCAACACGGTTTATATCAAAGCCAGCGCATCACAACACCGCGCGCGCACATACACCCTCACAGGGCACTTGAGCGCTAACTAAGTGGTAAAGAGGGATAACGTACGTAGCATAAACGCAGAGCCTTGCAACCAGCCATGGCTCTCTTTAAAAAAAAAGAAAAGGTTTTAAACTGCCGGCTGCCAGTTTTTGTCTTTGTCTGATTTTGCTCGGTCTCTCTTGAGTTTTGAACGCTAGCCATTCAACCCCCATCTTTAACCTTTACAGTTTTAAATAAGCAATAATGTTCTTTTTTTATCCTGCACTGATCTAGAAGGGAAATGAGAGGAGAGGTGGTGTACCAGTGATTAAGGTTTCCAGCAAGGGAGGTTATTCCATTGTGGACAGGTTCGGTCAGGGTGCTTAGCAAGTCAGAGGCGTTTTTGCTGTAGGAGGTGATTGTTACAGAGAACCGCTCTGTCCTGCTGTCACTCAGTTGAAACAAAAACTGCAGGAAGAAAGAAAAACCCGTCACTTGGCAGCACAGGTCTGCCCTGCGAAATGTACAGCCCACTAATATTGATAGTAACGCCACTTCTACTACAGTTACTGTTTTTAAAAAATAACACCTGTTCTGCAAGTGTGTGAAGATATACATCACGATTTCTGAAAAAAAAAGATGGACTCAGTTAACAGTGTTTGATTGTTTCGAAATTGTTTTTGTGTGCAGTTTTCTTTTTCCATATGTAGATGCTCGGTAGACCACAGAAAGGCAACTTGTGATTAGTTTTCAGCCTTTGCTTTGCATTACATAAGCCGTTGGTGGCATACGTACAGTAATTCAGGCCTACACACTCGAAAACAGGGAAACAGTTTCCCCTAACATTTGCTCAGTAATAGACGCCTTTAATCTGGGTAACATCCTACATCCTGGCTTGTACAGAACATGAACAGGTGTAACAGCAGCCCCTGCCCTCGACTTGCTCTACAGCAGGCCTGGCTTTCCACACAGCACCTGTACAAGGGCAGATCTGTCAGCTGGCCCTTGGGGCATTTCGGTTTCACGGCCCTTTGCCGTTTCGGGTAGAAAGAAAAGGTTTTTTGAACATTAGGAAGACCGCGTACACTAGTGAATTTTGAAGTTACCCGAGGCTCCGGCATGCCCGAAGTTTCCATATATGCAGCTTCATAAATCAGAAAGAAACTAAAGTGAATCGTGAATCATACTAAGAACACAGAAAAAAACCCATAGAAAAGCAGGGAATTATATATATATAAACACACAGATTTATATGTGATCATTTTCATCCTCTGTTTGAAACAAGGGTCTTCATTTTTACATAAGATTGATAAAAATATTGTTTGGATAGTATACCTACTTGTCAGTGATTTCTCTCCTGTGTGTGTCAGTGCGTGCGCTTTTTAATCCTAGACAGGTCGAGGAATGTTTGTGAATCAAGTAAAGATGCAGTTACTATTGCCATGTGTGTATGTTGATTTTTATACCGCAAGTTGAAATGTTTCCATGGGCTCCTCTGGACAGGCCCTGTACCTCCATCCCTTCGGCTCCCAGGCCCTGTACCTGCTGGGTTACGTATCGCACCTTTTTTACAAAAGGAAGTTATGTTCTGTTTTCTACCGTTCAAAGTCGATAAAGCTTATAGTTAATCTGGTTCTGTGCATGATTTAAGTATCAATACCGATTATTTATTACTGTTTGTTAAGGTATTATGAAAGTGCAATTTATAGATTTTCATTTTGTTGTCAGTGTTAACGTTACTTTGGCTAATAATTCTGGCATAGTTATTGCCAATTAATTTATTGCCCCACGATGCACTAGTGTTGTGTTCTCATTGGGAAAATGAAAAGATGTGATTTCCTGGAACACCGCTCAGAAGTCTTGCCTGGGGTACCTTAGGCGGCCCTGACAGTCGGGGCCCTGGCAGATGTTGGGGTGCCTGGAGTTTGAGTGTGCGACTGCGTCCGAGCCGCGGCACAATTCCCACCAGAGAACGGCAGCCTGAGCGAGTGACTGTTTAGACCGAATTGAAGACAGCTCTGACAGGAACCCCCCTTTTCAGACAGCAGGTCGGGTTCTTCTTCCTGCCCAGAGCAGCTTTCCTTTTTAGGTTGGCTAACGCCTTTTTTTTTCCTGACTGGAACGGAGGTACAATCTATAATTAATTAAAAGTCCTCACAATATGAATCAGTCTTCCGACCATTTTCGTATGAGAGCAACTTTACGAGCTGTTGCAATTCCCACAATGGAGTTTTAATGGCAGCTAAAGAATCAATTTGCCTTAGTACCTTTTAATGCAATCTTTATCTTGTTTAAAATTTACTAATATGTAACATTAATGTTTTATTATAATATTAATATAATTGTTATGGATTATATATATATACACTAATGCTATATATGTGTTGATTACATATGCAGATTACAAGGTACTTCTGCAGTCTTGTCTGGGAAGTTTTATAGCTTAAATATGACCTTTGAAAGCAAACTGCGAAAGCATGGCTCTCTGTGGTGTGAAAGGTGTGTGGATGTGCTGAAAGGGAGTTCCTTGTTGCATTGAGTCAAAGCAATATACATATATATGTGTGCTGAGACTCGATTCTTGGTTGTCCTGCCTGAATATATACACTCCGGTAGTGCAAGATTAATGAGAAGCATGTTTCAGATGGAGAGGCTCACCTTTTGTCTTTTGTTCAAATTTAAATCAGCTGGTGGTACTGGTGGGATTGCGATAAAGTGTGCAGACTTTGTGACTTAGAATTGCACCAAAAGGAAACCGGAATTAAAGTCATCTAATTTAAGTATCTCTGCCAATGGGTTTCTGTGGTATTTAATTGACCAAGGCAGTAAGAACATTGCATCCACACTGAAAAACAAGTTCTTCATCTGATATGCGCTTAAAGATGCAAAAACAGAAATCTCGCCTTGCTGCGATAAAGGGCAGGGCTGTTGTTCCACTGCGTTGTTTCTTTAGATGCAGCTGACAGAAAGGAAGCTGACTGTATGGAACCTTGTTTTCGGTGCTTCTCAGCCACAACAGAAATATCAATTATCTCCCACTTGATCAAACCAAATACAACCCTGTCATGGTTCTGAGCTTTGGGGGTGAAGTTGAGCTTGCCCTCATCGTGATGGAATTTATATACCATTCGAAACACAGGATGGTAATCTTCAAACACTGCTGTGGGTTACTTCTGAACAAGAGTCACCTTTGACTAAGCACCAACAATGATTGAGCATGTTTCTGTGGAATTACTCAGCAGAAAATGGCAATTCCTGTGTTAGGCTTTTGGATGCTTGCAACCGCTCCTGCTTGGTTAAGTTGTGTGTATTGCAGAAGAATCTCGGAGTAGATTTATGTTTTTAACAAAATATTGAATACTTCATACAGTTGCACTCAAAATAGTATATATATACAGGAACAAGTAATAGGTTTATTCCATGCTGAAAAGAGAAGAGAGAAATCACAATGTTTCGGCTGTGGAGCCTTTATACCAGTTAGTTATTCTGATGGCTGTACCAGGCATTGTTGCTGAAGCTGCTACCTTGGCCTCTTTAACCCGTTTTAGTTATTTTAGTATTGTAGTTACTAATTATTAAATGGGCTGGATGGCCTCCTGTCGTTTGCAGACCTCCGGACATTCTTACGCAGAGCAACACGTATGTGTAATTCCCAGTGAGTTTCCACTCTTTAAATTCAAATCCGAAAACCCTTTTTTTTAATGTGCTTTTACAGTGGCACGGTCAGGCCATCGTGTGTGAGACGAGGAAACTGTGAAATCCGTTCAAGGTGTACATTATCAGTGGGGTTGTTTTAAGTGTAATCAATCTAGTTTTTAAAAAAAAAACTGGACGTAATTTTCACCGGTGCCACTTTGTGGTTTGTTGAATGCGTTCTTGTCCCAGTAGGGGGTAGTTGTGATGAACTTGTTTCAGAAGCTGGGGCGCTGAGACTTGTGACTGCAGCAGTACGGAGCCGCTGTGTATCTGGAGCAGAGATAATAATAATAATAATAAACTTTATTTTATATAGCGCCTTTAAAGGTGGCTTCTCAAAGCGCTTTATAGGATCACAACAATAAGTAAGAAGAATACACAAGATAAAACACAATTACAATATACAGAGGAGACTGTGGATGGTGGTACTAAGAAAAGCAGAGGGGTGAAGAATGGAACCAGTTCAGTAAAGGCTTTTCTGAAGAAGAGGGTTTTGAGTCTGGATTTGATGGAGTTTAGAGAAGGTGACTGATATCCCTGGGGAGAGAGTTCCAGAGATCATGGGTCCTGTTGCACTGTTTTTCAATTGGAATGGAACTCCAGGGCTACTTTGGCAAAAAGGATGCCGTGTTCTGCGTGTCCTTTGCCCAGGAATCTGCTTGACGCAATGTCCAGTCCCTTGGGTTGGTTCCATGGGGTTCTCGGTCATTTTTCTCAGGAGGATTGATTGGTCTCTCCTCCTCTGCACCACGGGACCAGACCAAGCTCTTGGTGGGGTTGAGCATCAATTTCTGGCTTTTACCAAGGGAAGCTCCAGGATATGTCAGAGTTTCATATTCAGGTTTACAATGTGGTTGGAGAGAAATACACAAATAATAACCAAATCTCATACTGAAATTTCTTTAAATAATTTCAGTGACTAAAACACATAGTAACATAGTACAGTGGGCAACCAACAGTGAATTAAGCTAGAGGTAATTTTTTAAAAGCCTAAATCCATAGATCGTATGTTTATTTGCCTTTTTTCTTAATTCATTTTTATGTTTTAAATGGTAAACTGATAAATAGTTTAATCAATATCAGCATTTTATTATCTGAAAAATAAGGTTTTAAGTCTCTTAGGAACTCAGGATATAAGTAACCTACTGCGGTGAAGAAAATTGCGTGTGAAAAAAAGATTTAGATTTACATACTCAACCAAACAAGAGTAGGTTTCCTCTCTCACAGGTAGGGGTACTGCTTGGCTGTATTTCAACGTGATAATAAAATGGGTACACGTATACCAGCTGGCGGTTGAGCTGCAGTATGTTAGGCGATGAGGAAGCAGGCAGGGTTGTGGTTATCTCAGAGTCAACTGAGCCTTATAGACTAGCTCGGAGACTCTGGAGTGCGGTGAACTCCGCGCCTCTCAGACAGGGCAGCTAGCAAGTATGTGCTTGAAAAACATACCTTTTACTGCATCAGTGATACCATAATCAACATCCAGTGAATCCATTCTAAATGTCCCGAATTAAAAACAACACAATCAGCTGAGATACTTTCAGAGTCATCATTTCTGTTAAACAGTGAAGATAAAAAAATGGAAAACCCGTTTGGCCCCTACTCTTAAACATGAACCTCACTGCACACATGCAGAGGCTGGGTGGCCTAGGGATTTAAACCACTCATTTGAGGCTGCAGGGCCATGCCCAGCCTCTGCCTTTGGCTCCCCCGAGCCAGTTACTGGGCCTCCTTGTGCCTCCTTCTTAAGATGAGCAGGACACCCGAGGTCCCACTGTGAGCAGTGCTTCAGCAGTAGCTGCTGGTGTGCAGTTCATCCCCTTCTCTCTGCTAGTCACTCTGAATAAAGGCATCTGCTCAAGGATGGTGATTATTGTTATTACTGTGCGGGTCGTTTAAGCGGGTGACCTTCCATAATGAAAAGTACAGCAACCTGAGAGGGATTGGGGGGGTCAGTCATGCTTGATCTGGCCTTGTACTTGTCGTCTTCTCAAGCTGTGAAATAGAAAACCTCCAGGACCTTCCGACGGAGGGGTGGCCGTTTTTTTGTTGACTGGATGCAGTCCCCATTAACGAAAAGGCGCCAAGTTTGTGTTTTGGGTTGGCGAACGGTGCCGAGAAGAACGTGCGAGCATGTTCTTGGCCGCCATGCCTGGTGTTGGAAGCACGGCTGTGACTCGTGTACTAAAAGTGTGGTGAAGTGCTAAGCTGTGGTATCGAGCCATCGGTGGCTTTTTCAGTTCCGTGCCCTGACCGACGCGCTGATTGATACACACACACACACGTATTTTATCTGATTATACACACAGTACAAAGGAGGAGGTTGAGTGTTCTGCTGGTGTCAAAGTATAAGTCTACTACCGGTTATTTTCAACAGCAACATCCTGCAAAACACAAGGAAGTTCTGTGGTGCACCTTGTCAGCAAAGGAGCCTCAGAGTTCACAGTGCAGTAGCAAGAAAGAAAACTGTCGGAGAGAGGACAAGAAAGAGCCGAAAAGCACGAGTACACTGCCAAATCTCTTACAGCCATGTGGCTTTGATGTGCAGGGTGCAGGGAGAGCTGTGCTGTCTTTTCGCTCCTTTTTTTTGTGCAGGTATATTTAGAGGAAAGCCAGCCGAGTTCCCTTCTGAAGATTTCGGCCTGCTCTGAGCTCTTGCTTTGAAATGCACCCGAACCACAGGGCTTGTGGCTTGGACGAAACTCGCTGGCTCTTTTCAAGTTTTCCTCTAAAACAGGAGAAATTCACTCAAAATAAGCCAGAGTCATAGTACTGCGTTTCACTTTGATTCAAATGAGGTTGAGCTCTGTGGCATTTTCTGTTACTCTCCTGAGGCTTTAGGATCTAATTTAACTGTTTTGATTAAAGCATTAATTACTGTTTTAGTTTTAAAGGTGTACAATAGAGTGCCCTCTTGATTTATTCCTGTCCCTGATGAAAGAGCAACGATAGGCATCAAATAACAGGAACTTTTCTAAAAATATTATGCAGTAATTAATCTTAATTACATTGCATAGAGAAAAATCCTATTTGGCATGAATAATCTTGAAAATAGGAGGGTCACATTCATTCACACCCCTGTAGTTAATTTTTTGTAAATCATCCTCTGGCCATGAGACTCTGTCACTTCAGATGGGAAATCTGTGAACATTTCTCCTTTTAAAATTGCTGCTTTGGTTTCCTTTAGTGAACTACTGTCATCTCGAGTTACAATTACAAAAGTTTAATTAATTAGATCAAATTCTGGAGTTTGAGTTGGCCAGTCAAGAGCACTTAACCTTGTGTGCAGTTTACACATTTCTTTGTTAACTGAATTTATGCTTTGGGTCGTTGTGATGCAAGAACGTTCATTTCCTGCCTAGCCATTAGTTTCTTGGCAAAAAAAGAAATAGTTCTCAGGGTAAAATATCTTGGTATGTGTTGGAGTTCATGATTTCCTTGTGGACTGGTGAGGTTACCTTCGGTTTGAGAGCCCATAACAATAGACACTACTGCAGAAAGTGGTAGGTTCAGATTTTTTCTGGATTCTTGTATATCCATGATACTACTAATGAATATTCTTCGTGTGTTGCCTCCTTTATAACCCAGGAAAATAGGAAGCATTTAAAGAACCAAACAACTTCCCAAGAGCATAATGTTGTTGTAGATTTGTCTTTGCTGAATTTTATTTAAAGTGACACTTAGGTGTGTGAATAAATGTGACCCTCTCGTTTTTTTGGAATTCAATTGTGTATTTATGGCAGGTATGACTTTGTGCTTTGTGGTGGTATAATGAGTACTGGAGTACTCTACTGGAATTTTTTAAAGCAAGGCACATTATCCAGCCTGTCAGCCCTTCTATTCTCTGTCCCTATTTCATCGGCGCTATGAATAAACGTGGAGCAGGAAAAAACATTTCTGCCTTTAAGATTTATCGGGGTTTAATTTCTTTGTACTTTATTTAAAGCACTCATATTGAACGGCTTCCTGTCAAATGCAGGGCAGCTTTGGCCAAGACAGTGAGTAGTGATTAAATGAAACCTCAGTCTTGGCCAGCATGTTACAGACCTAATCCTAGGACAGGTTGTGAAGGAACAGCCTACAGCTGATCTTAGTGCCCGAGTCCCTCCTGGCCACCACTGTGCTGTTTTCTTAACAAGGTTTGTTCCTTCTTGCTGAGGATAATTCCAGGTGGCCTCTTTCTGAGGAAACCTCTCTCGACAGACAACTGCGTGTAGATCTCTCACTTTGCAGAGAAAATCAAAAGACTCCTATCAGCGAGAGATTCTTTCAGAAGATTTTGGCTTACGATGAAGCAACAAAGCATGTGACCAATTTCAGACTTGTACGGGAAATCTACCAAACTGTTAGAAAGCTTTAATAAAAAAAAATAGAACAGTCTGTGTTTTCTTCAGTAATCTCTGTTGAAGAGCTTTTGTTGCCAAAAAATAAGTTACTTATACGCATGCTTAAATCACTTTTTCTTATCAACTCAACTAACTGAAAATACTGAGAAAGGAAGCCAAATGGTTTTTGTTTCAAAAGTTCTCTAAATAGAAATACCTTCTGTAAAGTTTTTTTGGTTCCTAAAGTTATTTTTATGTATTGTTCATTAATGCGCCGTTAGGAGTTGAAGGCGATTCGAGTGTTGATATTCGCTTCGGTCGCCACCCAGATAGCTGTTGCGCCTGGCGCAGGTCTGTTAAATTTAAAACACAGGTCGAAGAATAAGTCTGGAAACGTTGCGCGTAATCATCCGTTTAAAGAGTCACTTCTCCAGTTGCAGCCTAATATTTGATTTATTCCGGTTGTCATATTGCATTTTCGGCTTAATGCAAAAGCGATGTATGACGCTTTGTGCTTTTCATGTCAAAATCTCAGACATGATTAAATGATGTCACATCATTATTCAGAAAGCTCTTCATTAAGCTGTGACAGTGGTTAAAACTGATCGGCTTTAGACTGCTTGGCCAAACATGCTTTTCAATATTCATATTTCATGTTAACGGAGACCCTCCGAGGGTGTTCAGAGGTGCGGCTTTTTATTCTTAGAAAAAAAAAAGGCAGATCGACAGGGGGAAGCAAGAGTGTCTATTTCTGGTTTGGTTTTGTTGTAACTTTTTCATTTGTGTGTGTGTGTTTTTTTTTTGTTGTTTTCTTGCACTCGCGCTTCCTGCTGCACTCTCGGGGTTTGACAGCGAACGTGCGAGGGCCCCTCTGTTGCCCGCAGGTGCGGCTCCTTCATCTCCTTCCGCTTTCCACGCCAGCGAGCCGCTCCAGTGGCGCTGGGCCTCCCCGCCGTGGGTCAGCGCCGGCTCGTGCCGTGGAGCTCTGGGTCCCCCCTGCCACTGTCCCACCCTGCGGGGTCACGAGGACACTTGTGCACTCGCTCGAGACCTGCACTGTGCTGCTCTCGCCTTGTCTTCGATGCATCGCAGCCCAGTGAGCATTTTATTTTGGGTAGACACGATGGCCAGTGTATTGTTTAAAAGGCTAAAGAAATATCCTGTTCATATTATTAATATTAGTGAGTTGGAAATCCTATAACTGCTGTAAAATGCATGTATTTGGCGTTGCTGACAAACCTCGCATGCTCAGTTTTGTGATGTGTGGAGTGTTACACGGAATAGGAGACCGACCAGTCCTCCCGGGCCTCTTGGGTGCTAGCAGATGATCGAGCTAGATCATCTCATCCAGCTGTTTCCTGAAATCGGCTTCTCCAGCACGGCTTAAGATCCCGCAAGCCAGTGCTAGTAAGTTAGTCATAAAGGAGGAACGCTTGTGCATCTGACCAAGTGCGAAGAACGTTTTTTCACATGTGGTGTCAGAAACCCACTCAAGTAAAACACAGAGTAGTTAGAAGGCAACCGTACACTGTCACAGACTTGGAAGTCATTTGGCTGGAGAAGAGAGCAGGGGTTCTGAGCCCTGTACTCTCCAGACACCCAGGTGCTTATCGATATTATTCCAAACTCTGTTGCTCTGACAGGTGCGCCAGAGCGGTGCTCCCAGCTGGAAGAGCAGGTATCCACAGAATACCTTCGGACTCGTCGATGCTTGAAAGTCCGTTACCGTTCCCGTCTCTCCACCTCGCACAGTAACGAGGCGATGGAGGAGGAGACCCAGTATGAAGTAACGCGCTGTGCAGATCCCGAGCAGGGCAGCTCCACTGGCAACACCGTCTTGAACTGGCAGCCCTGCCATAATCTGGAAGTGAACTCTATCCCTGGCTGAGATTCAGGGAGCACATTCATGTGGAAGAGCTCTGCGTGGTAACTCAGAAACTGGGGGTTTTCTGTATTCCTTTTCAACACATTTCTCAATTGGCTGTCCGAGTTATTAATTGTTTTATTTAAAAAAATTATTTAAGTTCTTGGGCGCAATAACTCAGGTGATAATTTACACTAAGTTTACACGTTTTTAGGACTTAAGTCATTACTGTCTAGTTAAGACCATGAATTAGTGGTGATCGGTTATCCCAGCGAGTAATCAATGATGAGTCCTGCAGGCGAGCTGATGTCGTTGGGCGGTGGCGTGAGACGGGCTGTGCTCACATGAGAGGTCATTTCGCAGGGCTGCAGAACAGCGAGCTGGGTTCCCGGATTGCAGGTCTGGAAGGCCATCAAACAGACAAACAGTGATTCCACCGGGGGAGGAGACATACAGCCAAAGCCTGTATAGCCGTGGTGCCTGAGGCCTGGAGTTTATCCCCTGCCGCGCAGTGAGCCCGGTCTCTCTGCAGCACAGCCTGAGGTGTACCCCATAGCGCCTCTCTCTGCAGGCTTCTCACCTACAGCGCGGCCTACAGCCCGGGGCTGCAGGTTCGAGCTGCTCCTGCTGCCTCCCCTGTGTCTCCGAGTTCAGCACACTCAGTGAAACTCTGCGATTCCCCCACATGCAAATGAGCACCCTCTCTGGTACTTTCTTTGGTTTCTTCCCCCGTCTTCTGATTTCCTATAAAAAGGCTCTGTTTTAATAACTCTGACAATATCAGGGTCAATTCAACTTAGGAAAATGACACAACTCTATTTTTGTTTCAGTCTTTTTCTTTCTTTCATTAAGTTTGTGTGGGCTGGCAGGCTGGTCTCGTATGAAGAAAGTTCACGGCTGGTTTCTTTTTTCAGTTATATCAGTGACTGAATTCTGTCCTGAACAATCCTTCTGAGCCCAGAGAATGTGCCCTTTCTCATCTCTAGCCCAGTGACTTACGTATTCCTCTCCTGCGAGAGAGAACTCTACAGCTGAGTGATTTTAAGATATCAATTAAGCAGCTTATTTAACACCATAGAATGTTTGTATTTTTAATATAGATGGTAGTGTGCAAAAGTCTTTTTTTGCTTTGTTCTTGACACAAAACTCAATTCTGTGGTGTCCTGTTGAAATTTTAGACTTAGGTTTAATAGCAGTTATTCCTTGCCATCCTTTTAAGGTGGCTTGTTCTTCTCGTACAGCATCCTTGGGTTCGGAAAGGCGCTTTATGAGTAAAAGTTATTATTATCCTCTACACATACATAAAACTAAAAGGCAACTAATGTATCGCAAAATACTGTATGATAGCAATGAGATTTGATTGGCAAATGTGCTGGATTCGCTGCTGCTTCAGTTTATATTGGCTGCTCATGAATAGTTTACCTGCTGTGATCACGTTTTTGAAGATTCTGATCAATGTGTAAGTTAAACATGCTAAAATGATGAACTAGGCTTTTTCCCATCCGGACTGAGCTGTATTAAATACAGGCCATGTTTTTATCTCAGTAGAAAACATTCGGAGGCTTTTGAGTAAGTTTTCGATGCTCATCATGTGCACACCTATCATGACTCCTGATTGTGTCTGAGATATCTAGGCTTTTGCTTTGCAGACCACATAGTATAAATTTGAGCAAATGTGCTGATGCTTTTGTATCAATGTAAATGATTAGGATGCTTTACAAGACATCACACTGTCACTGAGGTGCACAAAATCATTTTTTTCTCCTTTCAAGCCCCCAGTAAAATGCAGATGTTGCACCAGTTAAGTTACGCGCGCGTCGCCCTTGCTGTATGTGAATCGTTCCAGCCCGCACACCCGCACGGCATCTTTCAAGTGAGCCAACTGCAATAATAGCCAGATGCCACCCCGGGCTGCTAAAAAAGAGAAGTTTTGGGTTTTTTTTTTTCTTGAAGCGCTGCTCCTTGTCAAGCGTGCAGCCTGTCGGTCTCCAGTCTGCTGCACACGCAGGGAGTGAAAAGCAGAAGCGTCAAGCCGGGACCCTCTGCTCCTGCACGCGGGGTCCGTGCCCCCCCCGAGGTAGGAGCGGTGCGTATGGACAGCTGGCGGCGGACGTCCCACCCACCCTGCGGGACTGAGGCTGCCGCTTACAGGACATGTGCTCCTCTACTTGTTCAGTCATGCCAGCCCTGGGGTGCCAAGGGCCGGGGGGCGCAGGGGGCATGGGGGGGGGACTTTACCGTATTTTCCTTCCGAATGATTCCCACTTTGGCTGAGGAAGCGCTCTGGGATTCTTAAGTGGGATTAAACTGCCAAGGTGCAGCTTCTTCCCCTTCTTGGGTGCAGGCCGGACGTGGTGTTGATTGAAACTCATCTTCTGAGTAATTCAGTTCGTCAGGGCACCTCTCGGCCTGGCACACACACACAACAAATAACCTAGATTATTTACTTATACAGTAATTAGACCTTTTCTGTTTTATAAGACTTCTAATAAATGGGCTGATTTAACAGAAAACCACTGGTTAGTTTATTGGCTTAGGGGAAAATAAAATGCCATGGCCACCCACTGTCTGTGCGCTGTGCCCAGGCAGACGGAGTGAGTCAGTGCAGGGCTGAGCCGCTCTCTCCTCGCCCTCGGTGTGATGGGCGGTGCGGGGCTGTTTGTTCTCGAAGTCCTTCCTGTGCACTGAGAGCTCAGACCCTCCGTTACTCTGCAGGGCTGCACCAGACCTCAGCAGCTGTAGGTTCAGCTGCGTAGTCCTGGATACACGCTTGTAAACCTTATTCTGCAGCGTCAGTTTAGATTCACACGAAAAGGAAAATATTTTCCTGCTATTCCAGGGTTACGAAATACTGAATACCATTTGCTTTGGTGTGAAACTTTTTCACGAAGCATTCAAAGTCAGGATGTACTCACGAAACATTCCACATTGATTCATATTATTTCCATTCTTAATCACAAACACCTACGTATTAAAATTATTGTTTTCCTGCTGTGGCAGTACGGACACGAGGCTGCCGCTTGCAAGACTTAAAATGGGTTGAATCTCTGTGACCCTCTGTGTCTGTACACTTTTATTATTGCGCTCCACATTTCCAGCTGTGGACTTTACTGGAAACACTTGCCTCCACATCTGGAACTGGATTTGTTCTAGATTTTTATCCACAGCTTGAAAGCCTCTTGTTGGAATATTGAGAAATCAAAGAAACTCATTTTTCCATTACTTTTTTTGTTTGTTTTTTTTTCTTGTGGCAATGATGCTCTCATGCTTTTTAGCACATAGACACTCTCTTTTACATGCTGCGTCTTGGGCACACTTGCTCCTTAACAGTGATCAGTGCCCCCAGCCGTGCTCTGTGCTTTGGACAGGGCTTAAACTTTGCTGCTCTGCACTCATTTGGGTCCTCAACTTCCAACTTGCTCATGAAAGTATTTGGGGTATCACAGCAGTGTAATAGACTCACAGCAGTGACAAGATGTTAATCCCCTATTGCAAATGTCTTGGCACTCGAGTTGATTACAAGCTCACCTTCAACTAAAACGCAGCTATCGGTAAGGCAGGCCAGCACCCTCTTTCAATGTTTTTAGTACATTGATGACTAATTGTATAGAACTTTTATTGAATCTGTTCGAACATTCGTTGTGGTCACCTGGTGTGCTAACTTTGCTGACTATCCTGCTCCGTCTGTTTTTATGGTGACTATTCAGGTTATCTGCGCACAACAGCTACAGCTGGCAGACATCATCAACAGGCGAGTAGTGTGGAAGGACAGTATAATCACAAACACCCTTGTAGTTTTAGCTCCTTCCATCAAAACATTGATTTACACTCCCTATTTTTAAGTGCAGTAGAACTAGGTTGCCTTTTAGTCATTTTTCACCTGCTTAATTTGGAGGACTGTCAGATTTTTCTCTCTCTCTCTCTTTCCTAGCGTTAATCCCGCATCAGCAGGGTCCGCTTGTCGGCACGCCCGTCTCCATTTGGTGGTTTGAACTAAATCTTTGAGCTGACGTTGCCATTAACTGCGACCGAGAATATTCCAACCGGCGCGTCGCTCCGCCTGCCATCGGAGTGGGGGGGGGGAGGAGAACAAAGTATTGTAGCCAATTCATAGAGGGGGATTATTAGGAGGCATGGGAAATTTGGCCAGGACGCCGGGCTTACACCCCTACTCTTTTCGAGAAACACCCTGGGATTTTTAATGACCACAGAGAGTCAGGACCTCGGTTTTACGTCTCATCCGAAGGACGGCGCTTATTTACAGTATAGTGTCCCTGTCACTATACTGGGGCATTAGGACCCACCTGGACCGCAGGGTGAGCGCCCCCTGCTGGCTTCACTAACACCACTTCCAGCAGCACCCTTAGTTTTTCCCAGGAGGTCTCCCTTCCAGGTACTGACCAGGCTCACACCTGCTGAGCTTCAGTGGGGCTGCCAGCTGGGAGCTGCAGAGTGATATGGCTGCAGATTTTTATATTTTTTTTATCATGTATCTTACATAACTGTCTCACTCATGGATGACCCATCTTCTTTCTAAATTGTGAGGATTATTTAAAGCCTCAGACTTGTTCATCTACATCCATCTGATGCATGTAGGTTTGTTATTGGTTGATGGGTTCTTGTTGATTAAAATGTGTATATTGTTATTTCTTTTACTTACGAGCAAAGCAAATGTTCCATCTGGGACAATATTAAGGAAGGAAGTATTGTTTGCTGTGTGTGTCGCATGCTTGAGCTGAAAGAGTATATTTGGGGTTTTCTAGTATCTGTAGTTGATCTGGTACCATTAGTGAATGTGCTTTATCGTACATCAGGTCTGTTTACCAGAAACAGTTGATCGCTTATCTGAAAAACAGCTCAGCCTTTAATTCACAAATGTGTTTCTGGGAAGCATGGTTAGGCAAAACAAAAATGGAGAGTTAAAGCACTGCAGTTGTAGTCAAGGTGAGAGCATGAAGGAGGCACGCTGAAGAAAAGGTTTACCAAGAGGAACTCGTGCATGTGCTCAAGCACTTCGGGTTGCAGAATTGTCTTTACCTCGCTCTCAAGAGCCTGCGCTCCCCGCTGAGGAAAAAGAATACCACATCAATGACACACACCGAACAGGAAAAGGCACGTGCGCACACACGGTTCTTGCAGTAACCCGCTGCCGTGGCGACGGCAAGCTCCACCTGAGGGGAGCTGGTCTGAGGGTTCAGGAGAATGGTACGGCGGTTTATATAAACCTGCAGCAGCCTCTCAGCAAGTGGCCGGGTGGCTTGTGCAGGACAAAAGCGTGCCCCCTGAACCTCGGAGTCCCTGTACACAGGGTTCGACCCTTTTGAAAAGTCTGGCCTGGCCGTCACTGTGAAAGAAGACGGTGGTGTGGAAACGTGGCAAAGGTTAGAGAGCGCTCAGAAAGCATGGTGTGACTGGAAAAGCGGGACAAAGTCAGTATGAATTGTGAACTGCAGAAATACTGTGGGGTGATTTTGCAAAGCTGGATTCTCAAAGCCGTGATGGGGTTACAGCAGTGCCGTGTGTAGAGCTATACAGGCTGCAGTTTGCCTTGTATAGTGATGTCACTTTGTGTCCAGCTCTAACTGCAGTGCCTGTGTGTTCATCAGACAATGGCCTTCTCAGTAGTGGTAACTAGAGAGTATTGGCACAGCTCCCTAGCCTCTTAAAAAGAATTAGTCTGCAGAATTAACAGAATCTCCCCATTTCCCCCCCAGCCTTTACCCTTGTGATACAGATGCATTGCTGTGAAAGCCTGAACTATAGCAGATACAGTACTTTTTGTGACTTCTTTGTTTTATGCTTTGTATTGAGCCACAGCTGTAATATATCCAAGTCAAGACAGCTCACATTAGTACAGCCAGGTTCTGTAATGTTTTGCCACTTTTGAAAGTTTCTGATTTATTGAAGCACAGACCAGTTTAGTGTTTTCTGATTGTAGGTATAACCTACAGTAAAAGGTTAATTGAGGGGAAAACATGAGTGTTTGTTGAGCAGCACGGGCACCTGCTTACAGTTCTCCCCTTGGCACTGTTTAAATGCAGACTGTTGATGCAGCACTGCAGACATTAATCCCACACTGAATATAAACATGGCGTTCACGTTATGACTATAAATAGGGTTTTTGAGTGTTAATTATGAACTTTCAAGTGTGTGAATGAAAGTGTTGCTTTGGTAAGGCGCTGAGGAGTGATCCTGGGCGTCTCAGTCTGAGCTGTTCTAATGTCACAGTGTTAAGTGATGTGAATATTTGAGCTGTGGCAGGAAGCTGCAGCACTGCCCTGCGAGCTTGGTGTCGAGACCTTTGCAGACAGGCTGGTGGATAACGGTGACCGATCAGGAGAGAGGCAGCAGGTTGTAAGTCCAAGGCTCTCATTGACTGCGAGGGGTGGTGGTTTCAACAGGCTGCACTGGAGCTCCGGCTCTGCTCCTGCTGCGCAGCACACTCAGCCTGGGCCCTGGCAGAGCGCGGGAGTGTTCCCCCCCCCCCTCCGCGTGTTTAACAGCACCACCGGCGCAGCGCCTGGGGACTCGCCGACCTTTCTGTTACCTCTTCTCTGTGTCGGCCTCTCCGTTATCGGGATCAGTTCAGCAAGTATAGAAGGAGCGGCGCCCCCTTTCTCTCTGCCAGCATCTTTTATTAAACACTCTTATTAATCATTCAGGTCCCGCCCAGCACTCAGTCCCGTTAACCCCTTCCCCCTAGAAGCATCGCGGCTTCTGGGAGTTTTTTTTTGGCCTGTCTGTATTCATTAACGTCTGCTCTCCCCTCGCAGGAGGATGTTCCCTTTCCTCAGCTTCAACCTGAGCGGGCTGGACCCCTCGGCCCACTACAACGTCTACGTGGACGTCGTCCTGGCCGACCAGCACCACTGGAGGTACCAGGGGGGCAAGTGGGTCCAGTGCGGAAAGGCCGAGGGCAACATGCCAGGTGAGCCTCGGGCACCGGAGAAAGGCTCTCGCTTGTGGGCATCAGTGGGATTGTGGAGGAGTCGCAGGGAGAGCAAGGAGCTGCTCACAGATTCCTGCTGCTGCACGGCCTTCATCCAGTGTGTGTGAGCTGATTTCACATGCAAGATGCCAAGGCCTCAGTTCTCATCGTGTCTGCAGAGTTTGTTTAATGCAATTACAGCATCTTAATGACCTGTTTCTTGTTACAAAAACTTCCGAGAGCTATCATTGACCAGTAAAGCTTGAGCAGTGCTTGTGTCTGCAACCGAAAATCTCATTTACGTCACAGAGCCCGATAGGGAGCCCTCACTGGGGGTGTTTCCTGGGTTTTCCAAGTGCGAATGGGGGTGGGGTTGTGATACTGGCGGCGGGGCTGCGATGCGCTGACTGAGCGTTTTTACCTGCCACGTGTAAAACTGAGGGCACCTCCCTTTCTTCACTGTCTGCCAGGTAATAGGATGTATATGCACCCCGACTCGCCCAACTCAGGGGCTCACTGGATGAGGCAGGAAGTCTCCTTTGGCAAACTGAAGCTCACAAACAACAAGGGCAGCTCCAACAATGTGGCACAGGTAACTGCGACGCACACAGAGAGGCTCTGAGACACAGTGGCACACAGAGAGGGTCTGAGACACAGTGACACACAGGCTCTGAGACACAGTGGCACACTGACACACTGAGGCTCTGAGACACAGTGGCACACTGACATACAGTGGCACACTGAGAGGCTCTGAGACACAGTGACACACTGAGAGGCTCTGAGACACAGTGACACACTGACATACAGTGGCACACTGAGAGGCTCTGAGACACAGTGACACACAGGCTCTGAGACACAGTGGCACACTGAGAGGCTCTGAGACACAGTGGCACACTGAGAGGCTCTGAGACACAGTGGCACACTGAGAGGCTCTGAGACACAGTGACACACAGGCTCTGAGACACAGTGGCACACTGAGAGGCTCTGAGACACAGTGGCACACTGACACACTGAGAGGCTCTGAGACACAGTGGCACACTGACACACTGAGAGGCTCTGAGACACAGTGGCACACTAAGGCTCTGAGACACACTGAGGCTCTGAGGTACAGTGGCACACTGACACACTGAGAGGCTCTGAGACACAGTGGCACACTGACACACTGAGGCTCTGAGACACAGTGGCACACTGACACACTGAGGCTCCGAGACACAGTGGCACACTGACACACAGTGGCACACTGAGAGGCTCTGAGACACAGTGGCACACTGACACACTGAGGCTCCGAGACACAGTGGCACACTGACACACAGTGGCACACTGAGAGGCTCTGAGACACAGTGACACACTGAGAGGCTCTGAGACACAGTGGCACACTGACACACTGAGAGGCTCTGAGTCACAGTGACACACTGACACCGACAGCTATGTAAGCTGTGTTCCTGCCATTGTAGAGACTGAGTTTTTATTTTAATTGATTCCTAAGTCCTCTGAAATTGAAAAAAAGACAGTTAAAAGCACATTTGCCATTTTTTTAAATACATTGGTTTAGCCTGTAGGGAAAAAAGTCCTTATCAAAATGGGGAAATCCCCACTTTGTCACTTTTTGAGGAGTTACTGTCTCTGTGGGGAGGTTATCTAAAACTTTTCACCCACATTGACAGCAATTCCAGACCACATGCCCCAGAAGAGACACAAACCCACCCACAGAGACCCACATTAATGCACCTATACACAATCGAGCACACCGCCTCACACAAAAACTGATACTTACACTTGCAGAATCTAACTGCACGTCCATGTGAACCTGCACACCGGCACAGTGCCGAGTCACCCCTCAGTCACAGTCAGCAGGCGCTCTTCTGCAGAGCCACATACTCGTCCTTTAGGGGCTGGATTTTGGTTTTGGTTTAAAGTGACTTGAAAGCAGGGTGACGCACAGTGAGTCAGCAGCAGAGCTGGGGCTGGAACCTGCACCCTGAAGCAGCAGAGCACCTAGGCAGCAGATCCCTGGAAGGGAGACGCGCCTGTATGAGTGAGCGCGGTGCGGTTCTCCCCGGCAGATGATCGTGCTGCAGTCCCTGCACAAGTACCAGCCCCGCCTGCACGTGGTGGAGGTCAGGGAGGACGGCACAGAGGACCCCTTCGTGGATAACAAGTCGCAGACCTTCATCTTCCAGGAGACGCAGTTCATCGCCGTCACCGCCTACCAGAACGCTGACGTGAGTCACACACGGTCGGGGGGGTGGCAGCAACACCTTGCCAACTGACTGGCGTGGGAGTAAAACTCGAGTCTTGGGCATCTTCACCTGAATTAGACTTAGACTGCTGAGGAAAGGGCTGACGTGCAGTGTTTTAAATAAGGTTGACTTGCTCCATATAATATGGCCTTGTGGTTGCTGTACTCTAGGTAACCAGTGTGGAAATACATATTAAGCTGGTAATAAATATTGATCTTGACATGGGTTGCACTGTCTTTCACAAAAGACGACATGATTATTGCTTTGTTACAATTTGCTCAGTGAAGTGAAGCAGGAGCAGTAGAAATTAGCCATTAGGAATATACAGCATTAGCAATATCTCCTGCTGTTTAGTGCTCGTCTTGTATGCTTTAGTTTAATCAAGCCCCTGATTCTTGCTTTTAATATCCACAATGCTGTAAATGGCAACACAGCATTAAGTGAAAGAAATATACACTGTAAAAATGCCAGATAAGGTACTTGCTCCATGAAAGCTGAAACTTGGAGCTGGGGGATCCAGGAAAAGCTATGCAAGCTTTGCATGAATGGGTGTGTGGAAACATCAGAGAAGGAAGATTTAAGTTTCTCTCAGCAGTCCCAAAATCCCAGATAGATTTAGGCGAGCTGTTGCAAAACCTGATACAGTGCTTCGGGCTTTTGGGCAGATGAAGTAGACTGATACTGAAGATACGAAGCATCTTATTTGGACAACAAAACACACATTAACTTACAAAACCCAGTCCTTCTGAAATTTAGTACAGTCTCGTGTCAGGTCTTAGTCCTAATATTATTGGCTTCAACTGGAAGAAAGAACATTACATCACACAAACATGAAGTTGAGGATTTGAAATTTTAAGATCCTAAAATCTGTCCTGAAAGCCTGTATGGGGAGAACCTGTAACTGGATTCACTCGATTGCAGAGCTCTGGCTGACAGCAAAACCTGCAGAATTGTGTACCTGGGGTCTGTCCACAACATTAACAAAAATGATCATAAGCCAGTCTCTGCTGCAATAGGTTCTGCAGGAATTAAAAGGCATAAAGTAAGATCGATAAAATGGAATATCATATTAAAATTGTTGTAAATTACAAAGATTGAAAGAAAGGAGGTTCTGCCTAGATATTTTGTAACAAACCCCAGACTGTTATTTCTTTTAGCCACGAAAGATCTTGAGATTTAAAGTGGTTCTTATTAGAGCGTTTTAGTTCTTGGGATGATCCGTGATTGCTGTCTTATTGCCTTATTTTCTGTCTGCTGTCTCCTGTCGTTTGGTATACAGATCACACAGCTGAAAATAGACCACAACCCTTTTGCTAAAGGGTTTCGGGACAATTTTGACACGTAAGTAAAAGATTTTTGATTTCTAGCGTTCCCTAGCTTGAAGGGAGCCCTTCTGAATTTTTGTGCATGATCACATCAGCCTTTAACCCTAATATGCTCAGTGTCTTTTATATTGGTTTATCCTTAGGAGGATGATTATACTGTACTAATCTAAGCGTTATTCCATTTACAGTGCAGCTCGTGATGGACCCATAATTGCTTAGGAGCTTGTGACCGAACCCTTGCACAGTGCACTGCTAACCGCTGTTCTTTTGTGCTTAAATTGACGTGACCCACAGGCCCGAGTCTGTGCTCAGGTGCAGAGCTGAGCTTAACCTGTGCTTCTGTCCTTGTCGTCCGCAGGATCTACGCCTCCGCCGACTCTGACCGGCTGACCCCCTCCCCGACTGACAGCCAGCAGCTGCTGTCCGGAGGCTGCTACCACCAGCCCTACCTCCCCGAGCAGTACATGAGCCCCCTGCCCCAGAGCCGCTACTTCAGCCGGGATCGCATGGGTGTGGGCATGGGCCACGCGGGGCACGCCGCTCACCCTGGGCAGCCCAAGGACCCAAGCAGCAGCCCGCACAGCCGCTGGTACCTGCCCGGCCAGCAGGGGGCGGGCGCCAACCGCCTGGACTTCAACTCCTTCGACGCCGACTACTCCGGCAACGGCTTCATGTCCTACAAGCCCTTCCCCCTGCAGACCTCCGCGCACCACGCCCTGGGCTACTACCAGGAGCACCACCCCTTCGGCTCTAGCGCCGTGTCCGCCCCGGCCGGGGGCTGGGGAGCCAGCCGCCCCCCCGCGCCGTACCTCAACCCCCACCCCCACCCCAAGAGCGGGCCCGGCCTGGGCTGGTTCCGGCCTGTACCAGCGGACCCCCGGCTCCACCCCTCCCCGGCTGCCACCACCACCGCCACCGCCGCCCCCGCCCCCGAGCTGCAGCAGCACAACCCGCCCCTGCCCCCCCCGCCGGACAAGCCCAAGGAGGCCGGGCCGGGGGAGGACTCCTGGCTGGAGCCCCCCTCCGTCAAGTCCGTGGACTCAGCCGACTCCGGGCTGTACGAGGGCGCCGAGACCAAGAAGAGGAGGGTGTCGCCCTACGCCTCCAGCACCGAGAGCTCGCCGCCCACCCGCGGGGGGGAGGCCTGCGAGAAGGACAGCAGCAGCGATGCAGGCTACTACGGCTTTTACGGGAACTGAGCATCCCCCCACCCCCAGCTGCGCAGCTGGATCCCACCAGTCAGTATTTTTCAGGAGAGGGGGTGCAGAGCAGAGCCGAAAGTCCGCGTCTGCCAAAGGGAAGTGTTGTTGGGAGAGGTACAATACGGCGCTTGGACAAACACCTTATTCTGATTGTCTGGTCCTGGTGCATCAGTGTGTCTCGTGTTTCGTTAGTAATTATATGATTATTTATTTTGTTTTACTGCTAGTCGAAGTTCGCATTTCTGCCGGATGACGAGGGAGGAGGGCAGAGGCTGCAGGCAGACAGTCCCTGTGAGGTAGGGCATGGCGAAAGGTCATGGACGGCCACCCCAACTGTTTTTAGACAGGTCTGTGGGTTGCAGGGCTCCTCAGCAGGCCGGGGGGAGACGGTGCCTCCAGGGGGGGGCCCCTCCAAGCCTTTCTCCCTCCAGCTCTGCACCAGGCCGGGAGGCTGCCCTGTGCCGGACACTGTGGGCTCCTGGGGGACAATTCCAGTGCAGAACGTGAGAGCAGCCTGCAGGGCAGGGCCTCCAACCTGCACCATTCTTAATCACCATGAGAATAATAATAGCGGACAGGGCTTGGGATTAATATGTCTTCTGCAAGACCGTCACTGTAACAATCCATCAAGAGCGACTGCAGGAGACGGTATGACCAGCTCGTTCCTCAGGGCTCGTTTCGAACACAAGGGAGTAACACTTGTGGACAGTTTAGTTGGTAGCACCTGCTGGCCTGCCCTTGACGAATGCTGAAAGTTGGCATTTTGTTTTTTTTCTTGAGCTCCAGACATTTCCAGACAGGCTTGTTGAGGATATTGACTGTGATGATTACAGTGGCTTCATTTGTCAGGGATCTAACAGAGGGATACAGTTTGACACGGAGAAGGTATTTCTTAGGGAGCTGATGTGGAAGAGGCAGCAAAGGGGGGGCCAGTTTTCCTTTGGGAAGGACCGTCCCATTACTGCAGCCAAAGGATCACTATCACTCAGAACCTGGGTGCCTTTAACAGGAGGCGCCTCGTTACACAAAGGGTTGTGGGAGCAGGGAACAGGCTGTTGAAGCTAATACCCTGGCTTCTTTCAGTAAACAGCTGGATACAGTTGGTTCAACTACCTGCTGACAACCAGTTAAGCAAGCTGGGCTGAATGGCTCTTCTCACTTGTAACCTTAGTGGAAGAGTTGAGACAGTGGCAATACTGTGAGCTAAGATCTTATTGAATGTCTACGGAAAAGGCAGCTCTGAGGAGGCACTCGCCGATAGTCTGCTTGTGGCTTTCAGATACTTAAGCTACAAAACCACCAAAAGATAGAGGGATTGAATTATCTCCTCTCATATGTAGCTTTTCTGATGTTCTGATGTTTTAATTATTTGTGTTTTTATATAAATCATATAAAGTGTGTTGTATTTTTTCTATATTTGGTTCCAGAGGACAGTGATGTGTTATTTTTATATGTATATATTGTATAGGGGAACTAACATAATAATTTTGTTCAATTCTGTAACAGTAGAACCTAATGAAATCATAATCACAATCATTAACTCCCCAAGACTATGTAGTAAAGAAGACTTGCATCCACACGAGCTCATGTTTAGGTCAAAGAAATAATAGAAGAATCGACAAACGAACAATCTTTAAGAACTAGAATTAGTCCTCCTGTCTGCACTGTGGCTCCATCTAGTGGCCATTTACTCGCATTGACTCTCCAGCCAAGCGCAGTTTAGTCCGGCGAATGAATCGCCTTATTCGAACGTGGGGACAACCGAACGGCGCAAAAGGCATCTTGTTACAAACAGGTCAAACCTTTTATTATGACAATAAACGCCAATTAGCTCAATTCAGGAAGAATTTATTTTTAAGCTGGGTTTCCCCCATCACAGTGAGAAGGTTCTAGGCCGTTTGAGTTATTTATATTTTTTATGTATTTTTTTTTTAAGACTTTGTGTGTTAGATGTGCACTATACACAAGCACACGTCATTGTGTGTGATGTGCAAAGCCCCACTCTGACGATCTCACCTTTGACTTGCAGAGTATGCTGTTGCTGAGCCATTTTTTATTTTGCAAACACTGGTAACACATTTGCTTTGCACAGACCCTGGGAGAGACTGTTAGGCTCCTGGGCTTGTTGTCTTCTGGGTCATTCTTGCATCCAGGAAGCAATGCCTTTGTTCGTACTGGTACCAGGCAAGGATACCAGGTATCACTCTTTAAAGAGGGTCTCTCTTCAGGACCCGTCTCTGCTCCTCAGCAGGATGTTGACAAAGCAATAGGAGGGCAGGGGCAGGGGGGGAAGTTAGACCCTCTTCATATGATGCCGTATTTGGGACTTCTGAAATAAGTCCCCTGATTCAATTGCACACAGCAGCTAAGAAGAAAGTTATTAATAAGGCAAAAAATTATGATTTCTTTATGCAACTCATTTCATCACCCCCCCCCCCCAAAAAAAAAAATCATTCATTTAAAAAAAGGTCATGAAGAGCAGCAGTTGGATCAGAAAACCACACTATGGCCCATGGGCCTGTCTGCTGTCGGGGGGGGGCTCTGTTGGCGATACCTGATCTATTTAGAGCAATAGGAAAGAGGATCATTGTCCGAGCTCTGAGAATGAGCAGGGGATGCTGCACAAGGCGATGCTAGGTCTGTTTTTATTGAAGAGAATGTGTTTCTGTCAGATTTTATTAGGATCATCTGTACATGAAGCCCTCCCCCTAGCATCTGGTCTGTTCCCTCAGTTTTTATTTTAATGCCTTTAAAGACAGGTCAGAGGTCAAAGTTGACTCCTCTTAATGTTTCCTTCCTAGGTATGGGGATGGGTGGGGTGTGAAGGGCAGTCAGGCATTTATAAAAATACAGTATATGAAAGTTAAATGGATTACTAAATTTATAATGTGCAAGATTTTTTTTAAAAAGTTTAAAGCGTTTATTTATTAAAAGCAGGCTTTACCTCGTGCAAATGTGTATGAATTGTTGTTTTTTATTATTATTGTTCATGAATAAAATGTAAAATACCCAAGCATCTTTTTATTGTATAATGCCACTGTTTTGGGGAGAAAGTGTAAATAGAGAGAAGAGTTACTCTGTCTCTTACTGTAGCTTCAGGTGACTCAGGACTGGCCATGGTGCCACTGAGCTGTCACTACTTGGAACAGTTCACATTAAAAACTGCAGTATGAAAGAAATTAAAAAGATTTAAGAATAAGGAAATACTAATTACTAGAGTGAATGTGTTCTCTTTTTTTTATAGAATCCTAATGGATATAGAATAGTTCCTGCAATGCTTATAAAGTTACCCAAGAATTTGTCAAATTCTGGTGTAATTAAGGGTAATTTTAAGTCAGGGACTGAAGTGCAGTTTGTTTTGTTTACCTTATGAAGAGGTATCAGAGGCAAAGAGTTTTCCGTGAGTCTCTTTTCTCCCCTGAGCTTCAGCAGTGATGTTGAGTTCGCGACACTGTTTCTGTACTCCTGTTTCCTGTGGTTTGAGAGGTGAAGGATTACAGGGACATATTCTTCCTAGGTCAGCAAAGAAAGTGAGTTTAACTGAAGTCTAGGACCACATTCGAAAGGTCTAACTCTCACTTTATCCTTTTGTAGTCCTGGCCAGTAACAGGACAAGGCAGGATACACTCTGGACAGGATGCCAGTCCGTCACAGGGCAGATACACACATGCACTCACACCAGGGCCAATCTTCCCAGAAGTCAGCTAACCTACCAGGGTGTCTTTAGACTGAGAGAGGAAACTGGGGCACCCAGAGGAAACCCACATTAACACATGGAGAAATACAAACTCCACTTCAGTAGCAACCCAGGCATGTAATTGAATCTGGGGCCCTAGCGCTCAGAGCCGGAGAATGGCCACAATGAAAACAATACTTCTTAAAGATATTCACCTTGGCAGCAAAGATCCAAGTAAGGAAGAAACAACATTGCAACTTTTAAGTCTACCACTGTGAGAACCTTTTAGAGCTAAACGGCCAAAACTTGTTTCTGTATATTGTTTCAAATGGAACAGGTAAAGGTTAATTCCATTCTGAAAAGTAAAATGAAAAATTAAGTCAAGCCATTAGGATTTGTTAAAAAATACTTTTAGTAACACTGGAATAGTACAACATAAATTGAATCTCAACAGTGTTTTTTTAAAGCAAAATGAATGTGTACAAATACATGAACCAAACTAAACATTTAAATATTGGTATGTGCATGAGTATGTATATATGTACAACGGACACAATCATTTATATGCCTCTAATCAGGCATCAGAATAAATGCACATTCTCAGAAAATTACATACACCCTTTAGAAAGAACAATATTAAAATTAGACATCTGGTCCCAGAAGAGACTAGTACCTCTGTGAAATTTAACCAATTCCAATCTAACAATGCTAGCTGAACAGAAGATCAATTTAAAAGTGTAAGAGATTCCCTCCCCCATCTTTTTCTCTGGGAATGACATTATTCCAAGGACAAGTAGTTCAAGTAGGCAGCTGCGTCGGCATACGTAGGCTGCAAAGGAAAAGCAGGGAACGTTTATTCCCTGCTGGAAAGAGAAGACGGGAAACAACTTTTCGGCTGTGGAGCCTTCTTCACCTGATGGAACAAACCTTTACTTGTTCCTTTATTCCAAGGACTGACACAATATCGGTACCACAGCTTGAAAACACTGCAGAACTGAAATGCTGCACTTGCGTTTGAAACGGAGTGCAGTATCCAACAGCATTTACGCCATGTGAGAGCTGTATATCTTTACCTGGTTAACAGTGGATTGTGACGGACACAGCCACAATTTGAAACCAAATTTAATTTCTCTATTAAAGCATCTATACCTTTTATAAAACATATGCATGAAAAACAAATTGAACATGTCAATATCAAATTAAACACTTCAAAGCCCCATTCACTCACTCAATATCCAGCAGGCTGTAAAACATGTAATCCAGAATAAATATACTAGAACCTATGGAATTCGACAGAACCAAGTACATTTTCACTTTTAAAGGGAGTCAAGGCAACATGGAGCCCTGGAGCTCCTGCAGAGCCCTGTGGGTGTGAGCTGACAGGGCTACAGCTCTCGATAACGTTTCACTGTCAAGCCCCGTGTTCAATCAACCGGAGAGCCCTAATGGGGGGATCCCCAGGCAGTGACGCCCTGTGACCCACAAGCCAGAAGGACAGAAGGACAGGAGGAGGCGCCGGTGACGTGTTAAAAGGCGAGGGGCTCGGCCTGTACTGCTGCAGTGTGGGACAGCAAGGCCACACAAACACACACACAGCTGGCCATCAGAGGGTTTCAAGACTAACTGGCGATTCGAGATTAGAAACAAGGCACCAGGACACGCCGCTATGAAGTCCCAATAGCGGCATGACAAGTTGCACAAAATCTGAAGCCAGGACTTCAAAAGGTAAGGGGGGTAAGATGGCAACCAGTTTTAAATCCTATTACAGCACTGGAACAATGCTGGAGGTCAGCTCACCCTGGTTTTCAATTCCTTGACAAGCCTAAGGTAAAAATGTCATCTCTGAGTCAAATCCAAGCAGTGTACAACTGGGAGGGAGGTGTCATGCTTGAGGCAGTTTAGGCACAAAAAGATCCAATAAGAAAATATATTTTTGAAATGGAGTGGTTTCACACATGAAAAAAATAGCCCCTTTAAAATGTTTTTTAAACTCTTATCAAAATATTTTGACATTTGTGACTATCCTGTCTGAACAGAATAGCTACTACAATATTGCACTAGAAAACAAAATATTCTGATAAGCCCAGCTCAGGCATTTACCTCATCTCCCCTACCGTCAGTAAAGGTACAGGAAACTCAGCAGTCGCCTTCCGGCTGGGACGCCACAACCCTATTGGGCAGGACTGGCCACGCCCAGGCTTCAGAGAGGCGGAGCTTGTGCAGTGCAGTTCCCCATCTTCCAATGAGGAGTTCCCACAGAAACCAGGGGGAGGGGCTAGAGGGATTAGTAGTAATAGCGTTGCATTTCGGTCCAGTTGGTGACCCAGTGCTTCTTCCTGGTACTCCTGGTCAGGAAGCCCTCGTTGAACTGGTAGCGCTCCTCCTTGCGGATCTTCACAGCATGGTACTTTGGCATTATCCTGTAGTAGCTGGCTCGCTTAAAGAAGCCACACTGCCGCAACAGGAGAAAAAAAACAAATAACAATGAGGACCATGAAAGTGAACTTTGTCAAACGTTGTTTCATTGCAGTAGCTACTGCCTCTGAATCAAGGTTTGTCCCCATAAAGACCAGCTTCTGTTCAACAGCTCCTTTACTGTACATCTATTACTTGGCTAAATATAAGTCAAGTCTATAGCAAGATGAGCTTGTGCTCAGTGTTGTGTCTGGGGGACTTCTGAGGGCTGTGTACCCCATCTGTCTACTGTTTCAGGTTCTCATGAGCAAAACCCCAAGCTGGATTCGAACCCAGGACCGTGGGGCTGGAAGGCATCAACACCACCCTCCCCATCGTGAAATTTTTAACTAGGTAAGACAGAAAGGTTTGGGGACAGGAGACAGGCACTGGGACACCCTGCAATTTTCACTAAGCCTTGTGCGACACTTAAAACTCTCATGCATGCTGGAATTGTTTCAGCTTTTACTGCATCCTTGAGTACAAGGTCTAAAAGCAAGAAGGGAGAAAGATGACAGCTGTGAAGAAAGAGGAAGAGATGAGCAAAGAAAAGCCAGCATGTCTACATTTCCTGGACACACAGGACATTGATCATGTGCAGGAGGTGAGCTAGAGGCAACAGAGAGAAAGGGAGTGATTAATCTGGCTGAAAAGTGAAAACAGTGTGTGAGTACATTCATTTAGGAAGCCATTAGTTAGGGGAAAGAAAGAATCAAGTGGTTAGTGGAGTAAAGCAGTTTTCTCTTGCAGAGGAAAAAAAACATTAAGTATTTTCAAAGGAGTAGCTAAAAAATAGCATTCCCAAGACAGGAAAAAAGGTTAATGTCCCTGGAAGGAGAAATATCAGAAGACACTTAAGAATTTGCGACAGAGGCAGGGAAGGACATAAATGTGACGACATCCGGAGAGTCCACACCGCTGTCTGGGAAGGCTGTGGAAGGACTCTCGGATGCTGTCCAGATTTATCTCCTTCCTTGACATCAAAGCCTAAGCGCCTGTCTGGGTAATTCTCACAGCTCTTTGCTCCAGAGGGAGAGAGGTGCAGGGGTAGCAGAGAGAGATGAAAGCCCTCTTGAGCAGTCATGAGAAACGCGCTGGAACTCAGCAGAATAGAAGAGCCTATTTTTGTGCAAGGCTTTCCAGCAGTCCTGCTGGTCCACAGAAGAGAAAAAGGAGCCAGTCTGTGGGAGGAGGTTTAGTGTCTGACTGTGGGGCCCTGTGGTGCTTCACAGCAGTCGACTCGTGACTCACCTGGGGGTTAGGGATTTTGAGTAGCACATAAAGCCAAATTCACATATAGTCAAGTTTTACCCCTGCTAACCTCTGACGGTAATTCAAGATAATACATATAAGTATAAAAACAGCTGAGAAGGAAGACAACTGAATAGGCTCACAAACTAGCTCTCGTAGATGTGCTTGAGGAATTTTTCAGAGAATAAAGCATTTTTCCAATATTTTGTTATTACATGAAGAGACTGGCTCCTCTTTTAACTCTGCTGCGCTGCACTCCCAGTTCCAGGAAGGTCATGCCCCCCCCCCCACCCCCTCGTCTGGAAGAGGTCAGACTGAGCTGCGCAGGGCTCGGCAGTGCTTTCAGATTTCCACCAGCTCACTGCCGCCTGCTGTCCCTTCGCTCTTTACTCTGTGGAGGATCTTCACAGAGTAAACGGTCTTCCTCCTGTAACTGGGATGCTGACCCCCGCCTGCCCCCATCGCTCTCCCTCCCCCGGACAGAGCGCGGTCGAGGCTCATTACCAACGCTGCCCAGCGGCATGCGACAGCGGCCCTCGGGGCCCCCCAGTCAGTAGTCCTCGGTCAGCCGCTCGGTCTCGGACGGCTGGATCTTCATCTCGGCTTTCTGCGCCTTGGCCTCGTACATCTCTCGCCTGCTGGCCCGCCTGAAGAAGCCGCACTGGGGGAACCAGGGAGGGAGGTTGAAGAGAGCAGCCGGGCGAGGGCCCTTCGGGGAGCAGACGGGACCCCCGTCCGGTGGAGCAAACGGACGCTACAGAGCCTGGCCATTTTGAAATGAGCAACAGGGGAAAAACACCAAGCACAAAAGGGAGTGGGCACCAACACCCCGTATTGGGCAGCCTGGCATGGCGAGTGTAGAGACTGAGAGTGAAGGGAGATATCTACATCACATTCCATGGGAAAATCCTGACGTTACCATTCATGTGGGGGATTTTATTCTGCTTTTTGAATGACAGCGCTCTGTAGGTACTGAACGTTAGTATTGGTTAATTTCCTCCAGAATGTTATCCACTGCAACCTGCTGTGAGGATCACAGCGAACTGACAGCTTTAAGATGCCTTCGTGGAACACCCCCTGTAATTCGCTGAGTAAAGAAACAAACATGTTTAAAAAGCACTTCTATCAGCCTGTGTTAAGTTTACATAGCAAGCAGTGTCTGTCCCTTCGGAAGTTTCAAAGAGATTCGGCCTCCCCACCTGACAGGGAATCATCTTGATTACAGCACATGAAGTCTCTCCATGGCCAAAGTGTTGAGCTGACATTAATGATGCTCCAGCGAGCACCTGCCTACTAACTGGCATACAGCCTCTTCACACCGAGTGGTCTGTGCTGGGTCAGTGCCAGCAAACTCATGTTGGAATGTGGAAGAACAATGTGGAGGTCTATTACAGGTCCGGATGTTGGCTATTTGTTGCTTAATGAACTGCACTGCTGATCCCATTTCATATTGTTAGTTTTTCACAATTCCTGCGCTGCAGCAATGAGATTTGCTGTGCTTCATTTCATGAGAGAAACCAGACTGAATTGATCCAAAGGAGAAAGGAGAAAAGGTGGTCTAATGTGAGACACTGTAGTTGTTAATTCTGCAATTCATTTTCTCTTTGATCTTACAATTGACAGGACTCACTGTGAAGCACAGCAGATACAACAGCCACACGGACAGACTCGCAGGAGGAACAGGTTCAGCTTTGACCAGGTGAGACCTGAGAACCTGTTCCACAGTCCTCACAGAAACTGGGGCCGGACGACACAGACGGCAGTTCTGTGCTGACGGAAACGGGGTGATTATAGGTTGGAGGGGTGTGGTGAGCACTTGCAAAACTGACAGGCTGAAGGCACTGAATCTTTTCAGTCTTGAACAGAGAAGATTACAAGGAGATCTGATCCAAAGTCTTCAGCATCCACCTGTTACAGGTATAAAAGACCACCCAGCAGATTTCTATTGTATCACCCGTGAGATACGAACCAGACAGCGCAAATGTTAACTGCATGGAAGTGCGTTTAAAAGTGATAACAGGAGGCACTTCTTTACACAAAGCTTAGTGGTAGTATGGAACTACTTATCCAGCCATGTTGATAAAGACAACATCCGGGCTTCTTTCAGGAAACAAACGGATGAACTCCTGACTAGCCAATGGAGCTCTGAAGAGCAAGACCTGACGTTATCAGACAGCAGCAGAGAGAGGGGCTCACCTTCCAGAGCAGCAGGATGATTAAGCCCAGGAGCAGCACGCCGGCCAGCACCGCCACGATGATGATCCACAGCGGAATCTCGTAGGGCACCTCCTTGCCCAGCACGGGCAGAATTTGCACTTCAAACTGAGAGGAGGGAGCAACAGACTGAGTGTACACCACGCCATGAGGCTCATGACTAGGACTGTGGGCATGCAGGACATCGGACTCTGAAATTCTGGTCCTCCAGCTCTGCCTGCTGTCATGTCAGATCACAGCTCCCCTGGCGGCCCGGCCCACATGCTTCCCCCTCTCGAACCCGGGGCAGCCGTCGCCCCACGCTCCCAGCCCTGCTCACCTCCGTCGTCTGCTGGCTCATCCTGATGGTGGGCTTGTCCGTCTGCAGCTTCAGGGTGGCCCTGCCCTTCACATTCACCTGCCAGGCGTTGATGTAGTCCTGGGCACAGACAGAGGGTCCTAACAGGTCAAGGGCTACGGAAGGCCACTGAGCCATCAGCTGCTCCTCTAGCGACGTGGCCAGAAAACAGCTCACAACTCTTCTAGATCCAATGCAATTACTGAGGACCTGATGCACAGCTTTCAGAAAACCTTTGAGTCTGCAATTCTGTTCTTATGTCCCACTAGCAACAACAGCAACCCAGAGGTGTTCAGAACAGCAACAAGGAAACATTTGGAAGGGATAAACTTTAAAGGGAGACATGAGAACTATGTGGAAAAAAGAACAGGAGTCAGGAATGGTTTGATGATGATGCAAATTGAACAATATGTGCAATCAGTCAGACAGGGTGGTGGTCAAGTCTGACTGCTCTAATAACCCACAGAGTGTCATCTGGGCTGCATTCTGGGAAAACAGCTTGAAGTGGCGCTGCAGAGCCCTGCACCCACCTCCAGCAGGGTGCTGTTCCACACGCGCGCTCTGACGGTCACCTGGGCCTCGTTGCTCATGTTGCGCAGAGGGCAAGTGAACTTCACGCACCTGGCCGTCGAAACGGCACAGTCCTGCAGGAAGAAAAACGCCCCGCTGAATTAAACACCCCACTCGGGTCTCTCTCGGGTCTCTCTCCACCCAGCGCCCGGCTCTTTGCTTACCAGCAGGAAGTCCTCCTTCTTGGCCTTCAGGAGCGTGATGGCCGCCTGGGGCTCCACCTTCTTCTCCTTCCCATCGGCCTCTCTCTTCCGCCGGCCGGAGTCGGTGCTGGACAGCTGAGCACAGTGACAGAGAGAGAGAACGGTGTTCTAACTCCTGGTGAGGGGTGCGGCGTCCCGGAGGCTGCCCCAGAAGCAGAGTACACAAGGCGGTACTACACCCTGGGCAGGATACCTCGGACATGTGCAAATGAAGCACTTAGCCTCTGGGAGGAGGGAGGAAACTGGAGGCAGCGATTGAAGGGAAGTTTTAAAAAGCCGATATCACCCAAAGAAAAGAGGGAGTGTGAACTTGGGTGGAGAAGAAAGGAATTCTGGGACGCACTATTGATGCATCGGTATTAAAATGCATTTCATGTCAAGCACGTCAGGCGCTCTCTCTATACAAAGAGAACCAAAATCACACAAGGTCCCCGAAGAGGCTAATGCAGTCCATGATCACTCGCTTGTACGCGTGTGCTGTTCTGTGCAGCACGGGGAACTCTGCCCACTGGCAGGACAGAGCCCAGACAGGCCAGGTGACGCCAAGCCAGACGCAGACTCACAGTCAGGTTGAGTGGGTTGATGATGTCGCCGGGCGGCACGCAGCGAGCCTCAGCTGTGCCCTTGGTCACCACCTCCGTTGGGTACAGCAGCCACTTGCCGTTGGGCACCTCGTAGGGCCAGTCGATCTCCACCTCTAACGTGCCGATGGAGCCCAGGGGCTCCCCTTGAATGTGGACCTGAGAGCAATCACACAGATAAACGCCTTGCCAGCCACAGGAACACCACCTTCAGCAGAGGCATGAACCCACAGGAGGGCAATTTTCTGAGTGCAGAAACTTTCCAACCCGCTGTTGGTTGGCAGCCAGAGAATGTGATGACGGCGATACTCGGATCTTCATCAGGCTGTTCCTCCCAGCACCCCCGGTTGGGTCCGGTTCCGGACCGTTTGCGTGACACTCACCTTGAAGGTGAAGTCCACCGGGCTTCCTATATCCCTGGTCTGCTTCATGGCTGACTCGCCCATCACTGTCCCACTGAAGTAGGTCGTCACTTGAGACTGTGTCCTGTAAGGGAAAGCAGCTCTCGTCACTGAGCAACAATACCAGGCCACCAGCGATCCCGCAAGTCTTAGCGCACTCGCTTCTGAGCTGGGCTTTGCCTGTGCCTAACGAGTACTGAGGCACCATTGCCCTGAGCCGTGCAGAGGGAGCAGGGGAGCACGGGACTTGCTTTCTACTTACATAGAGAAGGTGACATCTACGGAGTACACGACCTGCAGCAGCACCGGCACAGGGTTCAGGTCGCTCTGCTCGCTCAGCCTGCGGACCACACACACAGAGGGGCGTGCTGATAGCCTCTACACACACAGTGGCAGGAGGATGGAGCAGGACAGGCAAGCCTTCAGCGAAGGCCAGCTGTGTAAGGAGGCTGGAGGAGTGCCTGTCCTGGTCTCACTAAAATTCTGCAACAGGAGCCTGTTATACCTTCAGCCTTTACTGAGCTCAACACACACCAGCACAGCGTCTGCCCTGCAGAACTGTTGAACTGCTCCAGGTTTCTAACACTTTTTATACAGTATATAACAGTCTGGGTGACTCTGAGAAGTTCTGGTGCTTAAAGAATGCATTGTGCAAAATTGTGAATAATGCACAATTGGTGTTTCAGTTGTGAATAATGTTCACAGGGGTATTTGGGTATTTTTTAGGGGTTGAAAATATTTTATGTTGGCTTTGTTTTCTGTCAATAAAGTCTAGTTATACAATACAGCCTCATGGAGTATGTGACTAGTTGGTTTGTTTTAGATTTAAGTGGTTTTCTTCAGGCTCTTTGAAGAAGTCAGTTCATATCGGACTTTAGGAGACCTTGAAACGGTCTGGTCACTAACACAGGGCGGCACAGCTAAGTTCACATCTTGCAGTAATTATTCCACTCCACAGTGTAATTAAGCACTAACACTCCAGCCTGGGACAGGTGCCGATGTGCGTGTCCCACTTCAGGGAGAGTCCCACAAGACAAGCGTGCTCTGAAATGAATCTGCAGGGGATCTGGACGGCTGTTGGGAGACGCAGCCAACAGATCTGTCCAGCTCTGCGCTGGGGGCAGGCTCCACGGCTGAAATCAGGGGACAGCTGGGGCAAACACCCCCCTTATGAGATGAGGGAACGTCCCTGCAGGGTTCAGGCGCAGACTCACGTGGACAGCTGGAGCTGGGTCTCTATCTTGTCCGTGTACAAGTTGATTCCCGAGGTCTCAAAGATAATCAGGATTGTGGCCTGCAGGAGGGGAAACAGGGGGGTTTGGGGGTCAGACAGGGATCGGTAATGGAAATTTTACTCACTTAAACCAGAAACAGTTCTTTGGTTTATGAGCTAAAGTCTGAAAAGACATCACGATGGACATCTTTGCCATCAGAGATTCCTAGTATGGTTTCGATTAATGTGCAAGACAAGCACTATCTCTCTCTCTGCGTGATGCTGAAACAATATAAGAATCTTAAGTTTAGTACTATAAGTATTAAATATGTAGGCATTATCCCCTTAAGCAAGACTTACAGTTTAACTACTTTACACGATACCCTTTAGATAAAAAAACGTAAGAGATAAGTGGAAATTTGGTTTTAGGTCTTCTATGCAGCACAGATCTCAAACTCCATTGAAGAGTCACAGTGCCCTGCACACCCATCAAAGGGCAGTAGTGAGGGACTCAGCCCAGCACAAAGCTTTCCATACCTTTTCATTGCTTTTGAAGGGGTTTCCCAGCTGGCAAAGCAACGTCTCGTCTGCAGAACAAACAATGTTCTTCTTGTCCTGGGGATTCACAAAATGAACTTTGACATCAAGCACGCATTTAATTCAGCTGTCCACCCTTAACCCACGTGCACACGTTTGCCCCAGTCTCTCCCCATACCTCTTCGACTCTGCAAGCATGCATGCCCCCTGCAGAGCTATTGCTGCCCTCCTGCATCCTGGAGTCAATACACTGATCCCTGGCTCAGTCAGCGCGGAGGCCGGCTCTCACCGTGTGGCTGGAGCGCACCCCGGAGTAGCGCAGCGCAGCGGGGATGGTGACGTTCAGCTCGGCCCGGTGAGCGTCCTCCGCCTCCACGGCCCCCGAGGGCAGATTGGTCACGTTCACCACCAGCAGCAGCTTCTTCACACTGGTGCTGTACTGCAGGACCTGCAGGCCGCCCTGACTGCACACACACACACACACAGGGCAGAGCTCAGCCAGCACATCACCTGCGTCTGAGCACACCTCAGCCACCACTTCATTTAGCTTCACATCAGCGAGAGTGCTGCAGCACCCAACTGTACCTGCATGAGCCTGGCTGTGCCAGACCATGAGCTGGACCCAGGGACTCTCCTGGACAGTGGACCCCAGGCACCCCAGAAACTCTCCCCACACACCCCGCGCACATCCTGGACACTCTCCTGGCACTACCTGGGTGCTCTTCAGGCACACCCTCTGGACACACTTCGGACACACCACAGACACACCCCCGACACTCCCCCTGGACACACCCCCGACAGTCTCCGGATACTTCCTAGATACTTCCCGTGCATACCCCGGACACGGTCCTGTAGCTGAAGGGAGGGGACACTCGACCCTACACACCTGGGGAGGGGTACCTGCTGCTCGCTGGCAAACAGCGCCGAGAGCTGCAGGTTACTCCTGCACCTGTTGTCATCGCCGCAGTCCTTCTGGAAATTGATCTGAGAGAAAGAAGCACAAGGAACTGACCCTGGGACACCAAGAGTTAGGGATTTACCTTGCTGCAGAAGCCGAATTTCTCACACCCAGTATAACCAAGTCATTCAATATGAAACAGACAGCTCTGAAGGACTGCCTTCACTTTCAAGAGTCCTTATTACTGAAGTAAAGCCCATTTCAAGTACTACTACAATTACTACTACTGGTGCTGCCAATACTACTGCCACTGTAAATGCTACTGCTACATTACTGTTCCTGCTTCTATCAACACCACTACCACTTTACTAACGCAACTGCTCCTGCGTCCGACACTACCGCTGCCATTTCTGTCACGACTAGGGCCAGTCCGGACTCGGTGCAGCGGGCTCAGCCTGCTGGTGGGGGGTACCTCTTTGGTCTCCGAGAGTTTGTGCCCCTCTCTCAGTATGGGGAACCCGTCCAGGTTCTGCAGGGCCCGGCGCCCCCTGCCCCTCTGGGTCTGCTCCGCCAGCGAGAAGTTCAGAGCGAACACCACAGGGTGCAGCTTGTCTTGGATGTTACTGTCCTGAGAGGAAACAGAGAGCAGACCTCCTCTCACTGAAAGGCCAGTCACCTCTTAAAATGACGCTTTCAGTCACTTATACTCAATACTGATAGACACTCACACAGGTGCCCCCGGAACCTTTATAAAAGTAAAGGAACACTACGGTAAAAGCAGACTACAATACATAAATCCTAGTGACTGATAAGCAAAAGCAGAGTACAGTGCAGTAAAGTCCAGTAAAAGAAGAGTACAATTTGTGTGAATTAATAGTAATTGAAGTGAAATAAGTACAGCACAGTAAAGCACTGGTGTAAAGGAGGGATAAAATAGAGCAACCAGTCTTATGTGGGTCAGCTACATGAAGACAAGGCAGTGAAACTGAACAGATGCTTTACGAAATAAAAAAAACATTAAATATTATTTTCCTACATCGCTCTGATTTTTCATCAAATTAAAAATAACAGACTCTCCAGAAGCTGCCTGGAAAAGGAGGAGAGAGCCTGTGGCATGTTTCCTGCGTGGACTGAGCTCTCCTTACCACCAGGACGAGTTCGAGGGTCTGGCAGCTGGTCTCGGGCATGGAGAAGGAGCCTCTGTAGGTGTTCTGGCCGTTGCTGAGGAATCGGACTCGTGGGCTTCGCCGGTCCCTGTCGGCACTCAGGTCATAAACCAGAGCTGAGTGGTGGGAGACAGACAGGTCAGTGGTGTGCGGCTCACCAGTGTCGTACCGGTGATAAAACGATATCAGACCGGTGATAAACCAGTGTTAGAGCAGGGTTAAACCAGTGCCAGGCCGGTGTGAGACCAGTGCCAGACCGGTGTGAGACCAGGGTCAGACCGGTGTGAGACCAGGGTCAGACCAGGCATTTGAAAAGCGTTACTGACTCCCTGCTGTACAGAACAGGAATCTGAACTCACTGATGTTCCTCTTGAAGTTCTTGTTGCCAGTGCTCAGCGTGTAGGAGAAGCACAGCTGCACTTGGATACTGGAAAACACCATCAACACACAGTAAGAGGCAGCTTAGGACGAGCATGAATAAAATAACAAATAAAATCCTCGCTCATAACAGACCACAACGGGCGTTTCTGCAGCTCTCTCACCAGGAGTTTGAGGTACATTTACTGGGGTCCACGATCTTGGGCTCAACGGCAAACGTCGTGGAGAGATTAATGACTGGCCGAGCCCTGAAACCAAGCAACGGAAAGAGGAGGGATTTAAGATATCTGGGGATCAGGAAAAGAGGCAAGAGGGAGATATCTGGTCCGATTTCTGCTTTCTGATCCGATTTCAGGTCCAGAGACAAACAGCCGTGCCCCAGCTGTGAAGTGGATCCAGACAGGAATTGTGAGCTTTGACAGGAAAATGTTTTTTACGAGGAACCAAAAATGGAAGACTTTACTTTTCTGCCCAAGCCTCACGGATACGCAGGCCCTGTATATGCACGTGCATGCAGACAGAAGAAGCAAATGGATAAAAGCAGCCGTCGGGACGCCCCGAGGGGTCTGGCGCTGCGGCCCACCTGAGCAGGGCTATCTTGTTGTCCAGGGAGCCCACCAGGACGTCAGGGTAGCTGTTGTCGTCCACATCCAGCCCCCCGGCGATGGAGTAGCCGAAGGTCATGAATCCACCCTTGCCCACCTCTTGCCCCTCAATCACCTGCCGTCAGAAGCACAGCGTCAGTCAGACATGGTTTTAGGGGTGCTCTCATCTCTTTGCGGGGGGGGGGGGGGGGGTGTCAAATGGGGTTCAAGAGTCGAATCACAAGTCCCCCCCATAAAAAGACATCAAGCTTGTGAAGGTTTAAGAAGCACAGGTAACGTGTCCAGGGGTACCCGCACACACACTCACTTCCAGCCTCTTAGTGAGGCCCCCATGTAAAGATGGGAACACAACATAGCAGTCAGAAGCCCCCTCATAATAATTTTAAGTAAGCGTTTTAAGTACGGGGTGAGAAATCCATTATTCATTAAAGGAGGTTCCCCCTTTGCCCCTCCAAGGGGTTCTGTGAAATAGCACGTCTGCTCTCAATGACTCATGGCTCTGGCACACTGAACGACTTACCTGACTGTACTCTGCAGAAACCCCCTTGTTACGGCCACACCAGATAAACACCTTCCCCGAGCCATCGAAAGGGGCTCCGACTGCAAAATCTGCACGGGAAGGAGATCAGAGATTGGAAAGGAAATGTACAAGGATGCAGTTCGGTAAGGTTTCAGGATTGCACTGCACTGCTACACGACGCCAGTAGGTGGCGGCACTCCAGTGCACTTCAACTCAACATGAGGGAGACTGGCGAGAACCTCAGGGGACCTCAGTCTGCAGATGTCCTCTGCTTCTGCTGTCATCTTGTCCTCCTCAGGTGACGCTGCTCTGGGAAGCAGGGGGAGTCTTGAGGCAGGTTTACTGTTAAGCGGTATGCAAAAGCTCTCGGCATGCATTTCATAAGTGAGTCCTCATGCAAACACACCGCCAGGAAATTAAACCACCAGGACGTCTCGCACACTGTCTCAGATGCTCCAGCTGTTAGCACAGAGCCCTGTAATGTTAACGTTGTTGTGGTGTGGCAGATCTCTTAGTTCAAGCTCAAAAGGCTAGCTGCACACATACTCACTTGTCAAAATACTGCAGCCCCCAACTCCCAGGATGGGACAGGCCAGGGCTTTCCATGTGTGCTCTGCAAGGCTGTGACATGTCTGAAGCTCAATGCCATCTCACTCAGGGCGGCCTTCGGCTGAGGCTGTGGCCAAGGTGACCGAGCACGAGACCGAACTGTGCATTGCAGGGGCTCTGCTGTTCTATGGCTCATTCTGGACAGGGAAGCTGATGAAAACATGCACCTGTCGCCGTCGCCAGCGAGCGCGGGTCTTCCGAGTTTGCCTTGTGCTGCAACTTTAAAGAACGCCAGTAGGTGGCAGCAGCGCAACGCAGGCGAATTGCCTGCCGTTTCATTAATCATCTCGGCTGCGCCAGGACGCTGCACAGCCCTCATGGTAAAACAGTCTTGCCCGTGGTCCGCTGTCCTGGGACCACATGTCTAACCAGATCATCTAAAAGCACAAGGCCGTGGAGGAATGACTACCTCATTCCAAAAGGCTACATGGCAGCTTTGAATTTTGAATAAATTAAACTGTTAGGAAGTATTTTTCTTATTAATAATAACAATAATAACACCTGAAGAAGGCTCCACGGCCAAAACGTTGTTTTCTTTCTTCTTTTCAGCCTGGAATACACCTATTACTTGTTCCATAACAATAATAAGTCTTATATATTAATAAAATAATAGATTCATGTATTTATATAACACAAGGACCAAGGAAAGGTAATGCAATAAAAAGTAAAAGAAAAACTGAGGAGGGTTTTGAGATTTGAAGAGAGTCAGAGAATTTGTTTCCTGCAGAGTCCGAGTCTGAGAGTGGGAGGAAGGGCAGTCCGTGTGGATGAAGCAGCAGAAGAGGAGGATGAAGAGTGACTGTCAGATGAAGAAGAGCTTTAGGGAGGAATGAATGAATGAATGAATGAGCCGCTCCTTTCTTCTCCAGGCGGGGTGCTTGGAGCGGAGGAGGGGAGGGGAGAGACGGGGGTTCACCTTGGAAGCCATCCTGGTTAATGTCCCCGATGGCGGCGACGGCGATGCCGAACCCGGAGCCGGGGGAGCCCGGCAGCACCACGCTGGCCTCGTCCTGGAAGGAGCCGTTCTCGTTCATGAAGACGTACACCGAGCCGCCCTGCTCCTTCTTGTGGTGGAAGTAGAAGGGGGCCCCGACGATCAGGTCGTTCCACCTGCGCGGACACAGCGGAGCAGGAGGCATGAGGACCTGTCCCCACCAGCTCCTCTCGGCCTGGCTCAAGCAAGCGCCAGACCTCCTTTCACCTGAGAACGG
The DNA here is from genome assembly GCF_055471065.1 of Atractosteus spatula. Taxonomy (NCBI): domain Eukaryota; kingdom Metazoa; phylum Chordata; class Actinopteri; order Semionotiformes; family Lepisosteidae; genus Atractosteus; species Atractosteus spatula. Next base: position 9,010,269 of record NC_142731.1, on the reverse strand, counting down.
CCCCATCTGGAGGGCTCATTCATCAGCCTTCAAAGAGAAATAGTCTACCGTAACCCCAAGTGACTGTCTACTGGGCTGTCGTGATTTTTATTACACAGTGCCGATCAACTTCGTACAATCATGCAGATCAGTCCAGTTATTATAGCTGAAGTTATAAAGAAACTATCAGTATTTATTAAATCAAAGTGAATAAATCACTGTAACGCAGTTTTCTGCATTTTTGGCATTTAGAGCTTTATCACAAGGTGTCTCTCTTTAAAACTGGCTTTGTTCCCTTTGCTCCCTAGTTAACTTTCAGTTACATGCTGGGACCACATTAAACCATTAGTGATGAAGGTACCCAGAAACTTGAAGCTGCTAACCACCTCTACAGCCAGCCCATTGATGTGGATAGGGGTGTGGTCCCCACCCTGCTTTCTAAAATCGATGACCGGCTCTTTGGTTTCGCCGACGATCCCCCCACCTGCCCGTTATCATCTTCCACACGCGGTCGTTTCTCCACGTGTCTTCTAGTTTGTGTTTCACTGTTGTTTCTGATGAAATCTGCTGTGATCTTCAGGATCCTCAGCAAACGCCATCTTACACTCAGAAGACCATATAGACACTTACATTGCTGAGATATTGGGGACATGATATAAAAGGTTCCCCGATCTTTGGTACAGGTGTTTTCAACCTAAAGAGTGTATCTTGCGTTTAGGAGAGCTGGTGGTAAGAGCAAGTAAGGACAGCCTTCAGCACATGTGATCTGGGCGCCCGTTGCCAGTGAGAAGTGGCATGGCAGGGTTGACAGCCAGGCACGACTCGGATGCATCTCATCTAGAAGTGTTTGGATCCATTAAAAAAGTAAAATGCTTACAATGGTGTCATGTGAAAAACACTGGTAGGTCATGATAGAAATGAGTGACAGCTTAGTGTAAAACACCCCCATCTCTACTCTAGTGCATCGATCCTAAGAATGTGTCTGTTATGTTGCTTCTCATGGGAGGAAACACACAAGGAAGCAGTTCATTGTACTCGGGTACACATGACAAACCTGAAACTTGGGCAGAGCCCCCCATTCGTTTATTTCCCATAGGTTTGCACTCATAGGGTCCAAACGTCCCTTATTTTTATTGTCCTTATGTCTTCACATCATCGCACTACAAGTCAGGACTTTTGGGGTTCCCAAACCCAGCGTACATCAGGTACCCCCTGTGCCCGTCTGCCCAGCCTACCCATCGTTGTTCAGATCAGTGGCCGCTATGCTGCTCCCGAAGTAGGAGCCCAGCTGCTCCCCCAGCAGGACCACGCGGGGGGTCAGGGTGGCATTGATATCAGCCAGCATCACCGAGCCCCGGCTCTCGTTGCGCGGCGCCCCGGTGATCAGCGTGTACGAGTTCTTCCGCAGGACGTTCTGCTCTTGCAGGACGGAATACCCTGCAAAGACACAGCACGGTGGCCTTAGTGGGGGGGGGGGCTGCTCCCGATTCCAGTGCCACACTTCCCGCCCCCTGCAGCCTCACCAGCTGTCCCGTCTCGCCAAATCGGCTTCCTTCCTGCCGCCGCTGTCTGGGACCAGCTGTCAATCTGCTGTTACACTCCATTCCCCCTCCTCCCCTATTTGAAAACGTGGGTTTCATGAGCCACTGCAGCCCCGTAGGGGGACTGAGTGGAACCAGGTGCAGGAGAAGAAACCATCTGCCGGTTGTCCTGCTTAGGGCACTGGAGAGCACAGCGCCAATGGCCGAGGCCGGACATCCCAGGCGGGCGGTGTGCCCAGCGTCCCCGACAGAAATGCTGCTTCACATCTGCCCCAGCAAGAACCAAACAAGCTCCTGTAGCAAACACTGCCTGGCACCACGATCTGGTATTGACTACTCTGACTGAAGTAAATGGACTGGATTACTGTACCGATGTAGAGGTATCGCTGGCCACGCAGGTCAGGGAAAGACTTCTCATTCGAGTCCCAGGACTCCTGGGGGTTCCTCCAGGTGTTATGGACATTTCCTGGAAACCGCAAACAAACCACACAGCTGGGTGACAAAGCCATTCTGCCAAGGGCCAGGAACTGCAACAGGGACAGCCTCGTCCCCGAGGTCAGAATAATGTCCCTCAAGCCGGAAACACGCTCGTCATTCCTCAACCGCACCAAATGCACTTTGCACCCAAAGCTTTTGTCGAGTCGGTGCCGACGCAAAATGCCCTCGGCAACCTCTTCCACCTCCCTGCGAGGAGAGGTGCGCCGCCCACCTTGCCACAGGAAGCTCCCCGGAGCGCCGATGTACACGTCGGTTTCCGTCATGCCCGCGGAGATGCCCATGGTGCACATGCCCTCCAGCTCCATGTCGTGGTTGGGGTTGCACACCTCGTAGCGGGAGGTCTGCCAGTCGTCGTTGGCGTCGTACTGGAGGTCGTTCCCTCGGACGAAGCACCTCCCGATCATCCGCCTCTGCTCCATCGAGCCCGACCACGTGATCTTCACAAAGCGGTGGCCGCAGGCCTGCTCACGGGGAGAGAGAGGCCGCAGTCACACAGAGGCTCCAGAAGGGGCAGCACAGAGCAGCAACAACGCTTGCAGAAACGGAAGGCAAACAGACCAGGAGAGGGATTTTGCCAGGATTTGAGCTCTGGACTTTGGAAGCAAGTTCAGAAGGGCCAAATCCCTGGAAAACCTCACCTGCTGCACGTTCCAGGGCAGCGGTTTGGAACTGGTTCGACTCGGGAAAGTTAGTTGGAACAGACGATTAAGACCTTGTGCTGAACGATGAGCAGAGAACTCTGCAGGGCTCAGGGATGGGAGAGAGCAAGACAGAAGCCCATGTAAAAAATGGGGGGCAGAGGTCAAAGAGAGAGAGGCCAGCAGAGGAGGAGAGAAAATGAGAGCACGAGCAGGACTCAAGAAGACGGGAGTGCGACGCTCACCAGCACACGGCCCCCGTTCGGCCCTCCCTGACTGGCCACGGTCACGCCCAGCCACATCCCCTCCACCATCTCGGTGTGCTCCACTGCAATCAGAGGTCAGAATCAGAGAGCATGCTGGGCACATCCTGGACTGGCATGTCAGTTCCATACCATGGCACAACATCAATGCAAACAGAGCAAAGAGAAAGTCCAGTTTGGTTGCTGGAACTTCATGGTCTGAGGACCTCACCCAGCTGTTTCTTGAAAGAAGCCAGTGTGCATTATTTACCTGTCTTAGTGTCTTAATGGCTGAAGCAGTGTGTACAGCTAATGGGACTTGACTTGCACCTGGAGAAAACCCACAAAGCTGAAGTCCCTACTTCACTAACCACCAAAACCCTGTGCTGCCCACTAATCAAAATGATCAGGAAAAAATGATCCAAAATGTAAGGAGGAACTATAGAGGCACCGTTCTGAAAAACTGCAACCCGAGCTCTAGTAACGATAGCTTAACCTTGAACAGATTTTAAGTGTAAATCTGTCACTCCTCTTCCCAATCAAAAGTTTAATGGTGCTTTGCAATTATCTTATGACAGAGAGGGATCTGACCTCTGTTGCAGCTCCGACATATGAAAACTTGCAGGCGGCATACAGAGTTAACGTACGTGCCAACGTAACGAGAGGGGAGACAGACCCATTCTCTATCACTGGGCCTAATGCAGGGCCTGACACAGAAGGTCACAGACACGGGCAATGATGTACTGTGAGAAAAGTGCTTAGGGAGGCATGGAGGTGTATGTTGTGAATAAGTGTGTAACCCCAGTTTATTCAGTCTGTTATAGTCCTGGCACCTACAGGCACTAATTGTCAGTATTACACACTTTTTTTCTTGCTACACAGAAGTATGCCTGTCATTCGCTTTCTAAATTGCATGTTCCTTGCGCCTACAACAACACAAGTATAAGACATGAGACAGTGAAATGAAAGAGCTGAGCATCTCTACAAGGTTTGCTGCTTTCTGTAAAATGGTCAGTAACCTTAGTGTGTGTCAGATGTGGTAAACATACACTGGCACAGCAGTCCGTGGGCTCTGTTCAGATAAAAACCCATCGTCACTCCTGACGTGTGGAGAACCACAACACTGCTGACAGCAGCCGACATGGTAGCCTCAGATCACATAAAAGATGTTCAATTATTTTCCACCACTGACAGACAGTCACTATTATCTTCACAGTGCTTGAACAAAAAAGAATCACTTAAAAAATATATTTCTTGCCAATATAAAAGAATCCAACATGCAAGACCTGGAAATCCATGGCCAGATGTATTAAACATGCACAGCTAGAATCCCACCCAGTTCCCCCCTTGAGGGAGTCCTACAGTTTACGGGTTTGATTCTGAGCAGCTTGACCAAGGGCAATATCCAATAACACTTCTATCACAAGCCAACACGTGGCAGTTCTGGATGGTGGACATAGTAGCACCTAAGCAGTCACTGACAAACCCCTTTAAAAAGGTTAGGAAGGTCCATATTTCCCTACATCAGTAATAATTATCTAACACAGGCCCTATATGACCCCTAATAAAGGCAAAATAATATGCATCTGCCAGCACTAAGCAGGGTTTGATCAATGTTTCTGGCCAGCGATCTGAACAGAACCACTGTCCCACTACGTGACAGTGATCTAACATACTTTGGGGAAGCCTGATTCCCCTTAACATATTAGCAGGTCTCTTTAAGAAGAGGGATGAGCCAAATGCTTTTCCTGTATTCCCACGGCAAACTGAGATAAGGTGACATGCATGCAGAATCAGTTACAGGAATGTATTTATTTTTAAAAACTGAATGTAATAGCATCTGATTGTTTATTAATCTGGCATCCGACGAGTAACAGCCGGATGAGATGGCTGAATCAACAGAGATGAGTTTTCCAAGCCAGACGGCCTGCAAACAGACGGTCCAACAGTACCTGCATCGACCAGGCCCATTCTGGTACAGTCATCAGGGTCAGTGGTCACCGGACAGGAGTAGATGGCTCCTGTCTCGTTTGCTTTCACCTGGGGCAGTGCCTTCTCTTTCGGAGCTCCCGTTAAAAGCCTGAGGACAAAAAATGACATGAACCCATAAGCTTCAGCTTCAACATAAACACATAGTTCCATTCCAAAAAATTAGAGAACATCCCTAGCTGATCAGACCTTGTGAGCTGATTGCTGCACTGAATACGGGACCACTCATTCCCAAATTGTGGGAAGCACTTCAACAGCTACTTAGGATGTAAACTGGCTTCCTGTCGGTGATATTTTATTTCTTCAAACCAAAGAACGTAAAGGTTGTCTGAATTGACTCATTAGACAGGTGTGCTATTGCCTTCAACTCCGCACCAACCTCTTGTGAGGCCACTGACATCACGGCTTTGCATCTCACAGAATGACACACTGAGGAGAAGGCCTTGCCTGCTACGTCTTTACAGTTCTCAGGAGTTGTGAGGTATGCCACAAGTTGGGCGATTCCAGATACTTTCAGATATTACTAGGTTTCCCTTACAGCATTCACTATTCCCTCATATTTACCAGGACAATATGTGCACTCATCTTCAGAAACTGTAACAAGCAATAATACTAGGGATAGCTTCTGCCTGAGCCAGACAAAACATTTTTCTTGGAACAAGATCTAACATCAGTTAAAATAACATATTGTATTTGTGTTGTACAGGACACCACACACCCCATCCGCACCTGTGCCAAAACAAGCTATTGTAACCTCAGTAAAGGACACCGATTTAATGTATCGGATTAATTCAGCACTGACATTAACCACAGACATCAAGTGGAGTAGCAGTAAGGTGAACAGTACAGGTTTTAAAAATAACCACCAGCTACACTTGCAATAGTATTTAATTGTATCTGCAGCTAGCATATAATCACTGGAGCAAAGACTGTCTTTCCAGAGTGTGAACATTTTCTGGCAATTCAAATAATATTTTGCACTTGCCCTGGGTCAAAGACCTCATCAGTCACTTAACACCAGCTCTGCTGCCAGGGACTGTTTGCTTAGAGTTTATCACTATCTCAGAGACCTGCTGGAATGTATCGAAGAGCTAGCTGGCTGTGCTGCATTCTTCTCTCGTTTACCACTCGATTGGTGAGCCAAACGCTGGGTGAACAGCAGGGGGCGCTGTACTGTGCACCGCGAGACCGGAGAGGGAGGAGGCGATGGCAGAGAGACAGAAGGTGAGTGAAGGGAGAGATTAAAAAGCAGACAGGAAGACACACAGAGAAAAGCTGAGTGAAGCAGAAAGCAAAAAGGTTTGTTACAGCTTTGGCAACACTGTAATTTATCAACCATGCCAATAAAGCTCTTTTAATTTGAATTTTAGAGGGAGGAAGACGGCAACAGAGGGAGAGAGGAGCAGAAGAGTGGGGGGCACGAAGGATTTCTATATTTCTACTTGCGACACTCGCATGTCCAAATCACATCATCCACAGGAGGTGTGTTGATGAGCAGCCATATCACTCTGCAACTCACAGCTGGCAGCCCACTGGAGCTCAGCGGGTGGGAACCTGGATGGGAGACTCCTGGGAAAAACTAAGGTTGCTGCTGGAAGAGGTGTTAGTGGGGCCAGCAGGGGGCACTCACCCTGCGGTCTGTGGGTCCTAATGCCCCAATATAGTGACGGGGACACCATACTGTAAAAGGGCACCGTCCTTCGGATGAGACGTACAACCGAGGTCCTGAGTCTCTGTGGTCATTAAAAATCCCAGGGCGTTTCTCGAAAAGAGTAGGGGTGTAACCCTGGTGTCCTGGCCACATTTCCCATTGGCCTTTACCAATCATGGCCTCCTAATAATCCCCATCTCTGAACTGGCTTCATCACTCTGCTCTCCTCCCCACTGAGAGCTGGTGTGTGGGGAGTGTTCTGGCGCCCTGTGGCTGCTGTCACATCATCCAGGTGGGGCTGCACACTGGTGGTGGTGGAGGGGAGTCCCCATTACCTGTAAAGTGCTTTGAGTGGAGTGTCCAGAAAAGCACTATAGAAGTGTGAGAAATTATTATTATTAAACCTACTGCACAATAGTTCGGGTGGGTAGCTGCTTCGGCTGCATAGGAACAAGTAATAGGTTTATTCCATGCTGGAAAGAGAAGAAAGGAAACAACGTTTCGGCTGTGGAACCTTCTCCGGGTGTGCACCCAAATCACACCCGAAGATTTCACACCTTTCTTCTCTTCTCAGCAGGGAATAAACCTTTCCTCGTTCCCCGTCTGCACAATACAGTGGCTGCTCACGTGGCGGACAGAGAGGGAAGGGAATGGGTGGAGAGGGAGAGGTCGGTCCTCTCCCTGCTGCAGCAAGTGGGTCTGCGCGAGGGCGCGGGACGAAACCAGGAGTGCGGGCCTCATAATCGGGTTTCACAGAAGAGCCAGGAAATGATGCCCAGGGGGGTGAAAGTTGAATTCGTTTTTGAGCGTGCCAGAACACGACCGCGATTAAAAGGAGATAAATGGGACAATCACGTTTAAATGCTCCCTTTTTGTTCAACCTCTGTGTCAGCACTCAGCGTGGGGGGGGGGGAGATGCTTTGAAGTGGGCAGATTAGCTGCTAGGCCCCAGGTTGAGTCAGCAGGGAAGACTGCGCCCTGTCTCGGCCTCGGAGGTGGGTTTTCTGCCCGACTAAACAATCAAGTCACCATTAAAACAAAACGGGTATGTTTGCTTCAGAGACAGCAGACCAATATCGACATTCTTGGACCTTTACTCTGGAATGTCCTTGCACAGGCCTACAGGGGAAAGGGATGAAAATGACAGAGAGAGTAGCTACCTATGCAAAATCACAGCAAAAGCAGATTACTGTCAAGTAAGGTCCAGAAAAAGCTTGGTGAAGTGGAATAAAGGAGAAAATCCATAGTAAAAGTTAAAAAGGTTTAGCAAAGCATGATAAGGCAAGGGAAGTCAACATTCAGGATAAAGATGGTAAAATTCACTATGGGCAATCAGAGGACTGAAGAGATTCTCTTGCCTGAGAGCTACACAGCCCTCTGTTCTGAATGTCTTCTCTATCTCCAGGCAGTGGAATTAGAGGACCTGCATGATCAGACACGCACGGGTGAAGCTGCCTTATTCAAATGAGCCAAAACGTGTTGGTGCCCCGAAGACACACATTCAATACCCAGCGGTTTCACTGTGGAAACGTCAGCCACAACCAGACCTTAAAGAAACAAGAAAAATACGAATCCTGATTTATAACCTCGCAATATATTGATACTAATTGCAGATGATAAGTGCAGGGTTCACTGCTGTCTTTTTCAAACGGGATTGCTTCCATCAATAAAATGACATCCAAGGGACATAAAAATGCTTCAGCTGTTACAGTGGCTGAATTTTGTGCAACAATTCTACTTTAGTCTGTTTTTTTTAACCCAGGCTCAAAGTCATATACTACACTGACAGCCTAAAATAAATATACAGTATCAAAAACCTGCAAAAGTGCCTGATTAAAGTACTATATTCATAATCCTTTAAGGAATAGGGTAAAGAAAGTCAAATGACTTCTTTAGATCCAACAGTGGAACAGGAACACAAGTTGAAACTAATGTTCTCTGCACTTAAAACAGAGAACAAGAGGCAATTCTTTACAAAGCAATTTATAGGGGCCTGGAACATGTTACCCATTAATGTTGTTGAAGCTGATGCCCTGGTTTCTTTCAAGAAGGGGCTGGAAGAGATCCTCAGATTAATTAATTACAGCAAATTAACAAGCTCAGTGAGCTAAGTGGCCTCCTCTCATTTGTCAGCTTCCTTTTGCTCTTCTGGTTACTGCACAGAGAGAGAGAGACTCACTGCAGCTTTTCTATCACTGTAGATGGAGAGGGGAGTGGTGAGTGTGTGTACCTGGCTCCTGCAGGCTTAGTCTCCGGGTTAATGTTCACCAGGAAAGCACACCTGAGAGAGCTGACTTGTCAGTGCCCCACACCCTCTGCACTACAGGCAGCTATCACACACACACACACAACCCCGCTGAAAAGTTAATTCCATTTGCCAATCTGGCCTGGCTCCATCTGCCTGCTTTCCAAGTAAATAACATGGCCTCACACACAAAGCAATGTTATTGCACTCTGATACTGTAGATTTCACAGGCAATTTATAGAAAACATGATCCCATCAACTTGTTGAAGTTATTTAAACAAAAAATGGCCCCCTATAATCAGCATGTAATGGTTTAAAAACCATTTTGCAATCTATTTTGAATTCTCGCCTCTTCTGAAAATCGAATGCACACAGAAAACATTGCACAGACAATTCACTGATGGCTTAGTTACAGTGAGTCCTAAAAAGCATGGCGGATTCCAGATGAAGCTGCAGGAGATCTGGCACGACTGGAGGACCTCAGGAGGGCCCAGAAGCGTGGGAAGAGTCAAGCAGGTGCACACTGCTAGAAGAGGGAGACTGGAGAAAAAACACTGCGTTCATTCCTGAAGAGGGAGGACTGCTCTCTCGCTGGAGGCACTAGGGCCTGGAATTTGATTCATCTTTTGGATAACAGATACAGAAAAAAATCTGTCCTGGGCCATCTCCTACTGGTACGACCGCCTGGTTTCTCTCCTTGAACTGGCATATTTCTCCAACAGCTCCCCTAAAACACACAGGGCAATGCAATTAGCTACAGCAGTTTTTAGATTCCAGAGGGGAGAAGCAGTGCACACCCTCATCAAGTGATCTTTGAGCTCTCTCTCTTGTTCACCTGCTGCCCTTATCATCCTGGAACAAAAGGCATTCTCTGTGCCCTTTGATATGGTGCATATTATTGTGAATACATTAATCTATGCATCGGCTGTTTTGTCTCTACCTTACTGGTTGTGGAGCCTCAGTCCTGTCCTCCATGTTGTGCCAGAGTTACAGAGCCCAGCTCACCTCTGGGTGAAATGGAAGCTCACCTGTCCACCAGGAGGGGCTGGGGGCGGAGCTCAGGCCCTCTCACCTGGAGCTCATGGTGCAGCAGTGAGTCGTATCTACTCTTGGCTGAGCGTTTGCACATTGTGCGAGTGTACCCTCCTCTAGTAGGAACTGCCTTAAACGACTACAGTTTACTATTTTGTGGAATGTTTTCTCTTTTTGATCATATTTGTTCCCTACAAGAACACTTCGTCAAAATGATTTTTAAGACACCTTTTTTGCAAGGCCTGTATTTGTAGGGCTTCTAGATATACAATGAGGTAGTTTAATCATGAGTTCTTCAGCTTCTTTGTGGTCTTTGACCACACAGAAGTGCAATTATATGCAAGTGTCTAAAACCAAAATCACAAGGCACATCTTCATGCACAGGGATGTGGGAGAGTGGAACAAGCTACCCAGCCATGCTGTTGAAGCCAATAGCCTGGCTTCTATCAGGAAATGGCCCTTTCAGACCCTTAGATCAATTAGCTACTAATTACCAAACAGGCAAGATGGGCTGAATGGCCTCTTCATTTTTCACCCTTTTAGGGACTGCAATAAAAAGGACAAATGAATGAATTATATTGCACACTGATGGCAGCGTGTAACAAGGACTCGTGCTCCTGAAGGTGAGCGTTTGTAATTGTTACGCAAGAGCACAGTTCAGGGTTCACAGCATGAATTTAATGGGATGATGGAACAATCAAGCCCGTCTCAACCAAGTGCATTCAGGTTTGTTGGACAAGCTAGACTTCTCTTCCAAAGCTTCCTGGGCATCCATACATCCAAGCCAGCAGTAGCTCGAGTGAATAAACCCAGTTAGGAGACAGGGCGCCTGTGCTTATTCTGTCATGTGCCTTTCGTGACACGTGACCTCAAAGTGCTTTTCAACCCCACATGGCGAAAGCTGTAGAAACACAGGAATCTGGAATGTGGAGGGCAGCAGGGCAGGCAGCCAGCTCACACCCTGGCTCTGCTTGGCACTCGGGCAGAGTGGGCAGCCACCCCCACCCCTCTGAGATTCTGCAGCTCCAGAGCCCTCATGTGCAGCATGGGGCAAGATAAAGGTGAGTCACCCCAATCAAAAATCAAAACCTTATCAAAATGCTCAGGAACCGGCCGTTGGTTTGATACCAAGAAACACCACCCTGGCAGCTTACTCACAGCTTACTCACTTCCTAATCCTCCCCCACAATCCCCCACCTGGACCAGGATGCAGCTGGCAAAAAGGGCAAGGTCATCCTGAAATACTCCTTTTATTTTAGAGACCGCTCTGTGTGCCCGGAGTGGGACAGGCAGTGCGGTGATCGTCTTCAGTATCCGGGCTTTAACAATATAATCCCCCCACCACCACCATCACACCCCCCAGCACAGCCAGCGCGCCAAAGTGCCTGGAGAGGAGTCCGAGTACTTCACCGGATCCCCAGTACATCCAACAGGAGGCACATTCCTGGAATTTCTTTCCTGTTGCCTGTGGTTCTGTACAAAATCGGGCAAGAAAGCAATTTTACATGATGCGTTTTTCCCTTTGGCAACAGCAGGGGACACCGAGTTTCCTTGCTTTCTTAACGCAAACATGAGTTAAAATGATTTTCATTCACAGGGGGCACCATCCCACAGCCCTTAAGATCAAAGGTTACAAAAACGCGAAGAGTTCGTCTAGCCTGTTTGGTAGAATTGATCCCAGGATCTCATCTAGCTGCTTCTTCAAAGAAGCCAGGGTATCGACTTCAACAACATGGCTGGGAAACCTGTTCCATGCTCCCACAACCCTGTGTGTAAATAAGTAACTCCTTCTCTCAGTTTTAAAAGCACGTCCGCGTAGACTGGGGATGATCACTACATTTTATTTATAATGCAGCCCTGCAAGGCCCTTTGTAGAGCTTCCCCACAATGAATGAACAAGGCAAGTTGAAATATGTGGAACGAGTCCTTTAATTTCAATCATATTAACCGGCTGGGAGTCCCCCTTCCCTCCGCAGTGAAAGGGGAAATTGTCCTGTGTGGTTTATGTGAACAATGCATCAGTGACTCACCCACACTGAGAGACAGCCACATGGGAAATATAATCTACACACAAGCAGGTTGCCCCTTTTGAGTATAAAAGAATATAAAATACTTTCCTTTCTGCAAACAGTAACAGCTACACGTGGTAACAATGTTAGGCCTCACTTAGGCTCTGGCAAACCGACAGATCAGTCTTCCCTGCCAGAGCTCTCTCTGCGTGTGTGGCTTTCTGCTCAGAGACAGTTCAATACTGCTCAGTGAACAGCAGCCACTAGGGAGGGATTGGAACAACGCGGATCACAGCTTCTGCAAAGCATCTCATTCATTCACACTGATCAGTGAAGCCACAGATGTCGATAACGCGGGGCTGGCTTTCAGCAACGTACCGGGGAGGAGAGCTTGCTGTGAAACTCCGCCGATTCTGATCGGGCCGTTTCGACAGGTGACAAAACGGCCCCAGCAGGTCTCAGGGGTGGAGCGGTGGCTCTGTGGCTCAGGATCTGCGCCTGTGGCTGGGAGGTTGCCGGTTCAAATCCCGCAGCCGGCAGAGGAATCCTACTCCGTTGGGCCCCTGAGCAAGGCCCTTAACCCCAACTGCTCCAGGGGCGCTGTACAATGGCTGACCCTGCACTTTGACCCCCAGCTTCTCTCCCTGTCTGTGTGTCTCATAGAGAGCAAGCTGGGGTTTGTGAAAACAGATGAATTCCTAATGCAAGAAATTGTATATAGCTAATTAAACAACATTATTATTATTACACATTCAAGGACACAGATCCTGTCTTCCGCCATATTTCACACCCTACAGCCCCGATCTCCCTACTCCTGTACTCCTTACTGTCGGAGAGAGGCACAGAGAGGGAAAGGACGTTGTTGTTTCTCCCGTCGATGCTTTAATGTCTGTGTTTTGCATTTGTTGAGCTTGTTTTTTTTTCTTTATTGCCTAAGTGCTTAAAGCTTTGGAACGCATGCCAATAGAGCCTTTTAAATTTGAACTGGAATCCGAGAGGCTAGGCGCTCACTGGCCACAGTGCGTGTTCTTAGTGTCTGTGTGCTCTCTCCCCTCCCCTGCTGAATATTTCACACTCGGGTCACAATGCCCGACTGAGAGGCAGAGCTGCAGAGAACCTCACAGCTCGTACCTTCGAGGACACGACACAACGTGAAGCCGACCATCGCAGAGATTCATACGAACGGGAAACTACAGCCGCCTTTTCACACAGAACGCCGTTTTCACAGAGCAATGTCAGGTTTCTGGAATCTGCTAATAATAAAGCTTTGCCAGGACTCAACAAATGAAGTTGCTGACGATGTCGGTTTTTAATTACCCGTTTAATTAATGCAATATATGTCGTCACCTCCCACTTGTTCAACCACAGCCTCAGAATCCCAGGTCATGGTATATCAACTAATTTCCAACATTTTTTTGGGAATGAAATCTAAAACCTTTTTACAGATTTTTGCCCAAAAGCAAAACGTAGCCCTCTTGTTTGTAACCACGTAATAATAAAAAAAAAATCTTGTTTACTAACACAGAGAAAGGAAGTCTTAAAATCTTCTATTTTGTCTAGAATCTTCTTCTAGGCAGGAGGCCCTGTTTTAGCCGAACTGGAGCCTGGAAGCCCCTGGCACTGTCTCTAAGCCAGCTCAAAAGGAGCTCACATCCCAACACCAAGATCAAATTTGTATGATGCCCCCTACAGAAACTAGAAGGTCAACAGCCAGTTATTTTCTAATGAGCTATTAAAAACCAATGGCAACCAGGACGGAAATCCAGCAATCTGGAAGGTCTCAACTGTAAGGTGAAGTCACTAAGATGCAAATGATCAAATTCAGCCCCATCTGGAGGAAATGACCGAAACGACATCAGGACTGGATCTGCTGTGCCTCGTTAGCACAAGACATTCTGTTCTCCCTCTCCGCTTGATAAGTATACAACGGGAGGGAATTTACTTTCCCTCTCTCGTGGCATATAGAAATGTATCTGAAAGATAGATATTATGAGAGAACCTGCTAACGATGCAGTATAACACCAGCTGCCCACAGAGTAATAAGAGCTGCCCTAATGTGTCAAGGCTCCCAGCAGGTCAGTGTATCACAGCAGCAGTCCCAGACACTAACAGATGAACAGGGCTCAGTTTACCAGCCCTGCTGCTCACCAGCAAGAAAAAAACAAATAGGGGAAAAAAAACTCTACGTGCATACTGTTGCCTTTCGTATTTCTTGCAAAATGTAAAAAGGGGCAAAGTCAATTAGAAAATCTCCCATTTCAGCCCATTGCTACTTTTTTTTTTTGCAATCTTAGGCATTTTAAAAGGATCTCCCATTTCCTTGTGATGTAGGCAGGGAGATCATGGAATCAGCCAGGTGTTTCAGCTCAGGGTGAGCAGTGTGTATATAAAAAGGCTCCTACATGATCAGGCCGTGCCTGGTTCTTTTAAAAGGGATCAAGCTCAGTTCAGTGCAGGTATCTTATAATACTGATATAGTGGTCACCTGCAAAATTAATATGGAAAAATGAACTTCACTGAGAGCTGTAGAATTTGCAAACTGGTCTTCTAGTGCTGTGCTCCTCCAGGCACTGGAGCAGTGCCTTCTCCCAGAGACAGGCTGCCCCGATCGCAGGGGATAAGCAACGAGCCCTCCAGTGCCCTGCCAGACCATGGCCACTGTGGCAGTACAGGCAGTAGACCAGCCTTTACTTCCAACGCAGGTCTGCAGGACGGCCTTCCACTGCTAGCTGCTTCAAAACCTTTGTTTTAACTCTGAAAAGCTGGAGCTGCGAGCAGACTGACTGTGCAGCAAGAACTGCACATACATCGCTCAAACCCTCAGGCTTGGTTTGCTGGCTGCCTTCTGCGAGGATGAGAATTTCCCAACAGAGGAGCCGTGGGCTGTCTGAACTGGCTGATAAGCTATTGCAGCTGCCCAGCTTGTCTAAATTATGAGCTACAAGCACACGGTAGCAAAGGAAGGTCCACAATCCTGCTCTGATTAACTACTATCTGCTGTAATAATCAGTTCCTTCTTCCCTGCCTCAAAGAGGGAACACGACGGTCTGTTTTTCTTACAAGAACCCTTTGCTTCCAGGAGGCTCTTTTGAAGTTTTTCACCTTGTAATACACAGGTGATCTAAACAGGTGTTGCTCAGGAAAATGGGACCTTTGACAAACAAAATGCTCAAATGCTTTCAGCACACTAAGAGAAAAGATTAAAGATAAAAATGCAGACTGACTGAAAAGAAATGTCTTTACACTTTATCAGTATGAGGCTCTGTGTATCCATCTCCATATTATTTTATTCACACAGCCTGGTCTGCCTCTATATTTGTGTCCCTGGAGCACATCAGCAAAAGGAAACATGTCGCTTGTTTCTCTGCTGTTAAACAAAACACTGTTCTCTCTGCAGGTTATTTCCTGTGAACACGGTCTATCTGCGCTGCAATGTGGTTCATCACAGGTTCTGATCTGTTTGCTTGATCTCTTTTTCTGCTGGCTGTGTCACCACTCACTGTAACAGAGCCACAGTCCCAGCTGGAGGGCCACATGTGAATTAGTGACCAGCTACTTCAGACCACCACCAGCCTTTCGTCCCCGAGTCCAACTGCGTTTTCTTGCTTTCAACATTCTCTTCCCTTGCAAACGAAAAGACTGGAGATGTCAGAATTCTGGCGTGTTGAGCTCTCCCAGCACACTCTGCAGGTACTGCCCATCGTCAGCACAGGACTGCCTGAGCAAAGCGTCGGACGATCACGCTATCTGGAAAAGCGTACTTAACGGTGCCAGGGATCGCGGACAGCGGACTCGATCAATCATAAGAAAGCTCCTCTTTCAGCAAAATTTACGGAGGAGCAGACAAAGACGTTAGCTTTTGCAGCAGATTTGCGGACGGATCAAGCAGACGAGCAATACATTAACAGGACCATTAGATAGAAACTTCATTAAGGGACAAGGTTTTCCACTGGGCGCGTCGCTGCGTTCTTTCTGCAGATAAATCACTTCCCGTCATGAAAGGCTGAGGGCCGTGGAGGTCTCCAGCAGATTCCTACCGCGTCTGATGAAATTATTCTGCAGAATTACCTTTCTTTCCATGGTGCGCACCCCCAGCTTAGCAGTGTTCCCTCCTGTTGGGGGTGTGGGGGACCCCAGACCCCCCTGGAGAAGGGGAAACACATGGGCAGGGAAGCTCAGAGATCTATCTACAACAACCCCCCCCCCAGTTAAATTAATAAAGGTGTCGTCCTGACTGACTGGTAACGTAAGCGTTTAGTGCTGGAACAGGCTGAAAGATCTTCCTTGGCACGCAGCCCAGTGGGTTGTGATGGAGGGCTGAAGGCTCAGGCCTTCGTTCCAAAACACGGTCGTTGTGTTCATGCCACAGGTGTGCTCACCTGGACAATCAACAATTCTCTAGGACTAACGTCACCCAAGAGTTGAGTTAAGCATACTGAAAAGATTATGGAGTGTAGTGCAAATTTTTCTTAACGCTCCTGGCCAGGGGACGAGGAGGCTGAGACCTCCCCCCCCCCCAGCAGAGTGAGGGGTGACCAAGGGGCAGCTGCAGGAGGGGTGATGGGGTGGAGGAGGGATGCAGAAAGACATACGTGAGCAAGAGAAGGGGAAATGTGCTGTATCTAGAGTGTTTCGTCAGTGTTTACTGACAGCCAAGCCTGACTGAACCTGGGTGCTGTCATCCCTCCCGAACTTTCACGACAAACCCCATTCAGAGACCCGAGAAGGTGAACCAGAAGGGTCCTCTTGCACACTGAGTAGTGCGGTCAGTGCTCCGAGTCGGGTGAAGAAATAAAATAAAAAACTGTATTCCTGCCAGTATAAGGCAGTTCCTTGACCCTGGGGGGGGACTTTGTGTGCCGCCTGCACATGGCCAGTCCCTCTGCCTCGTCTCTGCTGGAAAACAGTTTTATTAAATGCAAGCAGCCATCCATATGTTAGCGGGTATTTTAACTTAAATTCTGTATGTGTATCAGTCTAAAGTCAAGGGGTTCTTGTCATTTCCAGAGCTGACATCTGTCAGAAACCACCCATTGACTTACGAGGTCCTGCGGCCAATGGGCTGACTGAAGAATCAGAAATATGAGAAGTGTGCGTGTGGGGAGGGGGGGTTTGTGGTACTGGTGACAGCAATGGGACATATGTCTCACAATTCCACCCCCAACTTCCCAATTCAAAACAGCAGAATGAACAGTGAAGCACAAGAGTGCACAAGTGGAAACTGTGTGGGAGGCGCATTTAGCAGCGGGAACCGGGGCCACTTCTTTACACAAAGGGTGGCGGGGGTGTGAAACAAGCTGGTAAGGAATAAAAACCCTTCCCCAGTTTCAGATTAGATCAAAACTAACTCACCTGCCAACTCTGCAAACACGAGAAGCATCTACACACAAAAAAAAACCTCCATACACAAGGTTTTCTGACCAAGTTCTACGTTTCAGCTGGGTTTCCATTTCAACCATCATCCAAAAACACCCGTTTTAAATCAATGTAATGGCACCCGACAATCACCTGACTTCTAAAATCAACTTCATACTAGTAGAGAATGAAAAGGGGGATGCACACCCCCCCACACACACACAAAAACAAATACACACACAGCAGATTGAACCAGCATCTTATTCACATCGGGGGAAAAATGAAAAATGAAATTCTGGATTCTTTCGAGGAACAGCTGGATGAGACCCTGGGATCAATTAGCCACACCGAAAGGGCTAGCTGAGCTGAACTGAACTGCCCCCCCTCTCATTCGTTAACTCTCCGTAAATGTATATTTCTGAAAGCCCGCACAGTGCCTATAAAAGCTGACGCTCCCATTTCGGACATCTTCCAGCAGATGAAAAAGCAAACAAAATGAAAGCTTTTGCTTTCCTCTGCACACCAGAACCACACCTGACACCCCATCATAATGAGCAATAAATGGTAATTAGTCATCGTTTCGTTTCTTATTCAGCTCTGTTCCTTCTGTTGACTGCAGGCAGGTAGGCATGACTGGGGCAGGCAGGGAGAGAGAGACAGACAGACGCAGGACAGCCGAGGTGAGGCTGTTACAGACAGGAGATAACAGGCCTCTCTGCCTCTTGGCTCGGGTTCTAAGGAGACGGGGCAAGGAGCTTCGCCAGGTCTTTTACATCGGAAGTATGAAAGAGCTTGCTCAGGGGTCTGCAGCGCCTGGGAGAGAGAGAGAGAGCGCACCAGGAATGTGCAGATCGCCACAATACAAACGTCCTTCTTCCAACCGGCAGGCCCCTGCGCCCGAGGATGAGCTCGTCTTGCAAGGCTGGTAGAGAAGCAGCCTCCTGGAGCTGTGTTTATGCGCACTGATACTAGCTATTATCTCCAGATCCATCCCGCTCTCAGCTCAGTGGCTTTGAAAGCTGAATTACAACCTGCTGCGATTATAAGATGGCAGGGTGATGAGAACGTTTTGGACCACAGATACCACCTTCAGCTAGAAATCATTATTTATACATTTAGAAGTGTTAGAATGGTGAACTGCATCCCTCCGAAACCACGGACCCACAGAAGAAGCTACTGCATTGTCTGTCTGAAGTCTGCTCTCAGGCTGAACTAAGAAAAGGCTGCTCTCATGCTCTTCCCTGCCCAGCAAGGCTCCGAATCTAGACAGACCTGTGCTTGAATGACACTGCCTTATTTTGTCACCTGAACTGTCCACTGGGAGGTAAAGAAACGGGATACAGTCTAGTGAGAAACTGCAAACAACAGAGCGACCGAGCCACCCTCCGTTATGAGGGTCTCATACCGCCGACGTGTGGCACTCCATCGTGATTCTGCTGTTCAGCTGCGTCTACACCCTCTGGCAAGGCTGCCTATCTGGAGAAGGAGCCTCTCCATGTCAGTTCCTCGCTGCTCCGCGGGCAGGAATCAGAGGTGGACGGAGGTGTCCTGTTAGCGTCGCCCCCTTTACCCCGTTATCGGTGTTAAAGAATCTGTACCCCCGTTAAAAAAAACCCCAACGGTCGAACACCCTGGACAAGCAGAGGAGCTTGCTCCAATGCAATGGATCTCAGGTTCGACCAGGATGTGCTCTGGGTTCCACAACTGGTAGAGCGGCACTGGGGAGGAGGGGGGTCAGCTTTTTGACTGACAGCAGCTCCTGGGCCTGTGTGCAGGGACATCAGCGATGGGGTGCCCTGCTTCCCTAGAGACGTTTGGCTGGAAGGCGCGGCAGACCTGAGGAACACCCCCCACCCAGCCGTCCGTCCGCCCCCCCTCTCCGTGGGAGCGCCGGGCAGGCCACAAAGACGCGACGGGGCGATTCCAAACCGGGCGGGACAGCGGGACCAAAACAGACCAACACAAAAACCGCTGCAGAAAAAAGCACAAAGTGCAAACTGCCACTCTCGCTCAGACTCCCCAGAGAGTCGACAGCAGGGATCATGTCTGGATTGAACAACAGGGCAGGTCTGCACAGTGGCACAGTGGTTAGCACTGCTGCCTCACCCTGGGGTGCTCTCTGTGTTCTCCCCATGTTCACATGGGTTTCCTCCCACAGTACAAAGACCTACTGATAAGGTCTATAGACTGTGATTAGACCTACTTAATTGGCTCCTGGGAAAACTGGCCCAGGTGTGAGTGAGCGTCTGCCCTGCGATGGACAGGGTGTACCCTTGCTTGCAGTCTTCTGCCCACTGCTTGCTGGGACAGGCTCCATTTCTTTCAGTTCAGGATTTTGGGGGTAGCCGTTTAGGAAACTCGTGGATAATAGGGCAGCTTCAGGCTGGGGGGAGCATGCAGTGAGGCAGAGGAAGAGGGAGGAAGGTGGAAAGTTGTTTATTGAAAACCAGTGTGGTGCGGAGCTGCTCAGGCCGAGCCAGAGAAGGGCAGGCAAGAGTTCTCATTAATCACAGTGACATTCATTGACTACAGAGCACTGCCTAAAGCACAGACTTTAGAGCACAGAGTCACAGCCTTTCTACAGCACGGGGAGGTACAACTTAATTCACCAGCATAAATCAGATTTGAAGAGACAGTGGACACAGGCTGCTATTTATATAGCGGAAACAAATACATTTCTGGATTTTGTTGGTAGGCCTGTCCATTAGCAAGGAAATGCTGACTGAAAATGACAAGAACTGGGTTTGGAAAATCTCTCAAGACGTAGACAGTCTCATTCTGCTCTTTGCACTAAACCCGAATATTTTTTTCTTTCTTCGGAAGCACAAACCTATGATCTGAAACACACTGACACTGGAGAAGTTTTGCTCCCGACTCCACACTGCAGAAGAAAATAGGAAAACGAATCCTCATAGATCTGTATTTTGAAGTCCAAAAAGACCTTTCTTTTAGAGTGAAAGAAATGACATTAATGATCTGACATGAAGACAACTCGTTTTCATTGATAAATTAGCTACTATAGTGGCTGCTCATAGTGTCTGAGCCTTTTGCACACTAGTGAACGCTGTCCACACTGCAGATCCCTGAACTCACACTAGCTGCCAGCAGGCAGTGCTGAACTCTTCTTGACAGTTTCAGGGTGAATGGAGGCTGTTGCATTGATTATTCAGCCTTTCAGCACATGGGAGGGGGCAGCTCAGAGCTCCAGAGGGTCCGTTTGCTCAAGGAAATGCTAAGGTGATGCATCAGGCAGGGAGGGGCCGTGACTATTCAGCCGGTTTCCGAGACCTTGTGGGGGTTTCTGCTCATTCCAGTTCTGTCCCAACCTGCAGGACTAAGTGAGCTGGGAAGAAGACGACAGGCATTCCTGGGATTCCAGAGGGTCAGGGAGCTGAACTGGGAGTGTGGGGATCTCAGCGGAGCACTAAACCTTCCCTGAGCAAGGCAGCCCCTTGAGGGAGGAGGAGGAGACTGATTAACAAACACCCCATGTACATTAACACATCAATGGAGCGAGACCCAACCAGCCAGGAGAAAAGCACATTCCGTACATTTTTGGAGCCACTCTTAATTGCAAATCCCTCATCCCACTGGATCAGGTAAAAATGATCAAGTCTTTTAATAGTTAACAGTCTAGTTAAAAGTAGTTGCTGCACTTTGGGCTCATATAATATTTTAATGTTAGCTGTAATGGCTTTTTGCTATAACATTGTAGAAGCAGAATAAATTGAATCACTAAAGAGCAAAATTACAGTAAAATTGCATCTAAAGAGACACATAAGAGAGTCTTAGCGAAATAAAAAGGAGCTGTGGCAAAGTATGCTTATGGTATAATCCTTGGAAAAGCTCCAGGCATTCCACACAAATGTACTGTGGTTAAATTACACCCTTTTTCTGGGCAACCCCACAGTACTGCATGTGGGCCAACACAAAGGAGCCCGTCTACAATACTAATAGTGCCCTAGAAGAGAGAGCTATGCTCCGTACATTGTGCCCCATACACTACAGGGAGCTGAGGGTTAAGCCATGTAGCAGGACTTAAAACTAAACCACAGCAATTCCACCCCCTCCTCATTTATCTGTCACCTGAGATGATGTGTGGGGCAGTGACACGTGCACATTCATTCATTCAACGTGTAGCTTCATTTCTACAATGCCACAGCCCGTGTTCCTGCAGACAGGCTCTCATCTTCAGCTCCTGTTGAGCTCCCTGCCTCCTCCTCCTGCTGCTGCTGCTGCTGCTGAATGCTCCCACCCCTGGGACCAGCTGGAGCAAGCACCGGCACCGCCGCTGATCTCGGCCGCCCCAAAAGGGCCATTTCCCCCGAATCCTGGTTCGAGGCACCAGGATTCCCCCGAATCCTGGTTCGGGGCACCAGGATTCCCCCGAATCCTGGTTCGGGGCACCAGGATTCCCCCGAATCCTGGTTCGGGGCACCAGGATTCCCCCGAATCCTGGTTCGGGGCACGCGGACCTGCACCACAGCCAGAAGCCCTTCGCTTTGATCCCACCCGAAAAAATACAAATCATGTTTACCTGCCTCAGCAAGAGATGAATTCTAAAGCAAAAAAAAAAATCAAGGATCCAATTACACACAGAACCCTAAAAGTTCCTACATATACACAGTTTACTTCTGCAATATGTGAGCAGACACCAGCTTGGCGCTGATGGACAGAGTCACGGAGTCGTTTTCTGACTCGGCCACAGTTCCCAGGCTCCCTCCTTGACCACTATCCCACAAGCGGCAAGGCCGCAGTGCCGGGGAAGCACCAGGCTGTCCCGTCTCCCTCCCCCCCCCCCTCCGCTGCTGGGTCTGGGAACAGCACGAGTGCCTGCTGCCAGCTCCTCTCATCTGCCCAGGCTGGCAGACGCCGGATCGCCACGGCGGACTCGAACACAGTGCGTTTCCCCGCCTCGCTCCCTCTGCCCACTTCCAGACAGAGAGCCCCCAACCTCCTCTGGTCCTTCACCACCATCAAGAGGACGATGGGACTGAGGGAAGAGACAGATCTTGTCTGCCTGGAAGGAGACAATCCCTGTTGCTGAAGACTGCAGCCAACCCTTACACTATGAGCCTCACTTCAACATGCAATGCTATTTTTATATTTCGGGGTTAGAAAGAATCAGCACTGATGAGCGCATTTCAAATCACAATGAAGGTAAAATGTACCCAGTAACATGTGAAACCTCCAATTTATATCACAAAATAGACAATATTTCCAGGTATGCGCAACGCCACGTTCCGCGATTTAGAACCACAACAAAACTTCTGGTGATGTGATGCGGCTCTATAAACACTGTAAACAAGCAGGCTTGTGAATACATCTCTTTTAATCCAACAGAAATATTGCTCTTGACTTTGAGATGGTTTTGCCAACAAATACTACTTCCTTGTTAACTCAGCATGCAGATCGTGTAGGAATATTTCTGCAGTGAAATGTCTGCTGCACAACCTGTACTTATTCGCTCGTACATTACATTTGGCATTACAGTGACTAGTGAGCAGGAAGGGCTGCATCACATCGCCATCTGTGGGACCTCGTGAAAACTGGACGACCTACAAGCCTTTCACATAGTTCGTGATTTTGTGCTTCATTCGAAATTTGTAAAAGGTTTCCATCACGTCAATGAATTTATTGCGTTACCAAGATTTAATGCCTGGTCTAAGGAATTGGGACTGTAGCTCCCCTTCGAGAAAGTTTCCCATCGAGAGGAGCCCGTTTGGTACTGTAGCTAGTAGCAAACTGATCTCAGGATCAGCCAGCCTTTGTCCTGACAGAAGCCAGGGTATCGGCTACAACAACAGGGCTGGGCAGTTTGTTCCCAGATTTGACCTGATTTATCATTTCCGTCCCCCCACCAGCCTTTTCTCGGTTTTAAATGCACTTCCACCTGCTTCCAGGGCAGCTTGGTGTGTCCTCTCCCCCAAACCCGCCACTCATTTGAACTCCGAGACTGTTGTGACTTCGCGTTTTTGCTGACTAGTGACTGCATCCCCCACCCGCCTCGAAACTGCCAGCCCCCCCATGCCGGACGAGATCCAGTTGTTGATTTACAATTTGCTTTCCGCGGAAGAGCTGCAGAGGCCCCCCTCACACGGGACGAGACAGTGCAGGAATGCTGAACTTGACCAGACTGAACGGGCACGCGAGCGCACTACTGTAAGCCCACGCCTGCCTGTCTGCTCCGGGGCCGAGGGACTCTGTGCGGGACACTGCTCAAAAGATTTCAAATGAGTGAACTGTAGAGTCTCTCCCCTTTAATTAAACCACCAAGGGGCTTTTGGTTTTACAGAAAATAACAAGAGTTATGGTCTTGACTCCTCATATTCATTTTTATGAAGTTATTTGATCATGCCCACAATGCTGTACCCCTACGGCATTTCATGTAACAAAAATACCCTTCGTCTTCTCAACAGGACTGTCTCTTTCACCTGTCCGAGTGTTGAGCTGTATCTAAAATCACCTGAAAATGTTTCTCTTGGGAATGCCCTCAAACCCCTGCCCCCTAACTACCGCCCTGCAGAAGCCAATAGGACACAAACGGAAAGACAGTGGCTACTGCGCAGTTCTGAAAAATCTGGAAGCAAAGGGAGTTGAGCGTTTCTACAATCACCGCGTGGACCACTTAATGAAAATGGGCTTGTACTAGTTACAAGAACAAATTCAGCAGTAATAAAAATGAAAGATTTACGACAAGCATTCATTAATGTCGGAAAAGAAGTCAACTGCAAAGCTCCAAGCGCCGTGTCTGCAGGGGCCCGTTGCCTGGAGGGGTGGGAGACTTTAATGTTCAACTGCAGTGCCTATTTATTCTCCAGCTCTCACAGCACATCTGCCAAGAGCACTGTCTCACAGACACAACAGCCTGACCGCAATAAAGAGGAGGCAGGCTTCCCCTTGAAGGCATAAGACAAACATTTGTTTTGCTTTCAGTGCAGTAGTTTTTTTTTTTGTTAATTTCTTTGCAAAAAAAAAAGGAAATTTGCGTTTTAATTTGTTTTGGTACATCACGAACGAGCTCACACGGGATTTGAAGTTGTTTCTCTTATTCCACACTGGATTAAAGCTATTAATCAACAGATTATATTATTATTTTTCTATAGATAAGGCTTTGACGAAACCTGTTTAGGGAAAGACCACTGATTAAAACATGGAAAAAAATTAAAGTGTTTGTACAATATCACTCAAGCCCTCCTGTTTTCCTCCCAGGCTCCTGTTTAGATTATAAATTAGATTATAATTATGCTTCACTTAATCATACTCATTCCTGCAGGCCCTCCTCCCTCAGCTTGTGCAGATTCATGGAGCAGGAGCTGGTCAGTTTTCCTTCGGCGGTGCAGAACGCAAGCTCATTTGTTGCATCAAACAGACATGTCGAGCTATTCATAACCTAACACAATCAGCAAGGAATCATGAAACACCTGATGGGATTTCCAAAACCTCTACAAAGCACAGATGCATTTATTAGACCCCTATTTCATTAATATCTCCTTGCAAGCATTTTACTAACGTAGCCACTGCTAGTGCTTGTATTCATATCAACAATATCGCACTAGTGTTACCTCTTACTAAGCTGTAAAGATATTAAACTTTACATTAATGATAAATTAACCCTCAGGAAAGGTTCCACAGAACTCGAATAAACAGCTTTTACACTGACACGCTGTAGTGTCTATCCCAGCCCAATCACTTCAATTATGTTTGACCTGCCCTCATCACTGCTGAATATCTATAGATGCTTTATTGATGTTCAATATGCCCACAACCGATGATAAATTGATGATTAGTATGGCATCTTTTAAACCTGCATTCATACAACAATCTTAAGCAGACTCATTTTATAAAGTACCTCTCAAGGTGAATCAGATCAAAGCTCTGCACAGAGAAACACTGAGAAATGAAGAGGATATTCAGATCTTTCTCATGCCGGACGTGAAAGCACCTTTCTGGATGCAGAATAACAAAAGCTGTTGTCAGCTACACAATTCTCTATAAAAAGCTCACTTCCTGAGACGCTCCTGGAATAAATTACACCAAACTGAACCCACGTTTAACAAGGTTAATTGTACAACAAGGGATTCGACTTAAAAAACTGAGATAGAGGAAATGATTTTTTTTGCCAGTAAACATAAGGCCTTGAGATGAAAGAGCTGCACAACGCAGGCAGCAAGGCAGATGTGCTGGATCCAGCTGCTGATTCACCGCTGCCCAGCTGCCTGGTCCCAGCCCCAGCGCCAGGAAACATCACTGTTGCTACCCACAGACTCCTGCCTCCCTTAACAGGTTACCATGGAGTTTCATTAGCATCTCCTGCCTCCGCAGGATATCCAAAGGGCAGGGAAAACCTGGAACCTGGAAATCAGGGGGTCTTGAAAGTTAAGTTAGCTGAAAGCCTTAAGAGTACCCCTACCCCCCCCCAGCTCAAAACTATAGACTAGCAAGTCGAGAAACAGGACTTTTTGAAGACCGTGCTGACAACCCCCCTCCCCAGGCTACTTCAAACCTTACGTCCAGCAGAGCGGAGAGGTTTAATGCACCTTCTTTACCAATGCAGCTCTCTCCCAACCACACAGGAGGCGGGTCTGTGAGGTGCTAAGCCCGATGTATAAAGGAAACTTCGGTGGCTAGTGCTGCTGAAGTCACTGACAGCCTGAGATAAAATGAGGCCAACTTCAGTATCGCACATTGCTTTGCTCATCAGTGAAGTTATGTC
Source organism: Atractosteus spatula (assembly GCF_055471065.1). Classification (NCBI taxonomy): domain Eukaryota; kingdom Metazoa; phylum Chordata; class Actinopteri; order Semionotiformes; family Lepisosteidae; genus Atractosteus; species Atractosteus spatula. The sequence continues at coordinate 8,984,374 of NC_142731.1, read as the reverse complement.
TCTGGCATGTGGATCACAATCAGTGCTTAAAGTAAAAAAAAAAACTTCTGAATTTTGCAAAGATGTGTCATGAACGGAAGTTTACAAATATGGCTCAAAAAACATGATCATACCTGTTTTTAAGTCTTCTAATCTTCGTACTGTATGACTCAGAAAGCTCACAAAACTTCTTCTGATCCAGGGCTTCGAAAACTCACTGCTCCAGGACACAATTATGCTGCAGTTGAGCCCTTAAATATTTAATGTGTAATTAGCAGGATCAATGTAGTAATGAAGGAGCTGGTCGCAGAGTGTCACAATGAAGCTGATTAGACCGTGCCACAGTTGGAACAGCCCTGATCTGATTTGTTTGTTCAGAATTAGTGGTTCTGCTCTAGTCGCAGCTCATGGGAAAGGCCAAGAATTTCTCCAGATTCGCAGTACAGCAAACTTAAGTCGGCACTACTGCACCAAATCCTAGGACTGGCATTTTCTCCTTACCATATTCTGACATCAGCCTAATGCAAGAAATACAGAAGAAACATCTTGAAGTGCATTTTTCACTTTTTACCCTAATTACCAAAGACTCTAGTGTAGTTTACAACAGGGTTCTCCAAAGCTCCTGAGAGAAAGAGGAACAATCTTTAGAACATAAGAAAGGTAACAGACAAGGGGAGGCTATTCAGCCCATTTGCAGGTTAGTATCTGACTGATCCAAGTATCTCATCCAGCTGTTTCCATAAACCAAGGGAAAACCACATGGCTGGGCAGCTTGTTCCACATTCATGAAATCTTAAATCAAAGATCTGCTCTCCGGGGGTTCTGGAATGCAGCAGGTTTTCTACATCTCTTTGAGTGACAGAACAGCTCTTCACCTGAGAGAAGCCATAAATGTATAAAATGAAGGTTCACCTGGACCTGTGTGTCCCTCCTCCATAGCCTTAAGTGGAGATGATATGATTTAAAGGCAGACAGAAGCCCAGGGTCCCAGCACTACGGATTTGGGAAGCCCTGTCTTAGGCACACAGGAAAATACTAAATGGATCAGACTGCCCTGCAAGAGCATGCAATACCAGAGGCCATGTCACTACAGCCACAGTTTCATAAGCATGAAATTCACAGGAAGAATACCAAGGCAGATAGCCCAGTTTTCTGAAATCTACAGTATATACTGGATCCCACTGGGGTCAGCGCCAAGCAGGTCATGCTAAATGAGCTAGAATTACCACTGCTGCTATTTATTATTATTGCTCTCAGAACAGACGCCCTTGTGACACAGGGATCACCAGTCCTGATCCTGGCCAGCCGGGGCTGGAGGGAGCCGGTTCTGATCACGACTGGATTAATTGGACTGGATTCACTGCTGCTCCCAGCACTTCAGTTGGCTACTGCTTGAAAGGGACCCCGAAAACCTTTGAAGGTTTCCCCCAGATTGCTCTAAAGTGGGGGTACAAAGTGGAGGAAACCCCTCTGGCGTTCAGAGAAAATGAAAAAAAAATAGCATAATAATTTCCCGGCCTAGAGCACACTTTAGAAATTAAGAAAATTCTTTGTTTTGCAATGCACAAAGTGGATAAGATTATGCATTGGGAAATCGCAAAGTATATATGCCTTCTTGTTTAACAATCAGGAGCCATTCTTCAGTCTGGCAGGCACCCTGACATATCTCACCTGAGCACTTCAATTCTGAAGTAGAGATGTGGAGAACGGGTTAATGACTAACTAAAGCCGGGGCCTGCTCAGGACTTCCATATGGTCGACATCAGTGCCAGAAATCCCGCACTCTGGGACTTCACAAACATTCTTCCCCCAAGTCACAAATCGGATCCCAGAATTCCCCCACCTGCCAGAACCAGAGCCAGAACAGCTTCTGGTCCTGCTGGTGGAGGAAACTCGGCAGGGCTGCAGCCCAGTGTGTGGTCACTGTCCCAGCCTGAGGAACAGCGAGCCCGTCTCACACTAGTCTTGTATGCGATGTCTGCAAAAGTTACTGGCCACGGTCTGGAAACAGACACTGCACAACCTGCAGGGGTTTCTAATGGTCACCAACCCGTCAGTCACCCCACTTCCATTTCCCTTTGAAGTAAAGCTGGCTAGCTATAAGGAACAGTGGGGGTAAGAGGGGCAGTAAGAGAGGAGGAGAGGGGCAGAGAGAGAGAGGGGGCATTGAGGGACTGGGGGAGAGAGCGCAGGAATTACATTTAAGGAGGTGAAATATCAGTTCAGGTGCATATGAAATCTACTGACCGGAGACCTCCTGTAAAGAGGAGACTTCACAGTTTTTAAAAGTAAAGCGCACGACGCGTTTAGCGGTTTAGAAATACAGACACCAAGCAAAGCCGTGACTCTGCAACTTCAGTCCTTCCATATTATTAACAAAGAGTGATCGCTGGGGTGGAAAGACAGCTCTGAATTACCTTCCCCCGAACGAGCAGGAAATCAGCGCCGCCGTACTAAGTACAGTGTTGATCTGTAAATGTGTAAGGTTATTACGGATTGTGGAAGGATATTGCAGCTCACACAATGACAGATGACAGGTGCTGAAGCTCCATTTAATTTCCGTCCCGAAGTCTAAAACAAGCAGGTGTCTGCTTTCGTGAATTTATAGCGACGACGGAAAAAAAAAAAAAGTGGTTTGATATTTGCGACCGGGGCAACAACTTCATCACCCACATGACAGACTATCGGTTTTTAGTTCCTTAAACAAACAGATCTCGGCGCCTTTTTTTTTTCTTCTTCAAGGGAGATAAACTGAACTATTAACTGCTTGCAAAAGTTTGAACCAAACTACGAGGTCTGAAACCTCTCGGGAGATTCCTCGAAAAGCACGGTGCCCGCAGGAACAGTTTCGTCCGCGCCGGCTTGAGCAGACTTTTAACGTTGTTTCTCAGGCTCCTGTCAGTTTGAGAACTACAAGGAGCCCGGTGTGGTCTGTCCCCCCCGTCCCGTCCCTCCCCGACCGGGAAAAGCTTGATAAGAAAAGAGAGACTGGACCGTACTCACAGGTATCTCTGCTCTCCGGCTGTCTGTCTGTGCAGCGCCACGGAGAAACCGAAGAAGCTGCCGTTGCTCTTGCCCTCTTTGATAACCGGGAAGCGCAGATCTAAATTGTATCCCCCACAGGTCCGAGCCGCGCAGAAGAAGGCGAGCACCCAGACGCCGAAATCCCTGGGGAACAAGTGTAATTGACTAGGAGCCATGTTTTCACTCCCTAGCTCCTGCGGTCGCCCCGGTCCCACTTCCCAGCGAGAGCACGAAAAAGATTTTTTTTCCCCTCAGCTCTTGAGGAAGGCGAGGTGGGGAGGGGGGGAAACTCGGGAGGGCGCTTCAGACCTGTTCCCTGCTTTCCAAGCACCGCAGCAACGCGACACCTTCCTCTAGGTCTTGCGTGAACTCGCTCGCTGGTTAGATCGCCCTCTCCTCCCCTCTCTCTCTCTCCCTCTCTCCACACCCCTTTGCACAACATGCGCTGAATAAACCGACTTTCCCCAACACAGATAGATAGCCTTTTCTTCCGGGAGCAGAGGCACTGAGCTGATTCGGAGTTCTGAGGCGAAATGGAGCAGCAGCCGCCGCCGCCGCCGCCACCTCGCAAGAAAGGGCCTAGAGTCTGAGCACTTGACGTGATTAGTTTTGCCAACGCTACAGCTCAGAGCGTCCTCACACACACACACACGAGGGGCAGAGGCAATTTCTGTCGCCTGCTTTCTCCGGCGGTTTAAATTAATAACGCAGTCTGTAAAAAAACACAGGAGCGAACCTCGGAGAGATAGAATAAATCAATTCGCGGGCTCAGAGATCTGCTCTGGGTAAACTTACAGTGTATGTTGTTTTTTTTCCCCTCCACAATCAATAAATGTCCCCGTCAAACCTAAGGCACAGCCCACGAACCCTCATGTTGCAGTACAGCGACCTGATAAAGGGATACCTGGGCCCGGGAAACCACTGTCATGAGCATCGCACTCTCTTTATACAGTGTTATATTAGGTGCCAGTGCTGAATTCAGATTGTTTCAGTTCCCCAGTCCTGGAGATGAACATGTTGATGGCAGGACTGGAACCCGAGACAGCATGAATGAATATAACCGTCTGAGCGCCGAGAGAGGGCTTTCTGAACGATGCTCACGGGTTCCGCTGTCTCAGAGGCTGTCTGTCTGTACCGTACCTGCTCTTAAACCTGCAGCCTCAGAGGCTGCTAGGTCTTTCTGCGACCTGTCTGGGAGCACAGACAACAACTCCCAAAACGCAGTGCACAGAGAAGCCCCTGTTTTAACCCCCATGTGTCAAACACCCAGAGCAAACAAACCAGGAGCTCGTCCTAGTCTCGGGAGCGTCAAGTGAAGTCAGACACACAATTCCCACCTGGAAGAAACTCGGCTCCATCACCGAGTTACGCCCTTCTTGTTGTCCATGCGCACTGGAGCAGAGAAGGGTCAGTCGTTCAGAAACACCTAAGCAGCCTCTTAATTTGGGACACAAACCCATCACTTTCGGAACTTTACAGTGCCACTACTCTGTACTGAGTCTACAAACTGTACTCACTCCAAAATACAAATAGTTGTTTTCTTTGGTGCTCATGTCACATCGATCTGTACAGTGAAGCGATACCTCCCTTCACCCAAGAACGATTCTGGCACCCCTCTCTTTCGCCACTGGGGGTATTTGTAATATTAGACTCGATAAGCGTTCAAAGCTTGTGCTCAAAGCAACCACATGTGGCAGTAAAACGCATTTTCAGACCAACACTGCAATCTGCTTTTCTGTCTGAACAAACACAGACACTACTAGTCGTCTGCCTCCGGTGGCTCTGTTATGCAGTGGCTGGGGTCTGTTGATTCTGTTTTGCGTGTTTCTCTTTGTTTAAAAGTATGTAAGAACACACAAACTATCCCATTGGAGGGAGAAAGGGCTTCCTTCTTTGTTGTGTTCAAAACATTACAAAAGCCAAATGGAATCACAAATGTAACCCCAAACCAAGAGGTTAGAATTCCTAGCCAACAGTATACAGTAAAATGCAAAAATGAAAAGCACATGGCACTTCAGATTCTGCTGGTCCAGTGCAACAAGAAACAAGGCTTCTCACCTCCACAGAAACCACAGGTACTGTAGATTTTTACAATAAAATATTTTATGTATAATTGCAAATAACTATCATCATCATCAACAACAGTAATAATAAATAATAATAATAAATTAACCAAGCTAACAACCATGTTAAAATTAATCTGAAGGTAATGAAGGCATTCAGAGTTCACACTTGCTATGATGTTATGTTGCAAAATTAAATCTGCAAATTCTGCAAGATTTGTCTCTGTGCTCCAGGCAGTCAGGGTCACAAGAGTAGCGGTGTGGTTCTGTATCGTCTGTGTCTGATTTAGTTACATAAGAGTGGGAACGGGAACTTTGACTGCCAAGGCTGACCCCAGTGAAAGTGTCTTAGCTGTCTGATTTTGTACTGTTTGGCAACAAACTTACTGACCAATCATAGAAATGTCTGTTTTTGCATGGAAGTTTTGCTCATCCCCAAAAATAAAAGCCTGTTGCTGTCCTAGACAAAGCAAGTGAGAGGCAGGCTGCTGGCTGTCTGTCCTCCTTCCTTTACTGCAGTAAAGACATCTCCAGCTTTATTTACCAGAGTCATGTGGTTTTCTGAGAAGGGTCTAACAGTGGGGGCAAACAGACGGTACAGGCCGTGTGTCTCATGTAGATTAATGGGCAGCTGCTGACTGTGGATTATCATCGATTTACATGTATCCGGCTCATCAAAACACCCACTACGTGTTTAAGAAACAGCTGCTGTGCCCTATAAGCAATTTCCCTCAGCCAGCATGCTGTTATAAAGTCCTGGTTGTGCCGAATTAAGTGTCTACAAGGGCTGACATTCCCTCTCTAACTCCAAACTCCCCATCACTTCTCCAGGAAACTGCTCTTTAGGATGCTTCCCAGGGGTATTGAGAATAGTCTGTTTGCCAATATCCTGGCAGGGCACAGCTGTGGAGAATAACAGTGTTTGTTTTAAAATCCCTGCAGAGGCAAGGATGAGCCTCTGGGACACACAGGGTTAAACATATCTCTGATAAATACTTCATCTTCACCTTCAACCTTCTCACTGGGTATTTTTGTGTTATTATTTTATATCATTTTATTCCTGTCTTTAACTGTAAGTGTCTGATGCAGTGACCTCCGATGGGAAAGGTGTCAGTGTTCGCCTACATTGAAATTTGAGCCCTAATAAAATTCTAACCTTCACGTTGTGAGTTGTGAGCGATTTCCCAGTCTCCAAGTGTACACGTTTCAGAAACTCCAGCGGAAAACCAAAGCCTCAGGATGGAAATGCAGTAAGTTTGTGCTCACACCAGGTCAGCTGACCGTGCTAGTGAATCACTGAAGTTTTCCGCTTCGCATGAAGAATTGCGTCTCGGGACCGGGTGGTGTGAAAATAGTTCGAGAGCCACAGTTCTGCTTGCTGGGAAGGGTCTCGGTTGAGAGATGGTTGACAAGAATCTGCTCAGCTCCCTTGTCCTCGAGTTAAGATATGGGCCTTGAAAGTGAGCACAGGGTGGACAAACGGTCTGCTGATGGCACTGGATTAAGGCCACAGCAGCAGCACACATTCCTCTGGCACCAGGCCCTGTCCACACAGCAGTGGCACGGAGGACTGAGCACCTCATGCTGTAGGCTACCCTGCTTTCTGCCTGTGGCGTACCAGGTAGACTTCGAGAGCAAAAGGCAACAGTTCGCTGCCCAAGGGGGCTGGGTAGTTGCCAGCGCTCACAGCAGATTAAAACCTCCCCTCTTACAGAGAGTATCTGGAGACCGGCTATTGATCAAAGGAGTTGGGAGAAAAAATACAGCCGCAGTGAAAACCAAGTAACTCCCATCCAATGGACAGTATCAGGTTCCAGCAATGCAGGCACGCAGTCAGGAAGCACAGACTGGATATGCCATCACAGGGAAGAGGGCACTGCTACACAGGGCACAGAGGGCATCAGAGGGCTGAATCCAGGGCACCGGCCTACGTCCACCCTCAAGGCCTGGTAGTCCTTCAGGACTGGCAAAGAGTTAAGGGCCTGGACAGATCAAAGGGGCAGTGGGTGATGGGAACAGGCTAGAATTCATACAGTGTGCAAGAGTGAACACAGCTCTGGTCAGACTGGGTCTCTCTGAGGCAGTGAAACCTCTGAATAATGGAAGGCAACAGTCATCTCGGTAGCAGCTACTTGTAAAAAGCCCTTCTCGCATTAAAGGGAAACAGCGACGCTATTTTTTATATTTCGGGGTGAGACAGAATCAGCTCTGGTGAGGTAAGCGCGTTGTAAACCACAATAAAAGCAACACGTACACTGAAGCTTGTGAAATCTCCAATTCACTTCACAAAATAGAGAAAATTTCCAAAAACTTTTGCACGGCGCCGCCAAAGTTCCTGTGACATGTTGCGGCCTTGTTACAACAAAAAAGCAGGCTTGTCAAAACATCTCTTTCAATCCAATAGAAATATTGCTCTCGACTTTGAGATGGGTTTGCCAACAAATACTACTTCATTTTGCACGCAGGTCACATTGGAACATTTCTGCTGCACCACCTGTACTTATTCGCTCGTACCTCCCACTACATCAGTCATTACAGTGACTAGTGAGCAGGAAGGGAGGCATCGCGTCGCAATTCCTGGAAACTTTAATGTGAGTTTGCGTCAGCATGGCGGCTGACGGTACTTTAATAAAGTTCCTGATTTCGTGCTTAATTCAAAATTTGCTAACTTTTTTCTAGAACGTCAGATTAATTTACTTTGTTACTAAGAGTTAATAACCAGTCTGGGAAATTGGGCCTGCAGCTCCCCCTTTAATGGGGTGTTGCACAGACCCATAAGAATACCGTATAAAAGTGTCATTTACTGTTAAATATGGAGGATCGATCTTATTATAATAGCTTGTTACAAAAGCAAGTGATAGTTAAGATGTTTTATTTTAATGGATTAACTCTAAGATACGGGGGGGCTGATATTTACCTGCAAATGTTTCAAACCTTACTCGCAGGTTCATTTTTCTATGGCTCTTCGTGAGGCATTAGCAATAACATCCTATGTGAAACCAAACCTCCCTGGTTCTATACAGATCTGTACACCTGCAACCACTCTGTAGCCTATATCTATCAGATTTCTATACCTATATATAGAAATCTGAACCCCACTACATTTCAGCAGTGGTTAACCAGAGGCTGTTTTTTATCATTCAGAGGGCAGCAAGGGAGAATTTGTTCTGAGCTTTGTAACTGTGTGTGACAGCATCTTCACAAAGGCAATGTGAGTCTCCTCAGCAATGCAGCACTGCAGAACTTAATCCAGCTGGAAATGTGGGACCTCCAGAACCTCCGGGGTTCAATGCAGTTTGTCCAGTCCGACCTAGGGATCTAGGGATAGTTATCATACAAAAAGACAACTGTTCTGTCTGGCAAAGCCTTCCGCTGAACAGTTTCTGCTGTAAACAGGGGCTGTGTTCCTTTTGAAGCTGCTGATCTGATGCTAAATAAATAAGTACTGAAAGATCTTACAGTCGCAGGCTTTGGAAAGAAACAGGAAGCGACAGCTGTGATTCTACAGTTACCAGGTCTGTTTGCTTCAGAAAACTCAGCTGCACCGAGCAACATGATGAACTGTTGTAAAGTTACGGAGCAGCACAGGAGGATGCAGACAAGCAGGGTGCCATCAATAGGAAAGCTTAAAACTGCAAGAACAGAGGAAAGGATACAATCAAGAGGCCATTGAGCACATTACAGTACACTGTGTTTTCTGTGTTCTTATTACACAGATAAGCCATTTGATGACTGAAGGCTGGGAAATCTGTAGAATGCGCTTCTACTGTTTTGTGAGCGCCCTTATTTTAGATACATTTTAAAGCATTGAAAAAGGCTGCTTTTATGATTCATCTGATGCAAATATTTTGCAGTTCTACAATGCTACAGTGTGCGTGTTACTGATGGAAAAAGCAAACTTTTAAGACAGTAGAAAAGAGTCTTAATGCGGATGCACTAGTCATTTTTACAGGACAAAAGAGCTAGGCCGGAATTATAATTCCCCCTTCATTTCACACCTGCCTATTTTAGCATTCCACATATGCACAAACACACAGAAAAAGAAACTGCTGATGGGCGTTTCAAAAAAAAGAAAAACGTTCCTTTACCAGTTCCATTGTTATCCCTGCATCCTGGCTTTCTTATCGGGCAGCCCCAGTCAGGCAGCATCGTCACTCAGTACTGGGCGCACGAGCCTGCGTCAGGCACAGACAGGAAAGGCAACAGGAAGTGCAAAGTACCACACTACACACTGATGGACTAGTGTGGGTCACAGGCGCTGCTGGGCTAGTGTGGGTCACAGGCACTGCCAGTGGTGTAAAAGCCCATTCAGCAGTTATTTACTGCTGGCAGCCTTGTTGGCCCCATAGAGACAGCTTTGTTATTTAAACAGGCTGCTGACCTGGACTGCTCAGCAACTGCAGGTTCCAGTTTTCCTGTCGTTTCAAAGAAGAAGATCTTTGTCTCTTGGACCTCAGCACACAAGCACGCAGGGAGAAATCTCGGTTAAAAAAAAAACAGCTGAGGCTGGTAGTTACCAGATTGTCCAGCACACAATTAAAATGACCCTTACAGAGCAGTTTTAATCTGCTTCACACTTATTCTCCCTCACAGAAGCAAATCCATTGAGTTTTGCTCCCACGATCGCGGATTCCGGGACAGCAGATGAAAAACTCAGCTTGCGACGGGTGCTGTGGCTGTTCTGAACAGAGCAGGTCATCCGCGGGCACATAACGGTCCATCAGTCAGCAGAGTAGCTTTTCTTTCATTTTAAGGCCCGCAAGCGTGAGAGTGCAGCCGTTTCATTACAGTTATATAGAAACACACAGGGTCTTTACAGTTCCTTTTCTGAACAGGGATAGTGGCTGTAGATCAGTTCCTGGGGACCTGTGCCAAGTCAGGACGAAGAGCTGAGAGCAGTGGGGGTCCAGCCTCCAGCTGGGCAGCTCTGGAGTCAGGAGTGACCTTGGGCCTCCTTGTGTGGGCAAAACAAGCCTGCCTGTTGTAGGTCACAACACGCAAGATGGAGTAGGAGGGTTTCTATTTAGAAGGAAGTTGACAGTCTGGATCTTTAAAAGACGCCATGGTTGTGTAATATCTCAACCTCCCTTTTACAGGGGTAAATAAGAAAAGCTTCACATGTGCCAATCTGTTCATGCATTTTTTATACAGTTGAGTTGTTTATGGTGGATTGACTACAGTGTGTCCTGTGTACAAGCCTGTACAATGAGCCTGTTGTGTCATAGGTCAAAAGATCCATATCTTTTCCTTCACATAGAAAAAGTTACAACAATATCTATGTTTACACAGCCTTTTTCATGCAGAGCAAGTGCCAAAGAGCAGCAATGCCTGATGAAGAAAAATTTAAAATATTCAGCTTCATGGCTGCATCAGTGGTGAATTTTGGGACGATGGTTTTCCCTCCTTGTCACATCGCCCATTTTTTTTAACTACAGATTATTCCACAAATCAGTTTCTAAAATAAACCAACAACTCCAAGTAAGAGTAACAGTTCTTCAGCCACAGCATATAAAGATGCTCTAGCAACAGAAGTACAGAGGGCTGACTTTCACCTGGCCTCTGTGCAGGTCACTGCAGTGTGAGCACATTACAACTGCTGAGCTGCCGATGTGAAACACTGTGTCTGAGATAGCAGATTCCCAGTGTCCACAGAACCCTAACGGAGTTCCTGACTCTCTGGGTCATTACAAATCCCAGGGTGCGTCTCAAAAATTGTAGGGATGTTACCCCAGCGTCCTGGCCAAATTTCCCATTGGCCTTTATCAATCATGACCTCCTATTAGTCCCTATTTCTGAACTGGCTTCATTACTCTGCTCTCCTCCCCACTGAGAGCTGGTGTGTGGTGAGCGTTCTGGCGCACTATGGCTGCCGTCGCATCATCCAGGTGGGGCTGCACACTGGTGGGGGTGGAGGGGATCCCCATTACCTGTAAAGCGCTTTGAGTGGAGTGTCCAGAAAAGCGCTATAGAAGGGTAATGAATTCTTATTCTCATTCCTGATCTGAACACCACAACATTACACATCAGGAAAACAAGTCACCCAATGCCAGACAGACATTTCTGGGTCTGGCCAGGAATTTCATTCAGATATACATTCTTACATCATTAGATCTTTATATGGTATGCATGTTAGACTGAGTGGGTTTGACATCGAGAAGAGTCTGACACGACACAAACACATCTTTGTCTAAATGCACACCTATAAATTGGAGCCCTGCATTACTTATGAATTGATTGCATGCTTTGTACTTCTAGATAAGAATAAGGGCCTGTGCCCAGTTACAAGAAATACCTTTATGTCCCTTTAGTTTTCCATTTAAATGCACTGCGGTATGTGTGCAGCATAATGCGTTAACACATTGATGTCTACACTGCAGTTGAAGGGAAAATAGTCTGTATTTTATCATTAAGCCATTTAATGCGTCCAGCTCTGCCTGTGCGAGATGTGACCTTTTCACCCAGATCTTGCCAGCTGAGCCCTATAATGAGAAACAAAGTGGCACCAATGACCCCTGTCCACCTGACCGAATCATGACGAGCTTCCTGTCATGCTAGGTGAAGGCGGGGCTAATTAACACAGGAAGTGCTTTCATCGCCCTCGTCATCCTACTCGAGCGGACAGGCTGGCGCCTCACTTCTGCGCTTCCTCTTGATCAGATTATAAATCATAACATAATGAAATCATCACAGTGTGGCGCAGGTTTTGAATGTGAGAGTGCAGTGTGTTTGTGGATATGCTAATCGTTAAAAACAAACTTCCCTCGGTTGTTTATTTCTTATTGTTTTTTTTTGCAAGTGAGGCGGACGTGACACAGCCTTGTGTTGTGACATATGAAGAACCCCCGTCCAGGCGGTCTTGTGCACAGACTTTCTTAATAGAAATCAGAGCGGAGAATTCAGCACCTACTCTCTGAAACCATTCATTTGATGACCTGGGCAGTGCGTTCTGGTTTCTAATTACTGGTAATAAAAATAATCTGGCTTATGTTTTTACCATTGATCCACCTGTGTTACTGGGGTTTAGTGCATGCTTTGGAATTTGCTTTACATGTTAAATATAAGCTTCCAGTTTCTAGTTCAGTAGTATAATGGAATCGTCAAAAACAATTCACAAAACTCCAGGAATAATGCAGTTTGCCTCAGTGCAGTTTCCATTAGCTGCACACGAATTGCTTGGAAATCCGAGTGCAACGAAACAACAAGGTTTCTTTCTTACAACGCTGAATTCTCAACCACGGACCTGAACTCTAAGACAAAAGATCCAAGCCCACCCTCATGATTTAGGCCGGGGAAAATCACTGTATTCATGCGGTCAGGTCAGTGTTCATTACAGGCACGTTATCAAAGAGGAAATCAGGCATTGCTGATCAACAGGAGACCCGCTCAAACCAAACATGACAAGCCTCTTTGTTTAAAGGCTAAAAATGTCCATTTATGACAAACGGCGATTCGTTAACTCATTATTTTCCATTTGCAACAAAACAGCAGATCGAAGCAGTGGATTTCAAGTGCTCTGATCCGAGATCGTCTTGCAACAGCTTGCAGTTAGAGGTGACCTGTGCACTCTGCATGCACAGAGCTTACAAGCTCTCGGAAATGGGGTTTGAGTATACAACGTGTTACTCTCAAATGCCAGAGCAGGACAGGAGAAAGGAGCTCGGCCTCTGTCTCGCTGCAGGTCCATGCAATCAAGTGCCGAGAGCTGAATGTGCATAGCAACCGACAGCTCCATGGCAACAGCAGGACGTTTACCCACAAGAAGTTGCAGCCAGAAATGCATGAGTATGACCAGACGAGACGGACCTGAGAAGCACTTTTATACTCTCGGTCCTTGCTTGGCATCTTCCCTGGCACTTGTCTCATGCTGCTCTTCTGCTTATTTCCTGTGCTGATTATGTTTAGATCAGGCTCCTGGAAAAGTGGTCTTCAACCCAAGGGTTCTGGGGGAAGCACGCCGACATCCAGTTGAGCTCTGAAGCCTGTCTGTGAAGCTATGTGCTCGTTAACCCCTCGCAGAACACAACACGCACCGACACACACAACCCTCCAAAATCGCCTCGAGCGCCTGTCCAAAGCAATTGAAGAAAGAAGGCAAAGAGAAGAGGAACAGAAGAAAAGCACCAGCTGTAAAGAGAGAAATGAAGATAAATCATCATTTGCATTCCACGGGTCAGTGCACTACCTGCAGCAGGGTCTCGGGAGCCATGACACTTCTATTACCGCTTTCAGCCCGAGGGCACAGGGGCTGGTATGGACTTACAGGAGGCCTGGGAACATGTGTGGGACAGGGTCCTGTTCACCTGGACATAGCATCGGCCTCCCCAGGGCCCCCATCAGGCAGCCCTGGGTGTGCGCGACAGAAGAGAGAGGTGCTCAGGTTACCACCGAGGAAGGAAGCAGGAGACGTCCGTGAATGTGTTTTCTGGGACAGGACAAGCGCTGAGCGAATACGCTGAAGAGGCGAAGGTGGGGGGAGGGGGGCTTCTGTCTGCAGGTGACAGTGTTCTCCCTTCATGCGGCCTCATGACCTCAGATCTGATTGCACAGAGCAGACGTCTGACTCTGCAGGCTTGTTGAGGTTCCTGTTTTATAAGATAAAAATCTTCACTGAGCGCACTGCGAGCCGCGCTGTACACTGTCAGTCACGGGTATCTTAGCATGCTGTGACAGAAGAAGGCCTGTTAATGGTACTTGTACTTGTTGGTTTGTTTTAGAAATGGATCTGTTGAGTGATCCGCAATTAAAAAAGTGGGTGATGTGCCAATGAGGGAGAACCATCGTCCCCGAATTCTCCACTGACAGAGCCAAGAATATTTTAAATCAAGCTGCAATGATTGCTGCAGAGAAGCTAACAAGCCAGGCAATAAAACCTGAATGTGTTCTGCTACTAACAGTGCAAATGCAGAAAACAGTCTGGCGCTTCAGATAACTGCATTCAAAACCCTGTGAAGTCAGCTGGGTGTGCCAACACTCCCAGGATATTATGAGCCACTTAGAGTGACCTCAGTCCCCAGGGTAAGAGCTTTCAAACACCCCTTCATCAGGAGACCTGTGCTCTGAGGTTCCTTATCGCCGTGTGGCTTGAGCCAAGAGCTAAGGTAGAGTCTGACCTTCAGCTCTGTCCTTATCCTCTCCGATTACAACCCACCCTGCGGTCCTTCCCTGCGGTGGCTGCAGCAGGTCACGCCCGACCTCGAAGTGGACGCCACAGGCCCGGACACGCAGAAACGCGCCTGCGGAAGAGCCAGGAGAGACAGAAGGCGGGCGAGTTGGAGCTCATTCCCCAGGAGAGCCGGAGACCAGAGAGGGGAAGTTGAACCAGCACCCCCTGCTTTCTGAGTCACGCTGAGGTTTGGTGCGGTTGCCTGCGGAGGTGTTAGGACACAGCCTTCACAGGGAGCTCGGCACCTTCCACGCACCCAGGAGTCAGACAGGAATGACGCAGGCTTTGCTCGTCGCTAACAAGGGTGCGTTTCACCAGCAAGACCAGCCCAGCAGGCCCACAGCTCTGCCTGGTGCATGCGAATTAGGTGAGAAAATGCCTGTTCTCAAATGGATTGATAAAGTAACCGAGTTAGACAGCCAAATTAATTAGAACGTGGTTGATACTACAAGAACACCACATGCAATCACATGGACCCAGGACAGTGTATTTTTATTGCAAGGTTTCTTGATATAGAAGTTTGATTTCCAATTATGTATAGCTCACCGTCTTCCATATTGTCAGGTTTTCTGCCCTATACCGGTTCAAAATTCAAATTATGCTGTCCACAAATTCCACAGGTTGGGGGGGGGGGTTCTGGAGCAGACATGTACAAAACTCCACCAAACAGGAACAGAAGTTTAACAGCTGCAGGTTCCAATTTGTTTACTGAGCTTGTTTCCAACTAGTTGATCTTGAATATATTGGAAAGGGCAATTGATATTTCAGCAGGAAGCCTTCCAGTAAGAGCACGAGACAGCCACCACATGTCTTAAAGTGCCCAGCAATGATTTTCAGCACCGGGTTCAGGAAATGAAGGCTCATAGTTTAACACCGAATTTCTTCTTCTTCGGCTGGTGGCCAAGAGAGGAATACCTTTCAGACAGAGAAATGAAAGGGCGAGTATGTAACCAACCCTCTCCGGTGATGTCTTCCCAGTTTTCCTCCTTTCTCTCTCAAAGTGTGGTATTCATACATTAACGGCTCAGGATAAACCCGCCATAAAATAAACTTTCTGTGTGGTTTAATGTTCCAAGACGTGGGGCTCCTGCCAGCTTGATCCCTGGATTATCGTGCATGCGTTCATGAGGGCCGGCTCGCTCCCAACCCGCCCCTGCACGTCTCCCGCGCCCAGGTCCCAACACGTCAGGCACAGCCCGGGAAATCGGCGCCAGGCGTGGGGAGAGGGGAGCAGGGCGTGGAGAAAAAGACGCCTCCCAGCCAGGGAGAGACAAGAATTCATCCCCGCAGGGGGAGGGTTCTGATTGTGCTCAGCTGGGGGGAAAAAAAGGCTGTTTGGGATTTTTTTTCTTTCCTCTTCGTTTGAGAAACGCACCTCCGAGAGCGCGGCCAGGTGGGCTCGGCTCAGTGCGAGAGAGACCTGCCTCAGACCCCAGAGGGGTGGGGGGGGGGGGGAATTGCTGCCTTTACAAGTTTCCAGGAAGCATTTCCCCTCTCAACTCCTGGTTATAAAAGAGCTGATTTATGACCTCATCTGCTGCACACCCCGGCAGCGCTTTTTGCAATGTGCTTTTAAAAGGTGGAATCGATGATGTTCTTTTTCCTGCCCACTCAATTTGGACGCGATAATGGGTGATGAACTCGAGTCCCAGTGTGCACTTGTCAGACCCGCTGCTGATGACTCCCACTGACATCACAGGCTCACAGCCACCCGCACAGTCACAGGGAGCCGCTGTCCGAGGACCACCTGATCCAGGAAGAGCGCAGGGTAGCTGGGCAGTGGAGAAGCTGGGTAATGATACAGCCCAGCATAGGAGCTGAAGCTACATTAATGCAATCTCTTACACAGAGATACACAAAGCACCTAAAGAAGGAATTTCTCCAGCTACTTAGATTACCTTATTACTTTATTACTCATTTCCTCTCCATCTAATCCAGTTACCATTATACCATTCACACTGGCAACAACACGGGCCCGCCAGGAGTAAATGGGGATTATATGAGGAACTGAGGAGACATGACTGGTCCCTTGGCAACAGACTGAAGGAGTGACTCCTGCCATCTGCCATCCATTCAGCTTTATTTTTTCCTCTTCTTCTGATTACTGGAAGTGCTGCGCCATGATGCAACTACTTTCTGGCGTGACTTCAGAATCTTTCTTGGGTTCAACCTCTGAAGGCTGGGGGCACAGTGCGAGCTCCATTGGCAAGACCGAGCCAGTCAATCCAGGATCGAACCTGGGTCATGTCACATACAAACTCGCAAAACAAGCGCACAGGGACATTACTGTAACATGATGGTTGTGTGTGAGAGGGGTCAGGTCTCCTGAATTTCCAGAGCTATCTGTGTCTTCGCACGCGTCCTTTTCACCCTGCAGGAGTGAGCTATGTGTATTCACTACTGGACTAGAAATGACTGGGGTCATGATCATTTCTTCTACCATCAAGAAACCAAACACACTCTTGTGCAAAAAAAAAAGGCTTGCACAGATAAAGAAAAATGGTAGACTCATGGGAAAGGCTTTGTCCTGTTTGCTCATCTAACATCCGATCGTAAACAGGCTGGATTGCTCAACCGGAAGTGCCACTGCCCGGGCCCTTAGCAATTTCCATTCGGAAATCAGGTTCTTTCACTGGGGTAGAAAAATTACATGAGGGAAAAAAAATGAACTTTAGGGAGGGAGTCGGTGATTGTAATGGAACCAGGACACATGTAACCCCTACAGGCGTGATAGCAGAAATGCAGGCACAAACCCCTCTGCAACTGCAGGTACCAAGGTGACATGCAACCACTGGCCCTACCTTACTGACTGCATTGGACCGGGACTATTTCCTATGTAAACTCTTAGTGTGTGCGTGTCTGCAGGTCCTGGCTTTCTCGGAATTGAGTGCCTGATTTTATACTGTCTTATTCAGAATCTGCCGTCTTGTTTTAGCTTGCTGCTTTCTTTCAATACTTTTTTGTGCACAGCATTAACAGGACAAGAGAGATAGTTTAAAATTATTAAAATATTCCAAAATTCAAATATCATTGCACCTCACAGGCAAAGCCTCACAAATCCCAGAAACTGAAGGACAAGGCCTTAGCCAAACACTTCAGTCAAACAACTGTTTTAGAGAAATGCCTTTTTAATCTTCACGAGGAAAGGAGAAGACGTATTTGCCCAGCATACAATTCACTAGGTCACACCCACGGTTTGTCCAAAGAGAGAAGAGCAAGAGGACACCCACACTGGAGTTCAAACAAGGGCCAAGACACTCAGGAGCTCCAAACCAGTGGAGCCAGACCAGTGCTAACTGCGCTTTACTTCAAGGGCTCTGAACCCGGCTTTTCACATTTTCAGCTCTGGCCTAAGAGCTCTTTAAATGTGGTCGTACAAAACGGGTTATACTGTTTATCAGAGACCACAGCTCCAGCTGTACTCTGCTAAGGAGAATCCTACCCAGGTCCAAAGTCTAAAAGAAGGCTGGAGCCGAGCTGTCTCTGGGCTGCAGGCGAGGATGACAGTAAGAGAGATCTATGGCAACCATACATTGGCCAAATATAATTTGCTTGATTATACAATAAATAACCATGATTAGCAGGCCAGTAACTGTGTATAAGAGCTGATCGAGGGAGTATGCTGTTGTACAGCACTGGCCACCCTCCATTAGTGTTAATTGGCGTGATTTACTATAGCCCCCCCCCCACCTCCAGAGTCAGCTCCAGGAAATAGACTCCCGCTGAAGGTAGATTCATGCACCTGGGTCACTCATTCTCCCTGCTGTATTTTCTTTCACATGTGACCACATGCACATTACACATAAACATAAGCACAGAAATCATAAACGGCAGTAATAACTGTAGCTCGGTCCTCTGCACTTAGAGATTTGACAAGGTGGTCATTTTGTGCTTTTTAAATATGAAAAAAGCGTATTAATTCAGAATGCGTAGGCAGTTAAATAGATTGAGTTAGGCGCCGCCTGAAATTTCAGCTAACAACGCTTTTTTGATTTAGGTTATGAAATGATTCCAGATGCTATTACCTTCAATCATTCTAGCCTGCAAAGATGCAATGGTTCTTCCTAAACTCAGGAATTTGGAATCTGGCAAAGCCAATGGGTAATGAAGACAGTTGAAATGTAAGTAAAATTAAGCAAAACGACCACGATTGCTGGTGTAAGTGAGAAATGAATGAAGGAGGAATGAATGGGTGAAAGGTGTCTAATTAGCAGCTGGAGAGACTGGGATTCACGTCACAAGACTGAGTGATTGGTAGGCAGTAGCAGAAGGCATGAATGTGGATGCAGACTACTTTATCATTAAACTATTGACAAGTATTGGATTCATAGCTATAGAAGACAAACTTTTAAGTGTGTAATGGATTCCATATCATACTTTTTATTGAATAAGCTGGGTTTCAGAATTGCAAGACATACAACATTGAGACAAACAATTTCCAAACAATGACACTGGGTTCCCAATTTAAAGATCTATTTCCTTCTATCCCATTGCATTTCTATAATAAAAAGCAATACAATATTAATTGTGGTTCAGAAAGGATACCTTTTAACTATGATCTTGATCCTGGGCTTTTGTGCTCTCCGATAGTATTTACTTTTCACCTCAGAAGAGGAAGGACTGAGTCCATTATTAAATAATAAACTGCTTGATTTGACCTAGAGTAAATTGTTTTTTTGCCGTCATTGCTGTGAAGTGCATGTTGTCACTGCTGTTGCCGATGTTGGTGAAATTCAGTTCTAAAGCAGTGAATTTTGTTCCTTCAGTAAGTCACTAAAATACCCTTTCTGCAATGAAATAAAGACTCATGGGAGTCTGATCTGCCACTCAATTGAATTGGCCTTTCAGATCATTAAAAGCCCATTCATTACAGCAGGAGGTCGGGGTCACAGACTTCATGTACCGAGACAGACAAAGAGGGGTTTCAGTTCACTCTCTCCAGCTTCATTCTGAAAATCTGGAGGCCCTTTTCACTCTGCCTATCAAAGGTTTGAACAATTAAATACTAATAATAACATTTTCCTGGAATTCTGTCTCTGGAACCCTTCTTGAAACATTTAGAATTGCTGATTGAGACTGACACTAAGCCAGAATTGTGGTTCTCTGCTCCCTATCTGAACAGCCAAACCACTGAGGCTCTGCACAGTGCCCCCACATACTGTACGTATAGCAGACCAAGCAGAATTCAGCTACAAAGAACAGGATCTGTCCAAACGTGTAGATCCGAGTTCAGCTCAGTTATGAGTGAGCAGGAACTGTGTGAAAGCTCTGGTGTAATCACTGTAAAAATACTCCCCCCTGGGCACTTATTAGTCAGACAGCTAACACTCCACAGCAAGAATCAGTGCTGGATCCAAGTAGGGTGTCTGTCACCTTAAAGTGAAAAATCTGAGCGTATCGGAGACAGTTTAACCCTTATCCGGGCTCTCTACATTCTTCTCCTTATCCCACTGCAGCAGGGCAGCTGATCTGCAAGTGATAGTCAAAGAGCATGCATTGCTCTGGGCTTGCTTGGGCTAGCCCTGCAAACTCCTCCTGTCCCCCACCCCACCAGGATACAGACATACAGAACCCACAACTGACCAGGCTGTAATTCTCTGTGTGGGCACATGTCTCTTGTTCCATAAAGCCACCTTATCATTGATTTTGCCCCTCAGAAGCATCTGATCGAGGACAGGAGCTGCATAAATGCTCTTCTGGGATACTTTGTAAATTCATTACAAACAATTCCTACTGGTTAATAAGCTATTACTCATTAACAGAAGACATTTCTACTAGGTTATCACATTCTGCTGTTAACAGTTTACAGGATCCAGTGAATGTACTGTATATGAATACCTCATGCAAACAGTTAATTTTACAACCAAAGATCTCTTAACTTCTTCAATCAGCTGGACCAGATGGGCACTCTTTTGATAAAGTGATAATGTGATAATGTTTCTTTATTGGCCCTATACAATTTCTTGCATTAGGAATTCATCTTTTCGCATACCCCAGCTTTTCTCCATGAGACACAGACACACAGACAGGGAGAGAAGCTTGGGGTCAGAGCGCAGGGTCGGCCATTTATATGGCGCCCCTGGAGCAGTTGGGTTTAAGGGCCTTGCTCAGGAGCCCAACGGAGTAGGATTCCTCTGCCGGCTGCGGGATTTGAACCAGCAACCTTCCAGCCACAGGCGCAGATCCTGAGCCACAGAGCCACCGCTCCGCCCCAAGGATATTTTCACATCCTTACAAAGCGAACTATAAATGCTACAAGAGGCCTCAAGTAACAGTTCAAAGGTCAAGAGAAGCAGAAGATGCTGTCTCGTTTAATTTGCATTTCTTTGACCTCGGTGCCAAATTCACTCTAACGAAATTCTGTCGCGGCGGCTCTGCGCGACAAATTCAGTTTTATGGTCACTGTTCCTGCTTTCCCTGCCTCTGCTGGGTTCAGCGTTTCCACACCTGACTTTCCGGTGCCATGCAGGCAACATCGCGGTGCGGTCTTATACCCCCGACTGGGAACAGATCTGAAACAGAGCAGGGCTCTGTGAGAACTGAGAGCTGCTTCTGACTGCACGACCAACAGCTGTGTTATGGGAACCCCTGCCAGATATTTTATTATCAGCCTAGGGAGCGTTTAAAATAAAACTTGGATGCTATTCCTGTCCTGTGGGGGGGGGGGGGGGGGAGAAGCTGCACAAGTAGTAGCATTTTGTTTTGCTTTTTGTAGGGCATTCTGTTGCCAGTATCCCGCGTTTCTGTGTTATGTTAGTAAACCTCACAGCCAAACCAGAATCGTAAAAGATCTCAGTCATCCCGAAGCCCCCCCATGAGCAGAAGAGCCCCCCGGTGTGAGAGGGTGCGTTGTTGCTCACGTACAGGCGAACAACAGGCCTCATTATTACAGGCCTGGAGCTCGGCCAGGTCCACAGAGAAAGGGAGGCGATCCCGAGCCTGAAAAGAAAGGAAGCGCACAGGCTGGGTACGCTCGGCTAGCTGAAAGAGGCTTTTTCCCCCCCCCCGGCTCAGGGAAAAAAAAAAAATGCTGTGTGAGATGAACTGAAATTGGAAGCCTGCATATCAGGCAGGCTGTATAAATCTGCACCACCAAGGTCCGACTCCTACATACCATGGTAGGATCACAGCAAAGCAGGGATCTCCAGCCCCGTTTCTGGAGAGCCATAAGTTCAGCAGGTCACCATTAACTCAACCGATTTCTAAAGATACGGACATTATGGTTATATGGTTCAAATGAGGGTTTGGAATACAGCAGGGAAGCGAAGGGGCAGGCACAGAACCAGTTAAATGAAAGCCCTTTGAAAGAAGGAGGTTTTGAGTCTGGATTGGACAGAGCTAAGGGACGGTGACTCTCTGATATCCTATTGGGACAGAAGTCCAGAGCTTTGGGCTCTCATCACCCAAAGGGTGGAGACAGGCTTGAGGGACAGACAGGACACCAGAATTCGAGACGGCTTCTCCCCACCAGCTGTCAGATTACTGAACTCTACCCCTACCACTGGCTCACACCGATGTTTGTTTTTCTCTCTAAGATGTATGTTATTTAACTCGTTGTTGTTGCTGCCGCTGTTCTGTGTTTCCTTGATGTCTTTGTATAGGAGCATACATGCAAATAAGCAGTTCATTGCACTTGTGCACATGACAATTAACCCTACTCTACTCACGAAGGTCGCGAGGTGGGGAGAAGAATGATGGTAACACAGACAGGCACTGAGGTGCCAAGCAGTGCAGAGCCTTAGAGGTGAGCATCAGGATTCTGAATTCGACAAAATGCAACTTTGCAGCCTTTGCCTAGAATTGCAACATCCGGCACAAAAACTGTGATTTCAGGGTCCAACAGCAAGGAGACAGGGGAGAGCAGGTGGAAGGGAGCTGTGCTGAGGAAGCCGGAGAAGCTTTCAGGCTGTACTGCAGCAGCACGTTGACCTTCCTCCGCTGACAGAGCGTCGGTGTGAGTCACGGGCAGGTGAGGTCTGAGTTTAGAGGAGCGGATTTCCAATCAATTCATCTGAACAGGACGTTGATGACTATATACTGCAGCTTTCAGGGAAATTTCTTGAACAGCCAAGGTGGCGAAGCAGTGATTCATCTGCAGAAGTGAACACGATTCCAGGATGTCACATGTGAGAAACCACTGTGATGCGATTGAGAAGTCAAGGGCTGGAAGCTTTTCCTCATTTATAAAGCCGCAGCAGTCTGATCATGCAGCCGGGCTGTTCATCCCGTTTTTTCCATCTGTGTGACAAAAATAAAAAAGCAGACGTGGAAGTCTTTTACAGTAAACATCGAGTGCCAGGGTCCACCATACTGCACATCACTCAAAATGGATTTTTTTTTAAAAGAAGGACTGGTGCTGCCCCTCTCCCTGTTTTCTTCAGGAGAATATCCTCCCGTGCAGGAAATCCCAAGTCAGTTCAGTGCTAAACAAACAGGTGTCTCGTGGTGCCGAACGGAATGCGAACTTAATGAAAGAACAAGGTTCTGTGTCGTAATTCTCCGCCTGCATTCCAGAGGCCAGAGGAGGGAGGCTGCAGCCTGGCTCCACTTCAACACGCGGCATCTGGGAACAGCTGGAGCCTGTATCCTGCTACCTGGCTGCCCCCTGCAGCTGTCCGCTTCCAGGCTGCTCCAATGAGGTTGCTGGCTGTGGTATACACTCTCCTGGACCAGCACAGCAGAGACGCACACATTTTTTGACATTTTGACAGGCTAATGGCTGATTTTACCTTGTTTCAATTTGTCACTGTTAGAAATACGAGGTGGGGGGCAGGCGCTGCCTGTCTCCATTAACCCCGAAGCCACATTCAAGTGCTCTGTAATCCTTCCGAGCGCCCTGCTCCAGCCACTAACCTCAAGCGATACAGACTAGTGGTTCTTAAGAAGCGATAAGGAAAAAATGCTCAACAATTTGTCCTTCCAGACCGTGCCAAACAGAAATCTTAGAATCTTGCTTAACAAGAACCACAGTTTTTTTTTTTTTATTTTGTATTAATGTTTAAAAAAAACAGTAGGGTAGCAAATGTGACTGAGCACTACTTCTTCATTATAAGGAAGCAATGAACGAGAAAAGACTAGGTGGTTTGGCAGTGATCTAGACACCAGAATGAGCCTGCTGTGGTTCTGATTACCCTTCCTGAAGCTGGGGTACAGTACCCCATCCCCACTATGTGCCCTAAACAGTGGGGCACCCATAGCGAACCACAAGCACTCTTTTAGACCAACACAGGAGAGACATACAGTATCAAGACAGGGTTTTAGTGGATCAAGGCCTCTAAACAAACCTCACTTGATGAATCAACATAATCCCACAACCGCGAAGGAGCTGATAAGGAGAACTGTGCACACTTGCCATGGTAAGCAGTGTGAAACTAGACATGTGGAAATCTGTATCCGAACGATTGTGTAATAACATAGTAAAGCAGAGGGGCGTTAAGTTAAAAAGACAGAAACGCACAGTAATATCTGAAATATTAATACATATGTCCCAGTTACCTTATTTTAATACTAGGTGGCCCTCTTGCAAAATAGTATCCAATCATGAAACCATCTCTCTTGGTAACTGTGCAAGATTAGCCATCTAAGCCGAAGACCGACGTAATGACATGCTTATGACGCACACATTGTTGCAACACATAACAGCGAATACTGGTGCAATTAGTAAAACAACGAAATAATGAAAAATACGTGTAAAGCCACTGCTGAGATCACCTCTTTGATGCAGGAATCAGAGCGGAATGAGGAATCCATAAGAATGGGAGTCGCATCTGTCTGGATCAGGGTTTCCCTGACAACCTACGATTCTGATATTAAAGCAGGGCTACACTCGGGAACGTGCTGTACTGATGATTTAACCACAAGGACTGCGGCACACCCAGAATTAAAATCGGGAGGGCATTTCTTTTAAGATTCTGAAAGGAACACAAGAAACACCTGAAAGGCTACTATCTGTTACCCATCGCTATGTTTTGCTTTGTATCCTTCAAAGAAAAGCAAGTGTGCGTGTGTATGCATGTGCGTGCGGTATACAGCATGATAATGTTTTTTCTCATTAAAAAGGAGAAAGTACCAAACTGAGGACACAGTAACTGCCTCTTCCAGGACTCCCCTCTGGCCTTTGGTTGCCAGCCCTGAGGATCAAAGTCTCTCCCTGCCGCCCCACGCTGTGCTGAGGAGTACAGAGCCGGCAGCATTTCTTGATGGGGAGTTGCAGATGGAAATTAAAGTGCTCGACCGAGCCACACTGCGGAGGTTCTCTGGCCGTGCGCTCATTAATTGAATTAGAAAGAGGCTGCGCTGGGTCGCGGGATTCTCACAAGCTGACAGCTCAGTGGCCCACTGGGGGATTGGTGTGTGGGTGTGTGCGTGTGCCTGCGCGTCTCAGAAGGCGATAGATCTTACTATCTAAGGGCTGCCCAGCCGCTTTTTTAAACAAGCTTGACCCGAGTTTTTCTAATAGTGAGCTATACAACCCTTCTCTCACGGGGTACTTAAAGCTTTTCCAATTTTGTCCTGTGTATGCTTTTGAGCCTAAGGGGATTCATGATGCAGTTGCAGAATACGGCCACTGGAGACTGGAATCTTTCAGCCTCCTGATGATGAGGCTGTGCTGTGCACTTGATCCGCAGTACTCCCTGTGCTGCAAGAGAAAGTCATTGGAAGTGGACACAATTCCCAGGGTCCAGAACCTCTTTCCAGAAGTGAAATTCAGGACTCCAGTTCAAAACGTGGTTTTAACTCCTTCCTAGAGAAACATACTTTTCAAACTGATTCACCGAGATGCAGTTTGGTTTTAACGTTTGTTTTACAGTACATTCACGTTTTGTTTCTGTGTACAGGTCTTTGAGATGGACGGTTGAAAGGTGCTTCCTAAAATAAAGTCAAAACCCTGCGGGGGAGCTTCTTGAATGTAATTCACATTTTCTCTCCGTCACCTGAGTGTTCGTACCCCGGCCGTAAGGGTTACCTCTCTGCAGAAAGATCAAAGCTGGTGCTTCTTTTGGCCTAGTTTTCCACAGTTTCTTGGAAAAGCAGAAAGGGGCTGACTTCCAGGCAGTCAAGTGTCTCTTTTAAAAGTAGAGGTTAAGGTTGCCAAATGATGAGCACAGCAGAAACATAGACATAAAAAGAAGGAGATATTAACTATGCTTTTCTGGTGCTGGGGAATTCTCGCCACCAGCGATGACTAATGTTGGGGAAAGCTACCTAATCCACTGCAGTCCCAAGGAACTAGTCAAAGGGATTACTATTCCCGAAGGCTGGCGATGCCCACACAGCCTCATCATCCCAGGGCAGCTGAGTTGAGCCCAACACTAGATTGCTCTGGACCAGTTTACAGAAACCAGCCTCCAAGAGACCAGTTAATTTCAATTAATCTGAGTAAAAGGGGCACAGGTCCCTGTCTGGAACCCCCATGTCTCGCGTGGGGGGTATCTGAGCCATGTCCTGGAGGGTTGGTGGGCCTGTAGGTTTGCCTTCCAACTCAACTTTTAATGACCTAACTCAGTTCATTATTGGCTTAATTCGACTAGTTTAACAACTGCTCCCATCCCCCCAGCTGTGCATCGACTTTAAAGAGATCTCCAAAAGCCTGCAGGCACAGAACCCCACTGGGACAGGAGTTTGACCACCCTGAAACAGGATCAAGTCTGAAACATGGTAAAAGTATCCGCATCTACAGTTTTAGACAAGGAACCTTTCATTTCCCAGCCCTTGTTAAAATGGACCCACTGATTTTCAGATTCTCGGATAATGAAACTCTCCCTCATGCTGAGTAACGAGGCAGTTTAAAATGGAACATCGCCTCTGTGTCCCTCTGAAGGACTTTATCACACACCTGCTGCAGGACAGCAAACGCGCTCAAAGACACAGAGAAGGAGTTTCACACAGAACCACAGAATTCACACACAAACGCCACAATCAGCATCACTTTTACTTGTGCAAAAAACATTTCGGGCTTAATTGCTCCTCTCTAGTCTGGTTCCAAAACCGGTGGAACTCCCAGTTCATTCCATTGTATTTCTTTTCAACAGCCTGACCCTTTAATTCATTGATATCTAGCAGGATCGGGGGAAACAGCGAAGTTGTATTTATTTTCTGCAGCAGAGTGGACAGGATTTGCATCCCTGCAGTAGAGGACAGCTACACGCCACCAACCAGAACTCCAAAGCGACTTCTGTCCACCAGACTTGCTTGCATGCAAAAGCATTGAAATTACAGCCGATCCCCATCTCAGCCCGAACGAGCAGGAGCAGGGAGTGGAGCAGAGGTTGGTCTCTTTGCACAGCTCATAACCAACAAGTCTGCAAAGAGTCTCTGGGGGCAGCTCTCTACGGCAATGTGTCGCCGCCAAACACGGACTCTGCTCCTGCAACATTAGCTGAGGGCAGGACCCTAACAAGCAAACAAGCTAGAGTGGCAGGAGGGATCTTTTCCTATTTCGAGTTCTAAAAAGAACTGTTTCCTCCAGTGCAAAATGTGCTTTCCTAAAATAAATGCTTTCTGACCTTTAAGAAACATTCTCGGTTTTAAAACTCATTCAACCTCTTCCCCCCCCCAGGTTTCTGCTTTTACATGTGCGCAGCGCCAGAAAGAATGCATTGGCCCCTTCCTTCCCTGTGGTATAAAGCAAGCCTGCCTGCTTCTTTCGCAGGCGAAGCTGCACTGAAGCCTCAGAGTGCAGATTCAGCCCAATTCTCCTGACACTTCTGGGAAATCCTGCTCCACTGGAGCTACAGAAACAGGTCGATGGGCCTGGGCTTCAGCTGTCGTTTCTGCTCTGAGAGAACACTTCATCAAGCCTGACAAACTGATTGGCTCGTCAGAGCTGCTCAGCACAGGGCTTTGCAGGATCTAGAGAGAAGCTGTCCTCAACGAGCTGCAGATCGGTCGATACAGTACATCACTCACGGAAGAAATCACGGGCTGATGAATTGGCAGATATCATTCACGTCTGAGCCACAGAGAGAGAAATCGATTACTGCAAAAGAAAACCCGCAGACCATACATCATCGGATGTGCAAAATATAGGAGTGTTGAGATATTTAAACCAGCGCTGCAGGTATTTTGATTGTTACAATGTAGGAATGCAGTTAAGAAGATAAGTTCAGCTGTTAGTTCTGAATCTAGACCCATATGCTGAATTGCTCCATTGAACAGAACAAGTGCTTTTTTAAAATGCCCCCAAGTTCTGCCTTATAAATATCACAAATATCAGATTATCTAATGCAGTTCATAAATGATCTAATTATACATATCAGGACACTAGATAACTGCTGAGCCATTATATTAAAAAGAGTAGCCCCACATCAGTGCAGTTATTAGACCTTCTGCGATACACAAGGCAAAGCAACCTGGCTGGTCTTAAAATGGACAGGGATTCTGCACTGGTGAGAGCCGAGAGGGGGAGAGGGAGACGTTCCTGCCCCTGACTTTGGGGGGCACGGATTCCTGCACATGCTGTAACTGCGCTGCCAGGCCACGCCCCCAGGGCACACAGAGATCACCCCCTGGCAGGACACTGCCTTCTACAACAGTCAGGGAACTCCAGAGGAGCTCAGGCTAGGATTTCACAGGCCCACTGCTGGATCTGTTAAATCTCCAACTGACCTAACATTAATATTTTACATGTTGGGCATCAAGATGGGGTGGCGCTTAGTGAAGACCTTTACTGCGGTCAATAACGTATGTGGTTTGTTAAATTAAGGAATTTCGGAATATTTTGCCACCAGAATCTAAGAACCTTTCAACCCTTCAACAGGCAACAGATTTCTCTTAGTGGAATAGATTAATGGTGAATTCATAAAAAACACACACACAGATGCTCCCTATCTCCACAAGCACGTGATCTGTAAGGTTTCTTGATGAAGTGATGGTAGCCGCGGCTCAAGAGACAAAGTCACAAACTGCGACGCGTTGAGTGGCCCCGATGCCAAAAGCACCAGGGAGTGTGTGTGTGTGTGTGTGTGTGTGTGTGTGTGTGTGTGTGTGTGTGTGTGTGTGTGTGTGTGTCTCACCCCTCCATTGTGAAGTCACACTTCTCCCATCTGGGAGATGCCTCTGTGCCCCCAGGTGTAAAACCAACAGACTCAGGAAATCTTTCATCCCCACTGCAATCACACTCTTGAACGATGCAAAGTGACTACCTTGTCCCTTGTTTCTTTTCTCCTGTAACACTTCTGTATTCTCTTCCCTTTGGATGATGTGTATTGTCATTGTGTTGTGCTTGACTGTGCTGTAAGACAAATTTCCCCTAGAGAATAATAAAGCTTGAATTGAAAAATACTGTGGTTAAGGGCTCCACCTGCTGGTGAGAACCGTGACTTTACTGTCATTTTTATTCTGTAACATAGGCACCCAGTTTCAGGGCAAATACCAACTTTTTGCTCCAATTAATCCTTGATTATAGAAATCATCCACAGGGTTAATTTAGCAATGAAGGAACAATTCAGTATTTATTAGTAGGATCAAAGTACTGTATCGGCACAAAAAAAAAATCCCAGTTCTGTCTCGTTTGCGATAGTGGTTTAGTGGAGCAGCAGTAGGAAGCAGCAGGAAAAACGCCTGTAGCACCAGAAACTAAAAGCAACATCGTTGTTTCCGCTCTGACAGGGAAACGCAAACAACCATCAACGTTCTTAAAACGTGCTCCCAAGTCTCAATTTCCTTCAACACAGCAAAACGGAGCAGAGGCCTTTCCAGTAAGATGTAATCAAGGAGTCTAGATGCAGGGAAGTCCGTTCCTCCGTCTGGGGAGCGGGTGCCAGCTGCCAGAGGCCTCTTATCTCCCAGATCGCGGCACCGTCTCGGCTGACGCGGACTGAGCCGAGCCCGGCCCTGCGCTCGCCCGGGAAACCGCGGAGCTACAGCACAATCCGGGAGGGAAAAAAAACAGCAGGAAAGCAGAATCTTAGACGTGGTGATTATGGAGTCGATTTAAACACCATGATCCGTCTCCCCATGATCAGCAGTAGAATCGCGACTGGCATCACGTGGATCAGGGGTGAATGGTGCCCAGCTGGCAGGCAGGGGAACACAGGGGGTTTTTTAATTAGTTTTTTTTTCCCCTGCGGCGCTGCTGGGGCACTTCAGGACTGGCCGGGGCTGGAATGTCGCCGAGTCCTTGGGAACCCGGAATGGCTGCAGGAAGCCAGACGCCGCGAGAGGAGGGCAGTCCGGGCTGCGTGGGGGTTTACTGGTCTTGTCCAGCTGGGCCTGGTGGGGCACCTTCAGGACAAAACAGCACGACTGGACGAACACAAGAGAGGCAACTGTGATTTCATCTGTCGCAGGTTACAAAGCCACAGAAGTCCACCTTTCACACTGACCACATTTCAAAAGTGACATCATAATACTGTAACACTACAGGGTTCGCTGCTGCCACATCAGGTCGGCCCCCCGCCATCGGGGACTCGTACCCGGGCCTCCGGCATCACTAACAGGGACCCAGCCTCTTGAGCCAAAGGGAAATCTCCCTTCAGCCTGACGGCTGCGGTCCCTGCTATCCACAGGGAAGGGTGGTGACGTCACTGCGCTGGTAAGCCAGCTCTCGCCAGCAATGGAGGCCGTATGCGTTACAATACCAATATGAAATATGAAAGCAGTGCTAGACTGCCCAATACTGCAGTGAAAGGTACCAAGTTATTTCCTCCAGCTGCTCTGGTTTCTCCCCACAGGCCAAAGACATGCTCGATTTTTTTATTTTTGATTTCGGAGGATCACAAAATAGAAACCTTTAATACATACACTCAGCGGCCACTTTATTAGGTACACTAGCTCGTTAACGCAAATAGCCAAATGGCTGCAACTCAATGTATAAAGCGTGTAGACATGGTCAAGAGGTTTAGCTGTTGTTCGAGCAAACATTCGAGTGGGGACGGCGCGTGATCTGAGCGAGTTTAAGCGCGGTAGGATTGTTGGTGCCAGACGTGGTGGTTCCAGCATCTCAGAGAAAGCCGACCTCCTGGGATTTCCACACACTGCAGTCCCTAGAGTTTACAGAGGATGGCGCGATAAACACAAAACATCCAGTGAGCGGCAGTCCAGGGGGCGAAAACATCTCGCTAATGAGAGAGGTCAGAGGAGAATGGCCAGACTCGTTCAAGCCGAGAGAGAGGCTGCAGATACTCAGATAACCACTCTTTACAACAGCGGTGTGCAGAAGGGCATCTCTGAACGCACAACGCGTCGAACCCTGAAGCAGATGGGCTACAGCAGCAGACCACCCCGGGTTCCACTCCTGCCAGCTAAGACCAGGAAGGCGAGGCTACAGTGGGCACGTGGTCACCAAAACCGCACCACTGAAGACTGGAAAAACGTCGCCCAGTCTGATGAATCTCGATTTCTGCTGCGACGTGCAGATGGCAGGGTCAGAATTCGGCCTAAACAGCATGAACCCATCCTGTCAACAGTACAGGCCGGTGGTGGTGTGATGGTGTGGGGAATGTTTTCTTGGCATTCAAATGATGCTCAGCTGGTATTGAGGGGCTTAACGTGTGCCAACGCGTACCTAAGCATCGCTGCTGACCATGTGCATCCCTTTATGGCCACGTCTACCCGTTTTCAAATGGATACTTCCAGCAGGATAATGTGCCATCTCACAAAGCGCACGTCACCGCAGGCTGGTTCCACGATCGTGACGGCGACGTCGGTCGACTCCAGCGGCCTGCACAGTCCTCAGATCTCCATCCCATAGAGCACCTGTGTGTGGCCGAACAATCTGCAGGAACTGCTATCGAGTCGGCATGGACCAAAATCCCTAAGGAATGTTTCCAGGACCTTCTGGAATCCATGCCGTGAAGAATCCAGGCTGTTCTGGAGGCAGAAGGGGGTCCTACCCTGTACTAGACAGGTGTACCTAATAAAGTGGCCGCTGAGTGTATATTCCTAAAACAGTATATATGAAGCCATCTCGTTACGTTTCCAAAGACAAAAGTTACAGAACAATAATTACTTTTGTTCAGGAGCACTAGCTCAGGTCATTCTGAACCCAAAAACGAGGACTAGAGTCATTTTTCCTGGACATGATCATCGATATCACGGGTTTTTGAGATTCAGTCCCAAGTCCTCCGTTTTCCACGGATTTTCAAACTTCCTCCTTCCCTTCTCTCCACAGACACAGGGGTACAGGGGTACGAAAATCGGGCCCGGTGCGAGGCTCTGTGTGCCCCGAGGTGGACTGGCGTCCCGTCCAGGGTGTACCCTGCCATGCCGGGACAGGCTCCGCCCCCCCCCCCCGTGACCCTGTACTGGACGAAGCGATGAACGGACAGGGAGATGGCCGTTGATGAAGGTCACCGAGCTTGTCCCACACTCTCACGCCTGGCCTTCGCCACGTTAGAGAAGCACACCTGCAGTCAGGTGAACTAAAAATTCAAGTGGTTTCCTTCCGAGTTTTTTAAAACTTTTTTCCCCCCAATAAAAAAAAAAATCCAGATTCATCATACCGCAGAGATGCTGTATAAGACGTATTTATTTATAAGGTTTCAGCCAGCGGTTGGCTTTGGTAGTTGGAAGCGTTTAAAATTTCCATTTAAGATGAGCGTAACCCACCCGGCATCACTGGCTAAGCTCTTTAGAGACGCCGGTGCCTGGAGTCACGGTCAATGACGGCGTTTCCCATCAATACATTATTGATCTAGATCTCGAGTCCTGCGCTCTCTGAAGACGGAGAGGGGTGTTTTCGCGCGTGACGAGGGGGTGTTCGTGGGTGACGAGGAAAAACAACAAGGGCCCCCCACCCACCTTAGTAAGGCCACCCGCCCGGAGAGGTGGGACAATGGAGGGCGACACCGCGCAGGTGGAATCCCTCTGCATTATTGAGCAGGACAGGAGGCTCCGTGCCACTCGTCATGAATTATTAATGCTCGCCGCGAGGTGGCGCCATCACACAGTGAATTCACAAGCGCACCGTGTTTTCAATACGGGCGCCACGCAGTGCCGAATGTAACCGGTAGATCAGGCGCCAGAATCATCAAATAAGTAGCCTAAGTCGTTACTTTTAATATATAAATATTACAACAATGGGGGATGTCCCAGACGGTATTAGTCACCATCACCTTTGACGGTGATTTGCTCAGTTCCAAAATCATTCACGGGCCAAAATACACTTTGCGACCCACACACACTTAACCTTGCTCACTCACACTACCTGACACGAGGCTGTAGGCGACAGCAGCTGACGAGTCCGGCCAGAGAGACAAGAATATTATAGCGTCAATCCAGTACATTTAAGAGCGATTATAGGTGTTTTTTACCGTCTTAAAACACAAGGGAACGCTGTTGTACTGCAAAATACAACAGCTCTCCCTCATACTTAACACGCGCAAGGACTGGGCAAGTAATTACACAGTGAAATCCACTGGGGCTTATTCTTCAATTCTTAATTGCACATCCACTACAATAAAATTAAGTTAGTTTTACTAATTATTTCCAGAATGTTTCATAGCGACTTGTATTACGTTTCCTTTTCCATGTTAATATTAGGGTAGAACATTTTATACTTTTCGATTGGCTTTTTATTTTTTTTTTAAAAAAAGTAATCTTATTCGTTTCATACTTTCAAGACCGAAGTGTACTCCATTTTTGACGAAAAACAAAACCACCCAGAGACACGATCAAAAAAAAAAAAAACTGGGACCCACAGCCGTTTCCTCCAGCCGAAATGCCCCCAAACTAGCCAGATCTATTTCTACAAACCCTGCAGGTTGCCAGAGTACCCATTTGGAAAATCTACTGTGCATCGCCGTGCTAACGAACTGCTCACAATTTACAACCGAGTAACGAGGGATGGAGGCGATGGAGGATGTGAATTGCACTCTCTGAAGAATCTGGCAGATTATGATGAAAGTGATTTAATGTTTTGCCGACATTTGTATAATTTCAGCCTCTCTGAAGGACTGGTTTTACCCTTGGGCCTTGACTCAGCCAACGAAACAAGTACCCTAAGCGTCTTGTAGTCAAATTTCGAGCCGGCGAACGAGGTGCTGAAATAAAGGTTACGGTTAAATTTGAATCTTAACTGACCCAGTGAAGGAAGGGGGGGGGGGGCGGTTATAAACCACATCTTACTGAAACGAATAACTTTTTTGCCTACCCCGCACGGGTTGTTTTTTTTTCGTGGTTTAAATGGATCGTACTGGCCACTTGCTCAGGCTGGAGAAAAACTCGAATCGCAGGTTGCGCCACGCCTAGACCTCAATGCAGCCAAAATAAAAACACACACAAAAACAAAGGAGCCCCTCCAGGCGAGCTTGGGGGCGATTTCCCTAATCAAATCAATCGCCCCCCCCCCCACTTCTCCCTGTAAGAGATCAACCCTCAGTACCTCTGCTACAGATTTCAGGGCGCTTCGGGCTTGGGATAGTGTGCAGCTCCGACTGACCAGAACACTGCTTGACAAGATAGATCTGGTGTTCTTAGAAAACCTCAGGATTTGGGGGAAAGAAGTACCGATTTGTCACCTGTTTTTCTGGCTTTTAATTCAAGGCCAAACGAAAACGAAGAGTAATATTTCAGACATGAATCACGCAGCTATTGTGTGACAGAGCTGGGAGGGGAGGTGATCGGGAGCCCAACTAGTTCTCTGCGCGAAACAGCGGGGGGGGGGGGGGTATTTATTATTTTAAATCGTTTATTGGGAATCGCTTCACCACTCATTCTATCTGAGATACACACATGCGCGTCCCTCATACTGTAGGGCGACTGTCTGAGCTGGAAAGTCCGATTGCTCGGAAGTAAAGAGCAACTGGTTCTGAGAGCGATTTACATGACAAAACAGCACAGCAACAGGCGCGCTGACGTTTTATTAAAACACGCAGAGGCGGGCGGGCGGCCGGGGGTAAACGTTTTCAATTAAAACGCATACTTCCAGATCAAGAGATGGCGTTTTTGAAAGTTTTCTGAGACGTCTTGAAAGGCTTCAGATTCTCCAGTCAGCCTGCAGTCGGGACTTGGCACCGGGGAGTTTAGCGCGGACGCGTTTTCCGAGGGGCGGGGGGAAGAGCTTGGGAGACTCTGTTTAGCCTTCTGGGCAAAAAAAAAAAGAGAAAAAACGATGTTCTCCGGAGCCAATGGGAAGGCAGCATCCACCCAAGGGAACTATAATTAAGTGTTTAACTAGATTGGGCGCTGCCGAAGCGCTAGCAGTACAGCCGAGAGAATTAGCAGCGAGGAAGGCTCTCTGAGGATTTATGCTGCTGGCGCTCAAGGAGAGACGAACCCCATCCGCAGCCGACGGCTCAACTTGACACGAACCGCTCCCCCCGAAAGAGAGTCTCTTTTCTGGACGCTTGTCTGTCTGTTTTCAGGGCGGGGGGCGACGCACGATGAGCGGACCGACCTATGAGAAGAAGCTATCGAGCATTTTGACCGACCTGCCCGGCTCTATGACTTGTCACCCCGCGTCCAAAGACTCCCCTACGCTGCCGGAGTCCTCCGCCACGGACATGGGTTACTACAGCGGGCAGACGACGCACAGCCAGCACGAGTACTACCAGAGCCAGGGCTACACCCAGCCCATGAACCCTTACACGTACCACCAGTTCAACCTAAACGGCATGGGGGGCGCGGGCGGCTACCCCACCAAATCCGAATACGCCTATTCCAACTCCTACAGGCAATACGGACATTATAACAGAGAGCTACAGACGCCACCCCAGGATATAGGTAAGGCTTCACCACCCCGAGAGCCGAGAGCAGCCTCTGGGTCCGTGCTGGTGTGGTTCTGGTGAAGAGGCGGCGACCTGTGGGTGCTCGGGTGCACCTCGGGTGTGACTGACAGCGGAATGACGCGGACGCGGTCCCACAGAGACTTCACCGCGTCCGTCTCTCGGCACCCCTCTGTGTCTCCGGGTTTTGGGGTCCAGTGTTCTCACTGCTGAGACAACTCCGGGGCGAGAATCGTAGCGTTGGAAGTCCGTGCTTAGTCACGTTATCAAGCGCTGGAAGGGAAATGCGTGCGTGTCTGGAATCGTGAATTATCGTGCGTTCGCAACGGGAGATGCGTTTACCTGGATAGCCCAGCGCACCTGCCTCCCCCAGCCTGTAGGGTCTGGGGCTGAGACCCGGGGCTCTGTCCCCGGACAGCGACTCGGAGAGTCTCTCCCAGACCCCGGGGACGAGCCCTGTAACTCCTACCGGACCAACCCCAACAATCTTAAGATGTTCGCACTGTGACACTACTGATTCAGGAGCAATTTAAAAAAAAAACAAAACGCCGTTAGCCCTTCACAACTCTTTCAGGCCGATCATATTACACATCCTGAAAGGAACGATACTGAGCTGGGTTGAGAATCGAATAGACGAAAATACTGGAATCTGCCCGGAACAGTAAAAAAAAAGTGACATTTTGTTTTGACGCTGTTGTGGGTTTAATATTTATTTGGCTTTTTTTATTATACAATAAAACGTTCACGCATTAGGTTTACAGGCGGTGAAGAAAAATGTCATCCTCTTGTTTTTCCGAATTTTGTTGCTAGAGCTCCGATGTACGCAGAAATTTCACCAAAAGAAACGAAAATAAATTTGAAAAAAAAAACAATACTGTATAAAAAAAAACGTGCGCACTAGTGTACTGAACCTAAGAATAAATAGGTCCACAAACCTTGCTGTTGAATGATATTATTGGTCTATCCCAGTGTATGTTGGCTGTTTTTGTGCAAATTTCAAACTGAGCTAAGAAGCGAAGACCAGCCCAGTAATTGAACATCTTTATCGTTTTTAAAGTTTTTAAACACGAATCGTGTGTTTAGAAAAAATACTTTGCCTCACTGTTAGGAAGTACTAATACTAAATACAATTTAGTACAATTCCTAATAACTACAGTATCTAATTTAATACTGCAGCTCCTTGTAAATACAAATGCATGACTCTTGTGAATCCAGATTTTTTTTTATTTTTAAAAAGAAATCGAAAATGAACGAAGTTGAAAATGTACGAACTCTGGCGAGTTTGCTCGGCGTTTTATCTGCAAGTCTATTTAAAAAGAAGTGGAAATCTGCAGCATTAAAACACGCTCACCGGCCGCTGCCGCACTCTGTGAACGACAGAGCAAGCCTTTCCTTGATGACAAGCCCAGATCGTCATTGTAATGAAAATGTGATCTCGATTGTCTTATCCAATGAATAATTCACTACAATAGCTTATTATGATTATTAGTGTTGTTTGGCATGCGGAGATGATGGTCTGGACAAGCCTTTATCGCGACATACAGGGAAGACCTCGACAGCAGGGCGTCCCGTAGGCAGCTGTCGCGACATGTAACGAGCCGAGCACAATCGCCCACACAGACGTTTTCTCCCCGCGAAACGCAAATCTGGATTCAAAGTCAGGTCGTGTTTGGAAAAATCAGTTACCCGGGCCGAGACAGGAGCGACACGAACGCGATTTCGTGCTGCCGGGGGACGCGGGGAGCCGGCGAAAAGCGTCTTTTCTGGCCTTTTCTGCAATACAGCGACAGGCGAGCTGAGACCGCATACCGACGGCTGTCCTCCAGCCAGCCCAGCGAGTTTTACGTGGATATGCTGTGTAACTTTATTGAGTGAATGTGTGCTACAGCTGTTTCAATTGAGAGGCAATTATTTTTTCAAGTTTTTTTTTTTCCTCCTGCCCCCATATTGAGCCAAGGGAACAGGCGAAGGAGAATGTGCCTTGCGTTTCAGGAAACGTTAACGAAAGCGCGAAATGAGAACAGTAACTGGCGAGTGGTCATCTGCGTTCTTCACAATACGATCACGTCTTGCTGGGTCCTTCGAAGCCGCATCTGTCCCCAACACTAACCCCCCCCTCTCTCCCTCCATCTCCTTTCTCCAGTGAAAGAGGAGCCCGAGCCCGAGGTTCGCATGGTGAACGGAAAACCGAAGAAGATCCGCAAACCCCGCACCATCTACTCCAGCTACCAGCTCGCCGCCCTCCAGCGCCGCTTCCAGAAGGCGCAGTACCTGGCCCTGCCGGAGCGAGCGGAGCTGGCCGCGCAGCTGGGCCTGACTCAGACGCAGGTAAGCCGGCAGGGCGGCTGGCCTGCGGGCGGGGCCCGAGCATGACCACAGACCCGTTTCCACGCCGAGTGGGGGGCAAACGCCAGTCGCGGCGACGCGGGGTAGTTTTCGGCTTATTCTTCACCTAAAATCTTCATTTAAAGATCCCGGCGGCGAGTTCTGATGGAGAACAGCTGAAATAAGGTTTTAAAACCACGACGACGTTATGACCATTTTAATAGCTCCAGCGCGATTCACAGAGGGAG
Organism: Atractosteus spatula; assembly: GCF_055471065.1. NCBI lineage: Eukaryota > Metazoa > Chordata > Actinopteri > Semionotiformes > Lepisosteidae > Atractosteus > Atractosteus spatula. The sequence goes on along the minus strand of NC_142731.1, from coordinate 8,946,906 downwards.
GTAAAAAAAAAAAAAAGTTCCTTGTGCGTTTGTAACTCTGTGTGTGAAATTTCAGTTGCAAACCGCACGATTTGTTTGTTTTTACGTCTCTCCATTGGAGTGCGGGCCGGGATTATAAAGCTTTCGGGCCTGTTGAAAGAATCCAGGAGCGACCCGCGCACAGGCCGAGTTTCTTATCACACTGCTCTCCCTGCCTTGTAACAACTAGGGTCGTCACTACCAGATAATAAATGACACTGAAAGAAAGGGTCCATTCGGGCTTTGAGCAGATGCTCGAGTCGTGAGCTGAAGCCTATAAACTACTGCAACCATAAAAACCAGAAAACGGTCAGAATTAAAATGACCTCTGATCGGTTCGGAAAGACGTATTCAGATATTGTGACCACAAGCAACAATAATAAAAAAAACGCGTGGGTATTAATTCAGTTCCGATTAAATCCTATCAGAACTATTTCGTTTCATTTATGTATTTTTTTAAACGATTTAAAGAACGAATCAAAATGTCTATATTATAGTAATCGTATGACTGTTCAAAACGGGTCATTTCGAGAGCATACTTTAAACGAATATTCTTCTGCTAGTAGCTTCACCAGAAATGACATTAAAGAAGCGTGTTTGGATGTTTCAGTTGTAAATATAATTTGGGTTGCAATTTGATCTCATAATTGGATACTTATTATGAGGACTCTAATTAGATCAGCCGCAGAGCGGTAAAAAAAGGTACCAAACGAGTTATTAGCTACTTCTGAAATAGACATTCATATTTCCATCAAACTATATCGTTTTAACACTTACACCTCATTTTCAAACCATTTGAAAGCACAAAAACCTCCACTGTATTTTCCGAAAGGTTTTTTTAAGCGCATCGGTGACTAAATATGATTGTCAGCACAATCATCACTGACACAATAAAAATAAAAAATGATTATAATTTAATTTTGGGAAATCTATTTACTTATTTCCTATAGCTATTTCCAATAGCTGTTTTTAGTTAGAAATAACGTCTCATGTACTTACTGTAAAAAAAATATTTTTTACTGTGACGTAAAGAAAACCATTTTCGCTGGTTGTTTTATTTTTTTTTGTTTATTTCGTGTAGCTCGATGCAATTATTGGAGCGAATCCGTGTTTAAAAACCAGAAATCGTTTGCGAACAGCCGCTGTATGGATATTAACGCGCGCGTATACACCCGCTGTTTTGTTTTTTTTTTGCTCAAATCCGTTTCGCTTGTGTTTTTTTGTACAGGTAAAAATCTGGTTTCAGAACCGAAGGTCCAAGTTCAAGAAGCTGTACAAGAACGGGGAGGTCCCCCTGGAGCACAGCCCCAACGCCAGCGACTCGATGGCCTGCAACTCCCCGCCCTCCCCCGCCGTCTGGGACAGTAACTCTCACCCCAACCCCGCCACTAGGGGGCAGCTACAGCAGGCGCCCCTCAGCTCCTCGCCCACCTACATGGAAGAGTACAGCAATCACTGGTACCAGCAGGGCTCGCACCTACAGCACCCGGCCTCCGTCCACCACACCCCGCCGACGCAAGCTGTTGGAGCGGTGTATTAAAAAAAGACTGCGGCCGTAATTTAAAATCGAGAAGAGACTGAAAAACAGCCAGCTCATTTCTCCACCCAAATTATTTCCACCCCCCCCCCTCCCCCTCCATCACTTTATCAGACGAACTCCGACATAAGCTGACGTTATCGGGAGTACCCACGATGTACGAGTGTTTTTGTTTCTTCTTTTTGTTCTGTTGCTTAAAGAAATGACAGGAAAAAAACACGCTTGAAACGCCAGGAGAGACATTACTGTAACCCGTACAACTTCACCCTTCAAGACATCTTATTTCCGAGCACACATCTCCCCTGTCACTTCTCCGCTCTTGAAAATGTATTATCTCCACAAAGTATGGAATGCTGTTTTTAAATTATTGTTTTTTTTTTTATTGGCTTCTTTTCTTGGTAAGCATTAAACCCATCTTAGGTATAATTAAACCAAAATGAAAAAAAGATAACAGGTTCAGAAAACGACACATTTAAAAGCATTAAAAAAAGAGATGTAACCATGTTTTGAATCTCAGGTTATTATTTATATATTTTGTACAAAAAATAAATGTCTAAGATGTACATAAATTCATTTGTTTTGTATTAAAAAAACCACTAAAACCATATTGATCTTGCAATAAGATTGCACTATGGTACCCAAAGCCTTAAAACACAAATGTAAGTAGCTGTAATTATTATTATTATTATTATAATTATTGTTAGTCTGTGGCAAGAATGTTAATAAATATGACTTAGAACTGAATTTCATCTATGTAACTTTTGTGAATTGTCTCAAAGTACAAAAGGTATTTGTTGAAGAGGAGCTTATGGGAGGATATTCCACTTGAGAGTTTAATTCTCCTCTAGTTTATTTTCAACACCTATGAAAGGCTGTACTGGATCAGATGTGTGAACGCACAGAGCAATTCAAAACAGATCTGAAATAATCTGTTCGAATGAGAGAAGATGAGATAGATTTGTTATTAGATTATTTAATTTAATTCTCAGATGAGGCATGTACACCTACTTTATATTTGTTCATTCTTGTTCTTTCTGAAAAGCATGGAGGTCACAAGCAAGCCCACAATGCATTCTTTTAAAAAAGGATTTGTTGAAACTAATTTTTCTGCAACTGCCAAATGCATTGCGATGGCATTACCTGGTCAAGCGAGGAGACCTGTATTCGAGAGGAAGAGGGCAGATAAGAAAAAAAGTGAGACAGATCGGGCCTCTAACAAGGGCCTGATGTGAAGGCAGATGAAGACCAACCCCCCCAAACCAGGCACAAACTAGAAATGTAGACCTTTTCCTCGTGTTCGGGCTTGTGGCAAGGAAGGGGTTAAGTCCGCCAGCTGCCCTGCCTGCCTGCCTGCCTGCAGCTCCGAGAGTCGGCCCCAGTCTGGTTTCAGGGCTGCGTGCAAAGGGGGCCGTAGGAGGCGACAGGCAAGCAGACATGATGGAGACACTGAGTTTTATTAGTATTCTGTTGCCAGATAATGAGAAAGAGAAAGAAGGCAGAGAGAGAGAGAGAGAGCTCAGACTCTGCAGGAGCAGTTCTGTTGCCTGAGGACACTAGCAGGCTGCAAGCACAAATACCGAACAAGAGCATAAAAAAAAAAAGTAATTCTAAAGCTGTCAGCCTTTTCAGTAACACTATACTGTAATTTAACCCGTTGTATTCAGACTTTGCATGCCTGTAACTTCTGAAAATATAAAAGCCATCACTGGTGCTTATTCAGCCAGGTTAGACATAGCATAGGTGTTGTGTACTGTACTTGCTGTTACCCAGAAAGCCCTGCTTCGCCAGCGTCTGTCTTTAGCTGTGTGGGCCAGTCTCTGTCTGTCTCTATTGATCCCGTGAAGTTTCTGGAACAGTGAGAGATACTGTGTCCGGGCTAAAACGCTGGGCTAGCACTGGAAATGGTCCCACCGAGAACTGGATTACAAATGGTTTGTCGGGAATTCCCACAAAGCTGAAACGTAATAAATTCTACAGACACTCGGAGGCTACTCGCGTTTCATGTGGGATTTGCATTTCTTCTAGGATCAGAGCGAAACAGTTGCTCCCAGGACAGAGGCTATTCCAGTAGGACTCCTCCACAAACGGGCTGCAGGAGACACTCTCTCACTCGGATGCGTGTCCACACATCCTCCTCTGATCATTTCTCTGCTCGACTTTCCACCAGAATTCAGTTCCTTTTCACATAAAAAGTACCGACCTGCTCAGCAAAAATAAATCTCTTTCAAGTTAATTCTCAGGCTAACCCATTTCACTACTAGCAGATGCATTCCTATTAACATGCCCATTTTTAAAGCAAGATTTTTAAAACTAATTAAGGCAAACTGAAACGCTAGACTGGGCTCTCTCTCAGAGCTTTCTGGTCAAGTTAGAAACTCAGCACTCAGATCTGACCTCAGTTTTGACAAAGTAGGTCTCTCCACTGTGCATTAACATACATAGGTGCAGATTTGTTAATTTTCTGTATTTTTGAAAGATCTGCATCTTAAACAGAAATTTCCGCTGTGGGACTATGTTAAGACACGACAGTCTAAATTGGTTTTAAATTGAACTATTCAAGGACATGTCACCGGTTGCTTTAAGTTCAACAAATAAAGCAAAAACAAACACGGAGCAAAGAGTCCCGAGATCAGGCGCTGAGCCCCTGTAGAGAAGTCTCTTTTATACCCAGGGTGGCCTGCTCTGTTAGTAGTCCACGCAGGATGGGGAAAGACGAGGCTGCAGTTTGCACTGCTGGTTGCAGCACATACAGCTCGACACCGAGCGAGTAGAACCGTCCTCCGACACGTTCCGTCAGCTGCAGGAGGCATATCGGTGGGACCCCTGTGCTCTACTGTCCAATCTCCGAGGAACCGCGCCAACGGGACACGGAGCCCGGCTCCCGTTCAGCGCTCTCCCAGCGGACCGGCCTGCAGGCTCGTTTCGGTGTTGACCGCTCTGTGGAAGGCGTCCAAGCACCAACAAGGAACTCGTCCGAGAGGCAGCGCAGGGAAAGTGGGATAATGAATGAGAACAGGTGCGATTGGAAACCGGGAAGTCTTAATCTGTATTGTCTGGGAAAACGTGAGGCGGCCCAACAGGACACTACTGCCTTGGCTAACGACTTGTGTTTGGGCGTTTGTGGGTTTTTTCCTACAGCTGTGGGGTCTCAGTTCTGGCTGCGTGCTGTGATGTGTTTTGCTCTCTCGTTGTGGTGGGTGGGGGCTCAGTATCGACGAACGGCCTCTGTTCTCCCTCCCCCCCCCCCTTCTTCTTTTATTGCCCACGTTTGACATCTCTCCCACGAAGTCGCTGGGCCAGTGACCCCCGAAAAGCCCTGTTCAGTGGTCTCCCTCTCCTCCCAGACCACCTGCTCTCTGCTCAAGCAGGATGACGTGTTTTACGAACCCTAATAAAGACTAGTAATGGCATTCAGATAAGGACAGAGGACCACTGGGCATCGCAGTACACCGACTCGCCGGGGTCACAGTGGGGCGCTGGCCAGGGTGGGAGGGGGAGGGGTACGGGGGCTGTTTTCGATTTCTATGCCATTTCAGCGCGCAGGTACGCAATGATGGCAAGATGACAAAAAGGCACAGAAGAAAGCACAGTGTCTCTCCCTCCCTACGTGTGCAGTCCGGTCTGTGGCTTCCAGGGTGAAATATATAGTTGGGGTGTATATATAGGAACAGGGGGTCAGCCCATTGCAGGGACAGACAGGAACCGAGCACTGGTCGCTGGTGGAGCCTGCATCTTGCTCAAACTAACTGGGAAAACTGGGACGAGGTGCCAATCTGCCGTGGTGCCCCATCAGGTGCGAACGTAGTTGCAATTAGCGAGGCGGGATAAAGGAGTGTCCACTTTTCGGCGAGTTCTTTTGTCCAGGGAAAGACCTAAGGCGTCCAGAGCTCACGCAGCACCAGGGATCTCAAAGGACTGGAGCGAAGGGCCACCGAGGCCGAGCGGGACAGGAGAGGATCCCGGGATGAAGCTGGGGGTCCGAGGCACTGGAATCGCAATCCCACTATAATCCCTGCCAGAGCAACAGCTCACTAGACGGGACACCAGGGTGGGCTGAGGTCGGGGCCTGCTTCCACACGGTGGGCTTTTTTCCCAGCTGGATGCATTTATTGACGAGGAGAAGAGGAAAAAGGGGGTTTTGCCCTGAAGCCTCACTTGGAGAATGTCCCTCTCGCCCATAAGTAATATTAATAACGGCAACACATCCATAAGCAGAGCTACAGCCTGGCTTCGGGTCAAGTCTCTGGTCTGTAACGCATCTTTTATTCATTTTGTTAGGTCTGTTTACAACTCAGCTGGTATTGGAAGCATTATGAGGACCATTCCTGCGGCGTTTCAACACGCCGGCGCGATGGGAAGACAGGCGGGCGGCCGGGGGCGCGCGCGGCCTGTGACGTCATGAGCTCGCGTCGCGGAAGCCACGTGCAGTCGGCGGGCGCGCTTGACAACGCAGCGCGGGCGCAGGCCGGCAACGAACGAACACAGAGCAAAAATGTCAAACATGTTCTGCTTTATTGTAGAAAGCTTTTATTTGTGTTAACGACGTGACTCACTCGGGTGCGCTTCATACAGCATACATGAAAGCGCCAAGCGTGTCCTCGGGCGTAAATATTCATTCAGCTTATTTATGTACATAACGAGACAAATTATGAAGACCAACGTTTAAAGAATAAATTAAATCAAACAAATTAACAAAAAAAAATACCACAAAGCCAGACGATGTTATTAAGACGATGATCGTGAAAGGTGCAATTAGGGTTCCATTTAAATTCGCACATCGTTGCGACGGTAGCAGAAACTAGATACCAGATTTTCCGGATGGTTCAAAAACAAAATAAAAAACAAATCGAAAAGCCTACAAACAGCGCAGAATCATGAATTATGGCGCAACTGTTTGATGAAAGGGCCTGTATTTTTTAGTCGCCGATGAAAGTTTGTGCTGCTACTACCAATAATAAATAAATGCAGAATTGTAAAAACGACGACAAAAATATTAATAAAAAATACTGCTACTAATAATAATAATAATAATAATAATAATAATAATAATAGCTGCGCTAAGACAGTTCTTTAAGAAAAGGCAGCCGCCCAGCTCCGCGTGCAGCGCGTGTTTCTTGGCAACCGCGCGAGCCCCGGGCGCAGGAGAGCGGGTGACGACCTGAACCGGCTGGGCGCGTCCCGCGAGCGAGCGAGCGAGACCAGCGACACGCGGCAGCTCGACAGGAACCGGCCCCCGTCCGTCCCGTGAACACCCCCCCCCCTCGGACCCGAGGCCCTGAGCGTCGTTTTGAAGAGTTTGAGGTGGGGGGGGAGAGGTCGAGGCTTTACTCGCACGGTTGGCGTAATTACGACTTTCCTGAAACGCGAAATAGAAATCCGTAATTCCCTGAATTACCGGGAAAAATAATCTTAAAACCCCAACAACAACAACAAAAAAAAAAGATACCCTGTTAAATTTTATACCTCGGGAGCACTTTATGTGTAAAACTGAGTCAGGGCCCCTGGTCTCCTACCGGACAGGTGTGTGACCAGGAAAAACCTTTCGGAGTTTTACCTAGAGCTCTTCTCCCCACCCCCCCCCAAAAAAAAATTCAAAAACATCAGCAGCGCGTTCAGCCCTCTCCCTGCCCCTCGGGCTCTCGGCTGGCTGCTCGCACACAGGGGTCAAGGGCCGAATGTGCCGCGCGTGCTCTCCCGGGGCGGGGCACCCGCGCTTTCTGCGGCGTTCTGCTCCGACGAAGAATGTCGTTAGTGAAACAGAGCCTGTTTTGCCCTTTTTCAATGCGCTGTCAAGACACATAACTGGCACAGGCTAACAGCTGTTGATGAATGTTCTTCTGCTGCTTGGAGAGACACCAGAGGATGGAGAGGAAACGCACAGGAATGCATGGTCTCACACACACCCTTAACTCGATGCGAGAGCCTGTGTACCGGACTAACTGGTGCCAGTGTGTATAGTAATGACTGCATTCATATTCAACCACACGGAATACTCATTTGCTTACTTAACCAGCTAATGTCGCCGGGCCACACGTCTCCAGCCCGGTCCTTACAGATGCCCGGTTGCTCTGCAGGGTCAGGTGTAGATGCATGATTAGGCAGAGGCGCGTCTGAGAGTGACGCGGCGCGAGGACCGAAGATGACGTCACAGAGTCATCCTGGAATGGGGCGATTACGTCCCGGCACGTGCACGGGGAAAACAATTAAGCAGGTGTCGGATTTTCCAGATGGCTGAAACAAAGCAAGGTAGTAGTTCATGTGTTTAAGGAAAGCGCTAAAGGGTTTTGTTCATACAACAATGGGAGCTCTAACTATTCCGACCACCATTCCGAACACATTCCCTAAGCCGGTGGCTCATTCATCCCGGCTGCGCCCCCCAGCGGTGCCAGTAAATGACCTGCTCGCTTGTTAGGACATTCCTCTGCGCTCAGGCCTTGGGTTCAAAATCCCCGCTCTCCCAGATACATAATGCGATTTCCAACAACCTCGGGACGGGGGAGGTCACGCAGCCTCACCTATTCCGCTAGAAAATCGTTTACCCGTTAATTCTCATTAAAAAAAAAACAACTCTAAAAAGGCAATCAATTTCTAACGAGTCGAAGCTGGGGTTCCTCGGGCTCTCGGAACCGTGGAGGTATTCGCATCCTAACGAATACGAAGGTCTTTTTCCCCCACAAGACCTACAGAGAACGCCAGCGCCCACCGCCCTGGCGAGATGAGCCCACAGAACAGCCGCCGCCAGTTACTGCCCATCGACTGCTGAACCGACAAACGCGCACAGGATCGAGGGAAGATAACGATTTTATACGCGCGTCTCAACTGTATAAACCCAGTCGCACTGTTTTACATAACCTGATTCGACACGATCCCTTTATATGATAACTACAGCGCTGAAGTGCTCCGGTCAGGCCGTGAGCTCCGCTAGCAAACCTTTTAGTCAATCTGGGGTCGGGCGTTTCTGCCGTCACTCTCGCACATACAGGGGGACGCAAAAGTCTGGGCACCCCTGGCCAAATTACATGTTCTGTTGATTTTCTAAGTGAAAAGAAGTTAACGCAACCTCTGCAGCGAGCACACTTAAACTTGACAGATGTCTGCGAGAGGTTAAGGCGCAGTTACTATTTACTTGCTGAATTTACCAAAAATAAACGAAAAAGGTCTCTGGCGTCAAAGGCGCGGAGCACTGTCCCGAGACGTAATCGTGCGTGAAAATCTTAAAACCGAGCAGTCGTGTCGCCGCGGCTCTGTGGGTTCGTGGCGCCCCAGGTCCCTGCCGAAGCCCCGCACACGCGTGGGGGGTGGGCTTCGAGTCAGGTGGAACAGGCAGACCGCGGTCTCCCGCAGAAGCGCCCTTCATGGGGAAAAGGGGGCTCTGCTACTCTTTATTACGGTCGCTTCCACCCGACACTGCGCGGCTAGTTTGCCATAACGACTGAGCGCCTGGTAACTCGCAGAAGCCAGCGAGCCACCGCAGCTGTCTCTCCGCCTGGCCTTCTATTTCCGACACGGAGCCCCTTCCCCCCCCCCCCCCCCCGAGAGCTCGGGATTCGTGGATCCCACCCCGTCTTCCCGGAAAACAGGATGAAACGTTTCATTTCAATCTTCAAAAGTCCCTTCAGGCACGTACACCGTATAAAACCGTATACTTAACACCGTAGAAAACGGGTTCTCTTAAGGTGAAATGTGTCTAGAAAGCATAGCTAGCATCGCTCAGGGACTAGCTAAAGATTAGAGTCTTGAATTAGTAACTATATATCATTTGTAGAGATAGCCATCTCAAAGCCCTTATAATATTACAACATGCTTTAAAGTAATTACTGTCTGTCATCGGTTCCCTGACTGTTTACAAACCGTGCCGAAGTTACAAAAGAGCACACTTAGCAGCTACTGCTGAGCTCATTCATCCATCCAACAGGGCTTTTAATGTCAAAATACGGAACGCATATGTAAAAAGAATAATATTAAAAGATGTCAATCTCTAGAGAAGGGATGGGGTATTCAGAGGAATCTGGGATTCCCTTCAATATCTCATAGCTGTGCTTAATCCAAAAACGCCGTTCCCATGGACACCTCCGCAAAACCACAATGCCTCCTTCTCTGAAGACTTCATATATGGTTCTCATTATGAAAATGTGAGACTTTGGAGAAAATAGGCTACTGTTGTAGATTGGTTTAATCTGCGCCTAGAAAGATCTGCCTGTCCTTGGTATGACATTATGAGCCGCGGAGGCGAGGCTATAATAAAAGCCGCAGAACCCATTTTGTAACAAGTCTCTCGCTGAAATCACATGAGACCCAGACCGCTAATGCGGTGGTTCATATCTCAGCAGATGGACCGCCGGCGTCTAACCCGCCACCGCGCGACCTCCCCCCCTCCGCGTGGGTATCAGACCGCTATGGACCAGCTGAGAGAATCGGAAGGCAGATTCACTCCTTTAACGGGATATGCGATATTACCCCACAGCATCTCGCGCAGCGAGAAGCAGAGGACAAGACTTATTGCTTAAGAAAGGGAAAAATAATCACGCATTTAATGTTAATGTTTCTTTATTAGCCCTATACAATTTCTTGCATTAGGAATTCGTCTTTTCGCATACCCCAGCTTGCTCTCCATGAGACACACAGACAGGGAGAGAAGCTTGGGGTCAGAGCGCAGGGTCGGCCATTGTACAGCGCCTCTGGAGCAGTTAGGGTTAAGGGCCTTGCTCAGGGGCCCAACAGAGTAGGATTCCTCTGCCGGCTGCGGGATTTGAACCAGCAACCTCCCAGCCACAGGCGCAGATCCTGAGCCACAGAGCCACCGCTCCGCCCCGTATGAGTTTAATTTCTCTCGAATTAAACTCATACTGTCCAACCAGCATCCTGCACGTCAATGAAAGACTGAGACAGCGTGTGTCTTCTACACCTGTTTTCAGAGGGGTAGAGTTTCAGAGTCCTTCACGAACAATTTCCTGAGCAATAGACAGTATCTGAAGAAGAGGAATAATATTTGATTAAGGTCGCCCCTACGACAGTCTCACAGGAGTTTAGATAATACTGCTCGATCCGGGGGGACGCTACCCCAAGTCATGGCTGTTCTTGCAGCCTGCTCCCGCACGTCTCGCTAAGAAGCGGGCACGTACAAGCACACAGACCCGCTGCCGCACTGCGAGCGCAAAGCGCTCAGTCGTCCCGCTGTCCAATAGCTCTGTTTGAGAACGGTCACAGTTCCCCTCAACGCTGTCGACACGCATGGAGCCCTAACTGTGTGAACCAGGTTCATCACGACGCTCCATTGCGCAACAGGTTCAGGAAAGCGATCCCAGCTCCGAGTCGATTCCCAACTCTCCAGACACGCACAGGCAGGGCCAGAGCTCGTGACGGGGGGGGCAGGGGGGGGGCACCAAGCCCTTCTCACGTCCCTCCATCGTGAGAAGCGGGGTGTCGGGCTCTGCTGTTATTTTCCACACTCCGTGGCTCCGTACAATGGGTTTAACCGCGGCGATTTGATCCGAACCGCGGGTGTATATTCTCGTGTGGGAAGCAGGGATCTGGGCTTTTCCCTTGGGTAAGCAGAGGAGTCTAGTGTGGGAATACCGTGTAAACCTCCCGCGTGATTTGTCAGAAAACAATGCACGCCTTGAATGAGTTCACACCAATGGAAGGCAGACATACTCGGTACTTTGTGTTTGCCCAACATTTAATTCAGCTACAAAACAAGAGAGCACAACTACCAGGGGCTAGTGTCTGCAAGTTGAGACTATTGTTAAGGCTGTAAATGTAAAATCTTCTCAGACGCTGTTTTCCCAAAACGGCTGTAAGGAAACCCAGCAATTTCAGTGCGTTTTCCAGCAGAACTCTGATGACATGACAGGCTGTTTTTACAACCTACACTTATCAGCTTAAACGACTGAGAAATTGTATGATTATTGACCGTGATAACAGCATTTACGATAGATGCTTTAAGTCCACCTGGGAGTATATTTCGATGTGCTTACATACACACACGAATAGGGGTTCGCAAGCCCACGCCCGACTTGCCTTTTCCAGGAAATAAGGGACACGCCAATGACCGTGAACTGTGCTGGCCATCCAATCACGAGGATCAGTCAAGTTAAACATAGACTGTACAACAGACAGACAGCTACAGCATCTCGTCTATCGGATGGAACTCGCAAGCAGGCAACTTAAACTGCAGTGTCTGCTTCTGGCCTCTAGGGGCGCCATATTCTATCACAAATTTCGTAAGCAAGTACAAACGAAACCAATCTATATACACCAATTATAGGCAAAATGAAACTTACTTTTTTTTAAAAATGTTAGTAAAGGATGCTCTTTTCTCACTTGAGAAAAGCAAAGTGCTGTTTGTACCCACCACAAATTTAGGAAAGCAAAAAGCGATCAAAGAGCCATGGCCTAGCAGCTCTGTTCTATATAAAATCATTCCGGAAAAGTCCAACACAGTCTCCACATCCGAAAGTCCGGCTTCCCGACTATACTGCCTTGAAATGTTTTTTTAATTAACACGGACGTGATCCCGAGCGGGCCAGGACTGTGTTCAAGGGGGTGTAAAGTCACCAGTGACAGGAGGCCCTTCACCACATCTGGGGCTCACGGCACAGATGAAGGATTCAGGGTTCATGACGAGAGGGGGAGCTCGGATATGCAGTCCACACCCCTGTGAAGTGCTGGAAAAACACATCAGCTTTATTTTCATTCCAGCCCACCCTTCCAGCTCCCACAATGAAACTGAACTGGTGAGAAAACACAAGGATGTCCACAGTGCCTGAGCTCTCGCAGGCTGGGTGACAGGGAGCAGCAGGAGGGCCCACAGCTGGGCCCCGAGAACCGCCAGCCAATGACATCACGCTCCCGAACCCGGCTCAGCTCCCGCCTTCGGCACAGAGAGTAAGAGAGCTCCGCCTGAAAGGGAGGCTCTTCAAGAAGCGGATCCCACCATGATCCCTGAGCACTGGGCTGCCATTTCCTGCTCCGCCCCCCCTAAAACCCCTTTCAGATTACCAGCAAAACCAGTCCGGTCACTTGCTCACGGACAGGAGGGAAATAAGGCGTTTTACAGGCTGAGCTCCCTCTCCCCAGATTCATCTCCTGTGTGTGAGGGCAAAGGGCATGACCAGATTTCACACACACACACACACACACACACACACACACACACACACACACACGAAAATTCTGCTTCCTCGCCAACATGCGTGTGTGTGTGTGTCTGCTTTAGAATTACGAGCTGACCACAAAAAAAAAAACTTTCCACAAATGCTCGCTCATTCACAATCATGGATGTACTTTCCCTGCAACGGTCTGAGAAAATGATAAAAACATCACAATCAAAAGCATGTACACAGAGAAGGACAACTACATTACAGACTCGTTACCATGATCCTCTCCTTCTTAGAAGCTGGACGTTTCTAGTGACCACGGTCAAGATCGTGAAGACGTGTCCAGTATGTTTATACTGTGAACTAATTATACACCTTCTGTCAGGAAAAGCAAATGATTCAATCAGCTTGGCAATGTTTGCCAACTTGTCACTTTAAGAACTACAACATAAAACAGACAAAATGCCACTTAGTCAACGTAAAACACTTCTTAGTTGTTTTTAGACGAAACTAAAGAAAACAAAATCACTTTTTTGTAGCACACAACAAAAATCTCAAACAACTGCACTAATGTCATTCCTGTAAAAAATCTACATAAAACTGAAGCTATGACTAACTATATTTCTTACATTTTCTCTGCGGTTATTTCGCACCCTTTATGACCTTTGTTGAGTTCAGGAATGATGAGGGATGGAAATGATGAGGGATGAGGATGATTCTTTGCCATTTCAGTCTGGCGTGAGCCTGTCTGGCAACCAAAAAGCTCGAAAGGACAGTACAACAGATACGCAACATGTCTGCATCCCTGGGGGGACCTCTTTCAGAGAAATAATTCTCAAATAGGTGCCCCGGTTTACAACCTATATCAGATTGGGCTGGTGTCCCGCTCAGAGTGTCCCCTGCCTGTTGCTTGCTGGGACAGGCCCCGGCTCTCCCATGCCCTGAACTAGATGAAGCGATTAGAAAATGGTAGGATGGATGATACTTGGTTAAGAGCTATTAAACAATTAAGAGCTATAGATCCAATCACTGGAGATTTGCTAATTCTGTTATTTATTGTTTGGTCTGCTGGTGAAGTCAGACTTCAGTAACAAGCACAGCTCCTAAAGACACCACACTGAAGCAGTGACCCTCTACATGGGTAATGACAGTACTCCCACTCTGCACCCCAACTCCAGCAACAGGTTGCCATGGAAAGAGAAGGCAGCCACCTGGGGTGAAAACCACCCCCCCACCTGTCCCCCAAAAAACTGTTTGGTAAGATGACATCACTGATCAGGACTTGGGTATCAAAAGCATGCTGGATCACAGAGACGAGTCACAGCACAGCCCGACAGTGCCTTACTGTTGCCAGAGCGCTGGGCTCTTAAAGCACTGAAAGTATATAACCAAATTGGTTCAGGTCCGTCAAGAAAGGCAACCGAGAAGCTGAGACAGAAAAAGGTGCCGAGGAGCCTGGAATGGCCCTGAACCAGCTCCCCAGCCCAAAGCAGGGCTTCCGTCTGCCGTGAGCACTTCTGCTGGAGTCGGAGTTACTTCGCGTTGCCAGATGAAAACCTGATTTCTCTTTCATGCCGCGGTTTTAATTGCCACATAAAAACGATGCCCCACGGATTCAGCCCTCCGCTAATTAATTCGGTTTCCGAAAGGATCTCGAGGAATCTGGGAAAACAAAAACCGCAGGCAGCTAGAAGGAACTGTTCCCTCCCCCCCTCCCAGCCTCTCCCCTTATTCGAAACAAACTTCGAAAGTTGAGCTCATTGTAAATCCACGGTCAGTCTCCTCTGTCGCACTATCAAGACATGATTCTGATGCATCAGAAAAACAACATCCTCCTCCTCTCCTTTGTTCTAAAACATTGCGAATAACTGCTCTGTTCAAGTGCTCAAACAAATACTGAAAATGCTGTTTTAAGTGACCGTGAAGGTTTGCATGGCGAAACGTTAAGGAGCTACTAGAGATTAAACCAACACCTCTGTCCCAGGCGCCCTCCCTGCTGGAGTGACAGTGCCAAGTGCACGTGGCCAGCGAAGCTGCTGGACGCTCAGGTGTTTCGTCATCAGGTTACCACTCTGCCTCCTGTGTGGCCCCGTTTGCTCCATTATAGACCACTTCATCACCACCCAGGGGCACGTTGCTCCACAGATCATGGGCCAGTCTGGTGTGTGGCCACAGCTTCACGCTGCTCTCGGCACAACCCACTTAGCACACTCCTGATTGGACCTGCGTGGGCTGACTTGAGCTGCTGACCTTCGTCATGATAATGTCAAGCAATGCGATTCCAGACCCTACGAGGGGGTGGAGGCGATGACTTATCGGGGGGGGGAGAAAAAACAGTCTGACTGCGTAGGGGGGCTACGGGGTAGAGGAGAGGGTGGGAGGGAGTGGGTGGTTTATCTGGGGGTCAAGAAGCAAGCAGGATTTAAAGCTGATGAGAGAAGAGACAGCCGGCAGCTGCTGGGCACTTGTTCAAAGTGAGAACGAGAGATTATTTTGCTCCCTCCTGAACGATCACTCAATACTGCCATTTAGATACAAAAAAACAGAACAAGGGTGGCATTCCCAACAGCTGTGTCCAAACGACCCCTGGTCCGACATCTCTCGGGAGAGAAACACAGACATGAGGGCCAGCCCCTTCATGACGGGTTGAGTAACTGAAGAAGTGCCTGGGAGTTGCACACCACACCACAGCGCATCTATAACAGGAACACACTCTGAAGCTGTCACCACATTCCTCTGTCTCTACTGTTTAGGTGTCAGGAGTCACAGCAGGGACAAATCACGGCTGGTATTCAGGGAGCTCGTGTGGTCCCTCCTCCCAGCTCTTAACTATGCTAATCAGGGCATTGTATCTTTGGATTACCCGGCACTTCGGCGAGCTGGAATAAGACATTCGCTTACAGAAACGGGAAGTGGCGTACAATTAGAACAGTTATCGGATCACTCATGCTAATACCAATAATCATAATAATTAGCGTTTGAGACAGCTGGGATTTCTGGTTAATAACACACCATCCATCCATAATTTTTGTATCCCACAATTAAAATTCATCAGACACCCCGGATACAAAACAACAAAGCCTGAAGTCAACATCAGCGAGCGCCAGCTCCCTTTATCTTCTTCCTCCTCCTCCTCCCCTCTTTCGGTGCCTCCTTCCCTCCCTCTCCCCCTTCTCCCTCCACTTTCTCTTTCATTCTCTCTCTAGAGTTTCCAAAATCCAGTTTTTCAGTAATTGCCCTGTTTGGAAGGCGATGTGCAGCCTGTCCAAATTGGACTCCCATTATTCTAATCTCAAGATGTTAAATTACCTATAATTTGCTACGATGGCTTGCCACTCCATTCAATAACACTTTTTTTTTCTATTTTCTCTCGGCCTCAAGTAAACAGGGTCCATAATCGCTGTTAACAGAGCAAGGGAGAGGGGTATATAAGTAGGTTTGGAGTAGCCAAATTAATCAACACTCAATGCTTTATCTAGGAAGTCACATTGGACAGCGAAGCACCGATTGTGTTCTCCTGTACGCAGCTCTGTCTGGCCGCTATGTCCTTGCACACTGCTGCTCCAGAAGCCCAGTCCTGCCTCTCCATGCAGGTAAGACATCTCCTGCTTGAATCAAGGAGCCGAGAATAAGCGTAGCACGAAGCTGAGCCTTCCGATCTCCAGCTGCTTAAACGTGTTGAACCGTAGCTGTCAGTTCATAACCAGTGAAACGCTGCAGTGCTCTGCTGGCTCACGTCCGCCTGTCCCCTGACAACAGCGTCTGGAGATCTGAGCCTGCTGTCGGAGCAGTGCCTGCAGATTTAGGACGTGGAGTTTCACCTGCAGTGGGGAAAGAAGGGGGGGGGGGGAGTAACCCCCCGATGGACCTGGAGGTGACAGCAGCTGGGCGCTCTGTGTCACCCAGATGTGAACACCTCACTGCTGGCTCAAATTGCTACACACACCTGTGACAAAGATATTGAGGTTCTTGCTGCTGGCGATTTGTACTTCGGGGAACTGAATAAACACACGCTGCACTGACTGAAGTTTTGTAATGAAATATAATTTTTGCGATTTGAGCTTATTTTGGTGTTGAATTAACTAGGTGTATAGGGCTTAACCTTACAGTATACAGTACGTGTGTAAATTGCCTATAACAGGGCCAAATGGCCTCTTCTTGTTAGAATCTGTTCTTTCATATTGGATGCAGGTTTTGGGGTTTTAAAGTGGTAGTTCTTATCGGGGCATTTCCTAACATTATCTTGGTTAAATCCACTTAATACTGTTTTACCAAGACTGCAGTACCATAGCTGTCCATCCTTAAACTCAAGACTAAGGGGTAATCTTTTGAAGAGCGACTCAAGCTGTTGCTGTCTGCGCATGTGTAGACACGGCTGGAGCTCCAGATGTCTGGGGCCTGGCTGCAGGCTGACCCATGGGCTGTGCAATCAGAGATTTAATACCCGACACCTGGAAGGCTACTGGAGTACAATGGTCATTGATCGCCGAGCACAAACTGATGCAGGACCGCAAGTTTGTAAGATTTTTTTGTCCTCCGAGTTTCTACCCAGCCTGCAGTGGACCAGGAGAGAATAAATACAACAGGGAGCAGGGGCCTGATGGTGAGATTGAGCCGTTTTGCTCCACAAGTGATGGACTCCGTTAACTAGCCCTGAGCCTCAGGAGAGCACAGAACCACACCAGCCGCCAAGTCTGCAGTCTCGCTCCGGGTTAATCACTCATTTCAAGCTGTACCCAGTTTACAGGAAGACAGAAGATACACTCTGCATTTTCAGCTCCAAAAATAAACATCAAATGCCTGTGACAGAAAATCTCTGAACATTGTATTCACCTTTCTTGTAGCTAATTCTATTTTCCCCCCTATTTCCCGAGTGCTATAAAGGACAAGCCACAGAAAGGCAGGTGCTCCTGACTGTCTCACCCTGTTCTAGCAGGAACGGATTGAGAAGGATGGATGTTTTGGGAAGAGGAGACCCAGGTCTTTCGGAACAGCCCAGGCAAACGGAGACCACGTTCAGTTAAGAGCCTGAACAAAACGCTGAAGATCAAGGTTCAAACTCCGCTGTGTCAGGATCTCGAGAAACGGGTGTAATCGGTCTTGTCCTTAACAGCTGTATATAAGCAATGCACTATGGGAAACTGACCAACGAGCAGCTTGGATCGACTGAATTTACAAACTGGAGGAGGTCTAGGCACCGGTGGGAATCACATCTTTCACTGAAGCTGGTTATGTTACAATTTTAAGAAAATTACTCATTACGACAGCGGCTTGGAAACCACAGAAATCGTCCAAAACACACTGTGAAGAGCGTACAACTGTAAAACTGTCACCCACCCCGCCCCCGCTCCATCCCAACACACATCGTGTGAAACAGCCCTGTGACACACAACCCGTCTGGTACAGAGGAGCTCTCAGCGGCACCAGGCCTCGGTGCGTCGGCGAAGGCCTTCGTCTGGTGTCGGTGAATAGACCACGTTCATTCCCTTACGCTTAAAACATTACAACACAAGTAGAATAATACGGCGGTATATTTCAAACGTGACCCACACAGACCTTACATTTGGAAAACGCAGCAAGTCAGACGCGGTGCCATTCCCCCGTGAAAGTAAACGGGATTTCTTACCTCGAAGGGCGCCAAGGGGACTGTCCGGCAGCAGCACGGGCGTTCCCGTTCCCGTTCCCAGAAAACGCGTCTCCCAGGCGCGGACTGGGACCAGACAGCCGGAGACACCGCGAATTCGAGGGAAATCCCCACATTTCCGTCAGCCCGAGCAGACAGCGGAACGACACCAACACCGGACCGCCTTACAATGTTTACCAACAACACCCTCGGCCTCTCCGCCTGAAACGGCCGCCGAGTTCGTCGTCCATGATGTCGAATCGGGAGAGGAGAGTGCCGGGCATTTTCTGAAGACACTGCCAGAGGTCAGAGTCAGGTCAGCTGCTTCACCGGATTCCCATTGAACTGATTGTCAAGTTAACTACACCCTTCAAGCCTTGGTCATACCCGCCCAAAATTAAAAACCACATAGGCAGTTGTCCTTTCATTGTTATTAAAAGGTGAATTACGGCGATCGAGCTCTGAACACAGAACCTCTCAGGACTATGTTTAGCATCAGATATAAAACGGTGTAAAAAAACCCCCAAAACGGTACATCACATGGGCCTGATAAAAAAAATTCTGAAGTCTAACAACAAAAATCCAAACAGAAGTGTTCACGTCCTCCGTTTCTGTGCCCGTTTAAATATGGAGAAATGTATTAATTTATCAGCAAGTCGTTACCGTTAAACGTTTAAAAAATACGGTACCTTTCGGGTTTATTCAAAGAAATCGAAAGTATCTGATTATAGCACGCGTTCACGGTGCAGGGAAAGTCTATTTTTTTCTAAATCTACAAATAATAATAATAGTAGCTGAAAAGGTATTTAACCAGAAAGCTCGCACCTGAGCAAACCGTTCATTGAGGTATCTTGAGATAGCCCGGAGCAGATTCGCCTTCAGCGGCAAGTACACCCTGGCTTGCCCAGGATTAAGATTTAATTTGTTTTACACAGATATTGTTGTTATTTGTATTTGACCTGTGTCATGTCACAAGGCCGCTAAGAAAATGCAGGTGTAGCTGAGGAGATAACTAGGAAAAATAATCCATATTTTTTATGTGTACATCGCGTTGCATTGCAATATCAGCTAAGTGAGTTGTTCAATACGACAAAGGTTAATGGTTTTCTACAAAATGACAAAAATACGTCGGTCTAGATATGGTCTTCCTCGATAATGTTTGAAAAATATCGATGAGATGGAGCAGACAAAGAATGGTTTACATAGAGCTATTCATTCCGTCGTTAAAAACTAAGAATAGTTTATTGTGTACATTTAAACCCGTGCCGAATAAATTATGTCTATAAAATGTTTGAAAATGTAAACTAGCAGTATCGCGCAAGAATCCAAACCCTGTTAAAAGCGCAGGGAATTCTACACAAGTTCAGAAAAAAATTCTGCAGAGGAATGCAAATTTTAACATCAATATAAAATTGTTTAATGCATTCCACTGACGAAAGAGACTACTCTAGCACGTTATATACTGTAATTTAACAAACATTAAAACTAACATCACCAATTTTACCTGGATGAAAATTACCGTCCCCCCAAATTAAAAATGTATGTACTGTATTAACAACAACAAAAGCAAGTTGAACATTTACAGGATCTGTCGTGACTCCGAAACACATAAACGTGTCTAAAACAAAATTGGTTTGAATGTTTTGATCCGTTAAATGGATTCTAGAAAAAAAGAGTCCCTCAGATCAGTGTTGTTTTAAGTCACCGTGATCTTCAAAACACCTTTAAGAAACTTGCTAAAATATCAAGAACAGATTCCACAACTAAAAAAAAATAACCTAGTCAGAAATAATTCACCGATTCCATTTTGTTCATTGTAAATTTGCTGATATTGTAGCACATTTTTAACAGTACAGTAGGCTATCGCTGACCGCAGCTGTGCTGACGACAATTCGTAAAGCAGAAATTAACGCTATAATGGAAAATCTAAGACACCTAAGAAGATAAACCACGTCGAAGCCATGTTTCAATAATTTGTAAGGATCCTCGGACCATAAGCATACAAGTCAGAACTCCACAGGGCCTGGCCGGTCACTCCGGCTGGAAATTAAACTTGTACTGTATATCATCAGTCTGCATTAAGAAATAGAACGGTACCCAGTTCAATGTGTTGAAGTGCAGGATTTGTAGTAACCAGTAAGCCTGTTTTCTATGAAAACATGTGCGGTCATTAATCATTGTTCGGCGTAACGCAATTTCTACAGCATTGAATTTAGCACAGTTATCTCGGAACGGACGTGTTTAAATGCAGTGTAAACAGCTTGTTAGCGATGTTTAAACAGTTTAAGCCTTGCAATGTGCCCATCGCTATATGCAGCTATTAATCAGGCTGTAAGTTTCGAGATTGAATAGAGGAGCCATTTATCATTTGTTAATGACAGCAGTATAGCTTTCTTCCTGCGTATTTCAGAAGACAGCGGGGGGAAATACGTTTAAAAGTTGGCGAAGGTTATACTGTACTTAATCACGTTGTGTATGTTTTGAAAGGAGGGATGAAAACTGACCAAATAGGAAAAACACACTAATGGTAGGACATAAATTACACTTGAAGGTGTTTTTCTATCAAATCCCAGCCCGATCCCATCCAGCAGCCGGGCTCCAAATGCAGGAACTGGAATATTCCCACAGGCCTCCCCGAATCCCAGCGAACTGCTAAGAGGGACTTAACCGGTCCCGAAACTCTCTTTCTGAACCGCGCGATTTCACCCAGAGAGATCGATTACGGTTAAGGGTAAGTGAATTGTCTGTATTGACAATTACAGAAATTCGGATTGTTAACGAGCAGGCGGTATATTCACTGCCGTTAAATATATATATACACAGACGCTTAATTGGCATCAAACCCATTATTACAGCTCGGTGTCGTCGAAACTTAACATGATACCTAAAGCCTCAACCTAGCGCTTGTCAAACTAACCAAGAATAAATATGAACACTAAAAAAAGAATACTGTAATTGCTACAGGCTCCTTCCCTCGTGTATACATGTCTAATAACTTCGGTGTTTTCAGCGTCTTTTTTCTTACGGCTTTTTTTTTGTTGTTTTCCCTGTTCTTTGTGATTTCCACCTGCAAGTAATTTCAGATAATGGCAAAGCCCCCGTCAGGCCACGGATCCTCCTCGTATTCTATGCGTCCTTATTCCGATAGGGCCTTATAGGATTTTTAACATATTAAGAAAGACATTTTGTAGGCTGTAAATTGCTTGTAATTATCCTGTTGGAATGAAAGCTTTATTTAACAAGCGGTGTCCCAAATTGCTATAATTGGCGTGCCCATTTTATAAGAGCATTCAAAGATTCTTAAAATAGCGCCCCTTTTTGGCTTGTCCAGATGTTTAGGGGGTGAAAGATTTGACCCCCATTTTTTTTTTGTTGTTTTGCGTCCCATCCCTTTCCCTGGCGCACGTGACAGTCGGAGGGAGCCGCAGAAACCGTCGGACCCCCACGACCACCCCCCCCCCCTCATCCCGACGAGAGCCCGTCCCCCCGTGAGGAAGGACAGCTCGTGTTCGCTGACCGCTGGAATGGACCAGCGGGCGGGAGCACAGAAACCGGACCGGCGCTGCAACGCGAATCCACTCCGTGCTCATCCAAGCGGGTTCCCTTGCCGGTTCCCCTTCGCGGCGGCAGGGCGTGTCAGGGTGTCGGGCCCGGCCGACGCGTAACACGAAGGCCCGCAGTAACACGGTGCCGCTGGGCTCTGCGATTGTAATCTTAAAACGGACGCGCTGGCGGAGAGCGCGAACTCGTGGGCTTGCGGCCCCCACGGCGACATTATCTCCCTCCCCACTCGCAGTTTTACAGAGTCGAGTTGCTGTGTAATTGACTTTCATATTAAAATATGACTTTCTTAGATTAGTCATGCCAATCATAATCGGATTGAAGCTACAAAAGGTTAAACATCACAACTTGCAAAGGAAAGGATTTTCAACGACAGTAACAGACTATAATAATAATAACGACACTATTATTGTTGTTGTTGTTATTATTAATTGTTATCTCTGCAGCGGCTTGGCCTGTGCTCTGTACACCTTGCGGTACTAGAGCAGCTGGAGGAGAAACCTCGGTCATTTCGGGTAACTGGGTTGATGGCTCCGTTTTCAATGTCGGATCCCCTTCAGCGACCAGTTAACAGTGCTGGCGAGTGGAGGTCACCACGCGATGAGGTCTGCACGGTTGGACTGTGATGATAAAACAGGATCCAGTGACACACCAGTGACATCCTTGAGGCGGCCTCATTTCAGACGGTTTCGCCGGTGACAGCCCTGTGGAAAGCGGCTTGTTTTCGGTTAGCGAAGCGGTCTGCGCTGCCATACTCTCGCTTAGAAAAGCTCAAACCTTTGCGTCTTATTAAAGTTTAATGAATGGGGTATAAATAAGGTGTAATTAAGTCTAATACCCGTTTGTTTTAACGAGAGAAGGAGGAATGTGATGTTAATAAAAATCAGCTAAATGTATAGACTTAACTTCGGGCGGACGGAATCGCTGAGGCAGACTGTACATAACCCCGAGATACACTTAATAACCGCGGGTTAAATACGACAAATATCATGTTCATGAAAACCACGCCGCTGTAATATGACAAAACCATATTCTAATGAGAAGACAACCAGAAAAACCTTAAGCAAACACTGAATAACAACAACCGTGCAGTGTTTCCGCACCAGATGAGCCTCCGAGCTCAGGCTTGCGTTAGACACTGGGATCGTCACGCCTGTCAGCAGGCTATAACCCGAGAGCGGGGAGGCCCGGCGGTGTGATCTCCAACAGCAGGCCTCTCCTCACAGCCAGCCGCTCTCTGACCGCTTCTTCCAGTTCAGGGCGACGGGTACTCCTCAGACTGGCCACCAGTCTGCCTTTCTTTCCGAGTCAATCTCAGCCTGTTTCCCACTGCCCGCTCACAACGGCGCCCACATTTAAAAACAAAATGGCGTTAGGCCTACAGCAGCAGGTCTGTGACAGTAATAACCGGCTTTTTATAAATAATGAAGAGATGGACAAACTAAGGAAATGAGAATAGAAATAAAGGCGACGTTTTTGTCTTTGCGGATAACAAAGGAATGCTGCTCATAGCCTCTATCAAACTGACTGCTGAAGCATTGTATCCCTGAAGCAGGCTGTTGTGAATGAAAGCCTCTCGCTGCTTTTGAAATCTAGGTGGCCGAAGCTCACATGGCTCAACAAG
Source organism: Atractosteus spatula (assembly GCF_055471065.1). Taxonomy (NCBI): domain Eukaryota; kingdom Metazoa; phylum Chordata; class Actinopteri; order Semionotiformes; family Lepisosteidae; genus Atractosteus; species Atractosteus spatula. The sequence continues at coordinate 8,923,444 of NC_142731.1, read as the reverse complement.
TAACATTAGGTGTTTATAAAATCAGGCAACACGTGACACTTTTTTTTTTACATCAGCGTGTTTAAATTCTCATTTCCAGTTCTAGAAAAAAAACAATCTGAAGACGTTTTTCTCCTGCAACTGCATATTATTCCTAATTAATCACGGATAAACTTTCTCCAGAAAAGTATGGTATATTTTACGAAAATTTGAGTTTGAATATGATCAAGTTTAAATCGGTATTACGTTACACTTTTTTTCCCAAACAGAAATATACTCCTATCATTATTTGTATTCACGAATGATTAATGTTTTAAAAATCTGTGCATTTATGAGTCGCACTTAAAGAGAAGCTTAACACATCTCTTAAAACCGAAATGCGCCAGTTTCAGTGAGAGAAACGAAACTTTTTCTTTAGCGAAACCTGTATCTCACGAGTGTAACCCACATTTCACGTTTTGTCGCGACCTTTCAAGTACTTAAAAAAAAACTTTTACAAAAAAGAATAATTTAATGTTCTGCAAATTTAATATACAGCTAATCATTTTGAAGATTACCAGGCTCAAATATTACAAATTTCCCCCGTCGACTTACATAAGTGCAATGATATCAGTATTATACAGTATGCGCTCGAAAAACTGCATTGTTAGCGTTATTAATAGCATAAATCTGTAGTTAACGGAACTGTAAAACCCTCTATTTAAATACGCTGCGATAATGTTATCATTTTGATACCAGGTAAGAAATGGCACACGTTAATTCTGAATTGTTATGACTAACAATTTCTATTTCAGAGCACTCGCTTAGCAGACAAATCAGATACTCTGTGAAACAATCCACGGTCAGGTCAGGCTCACGCGTGTCCGTGTTTCAGACCACATTCCCCCCGGAGTAAATAATTAACTCACACGCGCACCTGCTTAATTAACCAGCCCTTTTAAGAGGGCCCTCTATGCGTTAAAACCTCACGCGTTAATAAACGGGGGGTGATTTATATACGCGTTTAGGTTTGATAAATCACGGAATTAGGACTTTACGACAGAGCAAAGGTGGTTAAGACTTTTAAAACTCGTTTGAAGCACCAGTGTCTACTGCCGGCTTACATCTCTAGAACAGCCTGCTCAAACGTAAATGAAAACTTTTCTCCTCTTTTCATCTCATCCCGTCGCTTGACTATACCTCATCTACGGGTTTGATTTCGCTGAAAACCCGTCTTTTTTTTTTCTCCAGCTGTGATTTAAGAGCCCGTTCAAAGTCGTCTCATTACACGCAGCGAGACTGTTTGTATAACCCCACGTGTCACGCGCTGCAGAGGGGTAACAAACTTTCGGGCTGCCATGGCAACGGCCGTCATTTAAAACTACTTCAACATACAGCTGTGTTTCGGGACGAGCAGAACTTGAACTTCACTGTGCATTTAAAAAAAATTCTCTTCCTTTAGAAAGGGGGACCTCCCGCTGGAGACAGACTTTTATTAAACTTTATGTCCCTAGACTGTAATAAATGAAAACTTAAAGTGATCAAAAATGACTTAAAATTGTAACATTCCAATGTTGAAAAATTAACCATCAGGGTATTTTCTATATTACGAAGCCGCTTTAGCAGAACGTTTTAAAAAAAGTAGCCTTGACTTGGCTCGTTGGATTTGATTAAGCACTATTGTTAGCGTTTTAACTCCAGTCTGTGTTGGACCGTGCCATTTGTTTTACGGTGCGTATACTTGTAAGCACACAACTAAAATAATGCATCGCAGTAAAATTAATTTTAAACAAGTTTTTCTTATTTAGTAATAAGTAAGTAAATGTGTTTTCTTTTACGGGTCTCACCATTGTCTGTTTGCATTAAATACCTCGCTTGCTTCTGTCTCAACACATGACGTTTTGTAATTTCACTGTTTCACCTGAAGAAAATAATTCATTATCATTTACTGAGGGTTTTTGTTTTTCAAACAGCCTAGACCTGTTCAGTCGGCTGATCCTGACCATGCTGGTAGCTTTAGAGCCTTGAGAAGGACCTTTGCGGCAATAACTGTGCAAACTTGCAGGATTTCACAAAATCTTTTTTCCTTAATAATTTCGTCCAGTCTGCATGAAATTATTTTTTCTCTCCGTTTTATAATTCCAGTCATCGCGCTCAATTTAACCAGCCGATGTTTGCATTTTCGTTATTGCTGCAATGTTTCTATTACAAACAGTATATACAGTAAAAACACAGCTAAGAATTATTTGTGGTTTCCTGAACTAATGCCGATTTTTTTGTTGTGAATTAATAGTAGCAGTAATATTTGGTATTATTGTCGTTGTTAAGAATATCCTGGTGCTCTGTATGATTATAGAGTAAAAATGTTCTAAACAAAACATCTTTATTTCCATTACATGGCTTCTCCGTTTCACGCTACGATTCTGCAGGGGGGAAAACAAGCACTTTTCTAGACCCACTGGTGAGTTTTGTGCTAAAGCATTTCAATGGAAAAAAACATCGAAGTTACTCTTATGCCTTATTTCCGTCCGTCCAAAAACAAGAGTGAGGAGTATTACAGACCGTTTCAACTCGCAGCCTGTATTTATCCCCTCTGCAGCGGAGTCTGCTGGCCCTGCTGCTTCCAGCGTCTTAAAACTAAGTGGGAAGACACGAATCAAGTTCGATCGCACTCTGCTTTTTTATCACAAATAACGCGATTTTTTTGTATCGTCCTTCTGGGGACTCGTAGTCCGCCGAGGTTTCGGGAGTGAAGAGCAGGGATCGCCGGACAGCTCCGCATTTCCGTGTCAATCTACACAGCCCGATTGACGGACGACTGCGAGAGGAGCAGTTAGAGCAGTGAGGATTTATTTGAACCAGAGCCTCAACAACGTGTCATTCTGAGCGCAGAGGAGCGCAGGGCTGTTCTCCGCTGGTGAGTGTGCAGGTTCGAATATTGCTTTTTGTTTGGGCGGGAAATAACTCAAAACAAACAAACAATAAAATAAAATAACCAAACGATTTGAAGCATTCCCCCCCAAAAAAGTCTTTTTTTAAAAGGCACATCATTCTTCAAACTAGAAAAGGAAAAAAAAAAAGATTAAAATATATTTTAAAAAACAGTTCTTGAGAAAATAAGAAAAAAACTCTTAACTGTGTTTTATTGAGTCTGAAATTGCTGGATTTGCTTTTTATATATAATATATTTGGGGGGGGGGAAGCGATTATTGTTCGTGGAGGCGATGCGTCACATCATCTGAGGTCTGGGCATGGAGTCCTGGTGGTGCGCCGGGTACCAGTGTCCGAAACTGTTCATGTAGCCGCTGGCGTGGACCGGCGCGCCCTTGCTGCCCATGGACACGTCCCACAGAGGCGGCAGGCCGGGCGAGCAGGGCGACATGGAGGCGGCGGGGTGGAGGTGCTCGCCCTCCTGGCCGCTGGAGCCGTGCTTCATGATCTTCTTGTACTTGGAGCGCTTGTTCTGGAACCATATCTTGACCTTGGAGGGGCGGGGGCGGCCCGGGAGAAGCCCAGAGAGAGACAGGGACAAGAAAAAGAAACGCACAATTAACGCGGAGCTTAATTACAGGTCTCCCTCCCGACGCATCGGAAAACATGACCGGCTTGTAATGAGCATGAAAGCTGAGGGCTTGTCATTTATGGTCGCGCCGGTTTTAAAATGCGTTATGGCGCAAGAGCCTTTTTCCGCCCATCCCTCCACGGTGAGAAATCGGATTTTTTAAAGCAGAAAATCGCGACACAAAAGCTCCCTGTTCAGTTTTGTTCCGCTGTAAATGGAACCCTATTGTTCCGTCCTACATTTTCCACTCTGGCAAAGCCTTTTGGTTGGGAATTTCATTGACGACAACAACAAAACAAAGATACTAAGGACATACACACCAAGAAACAAACAAACAGATATTCCTACATCTTCCAGAGGACGTTGCTGTAAAAATATGTCAGTACAGTATATTGTCTGGACAAACTGGCTCTGCTTTTATCGTTTGCATGCAATCTACACAATGGGAGAGAAATACTAAAGTGTTGTAAAGGAGTCATAAAAGTCATTAATTTTTTATTGATTTCTACCACACTGACTGAGACCTTGTAAAAGGACCGCTATATTGCAGAGCCTGAAGTGACCTTAACGCACATGGCGCAGATCTGCAGAGCAGCGCGGATACGGGTACGGAAGAAACTTAAAACACAAACACCCCGTTCGGGCTCGGCCGAGTCCATTTTTCTTTATTTCTCATCCGGTTATATCTGCCTTTTTTTCCCTTTTTTTTGGCGGTTTCAAATTTAAGTAAACGGCTTTTCATTTGCGCAATTTTCAAGATGGGGAAAAAAAACCCCACGATATTCTAAATAAGTCATTAGCTCAAAACAAAGAGTGCATTTGAAATCGGATGAAAACAAGAACGCGTTTACCCAAGCTCACCACGTTGGTTATACTGGTTGTTACCTAGGTTATACGTTGTATATGAATTATCAAAAAAATAAATTGGCGGACGAGCATGTGTTTGACTTATAACATGAGAGTTAATTTCTTCATCGCACACTTCTGCGTTCTTAAAATATCTTACGCCGTGTTTCAGTAAAGCCCGGAATCCGTGTTCAAAGACAGTGGTAAAGAGAGGTTTTCATCTTGTATTTAAGATAATTGAGCCCTTTTGTGTGGGAAATAAATCTCCAACAATTGGGTGGATTATTCTTGTTAAGGGAGAGAAGTGGGAAGCTCTCGGGCAATCCCTGAGCTGCCTGTACACGTCAAGAGGCTGTTGTGCAGTTAACCTTGGACTATCCTTCAGCAGAATGTCTTCTGTCCCTACAACAAATTAGCTTCAAAGACACCCTGTGCAAAAATGACCAACAGTGATACATTTCAGTTATAGGACAAGTTGGAAAGAAGTGTTCAAAAGCCATATATTCCTTTCCTGATTCCTACTTCAGATCCCAAAACGCAAGAACTTAAGCCTGCTGTAATTGCTGGTTTGCACTGCTACATCAACATTAACCACTGACAAGGGCTCCATTTCAGAGGTATGGCGATTAAGACCAGGCAAAAAAAAAAAAGAATACAACTGTGGTCCAAATGTCATCTTATTTCATTGTGTCCATGTTCAAGTCCCTGTACGTCCCTGAGTAGGGCTGATGGGATCTAATCTCGGTATCTGGGCGAAGGCACAGGCCTGGCTGGGACTAGGACGGGCTTGAAGGAGCCCGAGTGATAAAACCCAATTTTTACTCCCGCTGAACAGACGGATTTAGCAGGCCGGAGCATCAGGCTGCTGTTTGGGTAAGAGCCCTGCTTAACTGCTGCGGGGGGAAGGCAAGCCGGCTGCGTGCGGTCGACGTGTTTCTGGAGAGGGCTGTGCCCACGAGAGCCACTCTCATGGTGACCCAGAGGCCAGGGGATGGCACACAGGACTTCGCCACATTCAGTTCACTGTTCAAGGGGGTGGGGAACACGGCTCTATCTGGACTTTTCACGACAATTTCAAATTCCTCCAGTGAAATCTGGTTGGATTCATTCTCCCATCATTCGTACGCAATTAACAGCGAGAAGCAGGTTTCGCAAAGACCGACTCTGAGCTGATGTGGGGATGGGAACAGCTCCATCCACCTTCTCACTGCTTGATGGGATACAGGAAGGCGGGGAGCCAGAGCCCATCCCGGCACGCTAATGGCACAGGGCAGGATACACCCCGGCCAGGACGCCAGTGCGTCAGCAGAGCAGACACAAGCGCACACACTCACAGAAGGGCCCTTCTTTTCCCACAAGCCAATTAACCTTCCAGTATTGTTTCTGGACTGTGCGAGGAAACCAGGGCACTCGGGAGGAAACCCACATGAACACGGGGAGAACATGCAAACTCCACACAGACAGCACCCCAGGAGTGGAACCCGGGGCCCCAGCGCCGTGAGACGGCAATGTTGACCCCTGCACCAGCGCGCCGCCCACCCTTGCAAAGCAGGCTGCTCCCATTTCTGGTTTCACGAGCTGCAGGCTCTGGGTCTCATTGTACTCGTGGAACAGAAAGGTCGCTGGAGGTGGAGACATCCGTCTGTGCACCTTTTCTCACAGCCCAGCAGCGCCAAAGTGAACCCCTCCCAGGGCCGAGCCCGCTGGCGGCTTCAACACCAAACCCTGAGACAGCCGAAGCTGTTCCCTCCCTGGAAGGACCTGCTGCCCGATCTTCACCAATAGGCATCAGAGCACTGCTCAACGCCAGACCCCTCCCCCTGGAACACCTGCTCAGAATTGTCTCCGAGAACTCTTGCACAGGTGGTTTTTAATGGACGTGTAATATAATACAATTAAAAAAAAAAACCTCCAGAGCTCATTCAAAAGAGCATAACAGGTGCATTGTCAAAGCTACCAAAAAATCAGATAAGGACAGAGGCGTTGAAACATTATTATTGCCACCACTGATGGAGAAATAAATTTTAATTGTCAGGTCTCGGATCTTTTGTATGTAATGTAAAATGAAAAACTAAGAGATAACGTGCAGATGATGATCTTGTTTTAAATGTATTGTTATCAGCAATATGGTTTAAATCAGTCTGAGGTCTGGATGACGTTTTTGGAAGTTTTGCTGGGGTGGGTGGTAGGGGCTGCTGTTGGATGGGCAGTTCCTCCTCTCCCCTGATTGGCCTGCCTCACTGAGGTAAGGAAAAAGACGAAGATGAAGGAGAAGGGAAGTTCTAAGGTTTCAAGTGCTTGCTGCTGCAATATGGGCACACTGAAGCATTAGCAGTGTGCCGCTGATGACAGACCTATGCTGTCTGCGTCTCTGCTGGGTGTGAAAAAGGAAAGAATAACACATTTCTGAAAAAAAAACCCACCAGATACTATCAAGAATTTGTCTGGATTTTGCAAAAGAAGATTATCAGGGAACTGCAGAGGAGAGGACTCTATACTTGTTGGCTGCCTCCAAACATGGAGCAGAATTTACAGTGTAATCTGAAGGCTGATATCAATTAGGCTAATATGGTCCAATAGTTAAACTTCTTTCACTATATTTACGAAGCTACATTAGCTACATTCAATTATATTTCCTTGGCATTACATTCAGAGCAATACCTCACTTTTTCAGTGAGAGAGCACTTGTCTCAATTCAAATGCTTTTCAGCGGCCAAGTGTTAGGAAAATATTAAGCCATTTAGAGATTACATGGAGTGGCAAGATGTCCATCTCCAAAAAAAAAACTGCGTTGTTGCATCCCTGCCTGCCCATGGATAGTTCTTGTGTGTGTTTCTCCCCAACAAGAAAGCAGCAACAGCCCACTCCACTCGAATGAGACAGACGTTAGCATTGATAGGCAGAACTGGCAAGCAGTTACTCCTTTGGGTTTAAGTGATAAACTAAAACTCAATTAAATTAGATCTGTGGATAAAGTGAGTTGGCGATAACAGCCTCACTGAGGAGGGAGAAAGGGGCAATGTTTCAATGTAACATTCTTTGGGCAAAACAACATCCCAGTACAACTTTAAAACCATTTTTCTTCAAAATTGACCTTGCCACGGGAAAAAAAAAGGCTATTTTAATTGTCTTTTCAACACAATTGTGCATGAACATAATGACTAATGTAAGCCCTGACACAAACCCTTTTTTAAATTCTGCATTAGTTAAATGAACAAGAATTTACTTTCTCTTTGAACAAACAGATGAAAAAAGCAGCCAGATTCCCTCCTGATCTCCATTATAATCCCATTAGCATTCTTTGTGCAGCACGTCTGAGAATAGTGCCCAGGTTGTTTCCATTGGGGGGCTGAGGGAAAGCAGCCTCTCGAAACCCTCAAAATCCACATCTTCATTATGTTGTTCCTTTAGGGTAAAAGGAAAAATTACTGCTACGTACAGGCGAGTGTGTGGACCTCAAAACCTGGTTTTCAAACAGCAAAACTTCCTTTAAAAGCCTGCAACTATCCTTCCATCAGTCACGTCTGGGTGACGGACAGGACTCATTTCCCCCACACTGCCTCTAGACTGGCGGAAAGTCTCGGACACAGAGAATCGAGTCCAAAAGGAACCGGTGAAATTGGTCTCCCAAGGAAAAAAATAATATCACTGCTCTAGCATTGCCTCGTTTAAAATAATGCCTGACCGAAATGTCTCCTCTTTTTATTTAGTGCTTAAAGTACCAACAGTAGATCCTTCTGGTGTTATTTTTTATTTAATTGAACAATTAAAAATGCACAGAACCTGTACTGTCGCAGGGTACCAGATCAGACTATTGAAAAACAATCTAGATGAAATCGGTTGAAAAAATGACTTGTGGAAGAATTAAGTTTACCTTTCCTATTTTTAAAACGTGTGTGCAAGTGACGTAAAAGTCAAGCTAATGAGCCGTAAAATGAAGTCCTCGGTTTTTTTGACAAAAAACAAAACACTCAGATGGATTTATCAATTCTGGGAAATACTATATATATTTATTTCCAGTTTTGTCTAAAAGGTTTAGGTTTAAAAGGAATAGTTTATTCAGCACCCAATAAAATACTGAACGTTTTTTTTCCAATGATTGCATACAATCAAGAAGGACGATATGGGATTTACTGGTACAGTGTTCTGTTTTTGTTTGGACACTAATTAATCTTGTTTGATAATAAAAAAAAACAGATGGAAATTCTATTCAAACATGGCTTACATGTTTAGGATCCAACAGCCTCCGTTAGGGCGTTTTGTTGTAAAGAACATTTCAGGAACGCCAGTGGCGAGGAGTAAATCATTAAGGGAAAATATTCAACTAACGAACGACACGGAATACAGAGCAGAATCGCATTTTCCTTCTCCAGCAAAACCCTAATTACACACTGATTAAGGATTCCCGCCATCTTGCCGACTTTTAATTTAAATTATAGAGGCTTCTTCGCGATGACCTCGTTTGCAGAGTACGTAGGCGTGACTGCTGGTACAGAACCGCCAGACTCGGAAATCCACCTCGGTTAAATTTGAAATGTAACCCGCATTCTCAACATCGGTCCAGAGGCGTAGTGTGAAGCCCAGCATAAAATTTTACGGAGCTCATTTGGAAAATTCCAGGTAGCTGCTTTCCAAGAGAAAGCCGATAATTTCAGGATTGGAGCACAACAGCCAAAGGTTTTGCTTTTTAGGGTTTTGAATTCACACATCAGGCCAATATGCAGTTTCCGTATCGTTATTATTATTGTTGTTATTATTTTGTGGTGTGCACGTGGCTCTCGTTGTGTTACGCCCCTGAATGGAAATAAATATTATTGTTGACACCAAGTCTTGTTGTAAGTGAATTATTCTTCATCTATGACATTATGTATGATTTCATAGAAGAATGTTAGTGGTCTTTTTTGGTGTTTTCGGTTTTACAAAGCGGTGTAAGGTTCCTGGAGAGAGCAAGCTTTCTAAACACTCTCATATAATCCGCCGGGTATATCTCCGCCGTGGAGTTCACGGAAATAATCTCAAGTAGGCCTATATTTTCATCGATGCCCTTTCCTTTGGTGTCTTGTGAGGTTTCTTATTTTGTTTGATAAATGTAAACTTGAGAATAATGAGCTGTCTAAAATATGCTGTAATTGTGAGAAGCCTTGCGTGCAGCTGTCCCTGGTGGGCTGGCTGGGTTTATTTTCTTCACGGTCCGGGAGCTGGGTCCGGGAGTTTTCCGCGTACAAAGTCGACATGGGATTGTCTCTATTTTTCACATCAAAATAAACGACATGTATATATATATAACCGTGTGTGACCGTGTACACAATTTTACATTTCAACTCATCCGCGCCCTTTTCAGTTCCTATCTAATTTAATCCTTGCAGCGTCTTTCTCAGTGCAGAATACGCCTGGACGGGTTACCTCTCCCATGATGTTTGTGTGCAATGAGGCACCAATGTGCTTTTTATCATGTTTTTCGCTGGGCTCAAAGACATTCGACAGTAATCCAGTGGGCAACCAGACGGCAAACCTACCGTCGCCTTTAACACCCCCAAACCACAGGCAAGCGGCCCATCGCTGCACAGAATGAGACGGAACACCCCGCCACCCTCACCCGCCGCCGGGCAGTTACCTGCGTCTGCGTCAGGCCCAGCTTGGCCGCCAGGTCGGCCCGCTCGGGCAGCGCCAGGTACTGCGTCTGCTGGAAGCGCTGGTTCAGCGCCTGCAGCTGCAGGCTGGAGTAGATGGTCCTGGGTTTGCGGATCTTCTTGCCTTTGCCGTTCAGCCGAATTTCTCCATTTTCGATCACCGTCGACTTCTCGTGATCTTGAAAGAAAGACACAGAGAAGGGCGATGGGAGACCCCCGGAGCTGACAGAGAAGACCCCCCCCCCAGCCCCTGGACGGGCGCTCGGGTGCGGCCTGTCTGGAGCTGCGGGCGGAACCGCGGTGCGGACGGTGGGGTTCAAGTAAGCTAGGTCTGTCTGCAGAAACGCTCAAAACCAGTTTCCCTGTGCCACTACGCGAACTGCACTGTGGCCTTACGGTATATCTGAATTGTCAGGGAAACGTAAAGGAAGTAAAGAAGAAACGTTTCACGCGTGATAAAACAGGCCATTCTCAGACACACGTTTGCCAACGTAGCCTTGAGCGCCACGGAAAGCCCAGTCATGTTGAACCACTGAATTAAAAAGGTAAATAAATATGAATGAAATGAATCAAATAGATTCAGCATTAAGACCAAGTCCTTATTCGAGCGGTTGGCATTAGCGTGCTGACTAACCCGCTAAATGTGTCCCTCTTTCACAGGACTCGACTTGCTCGGAAAGGCCCGCACCGCACTCGGCTCTGAAGAGGCGAGGAATCACTTTTAATCCCGAAGACATTTACGGGTGTTTTTCTAAAACAGCCTGCTACCCGCGATATTTTAGACTTAAAGCCTCTGTGAAGCTAAACTCCGTCAGGTTTGGTCTTCTATTTCAGAAGCAGGACTGAGTTGGTTTTTGACAGCTGTTTTAATTTACAGCTTCACCTTGACATTTCACTGTAAATGGATCTAATTTCCCGACGAGATTTATAGGAGACGTCAAACGCGGTGCCGTAAATTCACGTTTTACAACAACATCCATTGGATAACAGGTTGATGAAATACAACAAATAAAACACGACGATGCTGTTGTTGCCCTGAAAACAACAACTTTAATATTTAAAATGGAATAACACTTTAACAAAACCCGTTTCTACTAATAGCGATGCAGTCCAGACAAGCGCCAACTCGCGCTATAAAAGACTGATGGCTTTTTAAAAGTTCCAAAATTAGACCAGACTCCAAAACAAAAACTTAGACGCCTATAACCGATGTGCTTGTTTTCTGGAGAAGATTGTCGTGTTTATTCAATCTGCAAATACTCCAGATGCAGCTTTAAACAAACCCCAGTGCACTCGGGAGAATTTATATGCAAGATGAAACTCAACGAGACTGAGGAAATCACAGATTTTTTTTTTAAACCGCTGCACGCATTATTATTACAAGTGGTTTAAACGAATCAAGAAATTAAAAATATTCAACTCGAAAAGGAAAAAGAAATGCAGCTCTGATTGAAGTGGGAGTACTATAAATGCCAAAACTCGACTGGACAAGGAAGAAGAAAATATGCGCGATGAAAACAGTGGGCAGGTGTGAAAATGAACTCCGAAGTTGCAGAAAATGTTCCGCAAAAGGGCACGTACAGACATTTCACCCTCGGCGTGCGCTCTTACACGATCAAAACCAGGTACAGCACACAGAGCTTCTCACAAATGCATCTATTGTTCTTTACGATTTTGGCAATAATAAACCGCACAAAGGATCCTTTCTTTTCAAATCGCTGGGATTAATCTTCTAAGCTTCGCAGGCGGTGGAAGAAGAGGGTCTTCTTATGGAAATTATATTGCCGCATTAAGTTAACTACCGGGGTTAATTCGGTTTTGTCGAGGCCAAGAAATACTCGACACTTTGGGCGCGATTTTTTCCACAGATATATATATATTTTTACTTCCAAACGAGGACGCTGACAATATTTTCTGCCTCCGCAAAATTTAGACTTGGTAGGTAAACCTGAGAGAACAGTTTGACTGGAATATCAACACTTGTGCCATTTAATAATACCAATCCTACTAATAAAAATAATATTCAGTCTCAATTTCACCCAAAAGTTTAATTTCGCTTTTGTCATGTATCCTTAAAAAAACGTGATTTGTTTTTTTTGTTTTTAAAAATCAAGGTACTACAAACATAATCCTGAAATTTCTGCTGAGGCCCACTGACTACTCTCCTCCTCTACCAGTGACAACAAACATTTAACGGCACCACTTCAGAAAATTATTCCGGTCTTACACAGCGCGTCTGAATCTTTCAGATGCGCCTGCTGTTTTCAGCAGTTCCAGCCCAACGCTGCTGTCCCCAGAAGATAATTCTCAAATGGTTTTCTCATGGCACGCTTGTGGAAGCCGGGTCCTGCGGAAGACCACAAGACGCAGAGAGGAAAGATGTTGTTTCTCGTGTGGTCGGGTCGCTTCACAGCTCGACCAAAACCCCTTTGCTGACTCAGAAGCCTTCAAGAGCACGTTAACTGTCGTTTACACTTGACAAAAACAAAATCCGAGGATAAGCTATTGAATGTATCTTAAACCACAGAAACTGCAGTTATTATTTTAGCCAAAGCGGCGAAGTGCAGTTAAAAAAACAACTGGAGGAAAAAACTTAGCGGCCCATGACTGCTGGGCGACAGGACAGTAACTGAGCAAACGCAAAGCAAATGGAAAGCGCACGTTTTATTTCATGCTTCTAAAAGCATTAATGTGGAGGGCAGGAAACGTAGCCTGCAATTCAACAATTAAGTAATTTACAATTTCCACAATAGTTGAAGAAGTGTGGGGTATTTGCGGGCTGCACAGTACTTTCGGCTTCAGCTCATAAAAGCGTGCACGAGAAGGCGGCACGAGGCATCTTAGGAGCCACTTGAAAGCAGAATCATCTATTCCATCAAATTTAATTTTCTACGGTCCTTCAAAGAGAACACGCCTCCGAGGCAAATGTCTCCCTGGGATGTTTTTATTTATTTCACTTTCAGGACAAACGCTCAGACGAAAGAAAGCTCGCCTGCCTCCGATTCGGAATTAACGTTCCCTCTCACCCCCATCCACAGCTGAAAATAACTTTCGAGGAAACATAACTGGTTTGGCGAAAATCTACAAACATAAACAACACACCGTGTCACCTTCCGTGCTAAGAAAACCGTGACTTAAAAGAATTCTCTTAACGTGTCATCATTCATCGACTTTAACACGAGCCCTGTGCTCGGATCCACAAGCAACGCCTTTTCTGACACGCTGATGTTTTCTTAGCACAATCAAAACCCGCTGTTTTTACCGACAGACGCAGCCCGATGACTTCAGATTTAATCTGCAAGCGATTTATGAAATGCATAATTATTGAATAACATACGTCCGTTCGTTTTAATATGCCCATCATAGCACAGCCGGGGGGGGGGGCATTATCGAGAAACGAGACGGGACAGCCGAGCCGGAAAAAAAAAGGATGTTACTGTTGAACACTTTTATTTTCCATTCCGTGTGAAAAGCAAGATTACCGCGGTGTTAGCCTCGGCCAGAAATGCGTGTGCTATTTACTTCAATGTCAAATATTTACGAATATGTACAAAAGATCACCTGGAAAATAAGGACATACAACAGCACTGTGATAACTTGCTCAAGCGGTCGACAGGCGCTGTATGTGACGTTCAGTCCTACCGCTGTCGGGGGAGAAGGACAGACATCATGCACACAGCACCCGCAGCGCCTGACGCCAGGCGGAATAACAGTACCTGCTTCTTCTATCCTCGTGTGTCCCAGAGCGCCGCTGTGGCCGCTGTGCTGGTAGGACAGATAGGCGCCCGAGTGGTGCGTGCCCACCGCGCCCGGGTACGGGTACCCCAGGGAGCGGCCGTAGGAGGAGGCGGCGGGGGAGAAGGGCCCGTCGTGCTGCGGGTGCCCGCCCGAGTGCAAGCCGTGCACGGGGTAGTGGTTGTGCGGCAGTCCGGGCGAGTGCTGCTGGTGCGCGGGCAGCCCGTGCCCGAACTCCAGGAAGGCCGACTTGGACGGGTCTGAGGCAATCAAGCTGTCAGACATCGAGCTCATAGTCATCATCGGTCGCAGAGTCCATAAAGACGAAGAGCGGCGGAGGCGCGCATATAGAGGAGGGACCCGCTAGACAGAGGAAACTTCCCCCGGATCCATCTGGCACTTCAGCACCAGGAAAGAAAAAGGACAGGCGAAAACAAGCACAACAGCACCACGGCGACGTATTCCTGAAGCTGGAACAGGACGCCCAGATCCTCCTTAGCTGCCCGCGCAGAGTTAAATTGACTTGAGACAGAAAACTCCCCACAAATCTCGGGTAAACTTCCCAATTTCTCCGGACACTTCATACATATGGATCTGATGTGTCACAACCCCACTCGGCTTCTGCCAGCGAGCCCGCTGATTGGTTGCGAGCGCTTACCATGTCACACGACCCCGAGGGCAAGCCTAATTAAGTTAATTAACATACGTTAATGAAAGCCGCCTTTCAGCTCCGCTAATGTCAGACCGGGCTTCAAAACTGATCAAGTCATTCAATAAATAAGGTATCTACACGAGACGTTTTGACCAGCAATTTCTATTCTCTTATCATACTCTGAAACGTGTGTTTACAAAACGAAACCTGGAGAAATAAACGCCAAATTAATGTGCATCAACATTACTATCATCCTTAAAATAAAATAAAATGTGACCTTTAAAAAGACGTTTTTAGAAGGTGCATAATAATTAAATTGAGACGAATGTATTTTTAAAGCTGTAGACAACGATATATTTTTAATATTAAAATAAAAACAGTAGGTGTGCCGATTTTATTACGTGAGTTAGAGACTGATTCAACCTTTAGCGCGCAACACAAGTACTGAGGTGTTCACTGAAAAACTAGTGATGAAAAAGACACGTTTTGGAGTTCCAGAAGGAAAGGCGCAATGTGATGCGTCGATTTTAACAGCACAACACAGTAATGCGTTTTCTGACACAAGCCGCCGTTCCTGCAGATTGACGTTGAAAACACTGGTTGAACACAAATTATACTGTTTCATTTTTGGGGAGGGGTGGTTAACATAGTTTAACGTGGCCCACAAACCAGACAAACGAAAGATACTTCAGACGGGTACAGTGCCATCAGTCTGAGACACCCCCGTCGAATTCAAGGCCACAGAGCTTAATTCAGATATTTCGGAGGTCACGCCGCGACTGGTAAATAAATCGATTGTATCAGACATGCCACAGACTGTGGCTTGTCATAAAATTTCAAATTCTGCTCCCGAGTGTAATTTAAAACATGTGATTTTGTGTAATTCGAGAACCAAACAGGCTATAATTTGAACCAAACATTGTTCACCCGCTTGGAATTTACTACCGATGCTTTCAGTTCAGCGGAATGTTTGTAAACAGAACAGATGAGGGGAAAAAAAAAACCCAAAGGTTCTTTTTTTAATTTAATTTATTTAAAATTAAATTGTGTTTTATTTGTTTCTCCTTGGGACTGGGTCACAAGGCACTAAGCAGGTGAAACCCCAGCAAGGGGATTCAACAAGCTGGAAAACGCGCAGTCCGCGTAGAAACAACGAGAGCTGTAATATTGCGTGCAATTTAAAACAAACTTGAAAAGAATCAAACACGGCCGCATATATATGGATGGACTGTTTAACAGACAGGTGGACGAATGAAGCTGTGGAACGATAACAGCAATTTATTTATATTCGGGATCTGCGCCTTTCGCGAAAGCAGCGCGAATGGTAAACTTTTTAATGCGTGTGCTTTGCGAGATTTAACTCGCATTATCCCTTAATTACAGCGCTTTCTTAACCCCCTCTCCTGTTTTCCACAAACGCAAGTAGTGATTCAAATAAACTCGCGTGACGGTCACGCAGCAGCTCTAAAGCGGCTTTAAGCTCCGTGACTCGCGGCTTTTGCAGCGGCCGTACGAAGTGAGAGAGTTCAGGAACTCGGGGCTACCGATCGTGAGTCAACACACCAGCACGTTTTGTGCAGGTACGGTAAAGTGCAGCTGGTTTACGGTCAGCGAAATCCACCCACACTCATCGGCTGTGTGGACGGCCAGAGACACGCAAAGGTTGATTTCCACACTGAAAAGCAGAACGTCTCGACTGTTCAGTCTTCCTGAGGTGTGGTATTCGTCAATTCGTTTATTAATCCATATATAGAGAAAGGTGAAACTGTTTATCCGTCGGTCAGTCCGTCTACGCACCGTTCTGACAGATCATGGGCAAGCAGGGCACGCCTTTAACACTGCTTTGTGATTTAATTCGATAGGCAGATTTCTAGCACGTCGATAACAGCTGCAACGCAGCGTCCGGCGGTCTAAATTATAGCCTGGCATTCAAAGACGATTTTCTACCCTCTACCCTACAAGAAGTGATTTATGAGAAAGACACTACGAGAAATATCTGTTTCTAGTTGGAGAAAACGGAATGCAATGTAACATCAGACACGTTCAAATAAATAAGCAAAAAAAAAAGGGAAAGGGATTAAAAAAATAATATTCATATACATACAGACAATATTAATGCAATATGTGCAGGGAGTTAGTATATAAATCAAATTGTATTTTTGTGTTCATGCTAGATTGTGTACATTTCCGAAAACATTGCGGTAGAAAAAATAATTCAGGTTAATAACATTAATAACAACTATTGTAGCAGAATCGCGCATTCGTGTTCCCTCAAGAATTCACTCAAAACTGTGAGAAAGAGCAGACCTGTAAGCTGTAGTTCATGATTATCCATTTGTGTTTCAAACACTTCAGGACTTATTATGTTTAACACGCCATGAACGCAGTCACCCGTTTGACTGGTGTATTGTCTTTAAAGCAACGGCAAATCTTCATCTTTCTCCACGTGTGTGATGTTTTCGTATTAAACGAGAATTTACGGGCTTAAGAAATAAAACAATGGTCTACAAAAACCTTGATTTATACATATTTAGGCAATAGATCGTGTGGTCCTTCGATTAAGTGTTCAAGAAATAAATGATTAATGCATTTTTTTTAACTGACGACTTTCAAATTCAAGTACAATTACTATGGTTCATGAGCTAGATCAGATGTATGGGAATACATACATTAAGCTTACATATAAGTCCGCTATAGATATCTATATGTGTCCTTCACACATTATTGGGTTTTTAACTGTTTCCAACAGGCCATTTATCTCAAAACTCCTAGGGCTGATGTCGGACAGACTGCTGCAGGCACTGCTGTCGGTTTGCACTCATCCGAACACTGTATCGGGGGGGAGGCGAACTGTACCGGCGCACCTGATTCTGCACACGGAACACATCTGCATCCGCATCTGCGCTGCGAGACCACGGACTCAAAACTCAAAACTCAAAACGAAAGAGGAGGAAAATTAACATTAAAAATACCGAATAAGACTGTTTTCTATTGAACTATTATATGAATTTAAAAAATGTGTCACGACTTTCAGTTTAACTTCAACATCAGCATCTGCACTGCGAAACTTAAACCCTCGTTGTTTTTTTTATGACTGAAGGTATTTAAATCAAAAGCTATGCAATTTGTAGAAATCCGCAGAAATATTAATTAAGAGTTATTGTTATTTATTGCTGTAAAATCGCTTTTTCAGATGTAGTTACCATTATATTATTTTTTTAAAAGCCGGAAACACTTCGAGGCTGAAGACGTGATTTTAAAAGATCTGAATTTAGTCACTCGGTCAGATCTCTTGCATCCAAACGGTATTTTTCGTTCTTTTCGGTATTTACATTCCTATCGGCGTGGCACATTCCTCGATTCCTAACAAGAAATCAAGCAGAACAACATGATAGATTTTGCAAGGTGGTATCAATTGTTGTGACACTGGCAGCCTAAGAGCGGATTTATTTTTACAATCTCAAGTGAATAAAAGGGAATTTTGCATAATTTTAAACAGCAGGTCCTTTAACTTACATTTCATAGGTCAGTCCATGGTATTTGTATTATTTTCACGGGCAAGGGTGTTATTATTTGATCGTTATAAATATTTTTCCTATTATTTAGACGGAATCATCTTTGTCTTTCGAGGGCGTTTTAAGTTCAGTTGAAAACGCAGCGGTGAATTCCGGCGGCGTCAGGAACAGCGGTCAGAGAGTTCCTGCTCTTGTCTGGTGAAAGGGGAAACAGTCCGCGGCTCGCCGGTCATTCCCTTGTGAAGACCTGACCGTCACCAGTGCCGTGGCTGCCGCCTCCCCAGAGCCCCTCTGAGCAGCAGTCCTGTCCTGCCGCCGGTCCAGAAATAAGACCAGGACGGGTCTGTATACAGGTGAAGAGCTTTCAAGAGGAGCTGGACTGTTAGTCTACGGACACAGTTTGCATACAAAGGCAGACAAGCAGATCTTGAGCGCGTATGCGTCAACACCACCTTTAAAACTCATTGAATGGAATGGATTCAACAGTTGCGCATAATTCCTATTCACAAAAATAATACAAACTTAGTCATTTAAAATAAAAATATATACATTAATTAATATATATATAAACATTAATTAAAATAAGGTAACAATATTTTTTTCTTTTTTTAAAATATATATATATATCTGGGACATAAACCCATTTGCTGGACAAATTTAGGCTCAAATGAAATTTCAGAAAATCATTTCTGGAACAGAAGAGCTCGCGGGAGGCCGGGGAAACGCGCGCGTGGGCTGACCCTAACGCCTTCCGCGTGCAGGCCGCGCGGTAACGTCACCAGCAACATCAACGCGACAAAGGCCGACAGTGCCAGAAGCCACTACAGGGTTAATCCTGCAGACAGGTGTATCCAGCGGTTCAGGACAAATCAGACCATGGACAACATACACGTTTAAACACACACAAGCGCAGATATTTCATGCAAATAGCAAATTTAGAGACATTTCCACGAGCAGGCCTAGTTATTTCAAGGGTAACGTCGAATACCACTAAAATATTTCCATTCAGAAACATTGCTAAATAAAACAAAATAAATGCGCTTAATAAATGAATTCAAAACCAGTATTGCTATAGAGAGATAATTACAATTCATAGCTATTAGGGACTAGGATTAAAAACGCAAACGCGGTATCAATGAGAGAAATGCTACAAAAAGCAGGCGGCGCTGCCTTTAAATCTAAATTTTATTAATGGCTGATTCTCTATAATCTTAATTTTACTACTCATGATAATTTCCATATCAATGCATCACCCGCGGCGCTGAGTATCCGAGTAGACTTAACACATGTAAAAACACTGGTTTTAAAACACACTCGGAATTTCATTGTCAAATCGAAGAGAGGCTCAGAATGAGACCAGGGCAATTTATTTCAAACCAGCTGGTTTTACTGAGCGTGTGCACGAGGATAATCGTGTCCATCAACGAGGTCTCGTTTTGACTCCAACAAACCGCTGTTTTTAAGGCACGAAATGCGCTGCGAACAGTGTTAGCGCGGTTTGAAATTGATGGCGAGCCCTCCGTCCCAGAGGGAGACCCACCAGCAATTTACACGGCTGTTTAGAGTATTAATAGTAAGAGAAAAGATGTCATTCTATCATGCCTGCAGGTCACCCCTCTCCCACTCGCTGTACAGTGTGTAATCCCGCAGTTACAAGTCACTGGACGAGCTAGCAGCGCTCTGAGCAGATGTCGGGCTCAAAGCACGACGCGGAGCTCAGCTGCTGTGAGAGGGCTTTACCAACAGAGCTGACCTCGGAGCTGCGGTAGTACCTCTACACACACACGCCAGCTTTCAACAACAACAACAACAACAGCGGAAACAGCAAAAAAATAATAATAAAGAATGACACTTTGCTTCTTTCACTCTGCTATAAGATATCAATGGACTTCCATGCCCTGACAGCGTTTCACACAAATAAAAAATATCAGTCATCATCCTGTTTTTTTTTGACACAGCAGAACAAAGACTGTTCACTCCAGTGTGCAAATAAAAACATACTTACAATTTATTTATAAACTGATATAGCACTATTCTATGTAAAAAGAAAAATATTTCATTCGGGGGTCTGGACCAGGGTGTTGTGGGTTCAAGCCCCTGAACAAGAGACAGTACTCCCCTGCTCTAGTGAAAACTCGCCGCTGTACACCGGCCATGCTTGGAAATGGGACTTTTTACTCCATTTGCCTAACTGGTTAAAGGATTAGGTAAAAAGAAACACAACTCCTTTTCATCACAGACTGTCTCTCTCATTTTTTTTCCTGTCTAAAAGATATTATTCTCTTGCATATAAACGAAAGGCTGGCATCGAATCCCATCCACACACACACACACACACACACACACACACACACACACACACACACGAAAAGGGAAAACACATATTAAATATGAGAATTTATTTCTTGCTGCTCAGGCCAATACTCTATAACAGAGCTGTCAGAACGTATCTAGTACTTTTAATTCGAAGACAGTGGGGGTATTTTATGTATCCCATTGAGAAAGATTTGACTATAATTTTAGCACTGCACTGAGTGCCAAGGAGCAGGCTGTATTGGCTTGTTCATACTGCAAAGAAATCCCGGGCTGTTGGGTTATTGCTATGAGGCCTGTTATTAGGCCAGAGAGTGGTGATGTGTAGTGAATTATTGGTTGTTTTAACTTTTATCAAGTGCCAACATTCTTCAAGTCTCGGATCCAATGTGTAACAATTGAACACTTGGACTCGCCTTATTCCAGATCTGGCCTCTTGTTCCTTTGGCACTTCCCGCCCGGACTGGTGTCTTTCATTAGTGTCCCCCTCTGAGTTGCCCAGCCCTCGTGCCGTTCTGGGACCTCGTGGTGCTCGCTTCAATAAAGCAGACGTGCTGCCTGCTCTACTGTTTGGACTTCCTCACCAGAAACAAACCCGCGAAGCCTATGACCAAACAGAAAGCTCACGACATCTTGGAGCTCTCTGAATATACATAGTTTTAGAAACATTACAATATCGACGTGATTCGTTTCTACTTTTTTAGTCATTGTGCTAGATCTGACTTTACTTTTTGCTTTTAATATATATGTATGAATGATGTAAATACTAAGTCCTTAGATCAACAAAGGCATAATTAAATCACAAGAAAAGGTGTCATATACAGCACATTGACTTTGGCTAATTAACCACCCCCCTGTCAGAGTTAAAAAACAATGCTTCACTGTTACATTTGATTCTGTTAGGGATGAATTGACACTGGATGAACCTGCTGTGTAGAAGTTAGTCAATCTTAGTGTACTGCTGCTTCCCATGTTAACAGACAACATGGCGGGGGGGGGGCGGTGTGTGCCTGCTTTCATTGCTGCAGTTAAGGAATACTCTTAAGGTGCCAGAAGCTCCAGAATATCATGGGACAATGTCTCTGTTTATTCTGTCCTTTCGGAGAAGGCCCTTAAGTCTTCTGAAAAGACGTGGTGCCTTACTTTTAAATCAAGGCTACTGGGCTATTTAAACCAATGAAAGTCAGGCGAAGCTCTCACAAGATCAAGAATGTAATACAGCCAATCTGAGGTTTAGATCACATAGACGACTGCATACTGTCCATGCACTGTGAGCCAGCCAATCCTCTGAAGAGCAAAACAGCACAACCGCAACCCAGAAGGAAACCGCATTCTCTCTTCTAATCAAATTCTGACTGGTTATAAGAACGACACTCATCTAATTCAGAATGAAACACTCCAAGTCCCTGAAGATTGCCCCCCTGTACTAACAGCTGGTTTTGTAAGCCCTCTGCACCCAAAGTGTTCGAAAGTACCCATCACATGAGCAGAATCTCTCTGCGACTTCTCACTCTCTGTCCAGAATAACCCTAAGATCCCGGACCTACTGAAAACTGGTGGAACTGGTGGAACATGCACAGTTCAATTTCACACACCCTTACACACAGTACAACCTCAGCTGAAAGCATTCTTGGCAGAAGAAAGGGATTGGGATAGGCTTACAAATATTTCAAAACCTTCTGGAAGTAAAGCCATGTCCTGTTTAAGTTAATCTTGCTCACAGTGGCCCGACATCTTCTTCAGTGGGTTTGTGTGTGTTTGGGGGGGGGGCTGATATCTGGGCCAGAGAATGCTTGCAAAATGGATGTAATCGATTCAGAGGTCTGTTCAATCATTCGACAGGCCATGCCAGGCAAAGGGAAGGGAAAAAAAACAACTTTGAATCACACACACAAAAAAATCTGACCTGTCTGAGAGCAGGGGTGTAACGACTGACACAGCAGAGGCATGAAAACAGCCTGAAGTAAGGAGAACAGCCAGGGTCACAGTTCGATACACACTGCAGTGCTTTTCTTCCTGGCTGGGCATCTCAGCTCGCAGGTAAGCAATCTGCTGCAAACAGTATTTTAAAATGACAGGTGAGACACAGCAAGGAACCAATAAGCAACAACGAAATAAATATATATATAGTAAGGAAGGCACACGTAGCTAAGGCATATCTCTAAAGGTGCATCAGTATAATCAATCAATAACGCTTTTCTCTATAGAGATAAAAGCCAGATCTAATGACATTCATAGACAGTGAACACCATCTCTGCTCTCCTGCTTCATTAAGTACCTTTTGCGACAAGCAGGTAATGCTTTTATCTCTGTGAGCCGACATTTAGATCTGAACCCGGAAAAGGACAAGAAAGATTGATAAGAAGCTTTTAAAGAAGCCCAGTCATCACTTCCTTGAAGGCAAAGCTGCTCGAGATGAGAAAGGTGAACTTGTTAGTGATGGCAGAGCTTGTGCTACATTATTGAAACATTAATGTCAACATTAATCATTAGTAACATGACAGTACTTTTATGTGTGCTTCTATACAATATGTTGCTGAAGGTTTTGGAAGCAGCTACTTTATCGAGAGAATGTCTCTTTAAAAAAAACTTAAAAATGACAAAGATAATTAAGTGACAGTGGGTAGGTAGATACAGGCTAAGTTGAAATGGCACTAAAGATATCTGAAAAAACAAAATGATTTCATATAAAGTATGCCAGTGGACGGATACAGCTAGACAGACTGAATGAGGTGAGGGGTGGGGTGGAGTGGAGTGGGGGACAGATGTGAGAAAGAAAGGAAAGGTAGACACTCTTTAAGGTTGTAATTATGTCTGCATTACGGAGAAGAACAAAGCAGAGCCCTCAAGTCATAGCACAGGGATGTGTCCTCTCTGTGGCTTAATGCACGCCGGGGAAAATGTTAATAACAATACTCCTGCGCAGAGCCCAGACTCGCTGGCGTCTCTACTCCCACACGTTGTGAATGTGTTTGTGCACGCGCGTGTGCGTGCATCAATCTGTCTGTCCATCCCCACTGCTTCAGGTATGCGCATCTGGCTCTTGTGCACAAGCTGCAGACTTCCCTCGCCCCAGCTCCAGCTTGCACTGAATTCAGACACCCTTGCAGAGTACAGCCCCTGGCCTCCATAATCGCTGGTGCTCGGGGGTCAAAGCTACAGAGAGTGAAGTGGAAAGAAACGGTGCCTGAATAAAAACTGTTTTGTCCTCTCCAGCATGCACAGTTCTTTCAGCTAGTCTCGTTTCCCCCAGGTGCCTGTGCTCACCCTGGCACTGACTGCTTTCATGCTAATGTGAAGCTCTTCTGGCCTTGATAAACACAAGAACTGGACATGAAAAGGAGCTCCATCTGATGTCAGGACACCTTTTGTATTTGCCTGTTGCAATATTTATGCTCCATGCCTCCTGGTCTTGTCAGTTGACTCATGAGATTGAATTGTGCTGGGAGAGACTGAGTGCACAGTCAGACTGTGGCAGACAAGCACGGCAGTAAATTTTATTCCTGACTGAATCTGCTTCCACAACTAATTAGCAAACGATGATAGCTTACTATGAACATCACGTTCTCATACTCGTTCATTATCCTCCCAAACTGACAGCAATGCCAGGCGACATCAAAACACACATTTAAAAATGTATAATAAATTGACTTTGTGACTTTCTGAAAGTGAAATGCATTATAATCAATAACTGCTACCACTTTCACAGACCAAGGCTTATGATATGAAATAGGAACTGGAATACACACGCTGGTGTAAAGCTACCATCTGTCAGATTATGACTGACTGCCTGTAAATCAGAATCCCACTAAAGGGTGGAGTTGTGTTTCATTTCTGAAATTATTCAGAAAATCATGCCTTTTTCTTGCATAGTTCCCATTTGAAACAGTTTATATCTATTCCAATGCAATTGAGATCACAACACCCTAAATTAAAACTTGCCCTTTCCTTATAAAAGCAGCGTAAGCATCTGGGAAGCAGCCCAGATATTTTGGGACACTAATACACATTATTAAAAGACGTTTAAATTTTGCTTTCTTTTATTTTGCAACATTAGGAGTGCATATTTTCTGTATCAAGTAACTGGTGATAAAATAAACACGAAGGGAAAGTTTTAATGCATAAGACTATTTTTTTTTTTACCCCAAGTCCGTGTTTTTCAAAACTACGGCGACGGAGCCGCGCTAACGTGCAGGATGAACAAACATGGATCTGTGTGGCGGAAGCCGAGAAGGTTACACCCAGGGCTGTTTATCTGTTTTTAGTGACTTTATTTTCAGCAAATAAAAAAAAAAAATGGTTTCACCCAAAATTGCCGTGCTTGGAGCACAATAAATTCATTGCAATGACCAACTGAGAATAAACAAAAATTGCAGCAAATGCCTGAATCATGAAACAGACCACAGCTTTGCCATCTAAGTTGCAACTACGTGAGCTGTAGTTTATTGTGAGCACATTACCTAAACATTAAACTACATCATCCCACCCTCTCTCCCCTTCTATCTAATTATGTATCCTGTCCAGAAAATGACTCCATTAATCTCTTCAGAATATTTCAAAAGTCTGATCAAGTAAATTTTATTTGTTTTTGACTATGAAATACAAATACAAATATAGGAGCTATTCAAATCACTGTGTCCATACGAGATCTCTTTGGGTTTTCCAGTTTCCTCTCTCTTTCCACCGATGTGCTTTCTGGATAGATTGGTGGCGTGTTTCTAAATTGTACCTTTGTGTTGTGTGTGTGCATGTGCTCCGAGACCGACTGGCTTCGTGTCCAATGTGTAGTTCTACTTTACACCCTACACTTACAGAACAGACTCGGGGGTGCTTTCTGATCATGGCTGGACAAACCAAGCAGCACAGTCAGTACTATCACAACATTAGTCGTGATTTTGTTTCAGTGTTGCAAAAAAAAAAGAAAAAAAAGAAGGTTTTGCACTGCTGGGATAATGTGGCTTGCAGGCGGCTGCCCTGTAAGAAGACTAATATGTGCCCCTATTGAACGAACCCCTGATTGGCTGCTATAAGTGTATTCCACCATATACTGGATACAGGTGATAGCTTAAGGCAGGAGAGAGGACTGGGCAGGTACAGTATTTAGATAAGATATTGGGAAAGGATGGGAGCAGAAGTGTGCTTGCTATAAACTTCGCTTGCTGGAAGATGTCCCTTCAAAACATCCTCCACCTGTCTGCAGCCACTGATAAGTTCCTAAGGTCCCACTGAACTTGCTGTAGCACACCAGTGCGCCTGCGTCCGGACAATTTTAGGAAGCGCTGTGTGTGCAGCAGGCAGGCAGGCTGCGGAGCTATACGTGGGATGAGCAGAACACGGCACTGCTTATCGCCACTTTCTCGGAAGTCAACAAGCCACATGAAGCGACCGACACCTCTAGGCCACTGAGCTGAACTGCCTCTTTGACGTCTCCGCTGCGTGCTTTGTGTTGCTCTGCTTTGCAGACTGGAAGAAATGACCATTCATCCCTGCAACACCTTTTCACATGATTTTACTTTTTTCAGTTCAGAACACAGCTAATTCCATACCCTAAAACGAATCATAATTCTAAATATAACTTATTGATGAATTATGCAGTTTAATTCTCTTCGCTCTGATGTTTCGTTCTACAGTAATAAGCTAGACTCTGCTTGCAATCCATGTTGAAATAATGTTGAGCTTCAAAGCAGCGCTCTGTCTTACTCTGTTCAGTTTATTTGTCCAAGTCCTGGAATACTAACACAGCATGTGAACTTGCTTTGAAACTCACCTCACTCTCAGTTTATAAAAATACAAACTGAGGCGCATTCAGAATCCACAGAAAGCCTGTCCAATAAGCATTTCAACTACAGTCGCCACTCTCCTACACTTAAAGGCGAACAATAACAAGCCCACAGAGCTTTTACAAGCCATGAGCTCTTCCTATATAGCGGACAGCAGGACCTTTTCTATTCTATCTTTTAATACTGTACCGAGCTTTAATATAGTGATTGCGCTGGAATACACGTGAACAGTCAGCGTGTGTGTGCCTGGTCTCCAACAGCGTCTCTTGAATATGATCACAGTGCTGGCAAGAGCAAAAGACAGTCCTGCAATAACCTAAATGCTGGCTGTTAAAACTGAATTTCCTTTGCTTTGCTGACAAATGCTAGAAATATGAAAGAAACCCCCCTTTTCTTGGAATTTGCAGAGCTCCTCTTTCAGCCTTTTCTGTGGGAACAGGGGGTGAGCCACTATGTACATCCCTGGATAACTGCTGCCAGAAAGAGATCTGTTAAAAATCACCAAGGCCATCTCTCCTGTCCAGGGTCTTGTCTATTTTTTTAACCGAACCACCTTATTACAAAGTGTTGGTACAATCTCCTATTTATCCAATGATTGCTGTGCTAACACACCACCAAATGTTCTGTCCGTCATGCTGTAAGTAGCTGTACATTGGAGAGAATTTGTCTTAATTCCTGTGATTGTCAGTATCCTTAGCCACCTCCCTTTCATCGGATACAATCAAGACGCGCTAAATAGGTTCATTACCAAGACTGCTGCTTTTTTTCTTAATTTTGTAACGCTCCAACGCGGTGTGAAATTGTGTTATTCTTGCAGGTACTTGACGCGTAAATGTACTGTGTAATTGTAATTAGACGACTGCAGCCTCTGAGTGTTCAGGGGGTGGTGTTGGGGGCCTAATTTGGAGCAGAAACTGTGACAAATTCGGCGTGCTATTTCCACTCATTACGTGGCGCTCCCGACCGCAAATGTGACAACAAATTTAATTAGTAATGCTTGTAAACATTTTTTCAAAAGCAATCCGTTCACGTCAGGAGACATCCTAGACTCCTGAGCACAGCTCCATACAGTGCCGTTCTGGGATAAACGCTCTGAGGAAAATACAAAACCATAACACAATAGCTAAAGGATCAAAAGAACAACTATCACGTCGATCAAAAGCACAGTAGATAAACCTTTCTGCTCCTGCTACATTTGTACTATAGCTCTTACTGGTACAATTACAACCTGTGTTAACAGCAGTCAATTACAAAATAAGCGGAACATCTTCTACACATGCGAGTCTTACTAGAAAAAGACCTCGGTATGTAAAGATAGAAAAAATACGTCACCATCTTTAGCCTTTACGTCATCTTAACGCAACTTTCGTCACGTGTCAGTAGAAAATATTTCAGTCCTGATTTCCTAAAAATTACTAAAGAGCAACAGCAAAATCAAAAACAACAATGACTACGATTATGATGATTTCGTGCTGTGTTTTACCTTTGACAGACGTATGAAAACACTTATCTGTCTCAGAGCCCTCTTGAGATTTAGTCCGACATTACGTTCTGAAGTGCTTGTATACATAATTCGTCTAGAAATTATACGAATAGACACTTTTTATTTGGAATCATAACGTAGTTTTCAAAATACTCTCTGTTGATAAGGCAAAACAAAAATAACGCAAAAATAGAAGATTTTTTTAAACTTCAGTTTGAAAAAGTTTGAATATCATCAGCAGAATAGATAAAATAGATAATGACGAAATAATGCATTAAGAACAACCTTTTTTCCTCAATTAAATATATGAAAAATAGAATATTAGATATTTTGCGATAAACTAAAATATCTAATAATATAGTTTAATATATTTTGAGAAAATAATAATGTGCTCAGAACGTTATAAGCCCCTTTCCCCAGTTTTCGTATGTCTTCCTCGTGTTTTTCCTATTTGTTAGTTCGTAAATTAAAAAGGTAAAAAAAAACAAACAATCGCGGCACCAATCACTACGACGTGACAAGGAAATAAAATAAATGCGAAAATATTGCTATGGATATATTACGACTGAAATATAAAACAAACAATTAACGCAGGAGTCTACACTTGAAGGTGGTGAACATTTGCTTTAAATTGATGTCAAAACGTGTATTACATTCCACTGGTTCTGAAGCGAACAATAAAGAGGAGCAATATTTCAGAACGTTAGTCAAAACCCAGCATTTCCTACACGGTTCCAGGGACCTGCTCATAAATCACCAGGGTGTAAGCCTTATAATAGCTGTGAAATAGCAGGGCTGCCTGAACTATACTCCGACCCTAAGTTCCAGCTCCTAAATCAAACGAAATTGCACATATTGGCAACAATATAAAGAAATCAGAGACATACTGATTTTCCCGAACAAAAGTGGGAGGCAGCCAAGTATTAAATTGTGCATTTCTCTGCTAGCAGAGTTGCGTAAAAACACTGAAGAGAAGTGAACAGAGAATAAACCTTAAAGGCACGCATACCGACTGGAAGTGAATCGAGGGCTTCATCTCCTTTCAGAATGACATGACCGAGGCTCTAATCATCCTTGAAAGGGGCCAATCCGTTTCTTCATAACCGCCAGAAATCATTTTCCCTCGCTCTTTTGTTTGAGCTACTACTACCCGGTCTGGTGTGCGTGAAAGAACAGACAAGATATTAAAAAAAACAACAGTTACGGTTAATTTATAGCCGGACAAGTGGCAACATATGGGCAATATTTCTGGAGAGTGGGGAAAATGTGTATTATTATCTCGTAATTTTACACATTAACGGAAGAGACAAAAAAAAACTGGGAACACAGACATTTGAAGTCAGTATGTCAAGAACCGTCTAAATACCATGTCATGTCTAATAAATATCAAGGCCCTTGAACAGAGAGCTCCCGGAGTTGTGCTAAATCGAAGATGTGCCAGTAGACCCCCTCTTTGCGGGACAGAACGACCACACACGCAGCACCGTCTCCCAGCTCCCCTCCACCAGGACACGGGGTGCATCCGTGAGCTCTGGAAAGCTGCACAGGAGATCAAGCCCCGGCAGTCATTTACGCGTGTGCATTAATGAGACATCTCGTGGCGGCAACAAGAGCAACAGCAACAGTGATCATACGCTAATTCAGCTGATGCCACTTATGTAATTGCTGTTATGTTCGGCATAAGCGTTTTGCGCTAGTGCAGGTGCGGAGACTAATCTCACATTGGTACAAACGGACCTTCACATTCCGCGACAAAACCCGCGCTTGAGAAATAAACCTTCCTCCTTTTCTTCGAGTATGCGTTCAGCCCGAGTGCGATGAGAAAAAAAGAAATGAAAGAATCAATAAATACACTGGCTAGTGGATTTTAATTGTTGCGTTTTAAAAAAAATAAAATATAAACCCATTAAGCTCGTCTACACGGGTCATAAACTCAACGCCACCTTATCGCATCAGACTCTCTATAGCCTTCGCTTCATTAAAGTGGTTTTATTTTTCTTTCTTTTCCTGTGAAACAATAGTGTTATTTTCGCTCCAAATGCGGCGTCAAAAAAGGCCGAAGGGGAGTTCCTTGCTCCCTGCATACCAAAAATACCTCCAGTAACGCTTAATTCCTCGGATTTGAGAAGAGCGCATTTTAAAACGTTTGGGAGGTTACAGTCATTTTAATCTATTAATCTCTACCCCAAGGGAAGGAACGAGAAACCAATTGAATTTCTGTCATACACGCGAGGGGGGTTGAATGGAATCAAACGAACGACTTTTTAATATTTTTCCCCCCTTTCCAAAGTGTTCTCATACAAAAGGTGCTTGTAAAACGAACGTGTTGGTAAAACTCCGGTGCGTATCCGATTTTCTCCAACCTTCTCTGAATGTCTACCATTAAACCCGACCCCCCTTTCACGCTGTATTTAATCAGGTGAGTCTCATGCAGAGGGATGAAGTCCACAGGGAGGGACCTTGAACCCAGAGCCCCACCGTGAGACCTAACCGCGACTCCGCGCCGAGGTCGCCGAGTCAAACCCTCCGACACACTTCTGCCGGACTGGGGCGCTTTTCGTTTTCGTGCGACTTTCCAGCGGATTGCTGTGCAGCGCGGTGTGACTACCCAGTCATCTGAAGACATTCCATCTGCAGAACTGTTTATTTCACTCTTAGCTGAAATACAGATGATCACAGGGGTTTAACCAAGACATCAAGTCTCTCATTATGTTCGACGCTTGGTGCTGCTAAGCCAAGTGGTACTAGTTAAAGAATCTGAAGTTAAAGACAAATAGTAATTTAGGGGTGGCTGGGTGGCTTCACGTGCATTTCATTCATCCCATCCGCTTGACTAACCGCCGGGGAGCTAAGCCTGCGAGCTGAGACATCTCAGGTGACTTTTTAAAACGTCATTACGACGTAAGACTCGAAGCGACACGTTTACTTCGTGCAGAGGTCTTCGGTCCTGTTGCACAGTTTCTCTACACATACTCTTAAGTAAAACCCACAGTCAGTAACGAATATTCTAGGTTCTCTGAACAGCTCCTGAGTTCTGCAGCTGACCTGCTGTGGAGAGGGGCTGCGGGAGCAGACAGGCTTCAGTGTCAGGAGTGCATACGTGTGAGGCTCGTTGAGATTGTTTTGGGCTGAAAGGCGCTATATAATGCAATGTGTATTTATTCATTATTATTTTATTATTATTTATTATTATAAAAGCAAGGTTTCATTATGGAACAACCCTTAGAACATATTATGGAAAGTACAGGGATAATATCACTTGCCAGACGTCTATGCACCTTTTTATTTTGGATGTATTTGGCTCAGTCTTTAAAATGTACTTTGTGTGCCTCTGTTTTAACAAATCATCCATTCTGCCAAACTGAATCTGCTACAAAAGAGACATTCACTGCAGAAATTCCACAGAATAGACGCCTGCACTTAAAAATCCCAAACTCTGAAGTACAGATAGACATCTTTTCTTAATTGGCTGTGATTGGTCTTCATGTATTGTAGGTCCTAATTACTGTTGTGGTCTCTTAACTACGCTTTTCCTTACAAGATTTCTCTGATAAGGTCATATGTAGACTACTTTTTTCCCCAACAACAACCAAAAACCTTTAACATTCTGAAACATGACAAGCCTGCTTTTAATATTTATTTTCGTACACAGATACCTCTCTGTGATTCAGATTTAAACAAACTTTGGGCCAGTGCAATTAAGGCACTATCAGAGCAACTTGCCTATGACGATGGGAGTCATCTCACTTGGGAACTGAGCCAGATCTGGAACCCTGATGTGCTGAGCTGAAGGTTTTCAAAGGCTGACGAATAACAGTCGCTCTTAAGCCCATATCTCTCTCTTTAACTTCCTTGCATGTCTGAAACGCGGTATGCGAAGAGAAGGTTTGCACATCCCCGATGGAATGAAATAAATTCTGCCTTCCTGTAGCAGACATCTACATCATCCAGGTGGGGCTGCATGTTGGTGGTGGTGGAGGGGAGTCCCCTTTACCTTTGAGTGTCCAGAAAAGCGCTATATAAGTGTAAGCAATTATTATTAATTATTATTAAAAACTATAGCTGAAACATGTGACTCCAGGCAGAGACTGCCTGGGTTGAGCTAGAGGCATTATCATCTGCAAAACCCTTTAACGCCCACTGAATGGGTTTCAGCAGGTGCTAATCACATCAGACTATATTTATCAGAACCAATCAGTAAGATTATCTCACTTCAGGAGGCATGTTCAAATATTTTCATCTGCATACTCCAGAACATACAGTATATAAAATGTACATCTACAGTCTAATTATGTATTGATGAATAATTAAATGTAAAAATAAATAAACTTTAAGGTAATTCTATGCCTCATCCAGTAAATAATCCTGACGCCAGTAATGCACACATTGTATTAAAAGGCCAATTTGCAGTTTGAAGGAGCCATCAAAACAAACAACACAATGAAAAAGATAAACTTTTCACTTTTCAAACCATGATGGTTTAGTGAGACCCATCAAAGAAGAAGCTTCCTCTGTTTAAGCCAAGTTTACTTTCTTTCATTGAACAGAAATGTATGTCCATCGGCTTGATGTGCTATATCTGACCCTGAGATACACACATCTCCTTGGTGGCACCTGAGCACTTTCTTTTAACAAGTTAATTTATGTTTGTGAAGCAGGAAAAAAAATAAAATATCAAAACTCAGATATGAAGGACATGAATGAGCGATCACTAATTCAGATCTAAGGGAACAAAATTACCAGCTCTTCCCATCTCTTGAGCTGCTTGTTCTCTTCTAAAGGACCCACTTAACACACACAATCACCCCCCTGTCTGCTGCATAAGAAATGATCTCCTTCTCAACCACTGATGATGCTTTCAGCACAGTCCCTGGAACAGCACTGGATACTTTAGTGCTCCTATTTGTTTTAAAGTGCCGATAATTGGCAGCAAAGAATCAAAATAATTGGCCTTTGTAAGAACCCACTGCAGGACTGCAGTGAGGATGATTAGGATGAATGAGACCACAGGGAAGATGGATGGCCTTTGACTCCATCTGGGAATTTGGTCTGTGAAACAGCTAAACAGAACAAGGGCAGCAACAGGGTGATAGCCCGAAAAACACGTTTTTTTCAAAACCTAAAATCCAAAAGCTTACTGTCTCACAGTCAGAAATAACCATCACAGAAGTAGGGATGGAGGCAGGGAAAAGCCAAAACAAACTATATTGCACAACATGTAAGGGTTAGGGTTAGTGTTAACCTTAACCCAGATAGATTCTGCATATTTGCAGTGCAGAAATAAAGTTCTGCTAGTGGCAACCTGTGACCTGTCCTTGGTGTCGAGACACCTCGTTGGGTTTTCGCTCTGCTGGTAGAAGGCAGTCTTGTCTCTCTTTATCCGAGTTCCAGGCAGACAGAGGTCCGTGATAAGTTGTTTTTAGGTGGCAGTAGATGTGTTACGGCTTGCAGAAACAGGTAGGAATCTTCTTTCACTTGAAAGAAACAAAAGAGGAGAGAAAGAAGCCAACAGGAAAGGGCTGTAATCCTGTGGTCTGACAGCACAGCCTGCCTCATTTGCGAACACTTTGCTGGGATGATGAGGGGAAATTGCGCTGTCACCCAGATCAGAAGGAGGAGATCAGTGGCAGACAGTGCGATGCTAATTGTACTTCATCTTAGCCGTGATTGAGGGGGTCAAGGTGCAGGAGAACAGAAATTACTGCCCATCTAATAGACAGGAGGACTTGGGAGACTAAACACTTTTGGGGAAAGAACTGCCAGCTCCTTTATCGACTTTGTGCACCCCCCCCATTCCCTGGCAGAGAAAGAATGAAACTGTCTTTTCCAAACAAGAAGGAAGGCATTCTCCAAGTTAAAACCAAATGGCTGTAAAAGAGGCTTTGCACTGCTTAAAATCAAGGGCTCCTTACAGCCTCCCAGACTTCAGTCTCTGAAGAGCTCTGTAAAACTGTGAAAAGTATTAATTTTGGCCTTGAACAGTCCAGCCTGGCTACAATGTGCTGGACGGCTGCCTGTGCTGCCTCTGCTCCAGCTCCCATCCTGCATGTGGAAAGAATTTGGATCTGAGAAAAGGGGGCTACCCTCAGTGTTTACAGGACTGCATTGTTTTCTCACACCCTGGGATGCAAGCATGGGGAAAATAAAAAAAATGGAAAAAAAAAGAAAACAAAGAAAAAAGAAACCATTTTTTTCCACTCTACATCAACCTTGTGCCAAAATAGTAAAGAAAAACAAGTTCAGCTCTGTCTTAAATCAATGACTGGGTGTCTCAGTGGCCTGATGAGTCTCCCGGGACATATTTGGGAATCTTTCCGTGGTTACTGACTTCGTTGCAGAGCGATCCTTAACCCAGTTCATCTTGGGTCACAACGGCTGGGAGCCTGGCATCGCTGTTGACATTTCCCTGTCTTGTTCCTCAACACTCCGAGGGCAAAAGCAACACGGCCTATTGCATCAAACAGGAATCGGCTGGCTCGGAGGCCGAATGTCAGCCTGTGTTGATTAGCTTGAATCGAAAAATAAATAAACAAACAAAAGTCCTCAATCTGTCACGGTGCATGTTGAACAGCAGAGAGGAAACGAACGAGAAGGTCACGCTTGCGCGGAGGATTCAAAACGGAGAGAAAAAAAAGAGCATTTTTCTTGTCCACAGTGGTTCAGCGAGTCCCGCTATTTGAACTTAAACTTTTATGTTACTATTTTACTGCTGCCTTGTTTTTTTCTTCTGGTGGGCGGCCACTTGAAACCGCTGAAGGAAGAGCAGAAACGGCCTTGGTGTCTTCTTGACGGCTCGCTCGGGCCCGATCGTTTGCGTGGTCAACGGCGAAACGGGGTGCGCTCGCCGGCCCAGCTGCACAGCGGCCTCTTCTCAGCCCGAGCAGCGAGGCCTGGATTCCGAGCAGCACCAACGGGGGGGGGGTTGCCGCGGGAGGAGGGGGCAGGTGCCCCTGGCTGTTTCCTGGCGAAAGTATTTTCAGATGTGTTCAGGTCTGCGTTCGCGGCCCTCCTGCGAGCGCGTGAATTGTCTCTTTGATTCGTCAGAACCCACTGCTCCAGAGGAGGGTGCGGGCGGGCAGAGCCCAGAAAGGAGAGCCGACCGGCTCTTCCCTGACGGGAACGAGGTGTTCATAAAGGCCGAGGGTGGATCTGAGCTGTGCTCCGACGGCGCTGTAGGGAAAGCCTCCTGCCTGGCAACAGCGATGTAACTCCTAGCAACAAAACAAGCAACACAAGCCCAATGGCTTCCTCTTTCTTGTGTTAAGTTCTCTCTTACGGCCATCTCCAGAGTTATCATCTCCATATTTTCGTACTGTTACGCGAGAAGGCAAGCCCTGCGGAGATGGGGGTGTTTGTCATGTGCTGGTGGACGGGTGTCACAGCTGCGTTATCATGCCGAAAGGTCCAGGTGGGCAATGAGTCCAGCAGCAAAAGTAACACACTGCAGCACAATGGTTTAAGGAACAAACAGACAGAAAGAATAAGAAGGATACTGTCGGGGATGGGGGGAAAAAAAACTAAAAAGCAGATGGAATTTCTCAAAGGAAAGTCACTGTAATGGGAAAAAATGGACTTTAAAAGAGAAGAAGAGCAGAATGTGGATTTTCCTGGCAGTGTGGCACCGGCATTAATGCCAGCCAGTGGCTTCTCACTGCAGGGGTGAGGAGGTGAGAGTCGCCTGATCGCCAGGCGCTCGTGAGCTCCAGGCTCTCTGGACAGTAAAACTGCCCATGAAACAAACACTATAAATAAGTTACGATTGTTCTTTTCACGGTCATTATTATAATAGCAAAGCAGGAACCTCTGGAGAATGAAATCGACGCACACTGACGAATATGGACAGGCGGACTCTCACGTCTTGAAAGGACTGGCACCTAGCGTCTGTGAGACGGACTGAGAATCAGCCTGTAAAATAATAGACACAGGCGGGACCGCGCACCCAGACACGCCTGTGTCACCGAACGAAGGCACGTTCTCCTCCCTCGCCGTACTTCAGAAAATCATTTCGCCTCACGCCCCACCTTGAAACAGCTAGGATGGATGAGCAAAGTTAATGACAACTGTGCCGAAAAGGCAAAGATGCACACAGATCTCTCACACACACACACACCTTTGTTCAGCCTGTCCTATCGCCCAGTGCACCACCGAGAGCTGAGCTGGGAAGCAGGGAAGGGGGGAGGAATGCAAATTTCTTTGCAAAATGAAACTAATCCCAGAAAGCAGAAATAAGAAAGAGAATAAAGGAGCCGAGCGGCAGCAGAGATGCCATGGAAGTGCTGCCCTGTTTTCAAACCGGTTTTCCCAGGTGAGGGATTATCTGGCTGGAGTTACCTGTCCTTCAGGTAATGCAGCCACTGTTTAAATGCTCTGTTGCTGTTGTCATTGTACATCTTTTAATAGGTTCAGGTTCACAGCATGTTAAGTAAGAATGTTCCTTAATGGATCTTTTAGATCGACGTGTCATCGTTTGTAATCCTACTCAGTTCTACCAAGCACATGGCAGTGATGTTGTTGGCTGAAACAGGGCGGCAGATCAAATAAAAGGTGCTGAGCAGCTCAAGCTGAAATCCTCCAGTGGAACCTTTAAAAGTCTATGTGTAAAATATGTCTATGTACACAGACATATACATAATTATACAATACTTACCCAAACACACACACTCTGCCTTATCTTCTTTGATGCCCTGTAAGAGCTACAATGTCATTTCTTCATCTGCGAGGGTATCCCATGAGCTCCCGGGGGCTGACAGTCTGATTGGGCTCTAACCGAAACAGTGTGCCGAGAACAGTAGTGTTCCAACGCGACTAAAAAAAATTCAAATCAAGTTTGCATGAAAACCGCCCCCCTCCCGCCAGAGCCCTTCCAAAGGATACTGCAGAACAAAATCATCTGACAAAACGGAGAGAGTTCTCTAAATTTAATGACGGCGTTACGAGTTAGAGCTCAGATTAAACAGTTGTCCTGGGTGAAGCTGTGGAGGGTTCAGCTATACAAAGGCAGCCTGGATTCTTGGCTTAAATATTTTATCTTTAGCAATTATGAGTTTAAGTGCAATCGTGTGGGCTGAATTGGAACCCTGTGCTCAAGGCTGTTAAGAAGGAAAGGTGTTTTGCTGTCCAAGAGAATCCTCCAGAAGTCTAAGCTGCAGCCGGGCCATAAGCCTTTTTTTAATGAAAGCAACACAACTAAACATGAACACACAACACCTCCCTCTACCCCTGCAACCCATCTCCTCCAAACCCTGAGGGAGGGAAGCTGCTCTTTACAGCTGTTTAAGGAGAACAATTTCTGCAGATCAAGTTCAGTTCTTGACTCTAAGCCTGGCTCTGTAAAGTGTTTAGTTCCTTTGTGATCCAGAGCTGCGAACAATAGCACCTATAGCCCCCTGCCTGTTCAAGCCACCTATTGAATAACCAGAGAGCTCAGGTTCGGAGCACTGTGAAGCGTGTCATGTCAACGTCACAGCAAAACTCAGAACAATAAGGGGTTTGAAACGGTCTCCTCCGGGGATCAGACCTTGCTTGACAAGGGAGTGGCTGCACTAAAAACATGACCAGAAAATAACCTGCTCCCGTTTTATTTTAATAAACATTTATTATTGCAACTATAATACCTCCTTATTTTGTACAGCACCTTCCAGGATACATCATCCCCAGGCATTTGAGTATTAAGTAAAAAAAAGGATAAAACATGTTAATACAACAAATGAAACATTTGCAAACTGGGGTATAAAAGTCTGTTTCGAGATGGGATTTGAAAGCACTGATTAAAGTGCAAGATCTAATATGGGACTGAATGACTGTTTCAAAGCCTTGGAACCACAGACCAGAAAAGCATGGTCTTCCAGGGTTCAGAGCCTTGCTTTGGGAACTGTTAGGATGCCAAAAGAGGGCAAATGACATGTTCATGCATAGGGAGTTAATAGTTCACTAATGTATTAAGGAGTCCAACCATTCAATACCTTAGAGATGAACAGCAGCTGAGTTAGGAAACTAGTGCAACTTGTTAAGAACACGTTTGGATACAACGGCAAGTATTATAATAATGAAGCCTGAAAAAGACAAACATATGTTGTTCATTTCTCTGCATCAGACTGGGAGAGACGTGAACAGCTACCAGAAAAAAAAACACAGGCACAACGTTGTGAACAAGAGTTTCAAATGCAAAAGCTGGATCAAAGACGACACCAATATTACTGAACTGAAAAGGAGGAATAAGAAAGAGAATAAAAGAGCTGAGCGTCTTGATTGTACCTTAATCAATTCCAATAAATGACTGATTTCAGTAGTTAAACCAAAAAAGGCATATTTGAGTTGATAAGGAAAATCAGTACAACGTCAGTCTTGCAGCAGTCACTTGTAAAAAGTGTTGCATACATTTTTTGACCATAATCTAAGCAGTGTGACAAGGCTGATAATATTCAAATAACGTCAGCCTTGGTGTCTGCATACATTTGTGTGTTATCAGTATAGACATGAAAAGTGATACCATACTTACAAAGAGCAATAACATACATACACAGAATAATGGGACCAAGAACAGAGACTTGTGAGATGTCAGAGGAGGCCAACTTTGTTGAGAAAGAATAAACCCCAGTTTATTGACAGGTAATATTTTACACTACATCAAAGCTGTTCCAGTAATATCAAAACAGCAAGGTGGTCTGATCAACTGTATTAAATGCAGCACTGAGGTCCAGCAGGACAAGAAAGGGTTAAAACATAGACACCAGTAAACCTACTCCAGCAGGTTACCATCTGATTATCATCTGTAACCTTAATAAGAGCTTTTCTTTTTAAACTGAGGAATCACAACTGTAACTTTGAGAGCTAAGCAAAACAACTCCGCTTCTGAATGATTCACTGATGATTTCAGTGACAAAGGGACAGAGCGCTATATAATGTGAGCAAAGAAAGACAGCAAGAAATATATCCCAAGAAAAAGAATCCAAGGAAGATTCTGTTTCCCTTTCCATGACTGGACTGATTTTACATTTGTGCAAAAAGAGGATTTTATAAATATCACTTTGTTGCATGAAAAAAGTTTCTTAATGCATCACAAGCCTCGGGGGCTTTTTCTTAAAATATTCTTTTAGAAAAAGTGAATACACGTTGACGAGCAACCCACTTCATCACTCAAGTCTTTATTTTCAAGAGCACCTTCACACTAATTGCTTAGGTAGACCTTGAGTACAGGTAGACTCTGAGTACAGCCATGCCACTGAAGGCCTAGAATTGGCTGGTGACGTTATCTAGTACACCCACACCATCGAGGCCAGCCTAGATCTAGCTCTTATCCCCAAGTGCAACGCTAATGGGGTAGTGAGTAACTGATGAGTACTACTAAGACTAATCTAGGCATTCTGAGAGCAATAAACCAGCTACTGGAACCCAGAGGTGTAGTTCAGTTGCTTGCTCATAAAGCAAAGCTTTAGGCATTTTAAGCTTGCGGACACACACATTACAAACCTCGCCACAACAGTTTCATCTGAGAAACGGCCTTTGATCCCGCACACAGCACGTACAAGCTATGGGACGACAAGACCACCCAGTCCAAGAAAATTAATAAATGAATCAATGACAGGCCATGGTCGGCAGAGAATCTGAGAAAACAACTTAAATGTATCCAATTAAGCCTTGCTATGACTAAGTTCTGCATTCTCCAAGATTCAATTATTTAAAGAGACTTGGAAGCCATGATGGATGACGGCCCTTGAGGACAAAATCTGGTTTCTAATTAGAATTGGAAAAGACAAGAGAAAGAGCACGATGTCATCGATTATGTAATTTATTGGTCCAGGTCACAACATCATCTGCACTGGCTTGCTTGACTGTAAGGCAAAACTAACAGTTTTGCTATCCCAGCACAATGGAAGAGCACTGTTTTAGATGTGGGTTTCACTGGAAAACAATGGTTGGATTTGCCTTATTACAAGTGAAGACATTTTAAAATGTCTAAACTACACAAAACAAAAAAAAATAATGTGCTTATACTCAAAAGGGTGACCTGCTAACCCCGGTCTCATAAAGCCATTGTGCTTTGGTGCTTCAGGTGTTTAACCTTGTCATATTAAACCAGCCGTCACAGGTAATTCACCGAGGCCTGCTTCAGAGCAGCTCCAGGGAGGAAGGGAATTCGCCAGCTCTGTTCTCTTAAGCGACAGATTGTCTGCCGCTGTCTGAAGCTGCCAGAGACTTCAAAGGCAGCAATTTTACTTGTCTCATCTTTGAACCTCGCCGAATCTTCCTTCCCCCACCCCCGGAGAAGCTGTGCTCTGCCATCTACAGACAAGCTCTTGCAGGCTGGGCACTCCCCTTGCGAGCACAATGGGCATCCGCGATGCCGCCCTCCCTCTCCCTCGCCAGAGCTGCGCGGAGTGTCCCATAGGTGCAGGGGGCAGGCCGGGGCTTTCGACAGAACGCGGGCCAATGCCAAAGTTCACTGCTGCCTTCCATCCAGAATTCAGGCGAACCGCTGCAGGCTAGCACGCAGTATCAGCTTTCTACATGCTGGTCTGCAGTGTCAAGGTGTGCTGTAGTTGTGCTCATTATGACAGGACCTACATAAAAGATACTGCCTGTGTTATGTGCTTGTGTGTTTTGTCCCCCCCTGCTGAATGTTCTAAATAAAATCATTCAGAAGTGATCAGTGAATTGGGTTACAGGTCCAGGGCTGGTTAGTACATTGCTTGGGGACTTTGCACCAGCACTGTGGCCTGTGGACAAGCAAATACAACAGCTACATTTATTACGACTGTGGAAAGCTGAGAAGCTAAACGCACACATGCAGTATGAGGCTCTCCACAACGGCGCTGGGCTACAGTGTAAACGTGCACTGGTCAAACGTCAAGAAGCGTAAACTGAAGACTCGAGTAAAACAGAATATGTGTTCCAAACAAAAGAGCTGGACTTAAAGAGTGATTTATGAGGTTAATTATCTTTTTTATTTTTAGTAGCTGGACTTCAATTACACATCAGAAGGGGTATTAATCACTTCCCACGGAGAAAGGAGTGCGATATCTTTGTGCTGCCTTTTCAGTTATTTGGTTTGGCTGAGGGACGCGCTGGGCTCTGCTAAGAGACTTCACCCAGCAGCCCCCCAGCCAGAGCCAGCCTTGAGGCTGCGTTTCTGCTCAGTGAAGCCCAGGCACTCCCGGGCAGACTAAACTGTCTTTAACTGCTCCTAGGGTGGATTAACGTGCTCCAAAAGCCCTCTGTAAAGCAGACAGTAAGATTGATGGGGATGGTGGAGTTACCTGAGCAGCACATCAAAGGGAGCTGCAACCTGTGCAAATATGTCGATGGTTAACCCTTCCATCTCACTCAGAAAACTCCTGGTGTTTGTTTTAGTACTTTAGAAAAACATTTATTTTTGCCACTGCATCTTGTTCTAGGGGTTGTACACCGTGCAATGGCAGGCGTCATGTCTGGACTGAGATGTTGGTCCCCTTGTTTTATTCTAACATATCTTCCAGTCATTTCAGGCCCAAAACACAATGACCAGAACAGCAGTCTCACCTATTGTACATGAGGTTTTCAAGAGAATACATATATCCCACCCCCAAACATGTGGTTCTCAGCTCTGAGTCATTCATGGATCTGATAATTAATGAGGAGCAGATGATCGCCAGACAAGCCATTAGACAATAATATTTTTTTCAATTTTCTTTTAAATGATCATTATCATATGGAAAGAGATGTTTTTTAGGGGTACTACTGGCAACTTTATCAGGAGTGAATGTTTGAAAGGGGGGGTACCCAGTAACAACGTTTTGGGGACCCCTCTTGTTAACAGGAAAGACAGGACAAATTCTGCACAAGACAAGGTGATGCGGGGTTCGTATTACACCCAGGAAACAAAAAAGTACAAGAGAAAAAGGACAGGGCTTCAGGGCAAAGAGAAAAACAAAGACTTCTTATTTTTCAGGCTTGAAACCTTACTGTGTGACCACAAACCCAACAGTCTGAAATAAAAAAAAAACTTTTTATATGATATTTTTAAAATATATTTGTTTAACCCTCAAGTGCATTATTTTGCTACTGTTGTTGTTTTCTTGAAGTGCTTTACCTGTTTAATTAATTTCAAGAAGAAAAGAATCCAAATGCACTTCTTTTCTTATGTACCTTTGGATTTGGCTACGTTACAAATCATGTTACTAAAAATATATAAGAGTAGAAACTTGTCCAAAAATTGCACAATCTTCTTCTTAGCTCAAATGGCTTCAAAGCTCAAAGTTCACGCTAAATGACAATGGCTGACAATATCTCACCAGTGCAGAGTTGGTTATGTTATAATTTTCTTTTGTAAGATATGCCATGTTTATTACACGTGTCATTCCTTAATGGATAGCACACAGCTCCACATGACAGGAGGTATATTTACACCCAGGGGTGAACAGTCTCATGTCAATGTTCTTTCCAACAGACAAGCTGCAGGATGAGCGGTCATTTCCGCCGGTAAGGTGCGTGCTATTCTGCTGTTGTTGCCCAGAGCAGTCTCACACATGACTCACAGGAAATGAAAGGCCGAAGAGTTAACGCATTTGACTGCAGGGCAGTGCGTCACGTCATAAAACAGTTCTTCTCACCCGTCTACCATCTTTTACAGGCACCTCGATGACTGAGGAGAGTACAGATCTGGGAAATACCTGAGTCCTCAGCAGTCACTGATTAAACATCTCACCTTGTACGCATTTCCTTACCTTCTGTTCCTGCTGGTGGGGGGGGTCTTTGTACACCCTCTTTGCAGTGTCCCTCTAAAACTCCTCAACACCACTGGGCACTGCGGTCCCTGAATGGTGTAATCCAGAAAGATGTGGTGACAGTGCAAAGCAGCCCAGGCCCTGCCGTCTCTGTCCAGATGTTCTGTAGTAATGTCTGCACATCAACTGGGAAAGAGTGAAAACAAACAGTGGTGATATATGTGAACAGGTTACTACAACAGGCGACACCTGAACCTTCACAGCACTGCAGTCATCAGAGAGGGCAGATGTCAGAACACTTTGCTTTTCAGATATGAACGTTTACAGTAAACATATAGCACTGCGGCGCCCTGGCAAAGATTCTGTGCATGTGTAAAGGGTGATCACCTCATTAGAAATTAACGATGGTTGCAAAGCTCGTGCAAGAAAGTGTCAGTAGAAATCTTCAGATGGCCCCGACACATTTGCGGAGGGAAAACAACGACACCTTTCTTGCCTGCAGCCCAGCGAATTCTTTCGTCTGTCCTGTCCAGTGTTTGATATGAAGAAAAAAAAGAGCCCAGCCAGTAGAAAGAAAGGTCCCATGGATCGTCACTGACCCAGACAGGGTCAAGGTGCAAGAGCCCACAAGGAATAATTGAAACTGGAAAGCCAGGAGGCTTGTCCTTTGCTTCCAGGGACTGTGGAGGGCTATTTGCATTCCAGCAGTGAAAGTCAAGACAATTATGCCATTTCCCTTCCACTATCTCTCACCCCAGATCAATAGCAGCTGCAGCTGGGCATGTGCTGCACGCAGATGGAGAAGATTGGGGTTAAGCCTGCTCTGGCCCCCGAGAGGAAGAGCCCAGAGATTGCCTCCATACCTGATGTTGGGAGCCTTTTTTCCCAAGGAACGCTGCTTCAGAACATGGGGTGATCCACTGAGCGTGGGGCGGAGGAGGGGGTGCTCTGCAGCTCTACAGACAGGAAAACAAACAATCAAGACAGCCCCTCCTTTAGAGCACCTCCTGAACTGCATTTGTTTCAAACCAAGCCAGCTTAGACTGCCCCTCTCTCCTATGTCCGGTCATTTTTCACGACTGGCAATTTCTTGCTTTATGATCATCAGAACGATTTCGTGATATACAAATGTATATTTGCACAGCGTAACAAAAGAGGAAGGCAATGCACTGTTTTTCAGCACCAGAGAAGAAGCCCTCCAACTGGCTGGTCGGTCACATTCACATAACTGCGCGCAAGTAGGGATGGTCTAAGATTTAAGACTGAGCCTAGGTTTTGTTCCTGAAGAATTCTGTGCTGCATGCAATTATCTGCCATCTGGTTGAGGATTTGGACAGGCCAGATCTCCATTTCTCAAACCAATTATGCTCAGATCATTGCAATTTTTAAAAGTGGGTAAACTGCTACCAATAACTCCTTCCTTTATGTTACAAAGAGTGGCTTAAACTATCTTTGGAGTGAGGCTACAGACACATAATGAGAGGATTAGGGCTGACAATGGGCTGCTGACACCTCCTGACACCTGCGCTACCTGTGTTCGGAAGCTAAATCAGAAAGAGCATGCCATTCAGTACAGCTGTCCAAATCTAACCTTTCTCAGATAACTCAATTTAGGGGCCATAAAGGTATCCCCTTTTCTGTCTTCATCGAGTTGTTCCCTGGCCTCTGATGACAGGAAAGGGCTTCAACTATTCTCCTGCTAAACCCCGGTGATCAATCACCGAGATCTACAATTAGGCTCTTGAGTCAAAACAGTAACCATACACTTCACAGGGGTTGCTGCAATGGATGATGTCAGACCTGGAGCACTGTGAAGAGGTTAAAAAAGATCGCTGCACCCATCTTTACCAGATTCCACGTCCACTTAGGCTGGAAGCTTCCTT
This sequence comes from Atractosteus spatula, assembly GCF_055471065.1. Lineage (NCBI taxonomy): Eukaryota > Metazoa > Chordata > Actinopteri > Semionotiformes > Lepisosteidae > Atractosteus > Atractosteus spatula. The sequence continues at coordinate 8,879,385 of NC_142731.1, read as the reverse complement.
TAAAATGACAGCAGGTTAAATGGTGTTTTAATCCAGTAACTAATGACAGTTCTGTCCAGGTTTTAGACTGAGAATTGAACCAGATAATAGTCATTACACTTTCTAACTTTACTTAACAATAATACATTTCCATTATTAAGCTACATCCGTGTACATTCTCTATTGGAAGTCTATAGGCCCAGGTCTGCCTGGAATCATTTAGAATGTGTCTTAGGTCTGAAGCAATGGTGTAAAAAGGAAACTGCAGTCCCAATTTCTCAAACTGGTTATTAAATCTCAGTAACAAAATACATTTATTGAAGGTATAGAAACATTTGACAAATTTCAAATTAAGGATAAAACTGTGAACTTTGTGAAAGTACTGTAAGTTTCCATGTTGTTGCAAACCCCTGGTCTCACCACGGGTGAATGAACGAGTTTGCGCAAATTGTGAGGTGATGAGGCCCTTCCTGCTCACTAGTCTCTGTAGTGACTAAGGTAATGTGATGTACTAGAGTATAAATAGAGGTTGTGCATCTGACATTTCACTGCAGAAATGTTTCAATGTGATCTGTATCCAGACATAACGAGTAAGTTGTATTTGTCAGCAAAAACCATCTCAAAGTTGAGAGCAATATTTCTATTGGATTAAAAGAGATGTATTCACAAGCCTGCTTGTTTACAGTGTCAAAGAGCAGCTTCACCTCACCGGAAGTTTTGTTGCCTCATTCTGAATCGCAGAATATAGTGCTGTGCATACCTGGAAATTTATTTAGTTTATTTTGTGATGTGAATTGGAGACGTGAATTGTGATTGTGAAGTTCCTGTGGTACGTTTTACTTTCATTGTGGTTTGGAATGCACTCATCAATCCTGATTCTTCCAAACCCCAAAATATAAATATAGCGTGGCAGTTCCCCTTTTCGTGGTGTGGTCTTAAGAGAGAGAATCCAGCAGCAAATGTGCTGTAAAGAGAACCAGCACACACCAGGCCTTAAAGACCTTCTAATCTTACACATCAAGTCGCTTGACAACATCAAAAATAATAGTTTCTCCAGTTTACACAGCACTTTACATCCCAAAGGATCCCAGAGCACTTCACATAAAAGAGGAGCCCCACTTCAGCCACCACTGAAGCACGGCAGCCATTCTGCTCCAACAGTCCCGCTACAGTGCTGCTGAAAAGCCCCAGTTTCCTCTCAAGGTGATCCCTGCTTCACAACACTCCTCCACTCCAGCTTTCTCTTTCTGAGGGCTAAACAAAGGATTACAAGGAGCAAAGGATGGCCAAACAAGTGCGGGCAGTTGGCTGCACGGGGTGGAAGGTGTGTCCATTGTTGTATATTTCCCCCTCCGCACCCCATTTGCACTAACACTCCAGCGGGAACGCACTGCACCACCTGTGGAGCAGAGTTGCAAGTTTCCACCGCAACAAACATACAAAAATGGCTTTTAAAGTCACCAAATGATTGCCACATTCCCGTAAAAATCACCCTGCCCTGCGCTGATGTCATAAGTCATTGACACGCAGATGCTGTGAGAACTCCTGATTGCTGTAAATGATAAAGCACAGCCCAGAAAGGGTAACATGTATCAAATAGCTTTCAAAGTGCAGCAGACAGCTGCATATTTTACTGGAGTGACTGGTGTGAAGCACCTTGCTCACAGGTATGACAGCAGAGCCCCTCATGTTTCTGGCAAACCCGTTTCCAGCCGAGAGAGACGGAGAGAAAAGCCACGCAGCGCCTTTGTCTTTGGCTCTTACTTTGTTTTTCGTTAGACGCGACAGTGACATCACACCCCACCTGTTTGCCCCAGCATTCCGCTGTCGTCATGGAGAGGTGCTGACGGGGGGGTTGGAGGGGGGGGGGGGGGTAGTTGGAAGATTAGTGCTGTGCATCCCGCTCCTCTTAGTTTGGTGATTTTGACGGTCTTAAATACCTCCTAGTTCCCCTCAGGGGAAGTGGGTGTTTCAAAGGCTGTCAAAGGCTTGAGGTTCCCAGGAGTAAAGGTCTCCTGCTTTGAAGGTAAAAAAGGAATTCCATGATGTGTAATAATGGATTATGGCCGTGTCTCGCTGGGAGAGGCGAAGGTGAAGACCCCTGGAGGACTCCTGGGTCACAGGCAGATGGACCTCTTCATGAGGAAAGCTTAGATACCCAGGTTGGGAGTGTGTTTGAAGTCAACTCTCAAGATCCAGATATTCATTTGAGGATTTGAATTTGTCCATTCAAGTATCCCTGGTTTTATACCTCTAAATGAAGAAAACCCACTCTTTTGAAAGTTCTCTTTTTATGAACTTGTTAGTGGGACTAACGATTGATCACTGAGAGCTAACCTCAGTGAGTTTGGTTTTGACAGAGCATAAAAACGTAATACACTTTTTTTTTAAAAGTATTCTGAAGTATAGCAAATGAGGAGCGCCACAGAGGCATACCATTATAGTGTTCCGATGGTTCGAAAAGAAAGTTTTTAACATTTACATAAGCAAACTTCAAATGAATGAAAAAAACAAGCACCTTGTCCAAGCCCTGAGGTTTAAGTGACTTGAAGAATTCCATCAGGACATAGGTTCACTCAGTTAGGTTAGAGACAGGTCGCCATGGCGATGACCTCTTCTACCTCTGAACTGCCTCACGCACGCAGGCGCACGAGCACACACACGCGTACCTGAGTGAAAGGCTTGTATCTGCTATCTTTTCACTTGGCTGAGCTCTAAAGAGAGTGATGAAGGACGCCTTCTTAGCGTGGAGCTGGTCAATACCACATCACAACACATTCCACAGAAGCCTATTCCCCTCCGCCCCCCCCCCCCCCCATGTTACCCCTGCACCCCTGCCCTCCAGACAAGCCCTCCCTCCACCCAAACTCCCTTTGGGGTATGCAAGTGACTGTATGAGTGCACAGCGGAGCTGAAAGGACTCATTGTTGGCTTATCTCTGTTGTGCAATGTGCTGAACCACTGCAATCAGCCCATCTAGAGCTGTGCTGTTCCCAGACCTCCAGGGAAGACCAGGTGCTCGCTGTGACTCCACAGGTGGAGGTACCCTTCCTGAAGTGAGCAGGGGAATCCTCTCTGTTGTCCATTTACAAAACACACATAGACAGGTTGAGCTGCCATCTAAAGGGATAATACTGTAGCTGTGCTGCTTTGCTTTATTTTAGGACCGGCTCCTCATTCCGGTTACACAAAATTAAAAACTAAAACCACCTCTCCTGTCGCTTCCCAACCAGTATTCACCCTTAGTGCAGCCGTAGACCGTACTCAACCTCACTGCCTGCTTCTGCTCATTCCACAGAGAGAGCACCTCAGAAAACAACTCAAGTAAACTGCTCTCTTAGTCTGCCATGGGAAAAGCAGAGTGAAGTGTATTACAGTTCAGCGAAAGCATCGGGAGACTTCTAAAATATTTTACAGCAGTAAACTGTGAAAAGGGTCAGCAAAAGAATGAAAGACATCCTTGACTACAGTTCAGTCAACTAGTTGTGACAGGCAACTTCGAAGGAAGATTGATAGTTAATGGGATTTAAAAAAAGACAATTCTTTATCTGGTGAGATTTTCAAGATTGATCTATATGGAAGTAATTTACAATAATTAATAATAATAATTTCTTACACTTATATAGCGCTTTTCTGGACACTCCACTCAAAGCGCTTTACAGGTAACAGGGACTCCCCTCCAACACCACCAGTGTGCAGCCCCACCTGGATGATGCGACGGCAACCACAGGGTGCCAGAACGCTCCCCACACATCAGCTCTCAGTGGGGAGGAGAGCAGAGTAATGAAGGCAGTTCATAGATGGGGATTATTAGGAGGCCATGATTGGTAAAGGCCAATAGGAAATTTGGCCAGGACGCCGGGTAGACACCCCTACTCTTTTCGAGAAATGCCCTGGGATTTTTAATGACCACAGAGAGTCAGGACCTCGGTTTTACATCTCATCCGAAGGACGGCGCCTGTTTACAGTATAGTGTCCCCGTCACTATACTGGGGCATTAGGACCCACATGGACCGCAGGGTGAGCGCCCCCTGCTGGCCCCACTCACACCTCTTCCAGCAGCAGCCTTAGTTTTTCCCAGGAGGTCTCCCATCCAGGTACTGACCAGGCTCACACCTGCTGAGCTCCAGTGGGGCTGCCAGCTGTGAGTTGCAGAGTGATGTGGCTGCTGAGGGTTAAAGGAAGAAAAAACCCACTGTAGCCCAGTGATTTGCAGGGGAGGAGAGCTAAGAGAAATACTGTCAGCACTTCAGTCCAGAGAGGGGAGAGAATATTGCCAGGTGTCACCTAGAGCCTCAAGTCACCTGCTAGAAAAGTATTTGGATTGTTGACACAGATGAGTACATTCCCTATCGAGATGACCACCATATCTCAAAGAAAGAAACACGTCATCAGGAATCTTCATGGGAAACGAGTGCAGGCCTGCAATCATTTAAAAAAATTGACTGCATCGGTGTTTCACTGCTGTGGGTTTCTGGCTGAGGAATACCCAGGTTCTTTACTTTCAAGTAAATGCCTTTTTTTGTGGTGCATTTTCAAAGTACCATAATGCCAAATCTAAACTGCACTCATTAAAGGATAAAGCAGACAATTTAGAGGTAAACTTGCAGGACTTTCTTTTTCACTATTTCTATTCATTCAGTCCCTCACAAAGATGATGTTTAATTGCATTCAGATTGATTCTGGGAAGATGGCCACAAAGAAATCTATAGGTTTCCTCATCCAGACTAAAATCATTACCATCAAAAGGTTTACAGGTCAGGTATGGTGAAGTAGTAACTACTGCTCTTCCCTGTGGATCAGAATTTCAATACCAGTGCCCCTCTGTGTTGACCAGGGCCAATGTGATGCAGGAAGTGCTGTCCTTCAAATGAGACATTAATTGACATTCGGACTACTTGGTCATTTAAGATCCTCTGGCTTTTCTTAAGAGTAGGGATGCAAACCCCAGCGTCCTGGATGAATTCTTCTCTGGTCTTAGGCAGTCTCACTTCCCCTAGACCTTTAATTCAGAAGCCGAAGCAATTACTCACTCCTCCACCTGAACTGCTGTGTAATGGAGCTGCTGGTCGCCACCCTGGAATTCGATTAAAGTGCACTCTGCTGTTTGATGGAGTGCGTCCCCTTCCTATGAATAAAACGCTTTGAGATTCTTCTGGGGGTAATGCAGAATGCAGTGCTTGAATTTCACATTCCCGTTTCTCTTCACCTCGCACTTATCGGTTAAATCCACATACAAGGTGCCTGCCCTTTTCCCAATTTAAGTCTCATTTCTTGTATTACACGTGCTGGCGTTACACCCTTGGCAACACCTCCTAGTTTCGTATGACAAACGCAAATACAAATTTCACCTTCGTCAAGGATGAAGGGGCCTTCTCTCAGATTATTGAATGACTACAGCTCTAAAGATCCTCCTTTCCAACTCACCCTGCTCGCCCACCGGCAAGAAAGCACGAGAGCACTGCAGCGCCAGGCGGTGTCCACAGTGGCTTTGAAGCTGTGGAATGGCTAGAATCTGTGGAGATCACAGGCTGCCCTGCCTCAGGTGTGGGTGGTGGGGAGGATGTCACAGGAAGGCCTAGCCAGACTCCATACACCTGGACACGGCACAAAAAGAGAGGGGGGGGACGGGACATGGGGTTATAAACACTCATTTACAAAGCCTGGGAACCACTCTGGAAAAAACAAAATCCCGCAAATCTTAACCCTTTCTTCTACAGTAGCTCGAAGAAAACAAATGCTTAGCAGATGAACTAAAAATTGTAAACTGATACATCATATTACAATTAACAGTTTACAGCTAGCAGTGAGCTTTTCACATTACGTGTGGACTGAATAATGACACGGTGTCAGTTATGTATTTGGTAAGAGGTTATTGAACAGGCAGATTAGATTCAAACCAGTAAAAGTGCACAATGAGGATAACATCATTTAGCTCCCTGTTTGACTGGCCTGAAGTACTGGTATCTCTTTTGGCACAACAATCATATGGCTGGTCAAGATGTTTTGCTTATGCATATATACATTAATATAAAACCTACTGCCCCATTATCACAATCCAACAAACAATGGCATAAGTACAAATCATTCAAGCTCTGGTGGCTAGAAATGCATTTTTGAGTTTTCTCACTGTTCACTTCCAAAATAAGCATCTTCTTTGCATCTCACCCATCTTTACTGTACATAATATAACATGAAAGAGATCAGGAAAGAGTGGCTCATTTTGGAAACTACACGAACATTGTGGTGCTTTTTTGTTTTTCTAAAAAAACGAATCAAGAAATAGTTAATTTGCAGGAGCAGTGAGACACTGTCAGGAACACAACAAAGGGAGCTGGTAGGGTGAGCATTTGAGGTCTATTAAGAGCGGATCTCCTCTGGCAGCTCTTTCCCGAGGGATGGGGCCGAGCTGGGGTGTACATGAAGCACACTGCCTCGCTCTGCTCACCTGCGAGCTCAGCTGCCCACTCTCCGCGCTGTAATCGTATCACCTTGGCAGTTGCCTGTGCCAAAGAGAGACAATGTGAACAGGTTGAGGGGGCTGTGAATAGGGAGAGTTCATCTGGAGAGGTGTGCGTATGGCAGGGTGGACCTGCTCACATCCACACCTGTGCAGAATCTCACACTGGATGCAGTTCCCTCGATATTGCTCCACAGGGAAGTTTTTCCTTCTGTGTCCAATTAAACACCCTGGATACAAGGAAACAGATTTCTCAGTCTCCAAAAGGCACAACTGCTTTTATTTTGGCTTGTTCACTAACTTGCTTCACGGCCAATTCCACATATCTGTAAAAGTGCTAAGATACGTTTTTTATGATGTTAAACATTCAATGAATAGTATGATTTTGTTTTAGAGTTCAGCAGCTGTTTTTAAACTCCTTTTCTTTTTTATGATCATAGTTAACTTGAACAACAGCTTATTTTCAAAACGACTTTCTGCCCTATTATTAAATATATTAATGACATTTATGAGTTTCTATATATTTTAGAAAAAATTGCACTGAATAATTAATCTTTCCCTCATTGGTTTAGTCCAGTATTACTGCACCTTTATTTTTTCTTAGTTTTTTTTATTTCCTTTATTTCTTGAGATGACTGGTGCCCTACTGTCCTTGTGTCACCGGGAAACTGATACATCAATGGAGCATTTAGGTTTTAAGATATTGAAGGTACAACATGAACAACACAGTGCTTCTAAAAACAAAAAGCTTATTTTCTTGTGTTTGAAATTGCCATAATTACACCCCTAGTGGGAGTCCACACCAGGATCACCATGAGAAATCACTGACAGCTGAAGGAAAACATAAAGAAACTCAGGGACAGACTGAAGCACAACGAGCAGGCCTAATTACAACAGAGTGTCTGATGACAGGTTAACAAGGTGAGGAATAGGTAGTGTTGGATTAAAAAAAAACAAATGAGTCAAAACAGCACTCAGTATAACATAGTGCAATCTCATGAGACAGCTCTCATCAATTAATTTTAATTCTCTTTAATGGAAAAATACATGCTCGTCATTTTCAAATTTACAAATTAGCGGTTAGGAGCCTGGGGATAAAACAGAGCCCACAAGGTGCTGTTCTTGACAAATAAACAGATCTCAGCCATGAGAGAATGCTGCCTCAGATTTGATGTGGAGAGGCCAGGGGTCTTTGTCTTGTACCACAGCTCCCAAGACCTGACTTGTCCCTGGGAGCAATGAGCACCTGCCAGGAAAAATCACATCCATATCAGCCGCTCAGCGCCACAAGGCTCGGTTAAAAACTGACTGTGGGTTTGGATTCAGCTCGTAGCACAAGATGCGGAAAGCACCAAAACCACAAAGCATTTTGTAGTTCTGCAGAACGATCTGCAGGGAAAACTAAGTCCGGCAGGATAAAAAAAGAGAGAAAACTAAAAAAAAAAAGATGGAAGATTTATTTTTTTAAACCAGACACAAACAAAAAGACTTGCTTCCACGCACCACTGGATTCAAAATAATCAGGGCAGCGCAGTGTTCCAGGAACTGTTACAAAATTCCATGTTTACACATCCTTACTTGGAAATCTTCATTTCGCTAAAAAGGAAAGCCCTTGTAAGAGAAGGAAACAATTTCGGCCCTGAGACTGTTGGGACCTTTGGAGTACCCCATTCCCAAGGGGAATCTACTACTGTCTTGCAGACCCCATGACAGAACTGAATTGGCCAGGTTTTCTCCAAAAAACTTCCAACACACCCAAGGCACAAACATCAGACATCTGCATCAGCTTCTGTGTCAGGGCCTGTGGGGTACTTGAGACCAATCCTCAAGCTAAATCTGTGGTGTGTCTTCTCTGCTTTTTCCTCTCTGTCAAGGTTTCTCATTTTAATATGTGCCAGGAACAGAATACACATCCCAGAGCCAATGGAGTGACAGCACTTCTCCTGGTAACTTCACTTCAAAATAAAGGGAAAATTGACAAAGTTCTTTGGATGCTTACCTACTAAAAACAGAAATGCTGTAACAGAATGATAAATAAAAAGTCGAAATCAAATGAATTGTTAAAATCAGGATGAAAACCGTATGGTGTTCTGAGTAAAGTTCCACAGCTCCTCTACAGTTAACATGCTCTTAAGAAGAGGTGGCCCAGTTATGATGTATTGCAGACATAAAGGATAGTAGAGTATCAATATAAAAAAGGAAAATGAGACTGAAAATGAGCTTAGTCAGGTATAGTTCTGTCACATTAAATCCACACTGTGTGCAGCAGACAGCAGTGCAACAACAGCAATAAAAATGAAAACATCTTGCATTCCTTTGAGTCAGATTTCCTTAGGGGAATGCTTTACAAAAAGGCTGACTGTCAAGACAGCTCCCGTTTCTGTGTGGATGTGTGGGCCCACCTCTCCACATCCCATCAACCAGTACAGATCTTCTGTAGCACTGGCTTGTGTTGTTTCTATAATTTGATGAGGGAAACCAGTGCCATCAGCTTTCCAGTCTGATCAAGTGTATTCCATGGGGAAAAAACAGTTGATCTCCCCAACTTTACCTGCTTTACAGTTCCGCCTGAAGTACTTCTCATTACCAAGGAAACCTCCAAACGAATGTCTTCAAATAGTTTACACCTCCACATCACGTTTGACATTTTTTGCTCTCACATTGGTGCACTTGCGTTCTGAAGTGGCTGGAGGACATTTTTATCTTCTTCTACAAACTTGGCTAAAGATTCTCCATTTTAAGCAACAGGGCCAAATGCTTATTGTGAAAATGAGTATGTCCACAGATGCAGTTTAGTAACTACCACCCACTTCTGCATGCAAAAGAAATTAAGAACAAAATAAATTTCCATCATTATAAATAACCAATCACTTCTTTGGATAGGCAGGCCAACATGAGTAAATGCATTTACTCATGTTGAGCAAATAATACAGTGCCCGTATTATAACAGGAGGAAAACTGCTAGCGTGAGGCAACAGATTTGAAATCATGTCACCTTGTCAGGTCAGACTCATAGGACAGTAGGCAGTAAAGGGCAAATAGGTAGTGCACAAAACTGCGCCCACAACAAGACGATTTCTGCTGAATTGATCGATAGTTATGAAAGCGTAACTTGCCGACTGAGTGAGAAAGATAGAGTCAGTACCAGAACCACAGCGGCTCATTTGGTTAGAGCCCATCCTGGTTTCTGTGGTGTTTTAGTGGACTAGAGGGCACATAACACCCCCCTGGGTGGGGCAAAGGTCCCAAGCAGGTTAACCCCCAGTAATCCCCGTACCCACTCACACAGCTGGGTGGACTGGAGCACCTCACTCCATGTACAACAATGGTGTCTGCAGCAGGGACTCAAACCCACAACCTGTCACCCATGAGTCTAAAGACTTACCCACGACACCATACCGTCCTCTGAGTGAGGGCACAAATACAGCACAGCAAGAGATTGTAAGTAAAAAAAGAAGAGGACATATTTTTTTTCCAATTAAATATGTTTTAAACAGCCTCAAATGATGATAGATTGGGTGATTAAGTCGTCTAAACTATCACAAAAAGGTGAAGAACTGCAAAACGAACACAGACAGCCTTTTCTATTTTTAAACAAACAGATCTCTTAACTTTTACTAGAGGAACAGGATATATTTTCCTTCTTCCCCCCAACAAACATTTCCACTCCATTAGCTGAAAGTCCCAGCGGTGACCTCATTAGACAGGGAAAGAACAACACTACCACAAGCCTGTTGGAGGCACATGATATTCTGAACGGTCAGGTCTTTGGGGAGAAATATAATTATTTTCTCAAAGGACCAAACATCATTTAATTACCAACAACAGCTGTCTGCCCCCGGGAGGTCCTGAGGATACCTGCCTCTGCGGCGGTATCTGGCAGTGTGTGGCCAGTACTGGACACAACCCAGTCCAGTTTCAGACCTTGTGGAGATCTTTCTCCTCTGATCCCTGCATCATGCATCATGCACCCACATATCACTCACATGTCTTGAAAAAGAATCTCCCCATCAGGCTCATAATCTTTTTACTAATTTAAATATGTACACCCTTCAGGGGGCATACAGTTTATATATGGTTTGACTTTAGTTAAAGTATTAATTCAGTATGATATGGCATAGTTTCACAGAGCTTCCATCATGATTTATTCATCCCTGTGCCTTACTACACTACTAACCGCTTTTAGCAGAGTATATCACAGTAAACCTTCAAGACTGCAGAATCTGTCTGATTAGAATGAGCACCGTCCACCCAAAGCCAGAGGTACTGCGATACCACCTCTGCATCCCTGGTCTAAATTTCAGCTTTCTATATATAAGCGTCTGCCTTGGGACGTGCCAACGCAAACGGCACAGCTCCAGTATCTGGGTGTGTGAGAATCTGCTCTGTTTGGGGCCTCATGTTGTGTTACAGTCATGCTGTCACTATGTCAAGGCAGCTAATACTAATTAACAGTGCAGGGCTGCACACGATTGGGTTTCTGAAGGGATCTGCACAGCTAAAACCAGGGCACAAACCATGCAACCTAATCTATGGCATTAATATTCAATATCTACAATATTGCCCCTGACTGGAAATGTCTAATTATGTATTGTGTAACATTCTCTGAATTCCACAGAAGGCTGGGTAAGTAGCCAGAGACCAAAGCTGTTTAAAAGCAGGCCAGCAGGTGGAGAGGTTCGTTAATTAGCCCATAATGCCACCTAGCCTCTCCCCGGTGAGCAGTGCTTTTGATCTTCGGAGTGACAAAAGGACACCGTCACGTGATGGATGTTTCGATATTGATCTTGCTCCTTTATGCTTTTTTTTTTAAAATGTATTTGTCACTCCAAGCGACAGGTCTTCCTTCAAACTGTCCCTCTACAGCTCGCGTCTGCTTGGAGGGTCGGGTTACAGGACCTGCTGTTGTGGCTTCACTCTGTCCCCCCCCACCCCCCACCCCCCCGCCGCTGCCATCTGTCCCAGCGCCCGGCTGACCCCTCGTCCGGGAGGCTTGAGCGACAGACAGGACGGAGCAGCGGAGATCCTCTGAGCTCTGAAAGCCCTTTGACGGGGAGGTGAAGAACTTTTCTTTATTACTAGGAATCCTTTCTTACTGTGAGGAAAAAAAGAACAGGTCTGGGAGTGATTTCAACAGACCCAAAGAAACAAGAACTTGTTCTGGTAAACAAGCTGCACCACCAGTCCCAACTCTTCCTGTAACAGGACAGTAACTCTTACCAAGAGTTAGACTCCTATTGCACAGCACTCTCAGCCATGTTAGGTGTTGCCTGCTGAAGACCTCTGCATACATGGGTATTACATGTGACCTGGTTTCGTAAAAGAAAATGGATCTGCAAATGTTCTGAAATGGATTTCTATTGACATCTATTCCTTCTTTGTTTTTGTTTACACTATATACTGTATATGCAGACACATAGTATTAAAGGATATTTAGAATTGCTCACAGTTCTGCAGGTGAGATGAAAACTGATTTTTACTCAAGGCAGAAGTGACTTTTATCTAAGCACCTCACACCAGAGGAAAAAGAGGTTTGGATGAAAATATTGCAGTGTTAATAACCAGCCGGTTGAATACTTATATTAAATATTCAAAACCATTTGTTACTTTATCATACAGCTGCAGACCTGGTGATTTAAGCTGCTGCTAAATCAGTAAGAAGAAACTCATAGTAAGCGATCAAGATCAGTATCTTTCATTAACTGCCTGAGGTAAGAGTGCAAGTACTGCTGTTCAAAAAGGCCTTAATGTGTACTTTCTCACTTATGAACATTTGTAATAGGTTAATTTTTCTCACAGGTTGCTTTGCTGCTCCCATTATTTAAGCTTTTTATTTATTGAATTTTGCCATATACATCCTAAAGTATTGTTAGCACATGTAAATTGTTGTGACAGTGTTTCAATTGAGATTAATCTGCCAAAAAGGAAAACACAAAATTTCCTATCCCCTTCCCATGTCCCTCACAAAAAGGGGTAAAACTAAAGGAAAGGGGGACAGGCACAAAAAGAGGAATTGGAGAAACACTCATTTTGCCAAAGACGCTGCCTTTCTTAAACACAAAAAAGTGAAGCTGGGTCTACCAGTTGTCGTTTTGTTCAGTCTTTTTCTGTCCCTTGGTAAGGTGGAGAAAAAGCAGGAGATCATCTTCAATGTGATTTTGTCCTTTGTTCAGTTAGGAGATGTTTAAAAAAAAGGTTTACTGTTTACTTTAGTAATACAAATTATTAACAATTTTCATTGTGATATGTGGGAAATTCCAGCAGGAATAATACTTCCAGGCGAACATATCAAGGAAATTGATCTATACTAGTGCATTCTTCTGTTTGATATTCTCTATTAGGCTCAACAACATTTTGCGTAGATGAAACGGTGCGATAAACTACTGACCTGATGATGAAATTCATCGCCCTGGACACCTACTGCTTACCATCATGTTAACCTGAACCAAACTGCACCCTCAGCAGTCACACCTTGCTCTCCAGGGCAACAGTTGAAAAAGTTAAAATGTGCAAATCTTTCTGATAAACTTTCAGTACAAATTATTAAAATTGTCTTCCGTCTTTGTATGGGCCTTAACACTCACAGGTTACGATCACAGCAGTGTGGCGCAGATGGTTAGACTGGTTAGATTTCTGTACACTTCGCTTGGCTCAGATGGCCCCGATTCCTGTAAGAATGGGTACTCTGCAGATTGGCACAATAAATAAGAATTAGCTGGTTAAATAATGGTTTACAAAATTGAAACATTGTGCACAATGTATGTACCATTCATGGTTGCACTTGGAAACATCCAGAAAATTGTGAATCATAGCTAAAGGAAGCATCTAGGCAGCTGGCAGGGAATGTTTGTACAGAGTGCAGTCAGGGCTGGCACACCTTGGAGAAAAACGACCTCGCAACGGTACAGCACACAGAGATGGGCAGAACCAAGCCATGGAAAAATCCAAAGAGGGCACACGGCACCTGCTGGGTTCCTCTTCGCGGGTTGAAAGTTACAGCAAAGTAAATATCGCGCCAGAAACAAGATGAGGAAGACCTTTCCTTGCCAGGAACTGCTTCTCTCTGCCAGCTGAAGATATGCCAAGCAGAAGCCCTGTGTATAAGACACAAGATCCTGATCCCTCCAGTGGCAACCACATGGAGATTTTAACCATACTGTATAGCCATTTCTGTTTGAATCCAACTAGGACAAAAAGGAGTTTCTTCATCTATATTATGTAGGAATTAACACTCATAATAGGATACTGCAAAAACAAAATACCTATAGTCTTATAAAATACCAACCTATGTCTTAGACACAACCTTCAGTTACACTAAGTGTATGTGGTGAACATTCAGAGCTTCCACTAGTATTAGAACACCTTGGGCAGGTATTAACACAGATCACACTGGGTGCGAAGAAACCAAGCTTGTCATTTAGCATCTTGAATTCACAATCTGATCAGACTAGAATCTTTAAATACATGACCATAGCAACAGAAGGCAAACTACTTTAGCAGACAATATCAAGTGTTGCAGCAGCAAACCCATCACGTTTATGAATCAGATCCAAGTGACCTGTTGTCAGTCCTACACTGCTCGGGTACGGCTTTGGAACAATTTTATTTATTCTTGGCTATCCAGCTCCTGACGATACTATACTTTACATGGTGGTGGTGGTGATGATGTTGATGATGACGAACATGTCAAATACACCTCAACAAACTCGAAAGACCAGCCCGGCCTTTGTGTTTAGGTGGGAGCTGTAGCATGCAGGCCCTGTGAACACCAACGTATTTTGCCTATCCCTGCTGCGGCGGAACTTAGCGCATGTTATACACAGGAGGGGGGCGGGGGGGAAGCACATGGGGCTGCAGGAAAGGTTTTACAAGCCAGGCGGGTGTGTGATCTGGCTCTCTGGGTAGCGCAAAAACAGCAGGTGGGGGCAAGACAGAGGGCGGTGCTTTAGGCAGCACAATACTGGGCGTCCTTCTCAATGACAGCTGAGAGAGGCTCCAGGGCATGCTGATGACACAATCACACCCAGGGCCTCCCACCAGGTGTTTGACTGCTGAGGCACTGTCTCAGGTGCCCCTAGCAAATATTCTCCAGGGCAACACTGTACAGGGTGTGGTGGGACAGAATATAGGGACTCCAGATCTCAAATCTTAAAGCTGCAGCATTCTACAGTCAAGAGGTTTGACAGAATGAGGAGAAGCTGAACACAGTACCTTGGCGTTGTCCTCTGGGTCCTCACTGCATCGGGGATGTGCACACAGGGGGAAGATAGCTTTAATTCATCTGTAAAGAAAATAAAAAAAATAATTGAAAAATTAACTGAAGAACAACTAAGAAAATAATACATTGATCCGGGGTGCTAGAAGTCAAATTCTCTTCTTCTCAGAGGGAAAAAAAGATGAGAAATAGCTTTCTATACTTGGCACATATGCTTAATTATCATAGTCCTTTAAAGAAATTAATCTCCTTTTCCTGGAAACACTAAGGCTATTCTATAAATAATATCCTTTGATCTTAATTGGTTTTATTAATATAGACCCTGCTCCCTCTGTGTATATAACTTCGGACAAAACAGGTGGGGTCCAATGATCTGTTATGTCTTTCAAAGATAAAATACACTGTGAATGGATTACTAAAAATCATTATCATGACCAAGCATTTGAAGATTTGGATCAATATGCATTAAAGAGCCTAAATGCTTGGTTTCTTCTCACCTAAACTAAAATGCATTCCTAACATTCCAAGATATTATTAATATAAAACCCTAGCACTGAGCAGTTTTTCCATACTCATATCATGCTGTATAGTATATATATTGTAGCTCCTGATTGTGCCTAAGATGCATGAGACATTTGAACAGTAGTGTACTTGTAAATTTATGACTGAGGTGTTACACTGTGCACAGAGAGAACATGCTAAAGTCTTCTGTACTTGCATTTAATATTCAGTTTTTGTCTTTTATAAATGTTGAAGCTCTTATTGGAAAAAAAAAAAACTTTGGAGAGCATTCATGTGAAATCACCTGGTTTCAATCCTTTCCAGAACACATGAAACAGAGGCCTTAACCATGAGCGAGGTTCAATCCAGCATCATTATACCTAATCAAATAAGTAAATAAACAATATATGCCTGGATTGACACAGCACAACAGTTAATTGGCAGTAATTAGCACTATTAATCCGCATTATTCTGCATCAGAATAACTGGAGGCTAATGGATTGTCTGTGGCCAGAAGCTGAGCAGACAAAGGGATTTAGAGGTGTGGCGAAGCAGTAAAAAACAACTACTAACCACTAACCACTAAAGATCCAACTAGGACTTTGATCTGCTACTTCCTAACATATGACATACTTGCCTACTGTATAAGACCTTTATGTTTAAGTATGGTAGGAAACAGCTGCTTTTGGATGTTTGAATGTTCTATTCTGCACATGCTTTTCGTTTTCAGAGCCACTCAAGGCAATTCTGTGCCATAATAATACTACAGGGTCCTGACACAGTGGGGCAAGCTTTCACAAGAACGCCAGCGCTGTACAAACACAGGGTTACAGTGTCATGGAAACACGGTTTACCTGATGGTGTCCGGACAAATGGACTCACCTTGGGCTCCAACTTCCTGAAACCACCCTGCACATGGCAAAGATAGTACGGAGAGAAAAATATTTGTTCTAGCATCATACCCTATAAAAAAAACAACAAAGAATTCAACATCATGCATGTAATTAAACAATCTTGCCAGCAAGGAAACAAAACACATTTAGAAGTTGCAATAAATAACACTTTCTAAGCAGTGATTTACAATGCTTCTTATCAATGTGATCATGTTAACAAAATGTAAAAAAATGTCATTCTTTAAAGAAAGTGAAATCATTGACTTGGTTTGTCAGCAAAAAAAAAAATGGGCCATAACAGTGACTCAATTTCAGGGCTTAAATTGGTACCAGTGTGAAAAACGAAGAAAGAAAAAAAATATTAATAAATTAGTACAGGTATGTAAACTGCCAGCTTCAGTTTTCTCGATGCACCTGTGACTGTAAAACCCTGTATGACATTAACAGGGCAGCTCTGCATTTTGAGACAAGGTAGACAAGGTGTTTGCCTATGCAGGAAGCTTCTAGCTCTGATTGCACATTTCTCCCGAGAGCAGACCGTTTGGTGTGGTATTGTCATGCAGTTCTCCTGGTTACTCCCTGGTCTTCAGCCTCCAGGGCATATCCCTCAATGAACAGGCCAGCATTGTCCTCTAAGGCCTTTAAAAGGTCCAACTGCCTCTTTCTATAGCGACTTCCCCTCCTCCTCCACAATAACGCCTTCGCCCCTGGGGCGAGGAATGTTTTGCAAAATCCACTCCTGCCTCCTCCCAGCTTCCCCCTCCCCCTCACACTCCAGCTAACAAAGGTAGCAAAAACAAAACCCAAGTCTCGTCCACCTGAGAAGACCTCTTCAAACAGTGTTCCTGCCTCCTTTCTTCTCCCTTCTCCTTTTCCCTGAAAGAGGACATGGAGAGGGGTGTCATGGCCCATCCCAGACCTCTCCCTCCCCACCAGGGACTCGGGCAAGCAATGTGCTCCTCAGGCTCCGTGGAAAGGTGCTGGGATTTTGTCAAGGGTCCCTGATCTGCACACCAGGTAGAAAGGCCATCGAAGTATCTTTGATGGTTTGGTATCAATAAATGAAGGAGGGAGGAGGAAAAGATGAAGAAGGAGAAACAGTGAAGTGAAAATGGAGGAGAACAAGAAAGTGACGACCACACTACTCTGAGGAACAAGGAGCAGAAGTCATAAATTCCCCAAGACTCACAACACTCCCCCACGGTAAACTGACACTGCAGTTTTTCCGGCTTTCCATGACTAAGCATCTAAGTTACTTCAGCATGGTTTCCCACATGTCTCCATGCTTTATCCCGAGCCCACACTTTGCTCTGCTATACGTTAATAAGTGAAGCCTGGCTGACAGATGGCTCATTTCTCTCTTTCTTTGTGAGAGGAAACTTTCCGAAATCTAGTCAGGGCTCTGGCTGCGCCTGCTGCTCTGCGGGATGTGCACAGGAGCTCCTAGACATTCCAGGCCCATCATGCCACTGAACTGGTTCTCCTTCTTCACGCTGTCCTGGCTTGTAAGCGGGTTTCAGGCGTTTCGAGCAGGCGGAGGCTTTCTCTGGATGTCCCTGGGGCTGACATTGTCCAAATGACGAACTCAGAGCCCTGGCTGGATTCCAAGTCAACAGTCTTGCAGTATTTCCTTGGACACTGGTCCTGTCAAAATCACTTACCGTCACTGGCAGATCATCCCCAGAACCAATGACTAACAGCAGTACAAAGCAGAGACTTAGCCTTGGATATCTAAGGCTACCTGGTAGCTTGTTTGTTCTCAGTCTATATCCTGGCCTGTAAACCTTTGCTGAGGACTGATTTTTATACCCACTGGTGAAGAAGTGCTGGATAAACACGGAGCTATGGAATATATTTTGGAGTGTCCATGCTATTAAAACAGGACTGTGAAATCATGTATCTGTACAGACAGGTAACAGATTAACTTTTAACAGCTGTTAAAACAAAATTGCCAATTAATAAAACACTGTATTTATATATAGGAACAATCTGATTTTTCTATTAATCAATAGTAGGGATCAATTCTTACTAGTCTATGAGCTCTGTTATTAACCTCTGTTAACCTGTTGGTTAACCATCCATCCATTAACAGAAAGCTGCTTATTCTTGTTGAGGATCAAGACAACCTGGATTCCATTCCAAAAGCACAGAAAGCAGGGTGGGACTCCACCCTGGATGGGATTCCATACACAGGGAACACACACACATTTCACAGTCTCTAACAAATCCAGCCAGTATGTCTTCGAAAATTGGGAAGAAACCGCAGCAAAGCCCAGGCTAGCATGGGGAAAATATGCTTACTCTTAACAGCCCGTAACCGAACCAGCATCCACTGCAGGTTATAAAGATAATGTACTGTAACAGGAATTTGCAACCAGCAGTCTTTAAAACAACGTGAGTGACCTTATGCTGCAGCACGCTGTTTCCAGTGCCTTCCAATCTTGTGCTTTACCTGGAAGTAAAGCACAGGCTTCTCTAGCCTTGCACTACCCCTGTGCAAAGTCTGAAAGGAAAGGAAAAATCCTGCTTAAAAGCCTTTAAAAAAGCCTCCGCTCTCTGGAGTCTGCTCAGAGGGGAGGAAGCCAGATCTCCAGCTCTTGCACCGAGCAGAAAACACTCTAATGGCAAAATGAGGACTGTCTTAGCAAACTGCTCTGTGCTGCTTGGGGAGACAGCTACAACCCCCATGTGGACTGACAGCCGTATTGGAGCAGGAAGGGGGAAAAGTGCCAAAATAAACAGAGAAAACAAAACAAAGACCCTACGCAGATGGTGGTCAGCCCAGGAGAGACAGGTCTATATCTACCTGGGCATAGGACCGGACCACGCAGAGTTAGCTGGGAACCAAGTCAGATTAAGCCATGTGAAGGCTGGGTTATATCTTTTTTATGAATCCCAATCTCCGGACCTGCATGTAAAAGATAGATGCCTACATTAATAAAGCTACTATTAATACTAATGTTTAATTCCAATACTAGCATAGCGCTGCTTTTAAAACTAATGCTAATGAAGTCCTGGTATGGTTACAACATCCTCTTTCATTATTTCATGTGCGATTTGACTTATTTTATTATTTCTTCGAGATTACATTCTGGGTCTCTGTGGTCTACATTCAACACCAGTGAACTGTTATCTGTTTTACAGTCTTAGAAATGTTTTAGGCACAACACACATGCCTAGAAATGGGTTTCATTCTGAGACTATTCATTCTGAGGCAACAGGCAAGGCTCACCCAAGGA
Organism: Atractosteus spatula; assembly: GCF_055471065.1. Taxonomy (NCBI): domain Eukaryota; kingdom Metazoa; phylum Chordata; class Actinopteri; order Semionotiformes; family Lepisosteidae; genus Atractosteus; species Atractosteus spatula. The sequence goes on along the minus strand of NC_142731.1, from coordinate 8,860,098 downwards.
GAAATCAGGCAGTGCTTAAGTAGGTCAGTCATGTGAACACATATCGAGTTCAGCTGGTTCATGTGCAGTTTGGCAAAGCCTGCCGTAGTGATGCACCGATGCGTCCCCTTGTGCCTGGAAGCAGGTGGGGCGGGCGACACCTGTACAGGGCCCTGCAGATAGCCGCTGAACACACGAGGGGGAGATCAGAAAAGCTCCATGGCAAAACTGTAGCCCTACAGCCAGCAACCAGCTGTATGGGAGGAAACAGACTCTTATGAGTCACCTCCTGCCTAGAAACGACTTTCGAAGGGAATTCTAGGGAGAAGATCCCAAATGGGCTCTGCTGTGTGACTCACGCAAACATCACAGAGAGAAAGCGTTTCTTGGCACTGAGTCCACAACACATTGAAGATGCCCACACAGACACCCACTGCCCTGGCAGGGAGGATAGTCTCACACAACAGGCTGGCAAGGGTGCAGCTTTTGCTTAGAAAAGGACACTTGCTCAGGCTGGGGTCCGCATGACTTGAGAAACTAAAAGGAATAATAAAGAAGGACAACTGAGTGGATATTTTAATTCAATTCATATTTTTTCCTTCTTCCTCATCATACTATATGTGTGTCTCTTATTTTTAAGGGGTTCACGCTGCTTTAAATGTATTTTGCATTGTGTTCCGCCTTTTACCTGTCAACAAAACAAATTTCCCATCGGGGACAATAAAAGGAAGTAAAAATACTCACGGAAAAAATGTAAACAAACGAACAGCAACTTCACGCTTGAGGAGTGTGGTAAAACCCAATCTGACTGTAAATAGAGAGTTCAAATAATCCTCCTGTTCCTTATGGAACATAATATTTAATTATGGGTGCAAGTAGAAAAGTCTGTCAGGCTACAGTGAGTCCATTTGCAGGTATGACCTGCGACCTACCCAACTACCCACCGCTACCTTAGAACCCAGGATCCAACTTTTCACATGCATTGTAATGCATCATGAAAGGAGAAGACATGAAGTCTCTGTTTTCATTAACAGACGTATTAACAGTGTAATAATCATGGAAGGGTACCATGACCAAATATAAGTTTCAGGCTATGCATAATTCATGTTCCCTAACCTTTTTGCAAAACCTGAGGTGTTGGCAATCTCTTCTTGTGCGCATTCCGGCAGCATGGTAGTAAAAGCACATTTTCCAAAGCTATTTTACTGATAAAGATGATGACATAGCGAAAGAAAGCAACTGATCAATCATCAGTCCTATTTAGCTTCTGATGCTGTGGAGCAGGAAATTAAATGGTTCAGCTAGGATATGCCTTTGTACTCATACCTGTTGCTATGATTTCGGCTTGACCCCATGAGTGACATGTCCTTGTGGGATGGATACTGTTTAATAAAAAAGGAGGAAAAAAAAACACCTGCTTTCGTGCTATCTCTTGCCTCACTGCCGGAGAGATGGCTGAGCTGCCTTGTCTTTGGACGTCTGCGTTTGTAGGTTTGAAACACCGCTGTGGGTGTCAATGTCTCTGAAAAAGGGATGAAGCAGCTGTATGGCGGCAAGGACTTGAGATCTTCAGGGCTACAGGGTTCAAAGCACCTTACAATCAAGGTGCCAGCACCTTAATCGCCCTGCAACTCACAACTGGCAGCCCACTGAAGCTCAGCATGGGTGAGCCTGGCCAGTGCCTGGATGGGAGACCTCCTGGGAAAGCTAAGGTTGCTGCTGGAAGAGGTGTTAGTAGGTGTTAGTAGAGGGGGAGGAGAGGAGTCCCCATTAACTATAAAGCTCTTTGAGTGGAGTGTCCAGAAAAGCTTTATGTGAGCATAAAGAATTATTCATCACTAGTAGTCATAGACTGGATGGTCATATTGACCAAAGAAATCAAATGAATGAAAACTCCAGAGATCAAGCTCTTGACTCTCAGGGGGCTTGGTCGTCCATTCTTATTACAGTATATTGCAATAAACATTGTATTTTAACAGCTGAATTGAGAATAAAATATTGAATATAAGTATTAATATATATATATATTAATACAATCTTAAGGGTTTTAGGTAAATGTTTAAAAACATCTCACAAATGCATATAACAAAGCCTATGCCTATTCTGAGAAACTTTTAATACAATTGCAGACGTATAATTAATACGAAAGAGCGAGCCAACTCACCACGAGAGTGTGCCCCTGTCTTTTTCCTGCGACACAATTCAATCAGGAAAATGCTTTGGCTCAATGAGGATCAAGGCTCACAGCCAAGGAAGGGCTAAAGGCGGGGGGGTGGGGGGGGAGTTTGACAAAGAATCACAAGAAGAATGTCCACAACGAAATGCCAGAAACAGAAATATGCACCTGCTGTGAGCAAGAACATGAAGCCCATTTATCACAAATCCAGATCGAGGTCTTTGTAGTGTCAGAACCGATTTGCAGGTGAAGACATGCAGGCCCGAGCACTCGTATTGTGTCGAGTTGGCGGGTAATGATAGGAAACGTGAAGAGTAGGATACAGGCTCCTGGGTCTGTCAATTATCAACAGCAGGATGGCAACAGCAACTGACAAGAGGGCCTCCTTTTCAGAAAAGCCTGATTTCTGAGACGTTTCATCCAGAAATAAAAAAAAACAAAGCTGGAGAGGTCCGCAGCTACTGCTTTCAGACCAGTAAATCATGCAATAGATATGAACAGTGAAAGGCAAGCAGAACTGTTCTTTTCCTCACTCATTAATATTTGTTTTTTGCCTATTTTATCAGGCTCTTGAGAGAGGTGGACGGACATCTCGGGACACCAACTGTTCTGGATCTACAAGGGAAGGACAGGATTCATTTGACTGTCTACAATAAACTTTAAGTTTAAACAAATAACAGAGGGCAAGGTTAAGTCAAAAGAAAACAAGCCAAATGAATAAGTATTTTAACAAAACTTAACGTGAAGATTCACGGGAAAGTTTCAAAGCATTTTGCCATTAGAAAACATTTAATCTCAATTTTCAAGTGTCAACTTAATATTTAAATAAAAACTATATTATTTTTAATTTCGTCTTTTCCCCATTTGACACTCTTTCACTTACAGGTTAGCACTTTTAAAAGTGCTCAATGAGTCTGTGGAAAAAAAGGGAGCAAAACTGAGCTCTTCAGAAGGTCCAGGGAGAGTTTAAATCACAGTGACGTCTTTGACTGGAGAGACAGACCGTCATGCTCTCTTCCCCCAATCTGGTCTCCTTCAGAGGAAGTCTGGCTTCACAGGTGAGAGGTCACAAGGGGGGAGGCATATGAGAAATATGTACAGAAATATAATTTCATCCCAGTTTCCCCATCTAGTCCTAAACAAAGGAAATAATGAGCAAATAAGAAAAAGTGCACAAATGTGCTGTGCATTTTAGACAACACTGAAAAAGCAGGCAGGTTGCTTCGCTGTTTGTTTACGACTGTTTTGTGCACATGTGCTGCCTGTCAGCTCCTGTGAAATGCTCTTGCACTGCGGTCTCCCTGGCAACAGAGTAAACAGGAGGAAACGCTACACCTCACCAGGGGTCTGCAGTGTGCCAGGCCCAGGGCGGCAGGGCTCGACTGCCAGGGAAAACAGGAGCCCCGCAAGCTGGCCAGGGAGAGGTCACTGCCAGGCCAGGTCAGGCCAGGGACTGCCGGACAGTCAGCCAGCACGGAAAGAGAGAGCTGAGGCAGTCAGTCTTCAGGAGGGGATGCCCAGGAAAGTGGGGAAAAATCACCATGTGCTATCTCAATTAAGGCAGCATTTCCAACCCAGAGCACTATAAAGTTTTACTCTAGTTCCTTAATTAGTTTCATGATGAAGGTGTTGACTGTATGTCAGATTAAGCCATGTGAAGGCTGGGTTATATCTTTTTTTATGAATTCCAATCTCCGGACCTGCATGTAAAAGATAGATGCCTACATTAATAAAGCTACTATTAATACTAATGTTTAATTGCAATACTAGCATAGTGCTGCTTTTAAAACTAATGCTAATGAAGTCCTGGTATGGTTACAACATCCTCTTTCATTATTTCATGTGCGATTTGACTTATTCTTTTATTTCTTTAAGATTACATTCTGGGTCTCTGTGGTCTGAATGAACTGATGAACTGTTATCTATTTTACAGTCTTAGAAATGTGTTAGGCACAAAACCTGCCTAGAAAGCCCAAATGGGTTTCATTCTAAGACTATTCATTCTGAGGCAACACACAAGGCTCACCCAAGGAGAAATCAGGCAGTGCTTAAGTAGGTCAGTCATGTGAACACATATCGAGTTCAGCTGGTTGATGTGCAGTTTGGCAAAGCCTGCCGTAGTGATGCACTGATGCGTCCCCTTGTGCCTGGAAGCAGGTGGGGCGGGCGACACCTGTTCAGGGCCCTGCAGATAGCCGCTGAACACACGAGGGGGAGATCAGAAAAGCTCCACAGCAACGACTGATGATAACAGGTCATTTTAAAGCTTAAATCTGTAACATTCGTGTGGAATACTGATCTCAATTAAGTTTTAACACATAGATGCTCTCTAAAGCATAAAGCACATGAAGTTGTTCAAGTGTTGCAGGAACTGCTAAGCTTTTGGCTAAAAAGGAAGAATGGAGACGGTTCTGATGTCACAATTTTTTTTTTCCATCATCTACTATCGTTTTTTTTTAGATATTAATATTAGATATTAAGTTCACATCGTCACTGCAGGTGCACCAGTAAGCACTCACAGGAGCGGTGCAAGAATAATTACTGGAGACAGCGTGTGCACCCTATATCTGACAACAACAGCAACGTACTACATGCAGCCCAGCACACAACACAAGCTGGCTGCTCACTCCATCTCTACAGTTTTGAGGGTCTGAGGACACTGAAAGTACATTTCAAATATATTTATTGGAAACATCAAACTAGAAAGCCTTACTTGTTTTTCTAGAACAATAGGCTCCACTAACACACTTATCAAGTCACAGTAGACCAAAGCTCTGGCTTGGGGATTTCATCAATGGCACCAGTGCACAGAGCCAGCTTTGTTTCAACAAGGATCTCATTGCTGTTTTTACAGTGGATGGTCACTCTTGGGATTGCTGGGCTTGCGGAGCGGTGACTAACCTTGCAGCAATTAAAAGAAGACAGTGTGGGGCTTTGATGATCTAGTGAGGGGCAGAGGTGGGGTGCAATCCTACCTATGGCCATCCTGCTGTGATCAGAAGAGCAGGGAGGATTCCTGAGCTGCATGGCGTCCTGCTGCCAAGAGAACCAGAGCAAAACAACACTAAGTCACCTTCCTCGATGAAGAGTATTCTCACAGAAACACAGCGGTGTGTAGAATCATCATCATCATCATCAGAAAATCAGACTCCTTTAAACACAGAAAAGGTTTAAACTTTTCAAACTTGTTTAAAAGCATTTTGCACACAAAACAACTTTCAGGTGGAATCACAATGGTTCTAGAGACTCTATGATGCAATGTTTTCATAAAGGCAGATATTATGGCCAGCAGCCGTATCACACAGCAACTCACAACTGGCAGCCCACTGAAGCTCAGCCGGTGTGAGCCTGGTCAGTACCTGGATGGGAGACCTCCGTGGAAAAACTAAGGTTGCTGCTGGAAGAGGTGTTAGTGGGGCCAGCAGGGGGCGCTCACCCTGCGGTCCATGTGGGTCCTAATGCCCCAGTATAGTGACGGGGACACTATACTGTAAACAGGCGCCGTCCTTCAGATGAGATGTAAAACCGAGGTCCTGACTCTCTGTGGTCATTAAAAATCCCAGGGCATTTCTCGAAAAGAGTAGGGGTGTAACCCTGGTGTCCTGGCCAAATTTCCCATTGACCCTTACCAATCATGGCCTCCTAATAATCCCCCTCTATGAATTGGCTACATTACTCTGCTCTCCTCCCCACTGATAGCTGGTGTGTGGTGAGTGTAAGGGCGCACTATGGCTGCCGTCGCATCATCCAGGTGGGGCTGCACACTGGTGGTGGTGGAGGGGATCCCCATTACCTGTAAAGCGCTTTGAGTGGAGTGTCTAGAAAAGCGCTATATAAGTGTAAGCAATTATTATTATTATTATTATTATTATTATTACTCTATATTCCAAGACAGGCGAATAGCTTATGGTTGCATAATGCTTTTAAATGCAAAAAAAAACATTCATTTTCATAGTTCTAGTGCATAGATAGTGCAGGGATAAGATAAGATAGATAAGATCACTGGACATATACAATTTCTTGTATTAGGAATTTGTCTTTTCGCATACCCCAACTTGCTCTCCATGAGACACAGACAGGGAAGAAGCTTGGGGTCAGAGCGCAGGGTCAGCCATTATACAGCGCCCCTGGAGCAGTTGGGGTTCAGGGCCGTGCTCAGGGGCCCAACAGAGTAGGATTCCTCTGCTGGCTGCGGGATACGAACCGGCAACCATCCAGCCACAGGTGCAGATCCTGAGCCACAGAACCTCTGTACCGCGGTGTATGGAGTATGGATGTGCATGCATCTTGTATGAAAAGATGATTTCCTGTTGTTTTAAAGCAGCACCACCTGAAGAGCTGGGTGCAATAGGTAAATTGATCCAATTAAGCCACAAATGTGTTGATCTAGGTTGTTAATAGATGAACTGGGAAACACTGGCTCTCAAATACCAGTTTAACATATCGTGCCCAACCTGCTTATTTGGTAGCAGGTTCCTAATTGATCAGAGAATGATAAAATTAAATTATTAAAACTGTTAGAATTAGAAAAACTTACAGAAAGGCCATGAACGGAAAGAAATTAGCAGAATTATAATCTGAATTTTAAATCACTTCTTCAGATCTCTATTTAAGTTAAACATATGTAAGTTAAAATATACAGATGCTTTAAAAATAATGTCATTTAAATGAAAAAAACAACAACAAGGGCAGAGAAGACCCTGAGAAGAATTTCATGTTTGACTTCAGCTGTATAGGTCATGACATTCCAGGAAACATACTTTATCACATGCTAATTAAATTCAAATATGCAGGATCTGATTTGTTCGTCTGATTGCATGAACTTATGTTCTCCACCACAACATGTCCCTGCAGTGAAAAAAACAGGATTCTTAAGAAAATTCAGGAATTGAGCCAGACTCTCCCCAACCACCACCTCTTTTCTTTTTGAACAATTATTTATTGCTCTGCATCGAAATCAGCTCAAACGCAGGATGAGGCACCTCCTGGCCAGCGGCAAACGAGAGCCTGTTTGATCTACAGAGATTGCTCAACCTGCTGGCTCTGTTTGTTCGGCTTTGTGTGCCTTCCCATACTAACCACAGAACACGACAACACCGGAGCAGGAGAAACAGAGGTACTGTCATTCTGTGCGGTTAGCAAGCAGCTGACCTGTGACGGGAGATTTAGGGCCTGTGTTTGGGGAGGGAATAATAGTGATACTCACGAGTTGTTAGAACTTTATGAGGACGTTGGCTTAGGTTTAAAGAAGCAGACAATGCTCGGAGCCAGTGAGAAAACGAAACGATCAAGCAATCGACGCCTCTCTAGTTTTCAATGGGAAAAAACGCATCTTTCCCTGCCCGGGAAGACTACTGAAGAGGAAGGGATTACACGATTGCAGCTTTAAGAAAGGAAACGTCAAAGGAAAAATTGTACTTTTTTTTAAAATCTATTTTGAAATAACAAGAAAAATATCCAGATAGCGAATTTCATGTCCTAATTTGCTATCACATTGCAAACCTGCGTGTTCCGTGAATTTCAATACATCGGAACTTAGGTGAGATCCATTTTCATGCAATGTGACTATCTGGTAGGTAAACACTTCTTGAGCCTTCAATGCAGTGTGTATTGCTCTCTTGCAACTACGCGACAGTGTCAATTAATGATGCTTGACATTTTCCAGTTTTCCTGTAGAAACCCCCCACACTGCCCTCTCCCCTCTCTTTAACTTCAGGTTTACCACGAGAAGGGCTGCTCCTCTCTGTATCAGGCCTCCACAAGCACCTTTCAAACAAGGCTGTATTTACCATCCCCGCTCAGCAGTGCTGGTTGTTTATTCCGGAGGTTTGCAAGCTGACCGGCTGTGTCCGGACACAGCCCGGTGGTCCCAGGCTCAATGCGCCCTTTCAGCGTTTAACTTCTTGTGAGAGGCGAATAAAGGCCAGAAATTAAAGATTCCGAGAAAGGAGTGAGCTGTGTTTAATTACGCACTATAATCAAGTGTAGCGCTGTGGGTGTCTATGCCCCGCAGGATGCCCCAGCTTGCTGCTGCCACAGAAAGCATCCCCCCCCCCAGTCTCCTGCCCTGCTGCTCCCCAAGAGCTTGTGGATTGACGGGGAGGGGGGGGGTAAAGACTGGAGTCTGCCTGCACGGTGGCCAGCAGCATTCTGAGAAATCTCAGAGGGAGGTTCACCCCTGTCGGCAATGAGCCGCTGCACTGCTGGGTGCTCCTGTGCAGAGTCCCTCTGACAGAGATGCCCTCTCTGCATTGTGACAGTGAGAACAGTGCTGCTGAGAGCCAGAATAAAGGGGATTACTGCTTACAGAAAATAACATAACACAACTGTACAGAAATTGCAATTGCTACAGAGATATATGCTACAAGCAGAATTCTGCTTACAACATAAGAAAGGTTACAAACAAGAGGAGGCCATTCACCCCTTCCAGTTAATTTGGTGGCTAATTGATCCGAAGATTCTCATCTCGCCATTCGTAGGAAGAAGCCAGGATATCAGCTTCAACAACTTGGTTAGGTAGCTTGTTTCATACTCCCACAACCCTTTGTGTAAAGAAGTGTCTGGTGTTTTTGGTTTGTCATTTACTTCAATGACGGATATTGCTCAATATAAAAAAAAAAAACAATAAAAAGCATCACCGAAGCATTACTTGAGCGCAAACTAAGCAAGTCAGAGACTACAAAGAATGAAAAGTGCAGACTGGGTTATAACCCCACCCCCCAACCCCAAAACAATTAGATGCTTAAAGCTTAAAGAACAATGAAAATCAAAACCGTGGACAAAAACCATAAAAGCTTCTGTCAACAATAACGCCTTGAAGCTGTGAGAGTTGTGTTACTTGCAGCAGTAAAACACAGTTGCTGCTGTTGGAAATGATTGTTTTTTTATTTCAGAATCTTCTTCTGGATTTTCAGATGTGATCCAGGACCGACCTCACGACGGGCCACCTTTTACCATGTCAAAATACCACACCGAGAACTCAAAAGAAACTCCGCCATTGCAGACAGGCAAAACTAACCCTTCCACTGACTGCTTTTACAGTACATACTCCTAGATATTTATCTCTGTTCACAAGTACACTGTGAATGACAAACAATACAACTGAAAGCGCTTGGTCTCAGACGCTGGGTGAATACTAGAAGAACAAGAAGAAATCTGGTAGCGTGGCGAGAGAAAGAAAATCACACAAAATTCCAGCAAAAAGGAAAAAAAAAACAGTTGGAATTTAACTTCAGATCGTCAGGGTTTAAGCGTAATTACTGTGAAGTGTTACCAGATGCGTTATAGCGAGGTCCACACTCAGAGGTTATCTTATCCTCGTACTTCTTTTCTTAATATTTCTGGTGCATGTGCTGCTGGATAAGAACACAAAACCGTACACCCTTCATTGTTCTGAGTAACGAACCCAGAGTGATTTATTGTGTCATGCACAATACACAGTTACAGCAACAGCAACATTATACTAAATGAACCTTTTTACTCTGATTAGTGTAAATATTCCAGTCTGCCACTAAGCAACTTTTATGTCTACAAAACCAACAGGGATTGAACATAATGTGACCTTAATACTCTTATATTAACGTTTTGGCCTCTAGCTCAGAAATAATATCGGAAAACTGAGACACAATCTTTTCATATGGCTTATCAGCAGCTCCATCAGTTTGTTCAATTCCAACTGGAGAGTGGTTTTGTACTGAGGAATAGAACCATTGACAAATGATAAAGTAAACTATTGATCAAATCAATCTTGTTTCTGTTGCTGAGGAACGCAGTTTATGTCTTTATGGCATCAGGCTGGGCAAAGTCTTGAACAAGAAAGAGGCTGGCAGTGTCCTGTGTCTGTCAAATCTTAAGGTGTTCATCATTTTTTTATTTCAAATTCTAAGAATTTTATACTGGCCTCCTTAGCAAATGGTTTATAACCGTGCATTCGCAATTTTCAGTGTAAACAGCGTTATGAATTTTTCAGAAATGGTTATTGGCCAATGGCAAATGGTAATCCATTCAAGCTGCTTATAAAAAAACTCTAAGAGAAAGAGAAATAAACGCCCCCACTCTGAGACCAGACTGGAACAGACCTGAGGCAAGGCTCTGCTTGGTCTCAGGCAAGGGGCCCGCAGAACTCTCAGTGGGGATGTTAATAATGACATCATGACAGTTTTATTATCTCATAGTGAAGCAATGCCAAGTGCAAAGAAGTAAAAATGAATAGGCACAATATGCTGCTTTGGAGGACAAGGAGCCTTGGTTACTACACACAGGCTGCTGGCCACACTCGTCTTTCTTCACCAGTGGCGACACTGACTGCAGGGACACTGGAAATTCACTCTTTTTTTTTGCTAATCCTACCTGGACAAACACGAGCCTAGGAAACATCACCTCCATAATGAATAAGAAGGCCATGCTTAACATGCTTAAAAGAATGTCTCATATAATAAAAGTCATTATGCTGAACTATTGGGTCTCCCTGGGCCATTTTTATATTGGAAACAGCTCCGGTGGGCAGACTGCATAGCTTGAGTCCCTCGTCTTTTATTCAAATGCACTGTAGATTAATAAGGTGCTCACAGACTAGCTGTGCTTCATACACGAGACCCTCAATCTTTCACTCACTGAAAAAGCTTCAAAAGCACAACTTTTGGAAAGCTATCCAATCTGATCACCTACTCCCCAATGTAACTGTCGAATTTACGTGATTAGTCATGGAAAAAGTCTACTTGCAAAAAAATATTACTAGACAAGGAAACAATGCTCCTTTGGCATTATTCTAATAAAAAATAAAGGGCTCAAATGAGGCTTGCCATGGTAATTGTCATTGGCATCCAACGTCATTCCAGATGAAACCAATACACTGCTTGCTTTTCTTTCACTGGGACTTTCTTAAAATGATCAAAACGACTAAGAGAGAAAATGAAAACATAAAGAGTCATTTTACCTGCTGATGTCGGGGGCTTTGCTAGGGGGTATGTTTAGGGTCACCTAATTGCTTTAGCAAGACTGCTTCTCTTCCTGGTGCCGTTTCAAGAAAAGGGTGACGTTGTACTTTGACGGTCACTGAAAGGTCCCGTTTTCGTGCGGCGGTCCTGATCAGAGAGGCCCACTGGATCGTGGGGTGGAGACTGCGGGGCACTCAGGCCCTGGGAAGTCTGGGCTCCATCAGCGATTTCCACTGCAGCCTGGGACAGGGTAATAACAGGCCTTCAGCAGGCCATCAGCTCAGAAATCAAAGGACGACAGCTTGGAACACCTATATTAAGCTGTCAAGAAAGGGGTTAATGAATGACTCAGGCTTTGAAAGATCATAAAGTATTTTTGTGTATGTTAAGAGAGGCACAGATAGACAGAAAGAAGGAGGGAGAAGGTTATTGGGGGTTGAGGGAACACCGTAAGCTTAGCACGCTTCCGTTAGAAGTGTTTACACTGCAGATGACTATCATTACTGAGTCTTCCTCTGTTCCTCAGTGCCTCCCAATCGGTTTTTAATTCTCTCCCTTTCACTGACAGAGAGAAGTTGCTTTTTACCGAGAAGCAAAATTTCCTCTCTGGTTCCATTTAGAGGCAGTCGGTATTAACAAAAGAGCGGCGTGCGCTTATGAGTTTCCTCAAATCACCGCCGTATAACCAGCATCACAAAAGCTGCTCATTCCTGGAACAGCAATGTCAAACCCAACCCCAGAAGCAGGAGTGGACAGGATGGACAAGAGGCCAGTCCATCATAGGGTACACACCCGCAAACTCCAGCAACATCAATTCAGCTAGCATGGGCTTGGAAGGTAGAAACCAGTGCAGCCTGCATACAGAAGGCTCTGTGGGCCGGATTCGAACACAGGACCCAGGGGTGGAAGGACAGCTTTGCTGACCACTACCACACCATGCTGCTCCTCAAGTAAAATTTAAAAAGGAATTCAACCTACTGCTTTGATACACAGTTAGTCATAAATAACATTAACTGAAAGTTCAACTGAACAATATTTTTGAATTGCATACTGGAAATAACCTGACAACTACAGCACCGTGAGATAATTTCCTTTAAAAGTGTGATGCAAAATAAAGTCAACACACAAGGAGACCTCTAGTAATGAGCTCTGTGCTATAACACATTTATCTTGTCTTACCCCAGATAGCAATCAAATAATTCTGTCAAGATTCCTTCTCTGATTACTGGGGAGCCACAGGGATAGGCAACAGGCAGAAAAGGGATTGAAACACTTTCCTAAAAGTTAAGATTTTTAAGTCAGACGTGATGAGATACATCAGACATTCCACACACTATTCCAGTTTCATACGCTGCAGGGCTACTTAGATTGAGCTTTAAAACACAGCACCCAAAATGTCTAGAAAATTGTACATAAGAACAACATCCCTGTTTCCAAATGGATTGGTTCGGTTTTATTTTTGCAAAGTGCAGAGGTTTATTTTGTAATAGCTGAACTAACACTCCAAGGTATTGCTGGCTATCTGACAAGCAGAGAGAAACAAGTCCAAGATGTGTGTTTGAGCAAGTAACCCTACCTCAACTGCCCTGTCCTCATTGATGGCAAATAATATTTTTATTGCCTTGGCACCGAATGAAGCACAAACTGATTGCAGAGAGTATCTGAAGCACTTAATTAGGAAATTAATCATCACTGGTGCTAATGAGCTTGGTGCTGCAACAGAAACTTGATTCCATCAACCAGACTTCAGCCAGAGCAAGGCTGGGCAGACTATGGGCCACTGCACAGAACCTCCTACTGTACCTCTCCAAGGACCAGACTGGATCAACAGTTCACCGACATTCCATGAAATGTCTAATATCACAAAGAAAGCACAACATTTCATAGATCTGTTTCCGTTTCTGCATCTGAAACAGAGTAAATCAGATCACACAACACAAGTACACACAAGGTGGGACGATACACAGACACGCAGGGAGCTTGGTATATACAAAAATGAAGACAGGCAGAAATGATGATGGACAGAAATGAAAACCCATGTGGACACACTTCCCTGCTGACCTGAGTCTGCATCCTGTCCTGGCTTCTGCGGGTAGATTTTTACGACCAGGTGACGTTAACACCCTTAATGCCTCCTTAGACTAAACAGAGCCCCACAGATAAGCCCAGCAGCACACCAGCACTAATCCCGGGCCTGCTTCCTTTCTCAATCAGGCACCCGTCCACTCCCAGAACTCGGCGGGCTTAACTGTTTTATTTCAATCTGCCTCTGCTGCTGACCACAAAATAAGTCCAAATCAACCAATTACTTAGTTACCCCTAAATGGTTTAACCTAAACCGATCTGAAATTCCCCAGCGATGGCTCGGGTGATAATTCTGGTCTTGTACTATCCCTTCCGTCTCCCCCCCCCCCGACAGCACCACCAAATCATTCATTACACAGCCCATGAGCCAGTCCAGAGAGATATTCAAGCGAGTCCAACACTCTGGAGAGCAATAATGCAATCGAGTCAAATTGCTGACAACAAAATCGTGAAGGGAGAAACTCACAGAGACGTCTGCCATATCTGTGGCTCGTCAGCTTGCACGGATTTAAGACCTCGACAGTCCAGCTTCTGCACCTAAAGCTACTGAACCTCCGCTAGGCCCCAAGACTGCAGCAGGAAGTCTGCATGTTCCTACTGCGTTCTGATAGACAGTTCCAGGCTTTCAAGTGGAGCGTCTGAAAAACTGATGGACAGATAATCTGTGTAAATAGTTGCATACATGTGTGCTTCCTATGTTAAGAATTTCACATGCAAAACAATTCTCTATTGGAAACTGCTATTAAAATATGATGCTGAAGGCAACACATTTTTGTCTTTTCCTAAGACTATACGAGGGGAATGAGCAACAGCTTGAGATCTGCCACCTTTAATCAAGGACTACATTCAGAACTATGGACTACAAAGAGGACGGTTCAGGTCAAAGGTCAGATCATTAGAAAATGAGGGCTATTTAAGAAAAAAATGAAGAAATAAACAGAGCATATTCTAAATGTTTCTTTCATCCTTGCGTTTTAAAAATTGCTGTCGGACCATTTTAGCTGTTGAAAAATCTGTCTGTCAATGCAAGGTACTAACTACGGGATGTTTCATTATGACAAACATCCCCTCTTTCACAAAATACTGTAGGAGAAATAAAGCAGAGCTATTTACTCAGTCCCCTCTTCTTTCATGTTACAAGAACATTAAATAAGCCACAAATACTATCTGGAGGACTCAGACTAAACCTACACGCTAACCATGTCTGTGGCTTGGTGGTACACAAAGCCAGAAGGGGAGTGAGAGAGACCACTTAGGTCAACCTACCATGCACATCTGGCCAGCCACACACACACGCAGACAGCACAACACTTGTGAGAGATAGCAGAGGTGGGAAGCAGCAGACCCCCTTGTCTGGGAACATCTGGCTGCAATTGGGAGGGGTTAAAAAAAAAGCCAGTCAGTTCTGTTATAATTAACAGTCAACCTCTGCAGTTTCCTTAAATAGCTCAGGTTGCCTTTTTAGACTAAAAATAAACAGCCAATTAAGGATGGCAAAGGAGACCGTCGATTTTCGGAGCATGAACTCTAACCTTGGCCAGAGCTCGCAAGGTGTCCACGTTGACAGTGGGCCCTATAAATAGAAAACGCGCCCCTTTCGCTCCTGAACCCAGAGACCCCCCTCCAGTTTCAGTGGTAGGGGGGTTCCGGGGGGTCAGGGACTTGGAGTGAAGCCTCAGTGTGGTGGGCCTGCATTTCAAAGACATCGAAGCCCACCTGTGTCTTCTAATCCCTGGTCACCCCACACTGCGTGCAAGGAGGGGCGATAAGGAAACAAGCTGGTATTTAGCAAAGGCTCGGACCTTTGTGCTGTGTTTGGTAATAACAGACTGACCTCTGCAGAGCTGCTGGATGAAAGCAACTCTTGTGGGAGGTTCAGTCATCGGGTCCAGCCTAGTGAAGGACAGGGTAAAGACACAGGAGGATAAGTAACAGTCCCTTCCGCAGAAAACCAGACAAACTGCGGAAAGGACGCCTCAGCACGTTTACAGACATTTTTACTATCATAAATCATCAATAAGGATCACTGCAATACAAAGCTTCCATATCGCTATAAGAACCAGCTTAGTTCTCATTTCCCAGACCGTCGGCTTCCTCCAGGTTCACTGAATCAGCATCACACTTTCTTGTACAGAGGGGTTTTGTCAAGTTGAAGCGCACAATGCAAATCATTTACAAAGCACAGAAGAGTCATGTGGGTGTGGCATTTTAAGTGTTAAAGGCGTGTACGAGCAGAATTCCCAATTCTGTAAACGCTGGAAGATTAGATTTTGAGTTTCTTTTAAAAAAAAGTGTAATTTTCACATGGTTGCGAAATCCTCGACTAACCCGGGCCAAAGCCTCCATTTGACTAGCAGACGTAAGGTTAGATTTTAGCCCTCTTGTGTTTTTTTTTAAATTACCCTCTTGTTTAAACGGAATTCTGAGCCAAAATTCAGCTTGAATCCATTCCAGAGCCTGGGCTAATCGTCCCACACAGATGTCCGGCCTCAAACAGCCCAAGAACAACAAGGCGAGCCGTTCGCACCTGGCATCTTTCAAGACCGAATTTGGCATCCAACTTGGAACCTGCAAGGCCTGCCCCGGCCTCACCTCTCACCCCGCATGATGTCAGCTGCCCCCGTGGCCAATCAGGAGGCTGGGATCTGCCCTTGACATTGCCGGGCCCAGACACAAAGACAAATGATTCTATCAGATTAAATGGTTTTTAATGGCATGCAGAGAAAGGAACTGTGGACCTTGCTGGAAGCCAGATGTGAATTTCTCTGATAATCATTCCAAATGAGCCTAATTTGTAACCAATCTGTGAATGGAACTGTTTATCTCCAGCCGAACCATGTGGAAGCAGTGCTATGTGTTACACCAGACATTCCATATAAAAGGGCAACAAGGATGTTCTGCACTATTAGTTCATCTCCAGCCACTCAGCGCATTCAGTACTAAGGACGTACAATGCAGGGGTGGGGGTTTTGTGGCAGGATTGTGTGTGGAAATGTAGCATTCTGAAGTTCCCATTAGCCCTCGTCTCTGTGGAAAGAAACTGTTTAATTAGGCCCCATTTAACTAGCTAAGTTGTGTTTTTCCGAAAGGACCAAAAAAGGTTTTGAATGAATTTCACAATCGTAGTTTATGTATATGTGTTTATAAATTCCGAAGCTCAACGGGTGGGGAACAGAGCTAAAATTTACGTTGAAGAAAACAACAGGACAGCTGTGAAATCAGGACATTTAAAAAAACGGATCCGAAGTGGAAAACCAAGCCATACCAAGTAAATGGCACTTTTCGATGACTGGATCACTGCCTTAAAACCTCGAGTCAGAAGGTAGCAAGAGACCAGGATTTTGGTGGAGAATTCAGACTCCCAGGAGTTAAAAAGCCTCTTGAGCTCCTCTTGCTACAAATATAGATTGTGAAGGTTTGTGAAGCTTCAAAGCTATGGTCAAGTCAAGTGTTGCATATTGCATACCTTAAACTGCTGGGGCTCCCTAGGGCAGTGGGCGGTGTGCTGGCTAGCCCTGAAGTCTTCAATTAAAACACGCGAGGGGTAGGGGGGGGGAGCTCGGGAGGCCACTGTCCTTGCATTGTGCACAGCTCTCCTGCCTGTGATCTCCCAGTCATGGCCGCCTCGCCCGAACTGTTGCCCTCCCCAGTCGGCTCTTCTCCTTGTCATCGGAGACCCTGGCCTCAGCGAGGCGATGTGCCCATTGCAGCGCTTATTAAACCCCAGTTCGCCCGCCATCATCGGCCCAAATTGCGGGTAATTGTCTCTTTCAGGTCCCCGGCTCTCTGATCTGCCATCCATTACCTTGAAGTGATTAAGGTAATCTTTTCTCCTTCTGCTTCATGGATATTGATTTAAAAAAAATCCGAACTGGATCCATTAAATACTACAAAGCGTTTAAAAGTCTACACAGTAAAGCTAATCACTGACCCTAATTAAATTTCAACACTGTTGTTTTTGGAAAGGACTCATTGGATTTCACTTTTTAAAAATCATACAATTTGCTGCGTGTTACTAAAGCCGAAGCAGAGATGCACATAGGCGCGGCTGGCGTAATTACTTTTCATGCTTTGCCTTTTGCTTGGGTTTATAAACCTATCTGGGGAACCCCCTTTGGAATAGAGACCTCACCATTTATTCTGTGATGCTGTCACTCGCCTTTAAGGTTGTGCAATAAAATTAATTCTAAGAAAGGAAGAGATACTTCATATGTGAAAAAAAAAAGCTGCGATTCATGAGCAAAAAAAATCCCAAATTAAATTCAAGTGAGGGGTGGGAGTGGTGGCGGGGACAGAGATATTAATATGGTGGCGGGGACAGAGATATTAATATGACAAAATGGGCTGATTTTCTCCTTTAGGCATAGTTTTACGTTCTTCTTTTCTCAGACGTAATGCACTCACACGTATTTCATTAAAGGCCTCTGGAATGTTGCCACAGTGTTCAGGCGTGACTTCATGCACCACGACTTTGTCCTGCTACGTCACGAAATCGTCCCTGCACGGTAAACTGGTGGGACCGAGAGAGCCTGATGGCATTCGTTTGATTCCACTGAGAGTCGAACTGCACATAAGCTAAGGGCCTTGCATAAAAGGTGTCTTCACAGCATCAAAGCAAGCACCAAATTCAGGAACTGTGCAAATTAAGCAAAGGGTAGAGAGCAGGGTACTTCTTATTTTCACACACATGCCGAAGTAGAGGAGTGAGAATTAACCAGCACTTTCTCATTTAACCTGCTCACTCGTCAACAGCGGCATGGGTAGCCTACAGTGCAGACGGTAACTCACACATGAGGAGATGCTGACGAAGAGGCACCCATCTGCAAAAGACGTGTTACGACCAAGAAGAAGAACACAGCAACGACAATCCCCAGTGAGCGAGTCTAACGCCCTGCTGCTGTCACTGCACTTCTCTCGGTAACTCACTTGCACTGAGGGAGGAAACGGGAAAAAAAAAAGACTTCAAAAGGCATCGGCACATGAAAAAAACTTAAGGGAATGCCAAAACCCATCAACAAGAAGAGGGAGAGAGAGAAAGAGGTTAATATTAGTTTCCAAGATTCCGCACCACCTCTTGTTCAACTCCCTTGGCAGCTGAAAGAGCCACAGGCGAACACTTCAGAGGTTAAAGGATTAGATTTAATCTTCTGTTTCTTATGTTGCGAATAAATGTTTACATCGCCCCGGTCCCCAGAAGGAATGTAACTCAATCGCAGCACAATATCATGTCTTTTTTGTTTTGCCTCTGCCCTTTGCTGGAGCCGCTGTAACTGGATTCCCAGGTGTATCTTTCAGCAGAACGTTATCTGGGGAGCAGCCCTGCCAGGAGGCCTGGAGTGAGGCGGGCGAAGGCAGGCAGCGAGGGACGAGGACAGAGGGAGAGGAGGAGGACACTGAGCGACCGAGGGGTTTCCAGCCTCAGTCCTAGAGAGCAGCAGAGTGTTCCTTTTCAAACCCAGCTCTCAATTACTTAACTGAACCCACTGCTGACCTAATGAGCGCATGTGAATATGATCTTCAGTCACTGCTTGAAGGCACCGAGAAAACCTAAAGAACTGTAGCTGTCTAGAAGCAGGGCCGAAGACCAACTGAGATCACAGATTGCAATTATTTAACAAATGAAACATATTTAGATAGCGCGCATAGGGTTACACACAAGTGATAATAACCAACCCCTACTCCAGATTATGTTGATGTTAGAAATAAAATCCTATTCCTGACTACATAAGACTTTATAACCACTTCTAACTGAATTAATTACATGTTAATAGACTGCGTATAGACTGTTATGGAAACCTACACTAAACAAAGATCGGAGGTCGTTGCTAAAATCAGTCACTCCCCAACACCACACTTGTTTCATTTGAAGTCGCAGTGTGGTCTAAAAATGCCGTCATCTTTTAAAGTTTAATATGTGCGAGCAGTGAAAAAAAGCCTTCTTTTATTTGTTTTGTTGCTTTACAGAGGAGTTGAAAGGCACAGCTCTCTTTGATGATTTTCCGTTTTCTTCTGTTTTTTCCTTCCGAGGCTGGGAAGGGAGCGTCTGTAGTCCCACGGAGGTAGACGGAGGCCGCACAGAGCCCCCCCCCCGAGAAGCTACCGGGTCTGTGGCAGGACCCGGCCGCTCACTCCAGCTCAGGTACGGGGCCACCAGGCCACCAGGAAGGGGGGCAAGCAGCCACACGGACATGCCTGTCATTTTCGCATATGTGATGATGGACACTGTTTAAAAAAAACAGTGTTCTCTTTTTCTTTACCTCCCAGTAAACGCCTGTGTGGGCCGGGCAGGGTTAAAATCAGCCTGATTGCTTGTATACCAAAGTGTAGGCAGTGCTGTAATCTGGAGAGCAGATTGTTATCGGCTCCATTTTTGAGGTTGTCTGGCGGTGGTTCCCACTGTCGACTTCCCTGTGGTTAGGAGGCAGGGAGGGGTGGAGGGAAGGAGGGGGCGAGGAGACCCCCCCCGGTGGTCCCCTCTCACTCCCGTTGCAGCCCCACTGGTCCTGGCTCCTTCCCTCGCCGGCGGTGACCCCAATCTGATTGCTACCGCATGTGGGTCTCCTCGCCCAAGAAGTGGGGACTACGGCACCCAGCACCCAACATTCCTCCCACGCACTGAAGTAAGCGCCCGCTGAAACATGCGGAGCCCTCCTCTACATCTCCCGCAGATCCCAGCAGCTCCCAAATAAGGGGAGTGAAACACCGGAAGTGTGAGAGAGACAGACTAGGGCTCGGCCTGGAGCGAAAACAGCCACAAGTCTCTCGTCTCTTAAAACGCCTTGCATCTTTTCAAAAAGATGTTTTATTAAAAAATATATCAAGGGAAATAGAAATGTTAGAGAAATTCCGGTGAGGTAGGACACACATGGTAGGAAACATGTATCTATCTATCCTTCTGGTGCTTTGGGCTTATCAGCACCGATAAGAGGTATTTCAGTAGTTTTATTACAAATTCCACACAAAAAATGTAATAGCTTGCAGTAAGAGAGACACAGAAAAAGCAAGATAAAGTCCATCATTCACCACATAGTTTATACAGGAGCTTGAAGCACTGAAACCACAGCACAGGGAGTGAAACTTTAGTCGAAGCCTTTGGAAGAAATATTCCACATCCAGTAAGTCTTGTCTTTTCCTCACTTAATTTTAAAGGAAATTTGAGGTTTTCCTATTCATTAAAAAACAGTTCATTCCGCATGCAAGTTTAAAAAAATAGGTCAAAGTTAAGTAAATTGAAAAGAAGTCGATGACATACCATACCTCCATATGAAGGTTCGACAACATATCCTATCTGTGCAAACGAACAACTTCATGTGTGTGAAGCAACATGCTGCCAGTCCTGATCCCCGCTTTGTAAAAACACGCAGACAGACACCTGCAGTGGATCCTACTGTGAGGAAAGGTCTGTGTTATTATTTGTATTCAATCTGGTTGACATCACCCTAATTCAAGGTACACTCCTTGCATTTTTATCCCATAAACAGCTGCAGCTGGCCTTATAATAAACTCCTAATGGCGCTGAATTAACCAGCCAGCTGCGTTGCAACAACAAAACCATGTGTGAAATGAGTATGCTGCATGGTATTTTCTTGAATCTTTTATCAGCATAGGCCCTTGCGACACTACTTAATCACAGCACTTTCAGAAAGCGAAAGTGAAGGCAAAGCACTCTGTACTTCAGGGCTGACAGACACTTTAGACAACAGAGACTGGAAGGAATTAATTTCTTCATTATCCTGTGGTCAGTTCCTGCAGTCATCGATTAGAAGAGACCTCTACAGACCCCTTCTGGACTTGGGATGTCCTGGCCTGAAATCTATTCTTAAAACCATTTTTGTCTGTTACAATGGTGTCCTTTACAAGACCTCTAAATTGGAACAGCATTTGTTTAGCTAATCTGTGAATCCACATTCAACGAAGAAAATGCTAAATATGAGACATCACATCTCTCTGACAGCTCAAAAACAATACTCTCATCATCAAGACGACATCACATCATTATCGTAGCATTTATCCCACATGTTTTACAGTGACGATATGCCACACACGTTATCAATCAAGGAGAATCTTAAAAGTCTGGATTATAATCATGGCATGACGTTTTTATGGTGTCGTGCAAACATTCAAGCATTTAAAAAAGATCCTGACATACAATCTATTAATCATTAAAACTGAAGTTATCTTTAACTTCAAACACCCTGATGGGTGTTTTATATTTTTTTTAATCTGCTCTTTTCTCTTGCAAAAGGTAGGTGAAGCAGAAATTCAGGTATTGCAAGGGTTACGACAACTGTTCGATGACACTTTTGTTACACTGCAAAGGGTGCAATTGCTTGTTGTCACGAAGACTGCCTGTAGTCACAGAGCCTAAAAAATATTAAACAGGACCTTAGGCTGCATGATGTGTACATGTGCACGATTCCTTCATGTTTTGAAAAAAAAACTTCACTCTTCAATCTTTATGTACTGTAAGATGAAAGCATGCCAGGGCTTAAAACTATGCTTGACTTTAATTGTGCATTTGAGCACTTTGTGACTTTTAGCTTCATAATGTTTGTCCATGTTGCCATTGCCCCACCCCCCCAGTTTTCCCCCTTGGGGTAAACTAATACCCCCACCCTGAATAACCTAGGTCTTACTGCCCCCGTCTCGCCTCATGTGGTGACAATGTGTGGACTTGGGTGGAAGTCTATAAAAGAGGAAGCTGCCTGTTGCCTGGAGGAGCCCGTTACAGGGAGGAATGTTTATCCTGTCCAGTGCCTTTGATCTTTTACAGTTAATAACTTCCTGCACACTGTACATGAACTGTGGCGTTTATTGTAGATGTTGTGATCGTAAGGAGGGGGGGGCGACTGGGGTAATTTCCACCTTCTCAGAATTATTAGATGGCTGAAAGTGATAAGACAAACCAGAAACCACGAGGTCACCAGCTTTAAATATCTGTCTCGTTCACAGCTTGAGAACTGCCCACTGTGTGATTCTAAGTACAGTCTCACAGTCATACACTAAAGGCATGATTACAACAATATTAATGCATTACTGTACAGCAACTATGCACTGTGAATGTTCAGCTTGATCAACATCAATTAGTTTTCTTCATCATGCTCAGACGGAAACTGACAGCCATTCTAAATGACAAATACTGAATTGTGATGCACTACATCATCCATGACCCAGAAGACTGTGGGATCGTCTCATTCAAAAGGCTCAGAAAGGTTCTCATTCAGAAATCAGAGGTAAAGAGAGTGAGCATTAGGAAAGCCTTTTGCTCCTGAACTGGAAAGCCTGCAGAGGGAGTGAACTGAGAGTGAGGCCCATCTGCAAAATGTAAAGGCAGCTCCACCACATTCTCCAGGTGTTAACAGGGAAGAAAGGCCCAAGGCAGTCTTCCTCCCTCCAGCCCCTGGCGTCTGAAGACATTGGGGGGCAGGAATTCTGGTAAAACCAGGGCTTTGAAAAAGGACTAACAGGTGGCAGGAAAAAAAAAGACAAAAAGAAGGAGGTTTTTGAGCTTGTAGGGTGAGGCTGACAGAGACCATTGTTCTCAGCTGGAGACTGTTTATGCGACATACACTCAGCTACTCATCCAGAGGGAAGGTGCAATAATTGAGATTGTGCTTTCCTTTCTTTTGTCAAGGTCTTGGAATGCTCAATTTGTAGCATTCCTAATTCCTTGAGGCTGGAGCGCAGTGGGAAAGAGATAAAATATTGTGGCCTACTCGCAGGTTTGTTCTGAGTGGTCCCCAAAGGAACTGGGATTAATTAAAGTTACATGACATCAACACATTTGCCAGGACTGCTGGGCAGAGTCCATCAGGTACCTTATTTGCCCAGTTTCTTAGACTGAAATGTCGAACAACATGGAGATCAGTAATACTCATCCTAAAGGTGCACACTAAATTGGTGATTGTGTGTCTAAGTGTACAAAAAAATTAAACACAGAATTTAAAAGCACAAGACTTACACTGCTGTTTTCTTTACCTGATTTAAGGGTAATGGTCCATAACTTTATGGTTAAGTATCTGTCATGACTTGAGGGCAAGGGCAAAAAATGACAAGGAATTGCTATGTGCAACAGAACTCTAGAGTCTTGTGTTTCAGCTGAGCCCTCGTAAACAGCAGAGTGACAAGTGGCTGTAAATCTGAGTCACATTTTGGTGAGGAAACCCATTACCTGTACACTCTATTAAAACACAGTGAGCTACTGCTGGTCTGGGATTTAGTGGTCAGAGTCCCTGGCATACTCTTAAAAAATATTGTTGGCGTACACCAGTCACTTAAAATTCTCCTTTGCGGTGGAACAACAGGTTGACAGTGACCGTTGTTGAGCAGCAGTATTGAAAAGGTTAATATTTGACATTATTCTCTCAGCACAGCTCTCCAGCCTTGTTATGGTTGTCTGGTGGTAAATGGGGGGGAGTCCGCCAGCTTGAGGAGAACGGTCGCGAGCCCGGTTTCTTGATTGATGAACGCCGCACTTTTCCGTACTAACCCCTCTGCACACATCACTCTCCACCTTCCAGCCCTCCATCAGAGCAGCGCCGAAGGGGCCGAGGTGTTGAGAAAGAGGACGCTGAGCTGGCAGGACGGTGTTCTCCCACCCCCATACCCCCGAGTCTCTCCGCTGTCAGCCGCGCACGCCTGAAGACCTGTCTTGCTTGCTCGCTTGCATGCAATACAAGCCTTACCGTGAGCAAACTGCAGCCCGTCCTGCCTGGAGAGATAGCAACAGAATGGAGCAGCTTCCAAACATGAACGCTTAAAACCCTTTCAGACACTTCAGTGCCCCACTACATAAAACAAAACAGAAAAACAATGAAGTACTCGCCGCAGACAGGTGATGACGTAACGGGCTCGTGAAACTGGGGTTCCCCTTGCGTGGCGGGTGGGTGTTGCGCAACCTCTTAAAATGCACACCCTCAAACTCAGACCTCACTGGCCCTGGCCCAAAGGCGTAAGCATCAACTATATGAAGTAATGAAATGAGGAGGCATTTCCCTTTCTGAACCTTCTCCATTGGGGTGCTTGAATTAGACCAGTCGCAATGCGATAGTGAGGAGGGGGAAGGGTAGACTTTCCTGAGGTTGCTGCAGTGCAATAGTGATGAATCCCCCTAGTTCTCTGGTGAGCCCATTCTCTGACCCCACTTGTATCTCGGAAATAACTAAAAATAACTAAAAACTAATAACTAAAAAGGTTTGTTGTGTATATAATGACTAGCCATGTGGATTTCAAGTCCGTATGCCGTAGAACTTGTGGAATCACTTGCTCTAGTGTCACCTTTAAAAATCCCCAATTGCTTTTTGAAGTGGGAAAGCATTTGTCGTGCCTTCACGCGGTGTGAACCTCTGCCGTAGGCAAGCAATGACAAACACAATGCCCACGGACTGTGCCAGTCAGTGCTCATTGTTGATGCCAGCAGAGACTGGTGCCACATTTAGAAAAAAGGCAAATAACTAAAGCCCCCCCCCACCCCCCTCTTAGTTTTATAGTTTTTTTTATTTGTCTTGAGCTTCATGAGTCAGGATCTGAACCACAAAATTCTCAAGCTCTTAGTCCACCAGCCGTGGGGTCCAGCCCATGGTTCTCAGGGCTGCTTTTAATACCAACATGCTTTTAAATACCAAAACACGGCTTGAACAAAATTTTCCATTTGTTCATTTCAAGTTTCCCAGCTTAATAGGTTACATTGTTTTGCTTTGTCTTTTGTTTTGCCCTCTTAAAAAAAAAATCTAACACTGGAGTAAAACTCTATGAATTCTGTCCCAGGGCTCTTAAAATAGTCCACTATTTTAGGTGGTAATAGACTGTTACGAGTGAGAGGCTGCGGATCTGCACAAACCTCACATTGAAGCAATGCCTGCTTGGCTGTACCCCAATTCCCTTTGTACCCCAATTGCTTTCAACACATTTTTTAAAAATATGACATATTAATTTACCTCCATAAGCCAATCCCAGTGTATTAGACACTTAAAATTAAAAATTAAACAATGTGTGAATTTAACTCATAAATATTTTGTTGTATGACACTTCCACTGCTAAAATATAAGAAACATAATCCCTGTATGCACCAACACAGCTGGAGATCCTAGGGAACAGACTGAATTAATTGCTGGTGATTTCTTACACTGTGGACACTGACTCAGGCTGAAAAGATTTGTTGCCAACTGAAAATAATGGTTTACTGATTTCTAGCAGGTTTTGAGTGACATTTGTGAAAAATTTCTAAAGGTTTGAGTCGATGTGTTAATTAGATAATGCGACTGCAACACAACGGTGTATTTTTTGTGTTACATGATATTACACAAGACGTCAGTGTGCAATGCTGAGTGCAGCTGAAATCTCAACGCAAAGATTTTCTATGAATTCTGAGGGTCTTGGAAATCCGCTGATCCATCTGCAGAACAGTATGAGGGAACGACCGCATGGCCTGTGCAGAAATTATATAAATCAATATCTACAAGCACTGTTCCAAAACAAGATTTTTTTTTAAGATCACTTTATTGGCCCTATACAATTTATTGCATTAGGAATTTGTCTTTTTCGCAGACCCCAGTGAGACACACACAGACAGGGAGAGAAGCTTGGGGTCAGAGCGCAGGGTCAGCCATTTATACGGCGCCCCTGGGGCAGTTGGGGTTAAGGGCCTTGCTCAGGGGCCCAACGGAGTAGGATTCCTCTGCCGGCCACGGGATACGAACCGGCAACCTCCCAGCCACAGGCGCAGATCCTGAGCCCCTGAGCCACAGAGCCACCGCACTGCTCTGCTTGCCCATTTCATAGGCAGTTCTTGGAGAACCACATTGCACGACGATACCGATTTTTGAATCTATCACTGAAATTAAGCACAAGCAACTGATTCATATCTCCCAGTTTACTATATAACAGCAGATGGCTGTGATGTTGCAAAACACCAGAAACAAACAATTTACAATACCAAATTGTTTAATCCATCTTTTAACTTAACTTAACGTATGTCTGCACCAAAAACTAAGCTGGCACTCTGGAATGAAATGAGGTCGTTGATTAAATTACAAATTAAATTCAAATATAAATGATAAAAAACATATATTGTACAATTTTAAGGACTTCAGCTGATGATTAATTCAGTGAACATTTGCTCTCTCAACATCTTTCCTGAAATATGCAAATTGTTTACCAAAAATGTGAATGGGAAAAATACTAAATTGTTCTTCTCTCTGTATAAAACATTTTTGCTACATTACTACATTAGCAAAAGATGTATGAATTTCAGGGAGTATATAATCTATAAAATAAATGTAACAGAGCTGCAATAACGTATTATGGGTGGGGTGGGGGTTGTTGAAAGTTTCAGCAGAAATAACTGTGACCTCATGTTTAGTATATGGCTCTCCTGAAGCTTTTAGCCCTGTATATTGTGACACCTGCTGGTCAATAGGTTGAAGTACAGAAGTAATACAAATACTGCAGACAGAAAAGGGTAGGCAGAAATCTACAAATATCTAAAACTAGGAAAGGTTAAAGAAGACTTCCTTCTGTTTTTAAGTCAGATGGTTTGTAATAGGCTTTGGTAAGCCTATCAGGTAACTTTGCCTTTTAAATTAGTTTTTATAAATAAAGTAGCTAGACAGTCCATTCACATGGTTACAGATTAAAAGCCCTGTTAATATGGACTATTGTCAAATATTAATAATACATGAGCAATATTTCACATAAAACTTTCCTAAAGATTCACAGCGACTCCAAGAATGTTTTTACTTATTAAAGAACTCATATTGCAACACTGCTGTTTTATGATTATTGGTTGTATTTCCTAATGTTGTTGCTGCTGTTTTGTGTGGAGGATAACTCAACAAGTGACACTACAAGACATGTCTCTACTTCATATTAAACTACAATGAAGTTTAAACTGGAGGAAGATGGAAGTGAACATACAGCAAGCAGACAGCAACATTTTCATGTCAATGATGATGACAACTCTAGATTGGGCCACTGACACTCCCTGACTGCTCTGTCATGAAAGGTAAATACAAAATGACTATAAGGAGCTTCCTAGGTTCTGCAGGTGAGGGATTATATCGTATTCATCTGTATAAACAGCAGAAGGAGTGACACTCACTGGACTGCCTGTGCAGAGTGGAACAGAGGTGGTCCTGTCCTATCATTTCATATGGATTTCTCCTACAGCGAGCTCAAAGTGTGATAACCTCCCGTCCATCAGACTGCCTAACTATGTCAATACACACAGCTCAAGGATGACATTTGGTAACGGAATGAAATAGAAATACAATCACCCATTAAGATGGGTTTTACACTTTCCTTGCAGGATGAGGTCAGAAATTGTTTAGGTGGTCATCAGCCAGGCTGGACAAGGTCCAGTTGCGAGGCCAGAGCAGTCTCCATTGTGATGCCTCTGTAGAGCTGGGACCCTGTAGACAGCTGGTCCTAAAATATGGGGGACATAGTTTACGCGGCTGAGGTTGCTAATAGTGATCTGGGGTGGGGGTGGCCCTGCTGCACCCACAATGCAGGGAAGACTCCAGGTTTTTGTGTGACAGGTGCAGAGGGGAGGTGGTGGCTGGGGGATGGGGGGGGGGGGGAGATGTCAAAGAATTAGTCCCCCCTCCTGCTGAGCCATTGGGAGAGACCTCACCTGTTTCTCTCATGTCTGGACAGGTAACATCCCAGCCTGCTGCACTCAATATGTTCTTTGCTCCAGAGCCAGATTGCAAATGAAAGCTGCAGCTTCCATTGGCACACTGCACCCCCCAAAGAAGAAAAACAGAAAAGTTGCCATCTGCTTCCTTTGATAGCAAGCCAGGGAAACTGGTAAAAAAAAGTTGATCGAGAAGATTAAAAATGATTATTTTCTGCTGTGTCTCTAGCTTGAAATACATCTGCCGGTGATGAGAATCACATAAACCAATGAAATTTTTGAAGGACAATTAAGTAGCCACATATTCTGGTACTTCACCTCCAGAATTATCAGAGAGAAAGAGGCCTTCCTTATTCCTTATTTCAAATAATTCACTGTTGCATTCAAAAACAAACACATTTCAGCCATAAGGAAATCTGAGAGCTTAAAATGGGCAATGATACATTATATCTCCCCAAAAGCACTAATAAGCAGGACACTGTGCATCAGTTTGAAAGAAAACTACAATACTATGATGTACTACTGTCCTACAAAACTATAAAGACCAGGAAACAGTGGATGACATACAAGACAGCAGAGTAAAGAGGTCTTTTCTGTGTCAGTTGCAAAACAATCCACTGTAAATAATTCACACATTATTCTTACTGCATGTATGACAGATCATAGAGATATAGAGAGATATTTTGATTGGGATTTTGCAAACCTTAAAAAGAATATATTGTACCAATAGCAGTTTTCAAATGCTGCTTTAGCACAATTGTTTTCAGTTGCTGGAAGCCTGTAAGATCTAAATACTATAAAAAATCTACAAAACCTTCAAACCTGTCCTGCAAGAAAGCAATTCCAGAAACGAGGTGAGCTGATATTAAATCTCTGCAGTGGGTTCAGTATACATTTTGACAGGACAGACAAAACTGGGTTCTACTGCTACTCTAGAAGGCAATACAAATAGAGCCATAAGCTACAGTCAATCTTGCTGTCATTACATTGGGAAAAACTACCGATAATACACTTACAGTGATCTACAAGGGCATGACTTGAAAGTAGCAACTACAGGAACCTGGCTTGAACTTGACGCTGCCAGCCAGCCAGCTGTGACAGCAATCCAGCTTCTTTTAATGGCGCAAATCACTTCATTTTAATCACCACTAAATCGAATTTGAAAGGAAAAGTTGCTTGCAGCTTAAGAGTTAGGAGGCTTCTGCTCGTTGGCTGTATTGTCCCAACCACAAGGATTCACCTGCTTTCACAGGTCAATGGAGAAACGCCGCAAAACAATGATAAAAACGACAATAAAACTAACTTCTGTTACAAACGATTGCTATAGTAAACAAATCACTGTATACGCTTCTAGCCAACCCAAACAGTGTGGTTTTGTGACAATAAAGGTTTAGTAATAAAAGTATTCTGTACAATAAGATGATCATTGTTTGTCCTATGGTTTTAAACAGAACATACAAAAAGTTACAGCTTGTTGCAATGATTATTTGGTTTGTGGGAAATGGCCTTAGGTGGACTCTACTCTTTGACCTCAGAGGTCAGAGGTAACACAAAGGGCCATTGGAAGAGTGCAGTGAGGCTCCCATTCAGAGCCTTGAGTATTCTTCATGAGGAGCTGTTCTGCAAGGAGGAAGAAGCAGCCACAAAGAAGACGGATT
This sequence comes from Atractosteus spatula, assembly GCF_055471065.1. Taxonomy (NCBI): domain Eukaryota; kingdom Metazoa; phylum Chordata; class Actinopteri; order Semionotiformes; family Lepisosteidae; genus Atractosteus; species Atractosteus spatula. The sequence continues at coordinate 8,830,629 of NC_142731.1, read as the reverse complement.
TGAAAATGGCAGGGACAAAAACAGTACTTTGAAACGGTCTTTGAACTGAACGATCACCCAGAGACGGGAAAAACTCAAATCAAACAGGAAGAATGAAACAGCTCTTCTTACACGTAATGCAGCTCCCATCCTAACACACGGGGTTGCATGGGGGAAAGGAGATACACATGCTAACATGGATGTATGATCATGTGAATGGCAATAGAATAAAAAAGCTGGGCAAATTACAACACATGTAATTTTATATAAAATGGGTTCGCAAAATGTCCATCTAAAAGCAGATAAAAACCTGTACCAGGCTGATTTCTAGGTTTCAGAATTAGAAACATCATGTTTTCAACACACTTGTCTTCCAGAAAGGGAAGCGAATACAAGGAGCTGGAACTTTAAAAGGGCCGGGGGGGGGGGCAATTTTTAATACATTTTTTTTCGTGTTTCATCCCTAGAGTTTTGAGGGGAGGACATGAGTAAAGGATGAATGAATTTAAATTAAGACCTAAATGCAATTCAAAATGTTCGTGCCTTCTGATCTGTTTTTTTTTAAGTGCTGTTTATACATTGTAGAGCAGCACTGTCATGGCAGCAGAGGGACTGAGGTCATCAGGTGTCAGGGTCCCTAGAAATACGATGACATCAGCCGTCAACAGCAGTGCTTCAGGGCCTGGTTGCCCTGTAGCTCTTACATGACTTTACTGGAGTCTAGGCATGATGGCTGCCTTGTGTTGACACTCTTGTTTCTACGGCACTGGATACAGTGGTAACAGTTCAGACCTCTGGCTCCTCCAGTGAGGACACTGTGCACACTGTTCTTGCTTCAGAGCGAAAACAACAGGAGAATTCTCATGTGGTATGAGGCCGGGACATGAGACCACAACAATGAGATTTACACGATCTCTTTCATTTCTAGAGATCTCGCTCAAGAATTACACTTGTGGGAAAATAGTAGTACTGAGCCTCCACTTCCCTGTGTAAAATAGCTCCAATTGCTAATACCAGTGAAGAAATCTGTTGGACACATAATGAATTTATCAAATTCTTAAATTTTCAGTGCCACTATGAACTGCTTTGCAAAATATACAAACTTAGTTGCGAAGAAGAGAAACAATTGAACTAAATTACTCAAAACTGATCAGTTTACAGATCTAACTGATAAACTCCCACAATGTGTGCATTGCAACTTACTGTACCAAAGCTTCTTACACTTTTCTGTTTCATAATTAAAAAAAAAAATACAATAGTTCTCGATATAAACTACAGGGCTTGAGAAAGAAAATTCTATAAACTGAATTAGAAATCAAACTATTTTGCATAGAATAATGTAGTAGGACATGAGAACCTCCATAAGTCAAACAGGCATTAAAAGCACAATGCAAAACAACAGCAGGAAACACTATGTTTTTCCTGTTTCGTCACCACTAGCACTGAAACAGAAGGTAAAGCCGGTCAGCACAGATCAGTTGGCCATGTGGAAGCTCAGAGGTTTGCCGAGCCTAATTCTGATTGCTACAGAAATTTCACCCAGGCTTTTCTTAAAGTTTCTCGGCACACTACAGAATCGGCCCTTTCTTAAATGCGTGTTAACCTTTCCTGTTAACAAAGCTGTCCAGTAGGCAGCAGTGCCTACTGGATCTCTACCGCTTGTGCCCGTTGGGGATTCACCAACATACCGTTGAATACAACAAGTGGATGTTACAGAAACTAAGTAAACTGCACGTGACAAAAGCGCGTGAACTTGACATTTGGTGCAGTCTATAATCTAGGTTCTTCATGTACTGTAGTACCTTCCTAGAGACCGGACAGAGAGGACGAGATAAAAGGATCACTTTTACTGTATACTGTAGCTCAAGATTGCTATCTAGTGGCAATGACTGTGTAACAGCCCCATTAACACAGTGTGCTCTCTACACAATAAAACAGTTAAAAAGCCTATAACACAGGCACACAAATCAGCTTGAACGTCTCCCCTGCACTGCGGAGGTCTCAGTTCTTTTTGAATTTGGAAATTCAGTAGATGTGGTTAAGCTGGCAGCATGACCTCACTCCAGAAAAAATAAATAACAGGAAGAATGGGGTTTTTTCAAAATTTATTTTTAAAGACGAACAGGGAGCTAATTTGGAAAGACAAGCTGGACAAGGCGCTCAAGTTTCCTCTGTCATGACTCTGAGGAATGAAACATACAGAAACGGCATACTGAGTTTTAAAAATGTGCCTGCATTGTTTTCACTTTTTTTTTAACTTGGTACTTATTCATATTGTTGTGTATCAATTCTGGATTTGTGAGGGTATTATCCCTCTACGTACAGTACAGGGATGCAGTGCTGTGCAGTATTTACTGATTATTCATCCACTGACTTCCAGCCAAATTTGCATAATTAATCTGACGCGCGGTTTCAGAAGACTGATCCTGTCATTATTCATTTAAGTTTGTGGGTTTAACGGCATGAAAGCCTTGGACTCTGCTGAGATTGTATGGGAAACGTATACAACACTGTTGATCTATGATACAATTATATAAGAAATTATGATCAATGTTGACTTTTTTGGTTTTCTTCCTTTTCAAATAAAAAAAAACACCTTGAATCCCAGTAGAAATCCATTCCAGCCATTTGCAAGTTTTAGCAATTTAATTAATTTACATTAATATAATTACTAGATACCTACATGGAGGGCATTAGATGAGAAGCACTGTACCTGCCAGAACAGTTCTGATTCCAGGTGAGATGGAAGTAACAGTTTCATTCTCTAAAGCTCCTAACACAGGGAAAAATCCCCAAAAGTTTAATGATTTAAACTTGAAGAGACAATGAAAAAGAATGACCAAAAGAACAAAAATAAAAAAGGTCTATTTAAGGACACATTTATGTCCAAGGGAAAAACAAAAATGAGTTACAATAATGTCCTCTGGAGCACCAGAAGATTTGACCACAAACGTTTAGAAAAAAACAGGCCACTGTCGTCTAATGTCAATCAATCAAACTGATCAATAATGAAACTGCCATTATGATCTTTGACTTCACTTGAAATGCAATCCGTTAGTCAGGTATACAAACAAATAATTACATTTTTGTTAAAAATGGAAAAACGACTGTACTGCTTCGTTCTGCTTTGGTTTCTGTAGACGTTTTTTGTTGTGCGTTTGTGAGTTCAAGAAGTGAAACAAACAAACGGACGGACTCGTGAGAGAAAAGGAGCTGCTCGCTCGGGGGATTGCACAACGCTGCGAGCTGAACAATGAGGCCGTCGCCACCGTGTGGATGCTCCAGAGCCATGGCGTAAACAGAGACGCACAACAACACCAACCAGCGGCGCGGCTGCAATTAAGAGCAGCCATTCTGTCTTCAGGACTGCCTGACACACAGCCCCACGCACAGCATGAGGGGGGCAGGGGCTCCTCAGGTCAGCTGGTGAGGAGCAGAGCTCTGTCCTCAGCAGAAGAGGCAGCAGAGGAAGGTCAGGTCAGCGGAAGCACTTGCATTGTTTTGGGGAACCTGCTATGCATGTTTTTGGATGAGGAGCAAAGAATAATTAGCAAGAGAAATGTTCTGTGCCTGGCAGCAGCTTTACGGTCCTGTGTTCTTATGTGTAAAAGCGAAAAGACACAAAACCACTGTCGCCTCCAACTCCAGACACCTGCTTCCAAACAAGGGGAAGAAGGTACTACACAAGAAGAGAAAAAAAATAAAGAAAAAAGTACAGACATTAAATGAAATGGAAATGTATCTCATTCAGGGAAGGAACAGTTTGGCTAGCAGTGGATGTGTAGGAAACTACTCACTTTCCCTTTGTGATGGTATGCTGGTATTGACTTTCCTCTACAGGGCAACAGGTAGCTGGTCTGATTCTCACAAGTGTGAAACGGTATGAAATTCAATATTCATTAATATTGCAGGGAGAGCTCTGAGCTCTGAGCTTCCCTCCCTGTGCTCCTCGCAGAGATATCCACAGCACCTCCTGGAGCAATGGAACATAACTCTTTCTTTCCTTCTCTGACAGCCAATATATCCGGAAAGGGTCTTTCCCCCCTAATTAGACTGATGTACTCCACACAAGAACAGAAGGCTGGAAGTGAGATCCAAGCTGCCTCCACCATGTCAAATTCACCTCTATTTCATTAATTAGCAAGATCCATGCTAACCTGACCTCCAGTGTTTAACACTGGAGATAGTAAATCTTCATACATGACAGCCTCCCCCATGAATGTCATTAAAATTGCAGGATGACAATTCCTGCTTTTTATCTGATGATGAACTGCATTCATGATGATGCATTTTACACACTGCTTTAGTTTTACCATGTTACTTGCAGATTCCATGCATGAAGATTGCAACAAGAAATGATTACTTAAGTGACTTTATGTGTTTCCAGTCAAATATTACAGAAGGAAAAAGATAAGGCAATTGTTTCTTCTGCAACACTAGAAGTCTCCAGACTGTTCTTGCAAAATGTCCTGCACTGACTAAGCATGAGGCACACAAAAGAACACTATACAGTGTCACTATTCACTAAATAAGCCTAGATCAATCCACCTTGGATGAATAATTTCAAGCAAATGACAAATTGAGGTGTCCAAAGCAATTATAATACTTGCCATCAGGGGGAGTGTATAATTACTGATCCCTGAACTACAGAAGATTATCTTGTGATCCACCGAATGACTAATCAAAGACAACTTCTATTGATTCTGTTTAAAAAATGAACTACTGAAAAATGACTACAGTGGTTCGCGTTTGGTTGTGCCCTCTCCTCTGTCTTCCAGCAGCTGTAACGGCTGGGTCTGCGCACGAGCGCTTCAGTCCAGCACCGCTGGCTGCTCTGTGTGCTGACGGAGTGAGAACCAACAGCAGAATGTGCCAAGGCATGAAAAAGTAATGGTTCGTTAAAATAAAGCGCTGTAAAGCATTCATTAAGGTGAGTCACTGTAAACCACACTGTTTTGAATTTTTGCAGCTCACACCCACCTCCCCGCCGGTTCCTGATCTTGGCTGGCTGTCCTGTGGTGCCACGCAGGTATCCCAGGTATCCCAGACTCCTGGTTGCATGAGAACCGACACCGAGACACAGCCTAGTCTTGCACCAACAGCCAGCGGAGCAGCCCCTGCCAGTCTGTGTTTCTACCTGCGGATTACGACACGCAGCGCGGGCCTGCCTGGAGCCCGATGATCCCTGGGCGATTCCATCACCCCGGCACACCAAGCCGTTTTCTCCTTCCTTTACCTGAGCAGTTCTTGAAAAAGTCAAATGACCAACTCTCTTTAATCTCTTAATCTAAATTAAGAGATTTAATCTTTTATCTCTTAAGAGATCTTTAATCTCTTTAATCTAAATTGATTTAATCTCTCTGATTAAATCAATTTAGAGATCCACAAGAAATCTTTTATGCAGTGTGGACAATGATACTTGAAACAAACGTGTCAAGAGTGTCCCAACATAGCGCTGACCGTATCATCATACCACTTTGTATGAAAACATGTTAATATAGCTCTGGTTTAAACATCCAACTAATATAACGACTTACTGCTAATTACTTCTTAGACAACAAAGGTGCGTGCCTGTGAGGGCTTTTCACCTGTTAATCTGCAGCCTTTTTAAATGCAATGTAGCGTCCAACACAACAAAGGATGAATCTCACTCCTGAAATAGTGCGCTCAAAGTTCCTGCTTATATCTGACTATACCATCTCTGCCAGAGTTATTAATTAAACCACAGCCAAAATTGATCAGCCTTTAATCCACCATCCATGGAACATAAATCAATATTTCTCTTCATTGTTACTGCAGTTAAAACATTAACACCAGTATCATTGAGTTACTACGACTTGTTAAAAATATGGTAAAAAATAACAGCAGATTAGTTGCATGTGGACATTGCCAGAACATTGCCAACTGGGTATTTGAATCCATAATAGCAGCCAATATGGGTATCATTGAAGATTATTGAATTACAATAATTACACATAAGAATAGGGATTCAATGGACTAAACATTGAACTTAAGAAAGTTTCAACATGAATACCAGAAAAGATATGGGGAACTACACACGTTGTTCAAAAATATTCTTTTTGACAAGAAGTGTGATGTTTGCCAGCTCAGCAAGGTAGTGAAAATGAAAAAAGCAAAAGCTAGACCTCTGTTCATTAACTCTGTTAACTGATTCAGTCGATTCAGCCTTTACATGTATACGTGTCGTCCTGTGCATTTTCATGGGGATGCTCTCACATCTCTACTGTTAAGGTTTACTCTTGCATGCAGACCTCCCAGGTCTTCCTTCAGCAGAGCAAAAACAAAACAAAACAAAGAAGGAATGTGATAAACAAAGACACCTGAGTTTCGGCTGCAACAGTAGCTTTTTAACACACTTTTTCCAATTGCTAAACTTGTCGTTGGATGTGACTGTTGCTCTGATAGAAGAGCAAAGTGAACCCACCTGTCGTTTTAGCATACTGCTCTAGGGCTGCTCTGCCAGGGCTGTGCTTTGACAAGCAGATTTGCCTTTTAAATAAGTTGGGTGTTATTCTCATATCTCACGCCAACACTAACCTGTGCCCACCTGACAGCGCTTTTCAGCAGGTGGCACCTATGTCACTGGCATCTCGAAGGAAGAGAGTGTCGCTGCGGCGTCATCGCGTTGGCATGCCTCAGAGAGCAGACGTTGGCGTGTTGATGCATTCTTGCTCATGAGGAACACAGCCTCTCCACGTTTCTTTAACTACATTTCCAGACATGATGTTGGTTAAACTTGGACTGTAACTACCCTGAAAGGTATCTGGAACAACAGAGCTGTAATCTGTCCTTCATGAAGACACAGCTAGATGTTAAGCTTAAAGAATGGTTTGGACACAAAAGCTGCCAAGTGTCAAAACCTTATGCATTATAACCATTTTTTTCTTGTAAACTTTGTGGATTCCACAGTTAAATTTTTTCAACAAATCCCACTTGTGTCCTGAGGCAGACCACAGCCATTTCTAAGTGATTCAACAAGTCATGAACACACATCAAGGTTTAAAGTACAGCCACACAGAGGCTGAAATCAACACCCATTCCACAGCTGCCTCTTAAATTTGCTTTTGACTAATCATTTGATCATTTTAGCTTTTCCCCATATAATTAAGAAGATGCTATATAAAGAAATAGAAATATATCTATAATATGAAAATATATGCAAGTATTTAAAACAAACAATGATACAACATATTGGCAAATTCCTTCTACAATAGAAACAATAAAACTCAATAAAGCTTGTCCAATCAAATTTTTGGCTTATGTCATTCCAGGAGGTTAGAATCACATTAACTGTGGTGACTGGAACAGTTATTACAGTTTGCATTAAGTAACCCAGGCTCTCATCTGGAAAAAAAAGGAAAGGAATTCTTCACACACACCCATCTTTTCAGCTTTCATTCACCGGTCCCCAGTAAATTCAAAACTGCTCTTAATTTTCCAATCAACTGCAGAGATAGAATAAATTGATAGCCAATATGAAGGAAACCTATTTACTTAATAAAGCCAAACAAAATCAGATACTCCTGTCATGCAAATGAAAGGTCATGCTGGTCTGCTGTGTACACTGGACCCACTGAGGGCACAGATGTTGAATAAGCCGAATGCTATGACAGTCAACATTGCCCTAGCATTCCTGCATGTTCCTTCAAGGTGCACTTGTAACCAGAACAGGGCTTAATGATGACCCTGGTGGCTTAAATGATAAGACGCTGCATGTATTCCCTGGCCTCTGTGCAGAACCACATTATTAAGAACAAGTGTTAATGAATAGTCTCTGCAGGGCTCAAATGCTCACTTATCGGTTTTTCATATCTCTGCTGTTTTGTTCTGTCAATTAAGGTTTACCTTAATGGCTGTTTCAATTACACAGAGTGCACGGGCAAACGCTAATGTAAATTACTTACACATTAAAGAGGGCAATTACAACGCAGGTACTTAATTGCTATTTTTGAAAACTAAATGACACATGTGATAAATGCTGCCTGTAACCTTAAACTATTAATCTCTTCTTTCTTTCTAGTGCCATTTCCCTTTCTAATTGCCTTCCTATCCATCATGTTATTCTTAAAGTGAGACGATCAGCACGAGCTATAGCTATTGAGCTCTAATAAGTAGGCTAGAGATTAATAAGCACAACACGCTGTGCTCTGTAGCTCCTGAAGCACGGAGCAGGACTCCACTGAACCGAAGATTCACCCCATATGACTCTTCTTGCACGTGTCCTGGGTGGGTCGGGTTCTCACATTAACATGAAGAACTTTCCAGCAGCCAAAAGCAATATTAATAAAAAGTGTCACGTATAGCTTGTCTCCTTCTAAATGCATTTCTTTCCCCTTATTAATGGGTATTTCAATATTCAAAGCACAAGAGCTGAAGAACCGGGAAATCGCCTGTCCTCATTCCCAGCTTGCCAAAGTTTTCGTCTCTTAAGGTACTTACTCTATCTGGCACACACTAGAAAAACTTCACTCTGAATTAACAACATAATGACATGCTCATAAAAGAAACACCTGATCTTAATCTCTTGGCCCAATTATTAGTTTATATATGTATAATTTATTGCTTTGCTTGCTCAGAATGAAATTTACAAAGGAAGCAGATTGATTTTATCACAGGCACCAAAATTAAGTACGAACAAACAAGCAAAAAACTATACTGGCAAATAACTTTTATAATCCGGATAATCTAAAAAATTACTGATACATTTTCTCATTAACCCTAAACAAAACATTTTTAAGCCTCAAGTAGAATGCCATGTGTATTGGATCCATTTACGAACCTTCTATTCCTAGTTTTTGAAAATCAGGTTAAAAAACATGACTGTAAAAAAATACATGAACATGCTGGAAGATTCAGGACTTTATATGCAGTAACCAATATTTCCATTACTACAAATCAATACCTTTTTTATTCAAGAGTCAGAGCGATTAATTCCAGCTCCCTGAACACTAGTTAATATTAATTCCATTAATTCCAACTCATTTTACTTCTGCAGCCTCCATGTCTAGAAAAAGAGGCTCCCCATCTTTCTCTGAGAAAACGAGGATATGCCTGGAAGCCAGATCTCCCAGGTTACAGGTATGCATGTTGACACATGCCAAATCCTTCTTTCTTTTTTTATTCTGGTAAACGCCCTGTCTAAACCGCAGACGTCAGGAAGCTGACTGAGAGCAGAACAGGACTTGTTTGATCACATGGTTCCACCCCCCGATCCTCCCCCACAGCTCCACACACACACACCTCCACCAGCAACAGAAATGTCATCTATCAATCATGTTGCAGCCTGCAGGGCTGGGCGGTCCGGGATTACTGGTCCTCAGCCATACCGAAAGTGGGACTCGCTGACGGATAAGGGCATCAGTGAATTCTTGCGGCAGGTGACTACAGCACTGCCGGCCATTTCATGTGCTGCAGGAGAGAGCTGCGATGGGGGGTGAGAGGAGCCCTCGCAAAGGGAAATGGATGAGGAAAGTGCCATGGAGGGCATCTGAGAGATTACTCATTTTGCGTGTGGCTGATTCTCAAGGGCTGAGTAAAACTTCACTGCAACTTATAGGTGGACACTTCCCCAATGAAGGAAAAGGCCTTCCACTGCTTTTAACAGAAGATGGGTCAGAGACAGAGTCTATTCATCTTTCATCCTCTGGTATTCAAAGATGTCGAGATTCCCCCCCAGTTGTACAAATTATGGAAATGCACTGCTGCACCATACAATACTGCTCTGCTAGAGTTCTGAGTGTTCTCCATCGTGCCAATATCTAGGCTTCAAACACTCTGGCTGGCTCACTGTTATATGTAATATGATAGATTGCAAATCACATTATACCAGAACTAACTCACTAATGCAAACCATTCGGTTGCACACAAACATGTAGGACAACAGAATTGACTTGATACCTCATATCTTAACTGAAGATACTTTCTAATGACTCAGGCTTGTAATTGAAAATCTGTAAAATTAAAAATCTGTTTGGCTTCTGACCAAGTGCACTCTGCGGAAACAACAATGGCTAAGTATGAACACAATTCGGTGCTTCTGGGCTTAAAAAGATATTAACAGGTCTAAAAACGAACCGATTTAAAATTCAGATCGTTTAACACCTTAAGCAGCCCACTTAAAAAATCTGAAATACTCCAATTTCTTTACTGTATCCAAAATACAACACTTCCCTCCTAATGGAGAATGCAGTTTCAATATGTTTGTTGTGCAACTATGGTGACTGTGTGTATGTGAAAACATTAACAAGCCCAGTCGTGGGAGGTATAGTGATGAAAAAGTTACTCTTCACAATTGCAAAAGAAGAGCAGTGATGAAGAATGAAAAGGAAAGTCTGTTTCGTCAGACTCGTGACCATCAGACTGGCAGGAGGGAACAATTCTGCACAAGACCGGTTTGCCCCTCAGGTTTTCAGGAAGAAAGGTGGTGGAAAGTCTCATTGCAGCAAATCACATCTTTCAACAAAAAGAGAAGTTCCATGTTATACTTTGAGCTCAGATACCCAGCACCTGTGTTGTAGGACTGTGTCAACCCCTTCCTGTCCAGAGAGTTGAAACAATACAAAAAAGAGTATCGCTCCTTGAATGTGGCAATTCAATAGTCTCCTTTAAACCTGTAAGAAGCATTAATTGAATTTATTAAATCTAATCCCTGAGCTCCTTTTCTAAATGATCATTTCTAAATCAATCATTTTAAATTATATTTGAAATTTAAAGAGTTATGCTCTACAGACTTGCAAGAACAGATGCTATCCGCTCATTAGCTGCCCCCTTTTCACCTATGCCTTTTCTGAATCTGGATATACAACCTAACAACAAGTGAAGCTGAAGATGAGCTCTTGCAATTTGGCACTTGCTAGTGTTTATATCTCTAGGACCTGGCAAAAACAAGTGACAATTAAAAAGAATTTGCAATGTGAAAGGATTTTGAGTCAGAACTGCACATCACAGAGCAGACAGACATGGATGTTTTTGCATGATCAGAACAGACGCAATCAATTATTTTGCAAAAGGTTTTCTGAAGTGAAATGCACAATGGATTTGTTAATCTACAGGCAATACAGTCTTCTTTAAACAAAACGTCCTATACCACACAGTTATGCTAGTAATTAAGAGAATTAAAATGTGCTTCACCAAACCTCAACCTTCTCAAGTTCATTACAGCTCTTCTACCATGATTAACTGCATCTTAAAAAGCTATTTCCATGCTGATCATCCAGTGGTATTATAATCTGCTGTTACTGTTTCATGTATTCATTTGAGCCCTATCTGAACTATACAGTGGTTAGCATAGTAGCAAAGGTACTCCAGACAGTCAATCAGTGTCTTAACAAGAATGATGACCCTGATGCTGTGCCTCAAGGAATGGGCAGCTGATTGAGCAGAGAGAGGGAGAAACAGGGACACAGGGAGAAGATCCAGATTCTATGCTGAATTACATTAACTTTATTTTTCAATGTTTTGTTATCACCTAGATGGCTTCTCTGAGTCTTATTAGCTCAAACGTATTTTATATATATATCCCAAAACCACCCAATTTCAATAATAAAGGAATATCCTGTTTTTCGTCTCTTCTTAAATCAGACATCTTACAGGTTATAATTATTAATAATCATGCATTCTTATGTTCCTTAGGATGCTTACGATTAATGCGGCTACACATTTTAAACTCAAATCACAGGGTGATTATAAAGTGCTTATGTACCCTGCAGGTTTCCAAGGAACTGGATAAACTGTGGCAGTTTCAGCTCTTTTCGATGATGAAGATCTTCTTCATCGTGTCACTAGTCCTCTGTGGGTGGGACTGGCAGCGTGCCACAGAGGGCAGGGTGGGATTAGTCAGCCTGGGCGCTCTCAGAGGCACAGCGCGCCCTAAGGCTTCCTGGGCGCTTGCAGGTGGTGTAAGGTGCCAACACTGGCGTGATGTGAAAAACAGACTATTCCAAATCGGATGGGTGGAATAATCGGTGATTCTAATATGATATTTTTAAAATATACATATATTATTCTGAGAGGTGACTGAAATGTTTTATCTCCACCTTGCAAATCAATGTGCATTTTTCTTCCTAGGACTCTAGAAGCTGAGGCTACCATATTAGGACTAATCTTTTTAATAATATTTAAAAGGTAGAACAAGTCCCTTCCATTCCTAAAATCTACATTCAGAGAGTTGGGCCTGGACTGGAGGTGTTGAGTATTGGAGGTCAGTGGGACCTTCTTTTTGTTTCCGTCTTAAAAAAAGGGAAGCAGAGAAGTCCCACCTGTTTTGTTCCGTGTAGGAAGGTGTTGAACAACCCAGTAAATTACACAACGTCATGCATCATTCAGTTTTGATTCTGAACAGGGGGAAATGGTGATGAACGGAGAATACTACCAACTGCAATGTCTCTTGGTTGTTAAATGAAACACAGGCCATGCAGGGCAAGGAATTTCTCATGAGGGCTGACGGGAAAGGTAAGCAATAATGTTAAACTGTAGTGGTCATCTATAAAGTAGCATGTGCCTTCAGTAATTGGAGCCACATTCCTATGGGTGGCTCTTATTGCCTTTCTGTGCTGTCATCTAATATCGTATCTATCTCATCACTGAAGCAGTGACAGTAGGCATATTGCTCCTGGAAAAGAGCATCCCTACCCAGGAACACAGCATCCCACATCTTCACAGCAAACACAGCTACAGACGCAACAGTCACCCAAGAAGTGTGTTGGCTTAGCCATGAGCAATTAAAGCTTTAACAATCTCCCTCTCCTTGCTGCACGCGTGTTTCAGATGACCGGATGGGAAGATGGACTTGCAGCCTGCTGCTGGCAGCACAGCATCACTGCCCCGGCCACGAAGCAGTTAATAAAATTTCCATCACTGCCGTCGGTATTTACAGCGCCTGAAACATTGCATCACACACTGTGCTTGTAAATAAGCTCTTCTTGTATTTCCTGTTGCTTTGCACGCTACTTTCTTGGCAGGTCCCAGACAGCTCTCTGCAATAACATAGTTGAGGTAGAGCCGAGGACTGATTGCGCTGTGAGCGAGCTGGGCGGGAACGAGACTCGAGCGAGCAGCCTCCCTCGCAGCCCGACATGTAGGCACCTTAACAAAAACCACCGGCCCAGGCCCTGCAAAACACAGGCGTTCCCCCTCCCGGCTGCCTGTTACCATAGCAAGGAAGAAGGAAAAAAAACACTGTGGAATAAGAACCCGGAATGACAAAAGATGTGCGCAGAACAGAGGTGATCAGTGGGCACGTGCATCTGTCTTGTTTACACTGACAGCAATCAGATCCATCAATTAGTGTTGGTAATGAACTCTTGATAATCTCAGATGCCTACCTTGAATTTTGACAGAGCTGCCTCTTTGGTTAAGCTCCTCTATTTTATTCTGTCTGCTGTTTTTACAATCGCTGTAAAACTACTAAACTACACCCCCCCACCCCCCAAAATCAAGAAGCATAGTATCTTGATAACGCCACGTCAATGAATTGATCGATCAATCCATAAAACAAATTCATCGATTTATTTTTCCCCTTCACAACCGCGCCACAGTTCTTAACGATTTTTCTATATTGGTTAACAATGTAATAACAGCTGAGCACTGGACAAACAAAATGCCCAGTGTGATCAAAAAAACCTCTGGGGGGTCCCAGGCCCGACAGTTACCCCCTTCTGGATAATGAGCTTGTGGAACAGCTTCCTGCTCTCCTGGGTCTAGCGTCTTGGTTATCTGAGGGCAGCAGCTAAGGTTTGCTGTGTCTGCCGTTTTGGGTCTGGTGTTCCAGGTTCCGATGTCACAGACTGGCACGTCATGCATTGCCAGATAAGGATACCCCAGCGACTTGAATCCTGGTGCCAAGTATGTGCCAATACCTAGGGAGTACCTGGGGTATCCTGACCAGAGTCAGTCAATGATACGGAGAGATAAGAAGCAAGCAGACTGAACTAGAAGCTCACCTCTTCTTTCTCAGTGTGAACAATCACTAGAGAGAAAGAACAGATAGGTACAGAGTTTACTGAATCCCATTAAACATAAAAGGGAAAACAACAGAAGTAATATATGTATGTCACTTGAATAGAACAGACATTCCCCAAAACCTAAACTGTGAATACGCCCGTTACAAATGTACATGCTACTGCTATTGCAAATCAGTGCCACCTGTAAGTGTAATACAGTGTACTTTTTTTGGACAAAACGTGACGGTAGCAAAGACAACCGTGTGCAGGCTCTGATATTTGGAAGTCGCCCTGTTCTTTCATGAGGCGTTTTGTTCTGAATGCCCTCTGGCGGTGCGTGTTTGTCTGAAAACACGTCAGTGTCCTGAACAAAACACTGCCCTGCCATGGAACCTTTTGTTAATCCCCCAGTAAACAATCCAGAAGATCTGGTCCGCTGGGTGGGAAGCTCGCATGGCGATCTGTGGTTTCTGGGAGTGAGTGCTGGCAGTGGAACAAGAAAGGACAGGCAAGGGTAACAAATCCAGGGAATATGTACAGTACAGATTTTCAGAACAGTTTTCCTGTTTGCTGCAGTGGTTCACCCCTCCTAGCTACAGCAGGTGCTCAGATTCACGCCGTTAAAAACTGCCCACAATTTTAAATGTCAATGCTTTTGTGCGTGCCAATAAAAAGACGAGACCACCTCAGTATTATAGGAGTAACACTCCCAAGAATGCAAGCTATATAGGCTTCCTTCACAACACTTGCCATTAAACCTCATTCCTTAATCACCATTTATTACTTATTATATATCCAACCAATCTGGATCTCCAGGATGCACTCCTGTTTTCACCTACTAGACACACCTACTCTGATACACCCAGCTGCAGAAGCATTCCTCATTTGACATGCCAAGACCTTCACAGTGCCCAACAGGAGAGACAGTGCTGACTGGAGGAGTCAGCAAGTCACATACTGACATCACCGCAGGTTCCTGTCAAGTTGCAGGAGATGCTGTTGCACCAAAAGCCAAGGGGATCCTGGCCAAATAACCCCAACTCTAGCCAGGCGGGTTGGGAAATCCTCTAACTCCTAGGAGACATTGAGGCCAGCTTTTAACTTATAGTAACCTCTGTTAAGCCTTAACTTAGTTAAGCCACTAAGTAGTCCTCAAATGATTAGTTAAAAAATATCTAGAGAGATTGTTAATCCTTGTGTGAACACCGCAGTCTAATTTTGCACAGCTCTGTAGTCTAATTTGGAGACAGGCATGTCCAGAATACGTTTCCATTGTCAGAAGCAAAGCATTTTTGTGTGCGAGTGCATCTATCTGCAGGCCTGTGTTTAATATGGGATTCAGTTGAGGTTTGACAGACAGGGACCACTAGACAGTGAAATGCCTAGAAGAAACAGCATTTCAGAGAGGCAGGGAAAAAACTTCAAAGGGCTGCAGTGGGTGCAGATATACAGGGGTATAATTACACCTTAAGCAACAACAAGAGGCACCAGAAGAACTGAGGGCTGAAGCTCGAACCCCCACACACACACACACCGGAGAAAATAAAGCCGAACTTCAAAGGAAGCTCAGAGATTTTGCTGATACATAGTCTGAGCGACTGTGCAGCAAAAAAAAACACCTGCTAATTTTGGAGGCCTCACACCTGCTCTCCTCTCCACAAACTTCCATCCCACACACTTCAGACCCAGCAAGCCAAGCTGTGAAGGAGCCTGTCTCCCCTAAAGTAATGGTTGCAGGATACCATTTATCCTCTTTATCGCAGCTTTCTGTCAGTTGCTGTGATGACCATCCAGAGCCCAGACAAAAGACAGCTCATTTACTTCAGATATCTTACAGACAGGAAGTGCTGCCTCCCACTTGATCAAGATTTATTTATGGACAGGACACCAGGATTACGAATCCCAATTAGCATTTACCCAGTAGAGTCATAAGTGCTTTATGATATAATAATATTGTATTATATACTGTGTAAAGTATTTTTCCTTTCTCTTAATAATGACCTTGATGCCAGTCTGAATGAGCCCACATTCATTACACACATTTCAACACTATTTGTATATTATCATTAATTGTCTTTCAGGCAACATGTTCTCACCCATTTGTGAAGTCAACTTTTAAAATCAACTTTAATCTCCGCACTTTGAAATCAGAAAAAGCCTGATTTTTCTCAGTCACACTTAGACACAAAAAAACTGTTAGTAAATGTAATTATTGTAGTTAATTATTTAAATGTAATTATTCAATTATATGCAATTGGATTACACTTTAACTCGTCAATAACAAACACTGCCACATTGGCTGTAATATTATCTCGATTCTCACTTCATCAAAATCAATTCTTGAAAATCCCAGTTGGAATGAATCTCTCAGTGAACAGAAGGCTCTGTATTGGGTGAGAAATAACATACAGTACAGCTTTGTTTTGGGAGACAAACAGAAAGAACCTAAAAATTAGACATGACCATTCAATGCTCAGCATTTGACCGGAATCAAAGATTTTGATCATGAAAATGGAAATCGGAGGTTGAGAAAACAGTACTCTTAGCATTCTATTTGTGAAAAGCAGTATTAAAATTTAAACATACAGTTTCAGTATAGGAGACGCTGTTTGGACTATCCTTTTTTACTGATCAAATTAACTCGGTGGCTCTGGGTCAAGGGCTCAAGGCGATATTTTGAGAAGATGTCACAGGTACTATGTAAAATAAAGTTATTAGCATTAATGTATACTAAATTGGTCTGCAACTGCACATTAGATTAACGTTACTCCTTACTGCCATTAATGTTTTAGAAAGGCAAGATGTATAAAATGACGACACATGGATTAGAAGATGTGACAAATTTTGCCCTGGCCAATAAAGAATTAATCTCTTTTAAACTGCACTTCTGATTCAAACCTTTAGCATTTCCAATGGCATCGTTTGCCTTTTACGCTCATTAGTTATTTTCAATTACTTCAATTTAAAAAATGAATTTTCCTCGGCCTGAAGACCGAGAACCGCTGGCCCCAGCCAGTGGGGAGGCTCAGAGAAATGATCTTCGGATTAGATTTTGGGACCTACTGAATGCGCTTTTAAACCTTCTGAACCCCCGTTGCCACGGGACACTGAGGCCGGGGAGGCCAGGCGAGTGTGCTCTGGTCGGGCCCACGCATCCGAAAGGAGCCGAGTCACGGGAAGCCAAATCCATCCGCTCCTAAAAACAAACTCCGAATCCTCCTGGTACCTTCCTGTGTCCCTCTCCACCCCTCCCTCCTCATCCTCCCGCGACACCGCAAGCCTATAATTCATCCAAAGCCACACCACACAGCCAGGGATATAAATACGGATTTTACTCGGCCTTTTCAAAATAAAGGCGGTTTTGTAAAAAAGTTCTCAGTATGCTGCCTGATTTGGGTCTATTTTCGGACGGGTTAGCTGTACCTATTCCTCTGACAAGAGGAGTTAGACGATGCTTAAAATATCCTACTTAGTCACTAGCCACTGGAAATATGTGTCCCAGAAAAGGTTTTATACATTTTTAAGGCTCCTGTTCTTATTAACAAAAGCAGTCAATATCCCCTTGGGAAACCTAGAACAGAGGATCCCGCTTGCATGTGTTATATCTTATTTCTTGCAAAAAGAGGACCAGGGACCACATCCGAACTTCAATCACTGAGTCTTTCCAATAGCGTCCATTCAACTGTCATACAGAATGAAATAAATTATTGGCAGTGTTTTATAGGGAAATTAGTGTCTGGGTTTTACAGACTGAGGATAACATACAAAAAAAAAAATCCACTGAGGACTTCCACCAGCGACAGCACTGGACATGTCTGGTATTGCACCCTAACCAATCAACACAAGAGACCACTGTTTACTGGGCATCACAACCCCGCACATGTTTTATAACAGCGTTGTGGTTCGACAAGATGATTGCAATTTAAGTGACTTGAACAGCAGTTAACGCTGCAGTTAACCTCCCTGGAAGCAGCACCACAATGTCCCCTGCAGGGAGGACCCAGCTTCTGTCCTGCTTGTTTGTCTCCTACTCAGTGGACCCCACGCAACTGGCACCCCCTTATAACCAACGCAGTGCGTTCCTGCCTTGAAACACACAAGCAGGAAGAGTTCACAGCTCACGACATTCCCCTGTTATGAGTACTGCGCTTCAAGACACACGCCATTCTGTGTTTTTTCCCACCCGATTTCTAGAGCTCGCATTCAATAAAATGAGCAGACTGCTGACTGAGAAATAAAGGTGTGCAATGCAAAGAGCACAATAAAATGTAGCACCTTACATAGTCGTTCGTGCAGAACAGAGAACAGGAGTGATGTGGAAAAACAGAACACTTCTACACTGACAGAGAGAAGAGCTTCTAAAAAGCCATCCAAACACTGAGGAAATAATGACTTGAAATAATGACTGTAAACAACACTGGAAGTGGACAGGAGTGGACAGCAGCCTGCCTAGTAGGACGGTGAAGATCAGATCAAAAACTGCTTGATCCCTACTTATATTGCTAGATTATTATCCGACAAAGTGACAAGTCAGTTCTTGATCTGAATTCTGCAATCCGTTCATCCTGATCTGTCACTTGCTGATGAACTTGGCCCGATTTCTCTGGCCTGGGGACAAAGCCACACTGCCCACCACACTTTTATTTACCACTATATTGACTCCATAAAGTATCTCCACAAACTCTGACTGCCAAAAACCTTTAGCTCTTATTGATAGACTCCGAAATTGTTACATATTCATTAACTTTCTCATTAACCTTCTTACTGGCCTGAGGTGCTACGCTGAAAAAGGACAATATACAGTATATGCTCCAGTAATATGTGCTTCACTGGTCTTGGCGCAGAGCTGAACTTCATTCATGAATAACAGTGCAACATGCCTAGCGAATTCCAAGATGCTGTATTTCTTTCAGCTTCATTATTCTACAAACACTCCTATTTCAAAAGTGATGGCTCTCCGAATCCTCTATGGTGCACTTTGTTCTTGTTCAAAGGGAAAGGGCACGGCAACGGAGGGGTTTGTTCACGGTCAATAATATGACAAAATAACCGTCCAGACCAGCACGTTTCAGGAATTCCAAACTGCTCCTGTTCGTTGGTGTCAAGCAAGTAAAAAAAAAAGTAATCAGGCAGGAGATCTGGAGATTAATTACACAGATGAATTCTGCCAAGTGCCGTGTGGAGGCTCAGCCGTTTGACGGCACTCCACAACACAGATACTCAACACAGAAAGAGCTGTGGCACTCCCTTGTGGAAACATCCTTATTAAGCTCGTGAAAAACGACTACAGTACTGTGCATAGAGCTCATGACTACTGCAGAGCAGGACACTTTTGCTCCTAAAGAGTCTTAGTAAGAGATTTCATGGGATTCTAAAATGAATGGGAAAATCAGGAAAGATAAAGTCAAATGACAGGTTCTTCTTCTTCATCTCCCTTGCCAGGATATACTGTAGTAATTCATGGTGCAAATACAATACATTGGAGCAGGGCATTGTGAAAGCATTAGGGGAATACCACCAAACGGGAATACCAAAGGAATCCATGACAATGCACATGTGAGTGTAAGCATGGGGGAAGCATCAAGCTCACCAAGGAAAACGTGCCGAACGGGGATGAAGTGACCTCTCCTACCTCCTTACACAGCTACCCACAAAGTCATCATGAAATTCTCTCGCCACTACATCCCTGTACACTTCTACATCTGCCCTTAAAGCCAGGAGGCGACTGATTGATATTTATATACACAGAATATAGTTATACAGTTACATATATAAACACAAACACCCACGATTTGTTAGTTAGAGACACACACACACACACACACACACACACACACACACACACACACACGTACACATCTGTTGTCTGAAAAAAAAAGCTGAAGACCAATAATTGAAGATCTTTGTTCCACTTTCTGTCTCCATTCTATTGTCGGTACCGTGAGTTGCGCTGCGCCGCCTGAGCTTCCCAGGTCGGTTATTTATTTATACTGCGCGTAGACAGACTGCACAAACACAGCGAGCCCCGTCTGGGAGGCGGTGTGCGAGGAATGCTCTCAGCCCGGTATGGTGTTCTGACTTGTCCCAGACTTCATGCCGTCACCGCTGGGGGATCTGTGGCTAGGCCTCCCCTGCCAGACCCACTGGCTCCAACACCCGCCCAGGCCAGTTCGGCTGGAGCTCAGGCCCATAATTAGCCAGCACGCCTCCAACCCCCTTCCCCTGCTCCGGCAGGGGGAAAAAAAAAAAAAAGAGGAAAAGGAAAAAACGCTACCAAAGAAAGCAATGAAATAAGTCAAGTACATCATGCACAATCATTTTCCGCATTTTTATTCGATTCCTTCATTTTCGTATGGGATGGCACAGAAAGAAAAATAATGCAAGCTGGATAAGGTCTTACTTAATGTCAACGAGCCCCTAAGAGGAGAGGGTGCTATAGAGCTTCATGTAAGGTGCATAAAATGTCAGGTTTCTGCAAGACGCACAAAGCAGGCAATGCTTACATGGATGTAATTTGTCAAAGTAGAATACAAAATATGAATAATTTCTTTCAAGAAATGTGCTGAAGTTTAGACTCTGTGACGCTTCTTTTTAATTCCCCTGGGAGACGGGGGTGAGCCCTGTACCTAACAACTTGCCTTGACAGGCAGAGAGAAGAGCACTTTTGCTGGGGTTCTGTCGAAAAACACTGAGCTCGGCTCTGGGTTTGTTTGTGTAGAGGGACTCAGGTCTACAATTTAGAGGGATTTAAGACGCTTAAGAAGGCAGACGAGGGAGACTTGGACTGGGGGGGGCATCACGGGAGCTTCTGTGCCACAATACCTGTGGAAGCTACAGTCTGCCTCTCAAGCCTGCCAGTGTTCTGGTGGGGGCTGGCTGTATTTTCTCCAAAAAAAATTTTTTTGGGGGGGTAAATACAGAGACAGTCAGTGGCTTTGTTGGTTACAGTTGTGCATTGCTTTCGATTGGCCTCATTTGCCATCACATATAACATTATGCAGATCCTTTAGGCTGAGGTTCTGTATAAACCAGTTTCCTCACGAGAGTTATTCCCGCTCTCCCCTCTCCCCCGTACCACTGCTTGTTTCTTTGTTTAACTTGCTGTCATTTTAAATTTGTTGTTTTTTTTTCTGGCACTGTAACAATGACTAACGTGTGTTAGTCTTCTGCTCAGATATCCAGAGATATCGATATTCTGAAAATGACTTTTTAAGTTCATAGCGAGAACTGGTTTCTCAGGAATTTATACATTTTCTCAGAAGGGACAACCAGTGTACAGGATGTCTTTTACATCACCCAAACAAAATCATACACTAATGGATTGGGTCCTGGTTTTGAATTTGCCTTCTGCTGATTTTCAAGCATTGATATAATTATTGCAGTACAGCAGGGGGCTGAATTTGACAGGGAGTAAGAAAGAGAACCATTTTTATTTTGTTGCGTATAATCACTCCGCATCTGAATATTGAAGTCGTGCTGCTGTATCCACCCATGACCTGCCAGTGAAGCCCAAAGCCAATTCAGTTATAAAGAGAGCTCACACAATACTGTCTAATAGGACTTCTATGTATAATGACTGGACTGTGTATTCAGTCATGAAGCCATATTTCTAAAAAAAGCTTTAAAAGGTAATTGACAAGTAATTAAGTTTAAACATCCAATGACCATTTATGACTATAAAAAATGTAACTGGGCACAGGACAAAACAAAAAACTTCACATGAAATTTAGCATCAGTGATACACTGCTTGCTAATCTTTTCTCTAACCCATACTTGCCAAATCACAGCTTTCGAGACACATGAGCAGCAAAACTAAACACGCGTGAGTGTCTTCTGATTTTATGGACACTGTAATAAAATGGTCTCCCATCAGGGTTTCACTTGGGTCCATGTGCAGCAGGAAGATGGACGCACCCAAACCCACGTCCCCTCTTTAGCGTTTGGGATAATAAAAACCTACAATCCAAAATAGCCACATCCCAGACACATGGCCCACTTCGCCCCCTGTGCTGGACTCCAGGGTCCATCTGCGCCACCCTCTCCATTAACACCTCAGGAAACCCCCTGCCTTGCAGAACCTGCAAGGGCACAGAAGGCTGGGTGGCCATATGTCCAGTGAACCTCCTGAGCTTCCCCCAGACATACGTAATTCTTAAAGAACCAACATGGAAATTATACAGTGGAGGGTTTGTTTTTCTATAGATTACAAGGGCACAGCTCGCCCTGTAATTTTCCTTGAGTAACACTGCCTGAAATAACCCCAACCTCTTGTACAAAGCTGAAGTGTACGTGATAGTGCCTAGGGTATCAGGAGGTGTTCCAGTGCACTGGGCTGGCGAGACCACTCTCCTGTCTCCTGAAGACCACCACCATACTCTGTAATCAGTGTTTTATACAGCTGAAGCAAAATGACTTTTCCGGATTCAAACCGCAGTAACAGTGGCAAGGATCTGATAGAATGATAATGGCACTTTTAAAAAAAACCAGGCCGGGGCACATTTTTTTAGCAGAAGGCATTTTATAACAAAAAACCTGAAGGCCTGCTGAGTTAAGCAGTCAGTGTAGCATCTGTAATTGTGGTGGTGGTGTGGCTTTTTAGTCAAACTGAAGCATCAGCTGTGAGAAAAAGCTAGCAGCTTCACGTCTTCACAGGAGCAAGCATTGACTTGAACTGCCTCGGTTGCACCACACAGGGCTTCTTACTAAGGTGCACGATTTGAAAGGGGAGCCAACCGTTCAGTCAGCTTTCAGTATAAAAGAAAGATAATGACTATTGTCGAATTGTGTGTCGAATTAGGTGTCACCAAGCACATTTCCCAGCAGGACATTGTGTCCCTTGTGTGAATCTGGGACACAATCATACAAGGGACACAATGAGTTAAGTGGTCACTTCAAATACTCCCAAGTCTTTCAGATAAGAGTGGAATCAAGTATGCAAACTAAAAAAAGACCAGAAATCAAAAGAAGAATCAAAAGAAGAATTCGACATGATAGTAGGAAAAATTATGTAACTAAAGATGTGCAGTTAAAGTCAAATCATTCATTGAAGAAAAATGCATTTCTTAACCATACCTCCTTTCACTCTCAGTGAGTAAATTATGACAGCCTTTTAAATTATGGACAAGAAAGTTAAACTTAAACAAGGGCAAATGAACATATGAGTCAACCTCTAACTTAACCTAGCTGTCCCCGAATATAGAAACAATTACAGAGTCCACTTATCCCATACACTTTGCAATAGTTCAGCATATCGTCATTGGGCAAGCTACCTCTGACCAGAACGCTACTTTCTGAAACATTTGGGATCTCACACAAGCATGGAAGATTTCCTATCTCCTATTCAGATTTCCGAGACCCACAGAATAGAAATAATCTACAGCACAGTCCCAAATTCCTGGAAGTTTTACTCACACTCTCATAGACAGAAAGGACAACATTATCATTGATACATTAATTTCACGGGATAGATAAGAGTATAATCAAAATGTGACTTTTGTGAAGAATATAGCTTTGCAGATTCCACTAGTTAAACCAATACTTCTTCTAGACATTTTAATGGATAATTATCAAGCTGAAGTTGACATTAGCGATCAGATCTCAGCCTGCACATATCCTCCTGCACGAAAGTAGCCCAGGCAGAAAGGACAAGATAATCTAAATTAACCTCTCTTTAGGTTCTGCCATCCCGGCATAATTTTAAAAAGTCAGAAACATTCCTTTGGAATTTTTCTTTGGGAATTTTAGGCCAATCTGAACTTTGCTGACCCTTTAATAAACAGCCGCACCATGAGGCAAACTGCACTATTTTTCTAGGAGCCCATTTGAAGCGGTAGGACCGACACGCAAATAAACTGGAAATGTAGCGTGTTATGCAAGTTTCTCTTTCACTATTGCCAGCATTCACATTTTCCAACCCTGCCGTCTTCCCACAAATTCCGAACTTGGTAGGCCTGGAGCTGGGGACTGAGCGGGAGCCGATGTCAATGACTGCATGTAACAGCAATGTCTGCCTGAGGACAGGCGCTCCGGGCTCCTCTGATTGCTTTTCCGAATGTGCTCCTTTCATCCCTTGCATCATGCCTCCCTCTCTCCCTCTCTCTTCCCCCCCCCCCTCCCTCCCTTCCTCTCTCTCATGTGGAATATCGTGGGTGGCACTGGAACGGCAGCGGGGTCTGTAAATAGCTCAGAAGCAAGCCCTCCATTTCTGAAACCCAGATTTCCTTTTCTGAGGTTAGGGCAGAGGCTGGAAGTGCGGTGCAGCAAGCCTCCAGTCGCCATAGGAAACCGCCACGGCTTCGCCGGCAGCACTTCAAGAGGACCGCAGGGCTGACCAGATGGCCCTTGCGGAGCGTGGTCCTGCCAGCCCCTCCCCCCACGCCCCACCCCGGCTATCATGGTATCATCTCCTCTAACCGTTTCGGGCTTGGCAGCCAATCAAAGCTTTTCCCAGGGACCGGATTTTCCAAAGAGAGGCCTGTGGATGGGGCAAGCAAGGGAAGGGGGGGGGGGGGGATGTCTCGCCCAAGTCATCACCCAAGAGTGCAAATACTCAAAGCGGCTCAGCGCTCAGGCTACGTAGTAAACATTTCAACACCTGTCATCCATGGCTCTTTGCAGTTTGGAGGAGGAAGTGTGATGGAAACAGGGCTATGCACACAGAGAAGACAGATTTCAACACCTTGTTTCCACTTGTTGGGCTCTAGATTGTAGTCCTACTATACTGAGCGCCACGGATATCTCAGGAAGGCAGCATTTGTTTGAAGTACTTTATGAAAGAAGACAGAACTTCCTGCGACTGCTGCTTATCTAGGACCTGCCTCAAGGCAGTAATAAAAATACATGCCTAGAAATATCACAACAATAATAATCCATGTTTTAAATGTAAACACATTCTGTACATACACATACTCTGTAAATATACAATGAACAGTATCAATCGCAGGTCTCCAAACATCTAAATTTGTGTTTGGTTTCACACACCACATGAAAGAGACCAGACGAAGAAATTCAAACATGAATCCTTAAACTTATAAATGGTGATTTCATCATTTTTCTTCTAATCTGAACTCATGGATATTGTGAGATGCATTTAAGCCTCTTCTTCATCATGGGTTGTGTGTTTGAGGATTCAGAGTAATTATAACAGCAACATTATATTATTATTATTATTATTATTATTATTATTATTATTGCAAAGAAACAAGAAAAAATCTGGGGAGCAAAGAAAGAAAGAGAAAGTAAAAAGTCTGATTCTTTATATCAGAGCTAGAACAGCACTAATTTCCTTCATCAAACAACAAGGCTCTGATATGAAGTACATCAATTACACCAATTCACCAACAAAGTAAAAAAAATATATGAAAAGTTTTTGCTCAAGCATTTCTTTCTGTTGATTATCATTTAATTGCTTTTTATAATAAACGATAATTCAGCATGCAGGTGTGGGATCTAGCCTTTCCAGAACTGCACCATGTGGTTTTGCATCCCCTGTAGGATCACAAAGAAAGGGGCCTCCATGCCTCAGAACGACCACTCTTCAGCTGAACCACACGTTCAATGAAGTGGTTTGGCAAAGAGCTCGACAGCCGTATTAAGGCCCCTTGAGTTATATTTCTCTGAAAGAGAGAAGGAGAAACCAGAAGGCATTAGCTCAGCCCAAGAGAAACATGCTGTGGGACATTTCAGATTTCTCAGATATGGTCAGAGCTCAGCTTCGTTTGGTTGGTCAGGAAAGCCGAAGAAGGAAAATTCAGAGTAAGGGAATATTTCTGCAGTTCGTAATGCTCTCTCGGGGGCATTTCTTAATGCAACTATGAAATGTTGCAGACACTTCTTATAAGAATAACCCATATTTGATGGTACAAATAATTTGCTTAGCCTGCGTCTCTTGTAGCTGCTCAGCAATGAAAGATGCAGAATTGGAAGCCTGTAACTATCTACGTGTCCCCTCAAAAGATTCTTCATATTCTACCTAATTTGTCTGCCAAACTCAACAGCACGGATTGGGACAGCACAGAAATACCTGTTTCATCAATGAGAAACAATCAGCAGGTCCTGGGGGTCTGTGGTGAGCAGCACGTTCTAGGATGTCCTGTTGAACCCTGGAGGTGCCAGGCCACTTGCACACTACCACACGACGGCAGTCCAGTCAACACTGGGCTTGCAGCAGGGACTTTCAGTATTGTGGGGGTTTAGTCTGGGTGGCCACGCACTTACTGTACATTGCATAGCAGAAAGCTGGAGAAATAAATCACACAAGTCTTTCTCACGGAAATGTGACAATCAATAAATCAGTTTATGTACAAATTCTAAACTTCTGTTTCATGACTTCAATAAGAAAACGACTTCTGCTGTCGGAACATGACATTTAAACCAAATCAAAGATACCAAAGTAAGTTTTTGCCTTAGTAAATGGATCTTACCAATAACCTTTAATGAGACTGTGATGATAAAAGAAGAGATTTTACAAGGGATGGTTTATTGTTAGTTACTGAAATTGTGTCCCTTTTAATCTTCAGATCAACTAATATTTTTCTATGCCCCCAACAACTTTAGAATAGTTTGTTTCTGTTAATCATTTAGTTAACATGGCAATAGTAGATGTTTCATGTAACTGTAATATCTATGTTTATTAGCTATATAAAACTGATGGGTGTAACAATAATAGTTTGTCCAATTAATCAATTAATTAATCTTCTAAAAATTCCGAATTGCTAAAGTACTAATACACATGCTAAATAAGTAACACTTAGGTTTTCATTATAAGTGTCCATGAATAATTTAACAGGTTATTAATTATATTGAAAATTTGAATGTGCTAGTGTTAATAAAGTGTTTATTAATAAATAAAGCGTAAATTAATGTGTTAGTGTTATAGAACACTGCTACTCAAACTATTACTACTCAGGTTTAAAGCTTTGCTACTAACATGCAATTAATCTTTATTAGCGACTGATTATCACATTTATCTGACTATTCACACACTATTATATTATATTAATAAAACTTTTATAAACCACATTACCCTAGATCTAAACTATAACCAATAAATATAAATCTTATTAAGCTGTGTAGCATGAACTTGTCAATTCAGAAAAGCGATACAAAATAATATAGACCAAAAAACACCAATACAGCATATTTCAAACTTTACAATGTAGGGACACAGAAAGTACTCCTTAATTTTGACAGAGAGCCCAAGTCGATTTTTATGTTCCAGAAACACTTATACAAGCAGCAGCGTGAGTGTGCTCATAAAGCCAAATGAAATTCGTTACACCTAACTTTTCAAGCCCTTTTGTTTTTACAGGAAAGCTGCACGCTGCAATTTTCAGGTCCATTTTTACCCAGGACAATATTTTTTGAGTCCTCTGAAGGCTCCACTTCCTTTTCCTGTGGTCTGAGAGGCCCAGCGAGCGTGAGGGAGCAGCCAAACCAAGCTGTCAGGGCACATCTTGGCCACTCCAACCAGTGTGTCCAGGACAGACAAGGCCACGAGAAACTTTAAAAAAAATATAGATCACTCCAATTTATTTATATTTTCTGCGGTTTTACATTTTGCATCCCAGACATCCAGTCCTCGGGAGGATACTCCTATAGAAGCAAATAAAGCTTAATGGTTTTCTATTCTTGCTTGTTGCAGGAATCACAGAAATACATCCATATCACTGACATTCCTACAGGTATGCACTTTACTTTAGCAGGATTTCAGGACTCAGGTCCAACACCTGTCTGTGTACTCTTCTAAGTCACAATAGGCACAAAGGCTTGTTTTGTATTTAAGATGCCAGCCGTGCATGCTTCATCACCAACTTTTCCAACGCAAAACTAAAACATTCATTGCTTTGTACTCCATAGAACAACAACAGCAATGACACTCACACATACAACATTTTTACAACAATGTCTGCCTGAGGCATCGCGGTGTTGGGTGATATCAGGAGAAACGATAACAGATCTTCCTCACCCAAGAAAGGGAGACAGATCTTCACGCGGAATGGAATCAATTAACAATGCTTCATTCTGACAGCAGGGTTTGTGGCCTCTCACCCATCCTCTTGTTTTCCTGTGTGACTTTTAACATCTTTGAGCACCTGGCACGCATCCAACATCATAACAAAACCACCTCATTCATATTTACAGCAGAGTTTTTACAATACATAAATTAAAATAAATAACTCGGAACCCACAAGCCCTTTAGAAGACGTTGATCGTGGCTTTTCCGCAAAGACTTAAACTGCAGTAACCCAGTGGCAGAGCTAGGACTTGCATAACGCCGACCTCTGTGGATTTCTGACAATAGCTCTTAAGACTCCACTGTTAGTTTTCCATACAGAGTGGTTGACTATATGGGTTTCAGTTAGTTTGTTGTAGTCCTTGTGAATTGTTCTTCTGTGTCATTGTATTCTTCAGAGGAAATGAGATCATTGAGGTTTTTCTGATCACCATGATCTAACTGCAGACTGAAAATCTCAAACTCATATTGTTTTTAAATGCACACGTTTGTGTGTTCAAAATGCACAAAGAGATACTGTATTTCAGTTCCTGTGTTCATGCAAGACTTAAACATTCCTGATCCTAACCAGATCACATCAAAACATGATTTAACTCCCCTTTTGGTGAGTTTAAAAAAACATCTGGCTCTTTTAATTCAAATTGGCATTTCGTATGCCTAGAACTACAAATTAAAATGATCAAGAAATGTACAAAAAAGTTCATTTAAAAATTGCAGTTTAATCTCAGGTTGTGAAATGGTTGTGCTGAACACTTGTATTTGATAACTGATATTGTACAAACAGCCAAACATAAAAATGGCAAACAAATATATATATGATTATCACATATTTCGGCATCTGTCATTTACGATAGCACTTATTGAAAAAGTTATTATGGATAGCTCTAGTGTGTTCTAAAATGATATCTATCCCACTATCCAGACAAACTGGCTGAAGTGTGGCCTAGTGTTCTACTAATCATTACAATCTACAGTACACTACAGCACTAACAGCACCAGGTACTGACTCATTAAAATGTAAAATCATTTGTTGTAGCAAATTAAATTAAACCAGTAATGAACGAAGTAACCAAAGCTCGGGTAAAAAAATACAACAAAAATGAAAGCCATTTTCTTACGTCACTGAATTCAAAGCTTTATTTAACAGCTAACTCACAAACCTACTGCAGGTGGCTTGACACAACAGGGGCTATTGCAGGGTACTACACAATAAAGTTCAAAAAGGCTTAGCCTCATACATGTCAGAATCAGACTTCAAGACTGACCAAAGATTTTGGAAAAAAGGCAACACAGACCCTTCCCTTTTTTCTAATGGTTTTAACATATTAATGGGAAAATACGGATCTTCAATCAGTGAACAGCAGTACACCACAGATCATCATAACACAGATTAAAGGCTCATAACACCGTAAACCTCCATCTCCGTAGACTAGCTGTGGGGGCACGCAGTGTGAAAGCTTTTACGCACATTGTAAATGGTCTGTAATCAAGACAAATAAGCTGTAATATCTCTATGCCGGTTACCCTCAATTTCCCATGGGACTCAAGAACTTTACATGCTCTCTCTTTTTTTCTCCACGTCATACTCCTGTGCTGCAGCTAAACAATCTCCAGAATGCCAGATTAGCTGGGGAGACTAAGACTTCACCTCTGCGAGCTCTTCCCAAGCTCCAGTCCCCATCACCGTCACATGCCCCTGTGTCTCCTCGGGCCTTGGCCTGCTCACACACGTCAAAAACGGTGGCTAAGCCCTCTGGTCAGGCTGGGCGCCAGCTCATGCCGAACACTGGGAGCCTTGTGTCTTGTTTTAGGAGCCTCTGGTTTTCTCCCAAGCTTGTTTCAAAATACACTGTGGCTTAGCGGAACAGCACTCTCAGCAATTCAGACCAGAGCCATGGAAAATTTAGGCTGTTCAGAAGACGAAGAAAAAAAAAAAGACGAGTGTGATTTATACGCTCATTTGCAGGAGCAGGATCATTCTTCCTCCCCCCTGATGGTTTTAACAAAGAGACAAAGGAAAAGGAAAGGAAAAGTAAAAAAAAATGACAGACCCCTATATGGCGATAATGCTTTCAGTGAGTGTAAAAACTGTGACCTCCCATACGCATGTGTAAAAATATGACAGCAGAAAAAAACATCCTTTCAGGAGGAGAAGCACAGATGCAACATGTGAGAGTGCAAAATCCAAACCATTTTTCTTTAGCTTTTACAAAACCTGCCAGACCAAGAACAGCCTTGCATTCCAACAACAGCAAAATTCTCTATTTATATAAGGTTTTTCATCTACTGTATGCATCCAGGCCTGATGTTGGAGAGCCACCTTGTCTTCTGGTTTTCATTACTGCCAAATTCTCAGTTACCTAATTGCACCATTTATTGGCTTAGAGATGAATGTGATCTTTAGCCACCTCGATTGAAGATCCTGAAGGACCACAGTGCTCCAGGACCAGCTGGGGAGTCCACTGGTGGTGTGTCGATGGAGTTATCGACTATGTGTTTATAAGGAAGGGCTGCTTGATTTCTTTGGGCTTTAGAAGTGAAGGCAGTGCTATAGAACTAATTATAATTTTTTAGCTCTTCAGGTCAATGTGTCACATATGGGAAGCTTTATTCCCAATGTAATAATATACAATTACAGGGCCACATAACCCATGTGTCTACACTTCCTGGTACACTGTGAAGGCCATGTGGATCATATCACAGCAAACCTCTCATATATGCACTGTGTCTTAACAAGAGCAGCACACTAAAAAAGGACCCGTAAAATTAAATATGTGTTTGTTTGGGTGAACACGTTTTGGCTGATTTACGATGTGCTGACAAAAGATAGGAGATCTCTGGCACCAGATCTGAAGCTTGATAGAGTGATTTCAGCAACAGTCACTGATGTGTCAACTGTTTTCTCAAAAAACGTGCTTAGCCTAATACTGAATGATAATGTTGCATTGCAGAAAAAAAAACAGTTTGGCTGGGCTCAGGGTTCAGTTTGAATACAGGCAAAAATGGATTCATTGATCCATCTCCATGTACCCTATGCAAATGAAGGTAAGTGAGAGACAAACCAAACCATGCAACCCCATCTTAAGCGGTCATTATCTCATGCTGCCACTTAATTTGTATTTTCAACAGTTAAAATCCTTTCAAATGGAAAGTTCAGTTCAGGATTTGCCAAAAACATCTTGAGATTACTTGGCAGTCTTTAATGTGTTTAAAAATTACACACAAATCTACTTGAAAGGACTGATCATCCCAGCAAGGGCACAAGTGCGGCTCATTGCACAGCTGACTCTGAGTCCAACTTCTTTGATAAGACTCTCTGACACTTTACCTGGATAATTACAACCTTCCTAATGATGTGTTTTTATTTTTTTCTGCTCTGTAATCACTTTCATTTTTCTGTGGTGATACTCTGGAATTCACAGCATCACAATGTCATGGAGAGGTGAACCAGCAGAGGCAAGACATGGAAAAAAAAAGACACCCTAATTGCCTGGATAAGGCCACATCACCGCAGACTACAGCTAATTCTGACAAACACATGGGATGACACACGTTTCAGAAGTCAACCAGCAAGGACCGGATTCACCAATGTTCATGACACATACTAATTACAGGTGAAGAGCAGAAAGGTCAGCTCTTTCTCGTACCTTTGCAGGACAGCTGCAGGCAAGTTCCTTGACTCATATTTGTCAGCATGGTACTGGACTTCGCCTGATTGGATCACACTGTGGATGGGACACCAGGCCCTTGCAGGGCAGATACATACAGGCAAGCAAACAGGGACAATGTCAAGGCACCAGTCAACTTTACCATCATGTACCTTTCCAAAATTTGTTTTGATCTGTACACATAGTCGTGATGGAGCCAGTGAGGGGATGGAAATGTACTCCATTCCAAAACCAGTCCTTTGTTTGACCTCTGTTCACAAATTCTCAGCCTGAAGTTTTTAAAACCTCCTCCAGGACACAGGCTTTTAGCTTTATAGCGGGCAAAGCAACTTTAACTGAGAGCCAATTAAGATGAGAAGAGAGCATCCCTGCCACAGCACATTCAGTATCTGTGCTTGTGCTGTCTCTGTCTACGAGGGGACAAAACAGACATCTGGTAACTTTAGAAAACAAGACATCTCTCAGTGTAGATCCAAACAATATGTCTATCAAGACACTCTCCCAAGCGTTCTTGGTGTGATGCCAACTACTGTGGAGAGAAACTTCAGATCTGGCTGTAAAGAAGTCTGTTACAGATTCCTGCTACCAGATGTGTCTCTCAGTTGACAGATGTGCCTCACAGTTGACAGATGTGCAACGATATACCAAGTAACAAGTATTCATGCAGTAGTTACATAGCATGTGCCAACAAATATTTTTCATTTCCTTTATCTTTTTTCTATCTTTCAGCTTCACCTTCCCATTTCTAATTATCAGACCATTACAACGATTCATAAAGCTAGAAACTACTTACATAAGTCAGTTTTCAATGCCTAAATGATCAAAAAAGAAATTAACTTGAATCAAATGGCTTCTAGGTGTTCAGCCAACAGAAGTAATTGTTATTCTGTTGGTGTGCATGCCTTTTCACAGAAAAAAAAAATGATGAGTGTTCATTTTCTTCAGTCACTTCAATAGCTTAAGAAAAAACGTTCCAATCAATTATCAAGTCTATGTTATTTTCAAAGGCATGTATACACTGCTCTCTCACCTTGACAACAGGAGTAAAGAAAGATCAGTCTTCTACTAGTCAGCTGTATTCTACATCTTGGCATGGTGCTAGTTGTACAAATGTGTTACTTTTCTGCCATTTTGGTATACTCCGTTAATCTAGGCCAGAAAACCATTCTCAAAAGAGCTGTGCCATTGTTAGAACTAAAGGTCTATGAATGCTACTTTAATACAGAGGTGGTGTCACCCTTTCCACCAACAGTGTTCTCACTCGCAGCTTCCACACCTTAAAGCCTGCATCCAGATGTGCTTCCAAGAACAGAGATAAAAGAAACCGTTTCTTAAAAAGAGCGTAATGAAGCAGACCAGATCGAAGTGTATAGTGTGGCACTATACATTTGAACATCACTCCTCTTTGACATTTTAAAGCAAATAAAAACACAGTGCAATACTGGCATACGACTTCCAGCACTGCATGACAGAATCTACACTGTATGTTTTCAGACTCTTTACATTATACAATCAGCAATGCAGCTGTCTTTCTCACTGGCCAGTCATTTCCAGAACAGGACTTCTAAACTTCTAGTCCTAGGCGGTGCAGTTACATTGAAAGCAGCCAGATCCAGGGCCCATCCAGTCCCACCAGCACTCTGGGAATTGTGCCTTGGGAATCCCAATCCCAATTTTATAATATTATACTGCCGGGCTGTTTAAAACAGCAGAGCACAGTAAATCTCAACGGCAGAAGGTAACTTATTATTGCTGCTGCTTTCTTTCTCTGTGGGGAAACCGCAGTAACAATTCCACCCAGCAAGGAAAAACACAAACAGTGCAACTGTTTCCCTATTTAGATGTTTGCTGCACTGAACCTACCTTTTGAAGCACTTCAAAGCACACTCAGCACCATTGATGGTTGTGTGTTTAATACTAACGGGATATGCCCGTAGCTATTGTGTGATCTATAGAAACCCAACCTTGATCCTACAGCGAAACCGAGGAATTTCAATTCATCTTGGTAGGGGGGTCTCCACCTCTGCCAGTCTGCCTCCTTACTAATCCCTGCTCTCAGAAGCTCTGAAAATTCCTCTGGCACTTTCTAGTGCCTACCAACTGTAGCATTAAACAGTGCAAAATTAGAAGGCCTTTCTTGCGCAGACAAAACATAAATAGAGAGAGAGAGGGAAGAGGGAGCCAACAAGTAGCAGTGTGAAGAGATGCGGCACAAATATTAAAATCTCTCTCTCTGACTGGGGGGTCTCCCCTGGCAGATCAGGGCAGATTCCTTGCGCTCCAGGTTGTGTGCTGTGCAGGCTTGGCTTGTCTTATTTATTCCACAAAAGCCGCACACGAGGGAACTCATCCTGCTGCGTGTTACTTTTTTTAACACTCCAAGATGGAAGACGCTCTTCCCAAGGTTTGCTGAAAATAGCCTCATGAGGGTAAAGTACAAGACAGCTCTGCCTGGTGCGAGAGACTCATACCTCATAGCTAGGCCTTGTCATTCACACAACAAGACGTTCTTTCTAATTGAAAAAAATCAAGGGTTCTAATGTTTAGGGAAAACCCAACTGTCATCAATTTCCCATTTGATTTCCTATTTATTCCATGCTGAAAAGAGAAGAAAGAAAACGCAACGTTTCGGCCGTGGAGCCTCCTTCAGGTGTGGTGCTCCCAGTCACACCTGAAGGTGTTCCCAGGCTCCACGGCGGAAACGTTGTGTTTTCTTTCTTCTCTTTTCAGCCTGGAATACACCTATTACTTGTTCCTTTGCTACTACAGAAATGCACTGTATTCTGACTTTTCCCATGATTATTCCATTCTGACATCATACATTTACTTTCCCTGCCAGAGGAAAAGTAAATGTTTGACTAGACCTCTGTGTTTTACTATGTTTTCCTCGGTGCTTAAGTGCTTCTTACCTTATATTTATCATAGTGTGGCACGTTAAACCTTGTATCGAGTATAAGGAGAGGCCCAGGTGGAGAGCAATGTTCGGGGTACAGAGGTACCAAACCGGGGGTACTTCACTAAGAGACAGCCTCTGTTAATACCACCTCCACTTCCCCTGATCACAGTGGGGCTGCATATCAGTGAATATCGTATTTATAGAACATTATTACCTTAAGGCACAGCCTGGTGCTGTATCTTTAAATGGGACCTTTAGAAAGGATTAAAAAAAAAAACATAAAGAGAAGAGAAAACAAAAAGAAAAAGAGAAAAGAAGGGGCCCTCCTTCCCCAAGTCATCTCCCTGCCCACACAGACAGAGAGAGGAGCTGGGCGGATGTCAGGCCACATGACATTTCAGTCCTTCCCTGTGTGTGCGCTGTTTTCTTTTTTTCCCTTCCCCTAACTCACTCCTCTGCCCTTCAAAGCTTCAACATGTCATCTCCTACCACAAAAACAGAGGTGGGAAGACTCACTGGCGCTAGAGCTGCCTCAGGGTGTCTGGCAGCCACTGCCTACAAATACAAAAAAAGGACGATGTGTATTAAACAAGCCCCATAAACCCGACAGCATCAAAGCGTGCACGCGGAGATAGGCTGTTATTAAGGTAGAAGAGCTGAGCCCAACGTTGAGGCACGTCTGCATGGCTCTGTTTAAAGAGACACTGCATCATGTTGCCTGAGCTCTCTCAGCAAAGCCTGTCTTTACCGTTCCTTACCGCATCCCCCTGCACCCCCCCACCCCCCCGAAGGGGCGACTTAAAAAAATCCATAATGTACATATAAAAAAAAAAATCAGCAAGGAGGAGAAGGAATTTTTAGGCTTTGTGAGAAAGACAAACGAAATTACTCATAAGCCATCTCAGGGCATCTCCACCAGCTTCAGCGACTCACATTTTTGTACAGTGCTTCTCATTACAAGTGGCTCACAAGTCAGTCCCAGCCAAACCATTGATCTTGCACCGAGCCCCCATGGCTACAGCTCACATGCCAGTCCACAGAAAGACGGGGTTTTCTTCCTTCTGGCTTTTATCTGAAATCTGACTACACTAGCAAAAAGTACTAAATTTACCATTTTTGATGTAGGGAGCAGCTCAAACGCACTGATTTATTTGCGTTTCTGTGGCCTCTCAAAAAGCTAATGCCTGGCACCAGCACAAAGTAAGCATTCTAGGGCACTGGCTCATGTTTGTAATACTCACTTGACCAAGAAGGAATTGGTTTGCATCGTCTGCTTCAACCCAGCAGCAAACGCACGAGACTGGTGCAATTAGTCATTCCTTGCTTGTGGATTTAAGTCTAAAATACGTCCTAGGATATTCTGAAAATTACATATACAGATAAAATAATGAGAAAAAAGATTGACAGTACCATGAATGATTAAATGCATTAATTTTAAAATAATTGCAATGTCTTAGAAAAGTATGATAAAGTGTTCTCCGAGACTTCTAACCACACAGCTTACTGCTAGCCTAAGCGGGAAAGGGCCATGTTCATTTACTGTGTGCTGTGCAGTTTGTTTGGTTGTTTGTAATCCTACCGAAGGCCCTGTTTTCAGAGAGCATGATTACATGTAGGGCATAAAGAGAGCAAAGGGTTCTTGCTTCCCATGAGGTGTCGTCAGTTGTTGTTGAGCAGGCTGGAAGAGGAGGTCAGCAGGAGCCTAGAGGTTGCAGGGGTCAAGGTGCATGGAGTTTAAGTGCACATAGCATAGATTGTAGTGCAGCCTAGGCCAGCAGGTTGTGTATTTTATTCATATGCGTATAGCTATTGGAGAATACTGATGTTATTTTTGTATGTAGGTTAACAGCACAGTCCTCAGATTAATAAAGGTACTCAATTCACAAAAAAAAAACAACAAACATGCTTGGAGCAACAGATTTTCTTTATGCCCGCCTTGATACAGTAAGAGCTTATTTATATTCTTATACTGAATTAGTTTGTCATGACCCACCATCAGTGCTTTTGTCACATTCAATTATTTACCTCCACCCAGGTTATTCCCATATAAAATGAGTGAAGTTGGTAGGTTTTGTGTATTGGTAACATGTTTAGCAGAGCTCTGGTTTGGATAGTATATGGTACAGAACCTGAAACACCTGGTCAGATCCTTCTCTGCCCCTCCTGATATCCTCCTGATGCTTTGCAACCATATGAGGGTGCCTGCTCTGCCAGTAGTGCAGCTTCCTGTCCTCTCAGCGCTGTTGGGCGGCTATGCTGCCAGTCGGACTATTTCTCATGAACTGTACCAGACTTCTGCCACCATGGGGAGCAGACTGAAACATGCAAATGTGTCCTACCAAACTCAAGTGAAACTTCTCCACCCAAAGCAACAGACATTGGTTTCCTCAACCATATAATTCACCTGACACTAATGAGATAAGGTGCTGCAGACTCTTAAAGGTATAACACTGGTTCATTTAGAATTTCATTCCTCTCCGCACCACACAACAGCAAAGTAAGTAAAAAGGGGGAAGAGCTTCATCAAGCAAGTAACAGCTTTTAAGGACAGAAAAAATCAAGTCAATCAGAAATCAGAAAAGAAAGAATTGGTTGCACAGCTCTGCTTATAGGGGCAAAAAATATTATCCTAAGACAATATTAGGAAACAGATTATCATGAGATTATTGGGTGATGTTTTCATATACCTCTTAAACATATATAAACTATTTGTTGGGAGGAAATTATTTTATGAATAAGATTAATCAAAGAAGACATGAACCAATTGCTCTCTCACCAGAGATGCTGTATCAATCTGACGTACTTCTGATTTCCTGAGCAGTGCTGAAGCACACATTTCCCTCGGGGCTTTTCCGAGCAGTGAACAGGTTAGCCTTTGGAGAAGAGCAAGGAAACTGGCTGTCCCCCGAAAGCTAGAAGATGTCAACGTCTGATCGACAAGCACTGAGTTACGTTGACTGCTAAGCATCCGAAGAACCTACCAACAGGGCTGAGTGTGCTGCCAGGAATGTTATAGCTGTCTGAAGTTAGCCAGTAGGTGTGAAAGCCCTACAGCACGTTGAAGCTGCTGATAGAAGAATTCTAGTGATAATAAAAAGTCACGTGACCGATGTACTTGTCTAAAGAGACCAACAGAAACCGAGGGGTACTCTGTCCACAGCAGCTGCCAATGAGTTAATCTCACACAAAAGGCAGAGTCTGGGTTTGAACTGGTAACCCACTCGTAGCAGCTCCCTAAACAACGTCCTTTAATATCATATTATCATATAGAATCATACACTATTGCCACAGCAGGACAGTGCTGCATGAATCCAGTAACTGGAACAAGACGTTACAGGACAGGCCCCTGGATCTACACTCACATCTCCTGTTTACTGAACTCTTTATGTATCTGTGAGATGGCACCAGCCGCCTGTGTGAAATGGGTGAGGCGAAGGCAGTGCCAGGGCAGCCTGACACACAATTCTACCCTCCCATGGACCTCAACCCTGGCCTGGGGCAGAATATGGCACACTTCCTTTAAGCATGCTTTGAAAAATCACAGCTGATAGAGTTTTAAAAATATTTCCGAATAGTGTTGATGGTAAAGTATACTGTGTGAAAGTGGTATCAGTTCACTGGATCCCAAGAGCGGCCATTACATCTGTGAGCATTTCAACCTTTTCCCAAATAATATTGTAGGTTGACAAAAACTCAGTCCAACTGTTTTTAACAATCACGCCTTCAACTTTTCATTTCTGATTAATTTTATTTATATAAATTATTTATTTTTAACTTTTGCATTCTTTATCATGAAATATGATTCACTTCTATCATATTTGCTACAGGCAAATTGGAATAGCACAAAGAAATGTGCTCTGACAGTCAGGACCATTTGTTTCTGCCAACAAAATAAACTCTCTCTTGTTATAATAAATAAAAAATTTTGCTTGGTGGTACAGAGGAGCAATAAGAATAAGAAAGAAAGTTTGCCCTGTGACAATTTCCTGAGCCATCCCTACTAAATCCTAAAACACCTGGTTCATTAGACCCTGTGGAAATTAGAGGCATGTAAATATATATAACATAAGGACTTAGGACTATAACCTTAGAACAGTTCTTCACAGAGAAATGAGGCAGTAAGTAACCCACATGTTTCCTGACTAACATTGGGGAGACTTATTGTCTATGACAGATTTGTATCATATGCTGTACAAATCTAGGAGATTAAAAATAAAATAAAGCTTAACAGAACTTTAGTGTAAACAGACAAATGGTCACACAGAAACCATAAAAAACCTATTTGCATTCGGATAACAGCAAAATCCATCCGATTTACATGTTTTTGCTTTCCTGCTTTTATCATTCATAGTAGTGCCAGGCTATCGCTTGCTGTGCCAGCTGTATCCGAGACCCCCTGGCTGCTGCCACAGTACAGGCTTTGCATTCACCTGATAATGTAGAAGGTGGCATTTATACATGTAGAATTGGTAGAATATTCTACGATGGAAGGACAATTAAAGATCCATTCAAACTGGTGACCTTCCACACTGTCTACAAATTGTGGACAGCAAAATTAAAAATGACAGTGTAATGTCAGAAAAGAAAGACCAGTGCTGGAGGTGCACCTTTTTCTCTTTCAGTCTTTGGCTTGCTGTTCACATTCTGAATATTGACATTTCCAGGACTGTGTATCTCCACATACAATAAATCTGCTCTGCAAGCTCCTTGGTATAGGAGCCTACGAAGAAGCTGACACTGCAGTGTCTCTGAGAACATGTAACACAGTGGACAACCCTGCTGTTCCGTTTTCACCTGAGTCAGTTCAGGACATTGGCCAATTAAACTTCTCAGGGACACGGGAAATCTCATTTGGTAGGAAGGGCTACAAAACACATCCAATACAGAGACTTTCAAAGAAAAAAGTAAAAACTGT
Organism: Atractosteus spatula; assembly: GCF_055471065.1. Lineage (NCBI taxonomy): Eukaryota > Metazoa > Chordata > Actinopteri > Semionotiformes > Lepisosteidae > Atractosteus > Atractosteus spatula. The sequence goes on along the minus strand of NC_142731.1, from coordinate 8,791,196 downwards.
GAATACCACCTTGACTTTATTCATGAAGACACAGCTCCCCCTAATGTCCAACAACTAACTTTAAAATATTGACATCTGTTTTTGCATTGTTCAGCTTTCGCTTTAGGCCATGATAGTTGTAAAAAGTTACTACAGCTCTAACGAGATAAATGGAAAATCCACTGAAAATATGCAACTATATATATTCAGTGCAAATAACCTGAAGTGATAATATGCCAAGTTATAATATATAAGAAAGTAAAATGTTTTCAGAGAAAAGCTTTGCAATGTTGTAAATTGACGCATTTTACAGACGTAAATAGGGCTCAAAATGGTTGTACGATTATGTTTCACATTTACAACTTCGACTTCTAAAGATATCTCTTCAGAAGGGTTTTTAACTAAAAACAGCGAGAGATTAAAGTTTGCACATTCGTGACATCTCTGTTATCCCAGGGGGTATTTAATGGACATGGGGTAAGGCTGCATTGCTTCGTAAAATTAAAGACGTAAAGCCAAAATGAAACATCCTGATATGGTTTCATTATTAAAACATATTAGAAAAACAACATTACAAGCACTTTTGTAGTTGCTGTTCTTTATACCTTAATGATATATGATCATAAATGGCTTTGCGCTGTAGCTGATAAAATTCAGAAATAAGGTGGCACTGCCCTCTACTGGAAAACTGAAAATGTACATCTGATAACCAGAACTGAACTTTAAATTAAATAAATGGATAATTGTTTCAGCAATGAAGGATTACAAAAAAGGATGATTGTTTTTTTAAAATAATTTTATATTGTAGACCTAGACATAAGAATGCTTTTGATGATTGGTTATCACCAGTATGAGTATGGGTTTGTTCTGGAACGTTATTAAATAACATGGGACGGATAAGGATTATAGTAAATTCTGTTAGTTTTCCTTGTGAATGAAAAGTGGAACACATTGAAATGTTTGGTTTCTTCAAAGCACATACATATTCACAGAAATAAGGTGATTTCTAATATATTGGAACAATACAAGGAAGGATATTTGTTAAACTACTGATTGGTCAATGATATTCTCTACTAAATGAAAGGATTTTTGCAGCTCAGCAGAAGCAATTCTTTCTGGCCATGTGGAATAATGGAGGTTATTTTCAAAGGGTTTTTTCAAACCCTGTCAATAAGATTACCAGATGAACTCTGAGAGTTAACCTTGAAGAGCCAGGTCATGTATTAGAAACACGTAAGGGAGGATCTCTTTAATATCAACTTGTGGTTACATGCAGTGTGGAATCTGGCACTGGCTCCCTTAACCAGCCCTTCTACACTTGTCATTCGCTTTGAATTAAGATCTGCACAGTCAAAGACAGTGGGCTGGGCTGCCCTGAGCTATCATGTGTCGCCCCAGTCTTTCATTCTGCTGCTTCTTTTTCTGGCAAGTTGAAATTCCTGCCTTGAGTAGCGTGAGGGCAATGGTTTTGTCATGACATCTCAGCAATGCAGAAAAGATTTTATTTTTTTCCCAGAATGCATGAGTGCACCCACCAAAGAAATTGGAAACAGAAAGAGAAATATTTTCGCTGAAAGCCAATACCTGAGTTAAGCTGCTTAAATGTTCACATGCTGGAAAATCTATAGCTGAGGACACCCAGCCCTGGGAGCAAATTGAGGACATGGCAGGGAAACATTGATATATTGGTAGTATTATAGGAGAGCACCTCACAGGAATCCTGACTAAGCTTCAGAACACGTAGGCCTTGAAGGCTACATGTAAAAAAAACCTGTAAAAATCATCTGCATTTAGAATTAATGATAATCAATTCCATCAATGTATGTAATATATTGCACTTTTTCAGATTTTAAAACACATTTGAAAAAGTCATGTAAAACAACCAAAACAAGTCTTAAATAAAATGTTAAAAATTGCATTAAGGTCAACAAGTACTGATACATGGATCAGTTCAGTTCAGTAATTTGAATTCCAAGCACTGGCACAGAAGAGTATATGAAAATGTAATAGAATTTGAAGCTGAAGGTTCCCTCATCTCCTACTCCCCACTGAAAGGAAAGCTTCATATTGTACATCACATTGCACAGCTGCAATGTGTAACTTTTGTGCGATCTATATTTTTACAGTTCCACATTTGTGCTAGGACACGTAGAGCTGCAGAAGGAGGTCTAAAAGATCAGCAATTAAGTCATTTCAGAACAGTGCTCCGGTGGAAGCAGTAAATATGATGGAACTTTAGCTTTGCCGAATCGATGACACCACACGGCAGACGAAAAAAAGTCAATATTCCTAAAGCAATGTGCTCATTTTTAAAAAAAATCTTAGAAAAGGGAATGATGGAATAATAGTAGAGCTAGGAACAACAGCTATGACGAAAAAACATACCTATAGCAGGGTACTACTACTACTGTATATTGGACTAGATTTCTCATTTCTAGGGGCAGCACTCCAATACTGGTCAAATACAGGAAAAGCAGTGTGGTTAGGCATTGCAACCATTACAAGTTTATATCATCATTAAAACCTAGCACCTTCTACTGCAAATGACCTGAGGTCATGAAACTGAAATACTGTCCTTCTGAGAGGGCTGGTAAAACTGGCATTGAAAATCAGCATTGTCACGAGGAAACCTACAATAAAATATAATTTCCACCTATATTAAAGGATGCGCACTAGATAAGGAAAATGAAGAGACCTCTCGGAAATAAAAGGCAATATGAAAACAAACAACCTGCAAGCATTCAATAAAATCTCCTCTGATGACAGATCAAGCTGTGAAGTGATCCTCCACATCAGCCCGCACCTCCTACCTTCTGGCTCCCTGCCCATCGGCCGAGTGACAGCGGCTGTCAGCGGGAGATTACGCCACAGAACTTCAACATTCAGTATCGGATAACAAAACAACAGGGCTGTGTCTCCAGACGAGAAGCAGGACGCGTGCCCACTGCACAGTGCTAAGACACATTACGCTGAATGCAGAAGGAGGGACGTAAACATCGGTTTCACCTGTGGCCTCCGCCTTGTCCTGTCAAAATATTCCCATGATGCTTCTACAAAAATTCTACGGCTTCAGAATCATTTCCTTAATATCACATCTCCAAAACTGTTCCGGGAGGGCTGTTGGGGTTGCAGATTTTATTTCAGCTCAGCTATTAATTATAAATTGGCTCTTTACTGGCTTAATTGAAGTAATTTAACACCTTCTGCTAGCTCTTTAGGTCCTGGTGCTTTAAAGACACCTACAAAATACACAGAACAAAAGGGGGGGGGGGGCAACATTCAGATAAAAGTGGTTCATTTGTTCAGTTTTAATCACATAATAGCCTCCCCCTTGGAAAGGGACAATGTAGAGAAGTCACTCACATCTAAACTACTGATCCTCCAGGATCAGGACTGGAGACTGCCGCTCTAGTGGCAGAGTGAACTTTCACAGTAAACTGATCAATGTGATTTAATATAAAAAACTGTGAAACCAATCAACCTGTAAAACAGGAGTGCATGCAAAGACAGTGTTATCTGGTAGCTTTGCCCAGTGCGCCACACAGGGCCTGGTGCAGAGGCTCATACCCATATCGTGGGCAGTGAAGTGCTGGAAGAAGCCTGTATCACGGTACTGTTCAAGGTTACTCATCAGCTTTGCAAAATTAACATTAAAAACAAGAACCCAAATTATGTTCTTAATAATTTTGCAAACACTTAGGCTATCAAATGTTTATAATATATTTTCCGATTCAGTTTTAACCATGAAGAAAACTAAAGCAACTGTAATCCAAAACTGTAGTAAGAGGCATTATATGGATACAAAGGAACAAGTAATAGGTTCATTCCACGCTGAAAAGAGAAGAAAGAAAACGCAACGTTTTGTCGGTGGTGCCTTCATCGGGTGTTTTCTTTCTTCCCTTTTCAGCATGGAATAAACCTGTTACTTGTTCCTTTGCAGCCGACGCATGCTGACGCAGCTCCCCACCTGAACTATCTGGATACGCCAGGCCAGATGATTTTCCTGCAGTTCTGCAGGAAAGCCCCATGGTGGTGCAATAACCTTTTCTGCAATCTGTACAATCTTGTCACGTCAAAATTTTGATATTCTTTCATATTGTTATCTTCCTTTCATAATAATAACGTGGACATCTCTCAAGGAAAGCTAAACCAGAATGGTGGCCTTTAGGGTTGGGTTTCAGAATTAAACTCTTGACCTTCAGCAGCCAGCAGCTATATCACCCTAAGACACAACTGGCAGCCCACTGGAGCTCCACAGGTGTGAGCCTGGCCAGTACCTGGATGGGAGTCCTCCCAGGAAAGCTAAGGTTTCTGCTGGAAGAGGTGTTTGTGGGAGCAATAGGGAGTGCTCTCCCTGAGGTCAGTGTGGGTCCTAATGGCCCTGTACGATGATGAGGACATGTTACTGTAAGGTCCTTAATCTCTGTTTTCATTAAAAATCCTAAGGCATTTCTCGAAAAGAATACAGGTCTTAATCCTGGTGCCCTGGCCAAACTTTCTTCTGGCCTTTACAAATCATTGTCTCCTAATTATCCCCATCTATGAACTGGCCTCATTACTCTGTTCTCTTCCCCACTGAGAGCTGGTGTGTGGTGAGCGTACTGGTGCACTATGGCTACTGTTGCATCATCCAGGTGGGGCTGCACACTGGTGGTGGTGGAGAGGATCCCCATTACCTGTAAAGTGCTTTGAGTGGAGTGTCCAGAAAAGCACTACATAAGTGTAAGGATTATTTATGACTGACAACTTTCCATCCCTCTTAACTCTGCTACACTATAGCCAAGTGCATCCTTTCACATTTCTGTCAGCATGCTGTGGCCAAGGCAGGAAATCACAATATTTGTAGTGAATCACACGCAGACATCTGTTTTGTTTTTATCTTGCAAATTACTTCCTATGCCCCAGCATTATTTATGGTATTGCCTCCTGACTGTTAGAATATCTTAAATTACGAAAAGAAGAGAACAGCCTGAAGGAGGGGATGAAATGATGGCAGAAATTTCATTTCTGTTCACTGGGAAACTGTATTCATCCCTGGTTCTCATCTTATTAAGAATAAGGAGCCTCCAGGCCTATCGACACAGTACAATAAATTAAAGGGGAGGCCTGCAGCCAGAGTGATACAATGTGAAGTATTGTCAGGGAGATGCTAGCCAGCAATGGGAAGCAACAGAGCCCAGCGAAGGAAGACGGCCATTTCTCTTGATTCAGTCCTTCTGAGTAGCAAAGCCTTGAGATGTTACAGTGGCTCAAGCACTCAATCCAAGAGGAAATTAAAAACACAACTCTCAGGCCCCATCTCCAGAGACAGCACAGTCAAGAAACAAATGAGGTCGAGCCTACTCCAAGCTTTAAAAAAAAGAAAAGCAAATTGGTGGAGGAGAGTTGCAAGGGCAGCCATTTAACTTGTAAAAGAACGTAGACATGAGAGTGAAGCTGAGGGCAGGCACAAGGCCAGCAGGCTAACATCTAATATTTTTACCTTCAATACTGGTTAACATGCAGGGGAACTTTGTGCGTCTGAAACTCCAGGTAGTCCAACACAGCTATTACTGAGGTACCATTATATAAGAAGGGCACTGTCAGATTAAAACGAGCACTAAATTGGTGGAATAGTGTAAGAAATCTCTGCCAGGAGGTATGTCAGATCAGATCACTTTATTAGCCATGTACAATTTCTTGCATTAGGAATTTGTCTTTTCACAAACCCCAGCTTGCTCTCCATGAGACACACAGACAGGGAGAGAAGCTGGGGGTCAGAGCGCAGGGTCAGCCATTGTACAGCGCCCCTGGAGCAGCTGGGGTTAAGGGGCCTTGCTCAGGGGCCCAACGGAGTAGGATTCCTCTGCCGGCTGTGGGATTTGAACCAGAGACCTTCCAGCCACAGGCGCAGATCCTGAGCCACAGTGCCACCGCTCCACCCCATGTGCACACGATATGAATAGCAGCCATGTCTATGAGTGTCTGTATCAGGCGTCCTGCATAACATACAAAGTTATTTGAATTGGCTCTAGAAAGAACTTTGGTTATATTTTCCACGCACAGAGTAATGTAATATACAGAGGAGAAATAAACAAACTCCTACACTCATTTCAACACATTCTTTACATTACATACTGTAAGTGAAAATGAACATTTGTATGATAACATATGGTATTTGTAACTGTAACCCTAAGAAAATAATTTGTATCTCTGTTCACAGAAAACCAGCAAATGGTCTGCATTGCGTTCTCTGCTCTGCATACATTCCCCACAACATCCTACCAACATTAACAAAACCCATTTATTGTCTCTCAAATGATGAACCTTAATTCTTTTTAATCAATGTCAAAAGCTGTATGAGGCTATGAAACAGAAATTGCACAATTAAGATGATTACAAAATCAATTAAACACAAATTGGTCCAGGCGTTACTCTAGTTGTCTTTGCTTTAACGATGATTTCTGCATTTATACATCAGGGTAAAAAAGGTGATGAAATTAAGGAGCACAGACACACACTCAAACATGCACACACAGAAAAAAAATTAAATGCATGAGGTCTTCCAGCAAGAAATTAAACAAACATTAAACGAGCTGAATGAACACTGCTCCAGGTACAATGCACACTTTTATCTTAAGTGTTCTGTTTTATTTTATTTCCCCTAAGATTTTGGGTGCAGTCACATTTAAGATAAATGAAGAAGAGACTTTAGATGTATATTATAATTCTGAAGCATCATTAGGGACAGGCACTAAAAGGTAAAAGCAGAACAAAGAAAAAAAGAAAAAACTTCCCACTGTAGAGCCTTTACAGGTGTGCTCAACAGCATTTCTGCACTCTTCCTTTCAGTTCCTCCTGCCACAGTTCACAGAAAGTGAATCAATTCAACAGTCTCTTCCTCAGAGTAAACATTTCTCATGTTTTATATCGCTCTCGGGGAGGTAAACAGCTGCATTGTTTTTCTTAGTGAGAAATATTGTTTTCTTTAAAAGAAAGTGCCGTAATTTTTTTTTTTAAATGTACAGCTCACAATAGATCAATTTAAATCTGCCTTTGGACACACTTATGCCAAATCATTCAGTGTCTGTGATAAAGGGGAACTTTAAAAAAAAAACTTATAACTTATTAGTGCCAAAAATCTAACACAAAAAAATACTTCAAAACCAGTCACTGTCTTTTCCCTGCAATGTGATTAGAGCCTGAAAAGACAGACACAAAACAGCTTTCTATGCTGATGTGCTATCAACTGACACATCTCTCAAAGGTAAAAGGCTACAACCCCACCCCTTCCCAGCACTGGAGAAAGGAAAGATTACAGCTTCTCCAGGGGACAATTTCAGGACAGGCTGTTCTTGAAATTACCTGCATCTCCATGAATCTAAACAATGGAATGCCTGTATGAGTGAAATATGGCTGAAATTCACATCCATAAAGGGGCGCCAAATTCAAAGGATTCACTAACAACACAGCAGCGAGTCAAAGGTCTTTAATGCGTTTTTCCAATTCACCACTCGGACAGTCAAGATTCATGAAACCCAAGCCACATTCCACAGAACCATGTCCTAGCTATCACTGGAGAAGACATCCAAAGTGGCAATATTAACACAGAGTGCAATCAGATTCTGAAGCATGTGGGGTCACTGAGAGTCAAGCAATCTTAATAAGCCTTCAGGGCTGTATTTAGGGTAGAGAGAGCCCATAGAATTTTGAGTGACACATCTTTATTCATCATTATAAGAATAACTGTACAGCTCAATTCTTCTGTAAGATTCACATGTACCCTGAAAAGAAAATGTGGTAAGATCTAAGCTTTTCTGACAATGTGTCCTGTGCAATTGTTACTTTGCACTGCTGACAATTGGAAGTAATTTCCACCTGGTTTTCTGTCTGAAGGCACCACCTGTACATGAAAAAGTCTGCTTCAGAATGCCTTTTCAGTTTCACCTGTCACTCCAGCCTGTCAGAGGGGGCAGAAAGAGTTCTTCCTCTGGGAACACTGTGTCAAGTCTACCCTCACACTCTGTTCTGAGCACTTCAAGGAAAATGGCACCATGCGGCTTGAACTTCCATGAACAGCAGTTCTGCTCTCTGTTGACTTCTGGAAACCAAACACCATTTCAAAGTCCGGAATACTCATTAATGCACTGGAAAAAAACACAATCATACTCAATTCTTACTTATTTCCAAGATCTGAAAAAAAAAAACATATGCGCAATCATTAAAATGAGATTTTTACGTATAGAGACTGAGGGGCGAGCAGTGATCGAGGAAATCAAACTCTTGTGTTTGTTGCATACAGCAAACTGGCCGTTGTACATTCCACAGCACAATAGATACAAAATTTTAATTCAATAATGTTGTTTAGACTGGAAAAGAAACAGATGCAAATAACATCCTTTTCACTATATCTCTGTCCATGATAATGAAAGTACCAGAACCCAATTAGGGCTCGAGTGCCTCTGCATTCAAATACAAGTTGCCCTAACAAAGGCCAATGCCACTAGACATACCTTGGAAAGAGGACTGTCACGGGAACACATTGCATAAAATGCTTCTCATGCAAATATAGCATTTCTAATTCTATTGTACTGCCTAACAGGGGCACTTACTCCGGCTATCCATTGAGCACACAGGGACCATATGGGAGTATGTGCAATCAACAGCTACCACAAAGTGTCCCGCTAATGGCTGCACTGTTCAGCAGATGTTCTGCATGGAGAACGATCAAAGCGTTGGAGAAGAGGGCACGCTACACAATTTCACTTTAGTTATATTTAAAACAACAAATACTTGTTATGCCCTTCTTAAAAGCTCCCCCCAAAACAGCTAAAAATAAAAGGCAGAAAGCTAATGGGGTGTTTGCTGCAGATGCATTCATTCGGTTGTTCAGTTCTAGTTTTTTTCTCATTCGATATATTTTCATTATTATTGGCACGAAACAGTACTTTTCAACACCAAACTGAAAAGCAAGGGATTAAAAACTCCAGCCAGGCACTCCCATTTCTTCGTGTTTTTATTGATAGATAGATACCTCACGCATTGAATCGTGATCTCCCACTGTCTCAAGATATTGTTTTAGCTCTTCTGACGTATGTCATTCTGAATCCAGCAGGATACGTTGTATCATATGATTCAAGTAATTTTTGTAACTCAAAATGCAATGTAATGTTATGCAATATAAAAGCTCTTTTGTGTTGTCAGCGAGAGAAGCATATAAAATGTCACTCCAAGATACTGGAATGATTCACTGCTGTTTTCCTTTCAATACATCGATGCAGATCACGACCCTGTGGTGGCTAGTAAATACCTGATGCTGCGAGCCTGCTTCTGTATAAAGTTAATACCACAGGTACTTGATTCCATATACCTGCACAGAACTGTGCTATTTAGCTAGAGCAGGGGTATCAGACCCCTGTCTTTGAAGGTCCAGAGGTCTTCTTGTTTTGTTCCTGAGTTTTAAATAAACTGGTTTAAATGTAACTATAGAGTACCTATAACTTATAGGTGTTTTATAGGTAACTGTATCTTTAATGAAGTATTAATAAAGTGAAAAAGACAATTCTGAACCACCCTCAATACCTAAAATATAGATTAATTGTGTAACTGATTATTCAAGTTGATAATTCAAGATTATTCAAAAAATACAGAAGGCACTAGGTGTTCCAGGAATTGAATCTTACTGCTTACAGCAACTTTACATCCTAAAGTTATGAAACTCAAATCATTTACTTCAGCCCAAACCAAACTTCAGAGCAAAAATTCTGTATTACGGGTTTGATAAAGACATCAAACAGCTAAGGACAGGATATCCTGTGACTCCATGAAACAACATAACTTACTCCAAATGCAGGACTCTATTATTAATAATATATTAATAAATTATTAATATTTTACTTTTCTGCAATGTATTTATTATTTAGTACAATAGATTGTACATTATTTGCTCTTAACTGGAACTTCCTCTGCTGATGGAAAACCCCACCTGGAACTAGTGAGCATCCCTTGTTAGTCTGATTAAAAAGTCATCACTCAGGTTAAACAGCAAATGTACAGAGCAAAAGAAAGAACACAGCAGCAAATGACACAAGCGCCCCTCAGATTTTCCCATTGGTCTTTGGTACAATGACCTTTTTAAAAAGAGATTTCCAAAAACACCACTGCCGACCAAGACAACCTGTGAGAGCATTCATATCTAAATCACGTGCAGGTCACCCGTCTATACGCAAAAAGTCTCAAAGATGCAAATAACACCGTCACCTCACTGTCAGCTCAGAAAATAAAGTCAAGGAAAACAAAGGAGAGCTGCACATCCTCTCGCAGGTTATCAATAGAACATTTATGTTCATGCATGTTTAAACCCACCTAACAACTCACAGATAGGGGACAGATAGACACATGTTGCTCTCATTTCATCCGTATAGATGAATTATTAACACCATCATTCAAGACAACAGCTAAAACACTTCCCTGAAATGACAACAGAGCACAGCGAGATGCACACTGCTCTGGGCAAGATTAAACATCCTTCTCGATTGGCTGGGGCTCTTCAGAAGTCAGGATACAGAAAACACAAAAATGTAATTACAGTAGTTGCTACTAGCCAAAATTTTGTTCTTTAATGCAGAATTATTGGTAAATAGCAGGATGCACAAAGTTTAATCATCTTAAAAATATCTAGGATTTCCTTGTACCCTGCAATGGACTAGTACCGTGTCCAGGGTGTATCCTGCCTTGTGCCCCTTGCTTGCTGGGATAGACACTGGCTCCCTGCAACCCTGTTCTGGATAAAGCAATTAGAAAATAGGTGGATATTATTACCAAAACACATGTGTGACTCTTAGATGTAGAAATAGTTATTAGGCTACAAAATGAAAACTATGTAAAATTTTTCACTCTCATACTGCTGGGAAGAAAATATGTTGCCAGCATTCTTAAGAAACAAGAAACAAAGCCAATCCCCACTGTGCAGTGTGCCATAAGAGCTTGCAAGGGGGAAGTTTAAGCATTTCAGTACTACGATTTGTACTGGGTCACACCGGAACCTAGATCTGGACTTTCTTTGTTAGGTATGAATCATACTGTTCATACTTAGCATTAAGACGAGTGAAAAAATTATAGGAATATAAAGTGCAAAATAAGTCAAAGATCAATACCCAAATTTGATCAGAAACTGCAGTTCACCACACTACCACAGAAGGGTCTTTCATGAGCATCTTCATGCAATTTGTGGCTAAATACGATGAGCCAGTCCAGTATGACCCTCATCAAAACAAATACACAAAATAAAAGTAAATATGGTCGGTCAAATTAATAATTAAAACACACAGCTTAGAGAAGCTTAGAGAAGGCAATGTTACTGATGGGCTGCATCACAGTTGTAGGCTGTTAAGGCAACACAGGAGTTAAGGCGGCTGTCTTGTCCCGGATTATTACCAAGGAAGAGCAACTGATCTCCAAACAGATGAAACCTCAGAAGAACTGGACTTGGACAACTTACACGAGTAAGACCTCAGAGCTTCAACTTTTTTAAAAACATCTTTTTTAAAGACAAATAGAAAGTCGACAACAATCCCCGGCTGCCTATCAATCTCTGCAAAGCAAGGCCTTTTAAAAAGATGCAGGGTGCCTGCGTCACGCAAGTGATTTAGACCAATGTAAAAGAAGTGAGATGTGAGAGGGACTGTCCAGATTCCCTGAAGGATTATGCTACAGACACCCCATCAGCCCCCAAAGGGCAACCAATTAGAGATGACGTGGCTGGCTGAGACGAGGGCAATCACTCCTGGATCTTTCTCTGTCAACGACAGACCCCCTGACACTTCCCATTATCCCTTTCTCTGTGATAAAATGAGGGCCGGAGATCCACAGCACAATCCGCTGTGTTTCAATCAGCACAAACGTCATTTACAATCAGTAGCTTTCCCCCAGACGGTTCAGCAGCACAGCACAAACCCCCTTCCAATTTTACAAGGAAACTGCAAGCCCCCCAGTCCATGTTTGGGACAATCTGTACAGCAGAATCCACAAGCACCACTGTGACAGGCCTCCACTCATGACATCTTTCAAAAGCTCTTCACAGAGGCAGCTCTATGCAGCTGAGAAAGATAAAGTTTTAAAAATGTTGTGTCATTAGCAATCACATTTTTTTTTATTTTCTGGATTTTAAAATTCCCACTCCCTAAAATAAAAAAGAGACCAACTCAAACAGCGAGATGGAATATATGTTCTAACCAGTTTAAGGTAGAGAAGGACCTGCAGATGAGGTGGACAGTCTCAGTATTGGACAACTATAAGTCTTGTTTCTTATGCGTCAGATTCCTGCACTGACCTGATGGAAGCAGCAGACAGGAGATGGAGAATAAATTCAAGAGCAAGGTCTGCAGGAGGGGGGCACGGGGGGCAGGAGAAAATGAAACTAAGTTTCGCAGGCAGTCTGGTTTCATGGTCAAAGAAACAGGAGCCAAGCAGGGAGAAATCAGTCCAGAGTGAGGTGGAACAGGCCGCGTCGGAACGCAGAAGACGATGTAGAAGACAGGGGAGACCCAGAAAATGCTCGAGATGAAGCAGTAGTGTTTGAGCTAGCATTCCCACAGGAGTAACAGCATCTGGCTAAGATCAGAGTGAATGTAACTGTATCAACCTTCACATTTGATATGAATCTTTGGAGAAAGCATAAGTATTGTTTAGCACAGGTGACGGAACAGGTGGGTATATCTTCTCCAACTCATGGATGGTTTTAAACCTACAAAATACTCATGTCTTCTGAACACCTTCCAGAATATAAGAAATTAACAAAGCTTGGGACTCTGAAATGATAATGCTGACATATTAGTTTAAGATGTACTAATAAGCTCACTCTACAACAGAGAAAGAACTCTCCTTGGGACCCCTTGTCATTTTGTGCACGGTCTCATATTAATAATTTCACCACATACTTTTTATTCCGCAATGTTTAATCTGACATCTCATCTTGTGCTGCCATAGAATGTAAGAAGAAATAATTAATCATCCACGAATGCTTAGCAACTTCCTGTTAGCCTGCTATCAAGACTTTCTCACAGGGTGCCATTAAAATTACAAACTGTGGAGTTATAGTTCAGCTTCCTCAGACCCACAGGGGCAAGGATATAAGCAGGCCGATTAGAGTAACAAGCCTAGCTGCAATAATTTCAGACAGCGATTGATTGTAGAAATGATTAATCGGGTGCCCTGCTCCAAGGTTCAGACAGAACAGTGGTGTGGAGAGCTTTGCCTTATTGCCACTCTAACAAGAAGCAGATATCGTAATTTGTTTGTGACCTGAGGGACAATTTGAAAGAGCAGATGCTCAGAATAATAAAAAAAAAGGTGGTTTCAAATCAATACAAGAAATGAACCAAGAAAAGTACTCTTACAGTTGGCGGAAGAGCCTTTTATTTCAAGTGGTGCCTTTTTCTCAAGCGTGACAGCTTAGAAAACCACCACAACAGGGTTTAACATGCAAACACACATGCAGGCAGGGGACAGAAGCAATTATATGTTGAAACTTTGATACACGACCTAGAGAAATTTGAACATGTTGCCATTTTCATGCTCATTTTGTCCTGCTGATTTCAGTAATAGAATTGTTTTTTTTTAAAACAAGGGATTTAACCATTTCTTTTACCTACAGAAATTCTCATTACCTTCTCACTTAATTTTCTAGATTGTGGTATTAATTAACCACAGGGGTCTATCACTGACAAAACAATGTGAGTGAAATCCACAAGAGCGGAGGACTGCAGTTCTCAACGGTCTCAAGTACTGCTTCGTATGGCTCCCTCCCACACGACAGGATTTCTTACTTTCAGACATTCCTGCCACTGGAATAGAGTGACGATAAAACCATTTGCAGCCGGAATCGAGCTTTAAAAGGATCATCCTTCAATCACTGCTGGCATCTCTCACAGCTGAGGATGCCAGGTGAAGTGCCTGGAGAGATTTCTCCTCTCAACTCTGCTTCTTAATCTCAGATTGTGAAGGAGCTATTTTGCTTGAATCTTTAACGCACTGGTGTGGGATGGAAGAGACGGCCTAACCTCTTGGCTGTTCACAGGATACTGGGGCTCTTGTGGCTGTAGTTAGTTTGGGTTTTTTTTATAAAATCGTCTGGGATTACAACTCACGCGAGGACTGACCAGGCCAGTGCCTTTGTCCCTTTTGATATGCTTCATCAAAAGGCTACCATAGCAGTGCAAGCTAATTGCCGTGCCCTAACCCTTTTTATCCTTTTACATACAAAAGTAAGACTTGGCAGCCCTTGAAAGATGACAGATGATTTCAACAGAACAAGGAAGAGTGAGATTTTTTCAACTGGCAATATTACAATTTCGTGCAAAACACAAAAAAATTGATCCCATAGGCAATCCTTTTCTTCTCTGTAAATTAATTACATGGTAACATCTAGTGTGCAGGGAAGATTCAGGTCTTTTCAAACTTAGATTCATATATACATCTGAATGTCTATCAAAATATATAACACTTTCTCTGAAGTGAAAACAAAAACTTTAAAAAACTTTAAATCCTGTACTAACAATTGTTCTTTTGCAAATCCCAAGATAAAGGACAAGTGCACCTACAGTAGTTTTCTGCCAAGTGTGTTCTCACTGCAGCACTCTCCCATACATTGGAACAGATGTATTTTATTTCTATTCAAACAATTATTTGGACAACATGCCAGATTAACGATCTTTCCCCAAGGCAAAAGGTTAACGATGGTGTCTGCATGCACCTAATCAAACATCAATCTTCATTTAAGAGTAATAAGATGGACAAAAGACTTGCAGGTAGTTTATCTAATGCACCTAATCAAACATCAATCTTTATTAAAGAGTAATAAGAAGAACAAAAAAATTGTAGGGTGTGTATTTAACATGCTAATGGTAATCAATAATCCCTCAATGCAAGGGGCCTAAAGTTTCAGAACAAAAGACAACATATAAATAATATATGTTGTATATATAATATAAATATAATGAATTCTACTAATCCTAAATGTTTTCCATATTCTCATATCTCTTTGGGAAAGAGGCATCTGTTCATGACAAGCCATACTCTGAAATTAATAAATCTGTTCATTAAGCATAAACATCAGTCTTTCCATTTAAGACGGGTCTTTGCCTTTTTAACCTTTATTTAATGAGGAGGTTCTTATGATTTCTTGATTGATGTTACACATCAGCAGCATTAATTTTAAGGCTTTGTTTACCAATTCAGAAAAGGATAAGGAATAGGATTTGGAACGCTTAAGGAGACGTCACAGAATGGCCATGAAATTAACTTTAGGAATAAACTGGTCGAATTAAAAGGCAGCTTTAATTACAAAAATTAAAATTGCCTTAAATTCATCACAGTTCATCAAAGAGTGTGAAGTCCCAGTGTTTCAGGTGTTCATTTACAATTGTAAATTGTGTATAGCAAGACCACATCTTACATACTGATCATATACTTTGACAATCTGGACCTTGCTCTTAAACATGAACATTTTTCTCTGTGTTGTCATTTGGTGACATTATATTTGACACCGCAGAGAACAGAATATGCTGAATGGACAGAATATTTAAGATAAGAACATGTATGCCACTCTGTACAGAAATGAATCTGTAAATCCAACAAAACAATTCATTAAGTTTTGGTTTCCAAAATTTGTTGTAGATACCAAACCCATTAGCGCACATTTATTAAGTCTAAGGAATCTTTACAACACCCCAAATTATTATCCTGATAAAATAAAACATTTTGTAAACCCATCCCTGCACCTTCATCCACTAACATTGACAGCGGTGGGGGGGGGAATATTAATAACTGTGGAGTAAAAACACTTAGGAGGCTTGACTTCACCACAGAGAAAACACATCTGCAGCTTTAATGCATCTCAACACCAATTAGCTTTCAATAAAGCATATTACCACATTAATGAGCAGTTCCTGCTTTTAAAGTGCAGTTTCTCTCCATCACCACAAACTGACTGCAGTCCTTCAGGACAAAGCACTGAAGATGTGGATTCTGCTGAGAAGATCTAAGACCAGATGCACTGATACTTTGAGTTACAGGCAGTGTTACAATTTTGCGAGTTACTTAATTAACATGTTTGCTTGAAAAAACAATGTTTTAAAACACACTGCCGTCTGATTAAGTTAATTACAGATCAAGCAATTGGATAGAGCTTTTTTTGTGTAATTGCTGGAAAGCACTCACAAATTGGTCTGCTAACATATTATATGTACGTTTGTCTTATGAAAAGGAAGCAAACAAAATTACAGGATATGTAGCTAAAAGCGTAGGACTTAAATCAAAGAGACATTATGTTAAAATTGTATAACACACTAGTAAGGCTCCATTCGGAATACTGATACTGATTTTTAGTCACTATGTTATAGAAACCAAGAAAAATGGCAACGGGATACATTCTGCGGCTAAAGGGAATGTCTTACACTGATAGCCTGAAGTAACAGATAAGACCTTTTTAGTCTTGATAATAGAGTTACATGGTACCCAAATGATGTTACTGATCTTTGAAAAATCAGTCAATGTAAAATATTCAAAAGAACAGACCACTTAAAGGGGTTTTACTTAGCGCAAATAAAATAAAAGCTCCTTGCGTCATGTTTCAAAAATCGATGGGAAAGAGAGGCAGGGGTTGGGTCCTGGTTAAAGCAGTGATACATCAATGCCATTTTCATTTTTATATTGAAACTAATGTGTGTTGCTCTTTGCAAGACTACCACTCACAAGTGACAGCCCCCAGGACAGGTGTGTACTGTATATTAAATAGGTCTTCCAAACACTCATTCAAACTCCTCTCTTTTGAAGGCCCAGGATCACAGAATCCCAGATAAAATTTTCTACCTGGGCTTGTGCCAGACAAATGCATTGAGATACTCCACAACTGACACAAATGAATCATTTTTGTTTTAGCCCTAGGAGGAACAATGAGAAGGAAAGACAGCTAATGAACCTGTGGCATTAACAGCAATGGCAGCAGTCACGTTTAGCATCGCAGTAATTGTTGTGCAAAGCGAGTGAGACAGAAAGAAGCAACAGGGTGCCACTGGGGTGAACCAGTCAGAGCAATTATCCTGGTACACGAAGTCAAGGACGCCCCTCAATTCCTGTCGCAACATGTCAGTTTAATTGCACTTACCCACAACTAATTACAGTCTTGGGAAGCCCCTCACTCATCCTGTCCACCTCTGAAGAGATAAATGGCTACTGAAGAGAGAACTAAGCAGACCTTGTTTAAAATGAGAGTTTTGTAGTAGCTCACATTTTAAACTTCTTCAAAAAGGCTTTTCTGAAGCTTACCAATAGGTTACTCAGGCATAACATATACTTATGCAGCTTTATTCGTGTGCAAGTTTTCATTTTGAGCTAGTGCTGTAGTGCTGTGTGACTTTTCCCTGCCTCACTAGTGAAATACATGCTTGGTGCGGTGCGGTGCGGCGCTCACACACATAAAACAGACCTTACATTACATTCATTACAAATTAAGCAACAATCAAGGGCAGAAAAGAGCACTAAGAATCTGGCACAAAGTAAATGTTATGAAAACTGATGCCCAAGTGGAATATTAGGACCTCTTTCCTATATCAGCAGCATTGTTATCTCCTGCAAATTCCTAAAGTCAGATCCTAAAACTTCCATAAATTAGACATTTCCCTGCTGAAGGGTCAAGTTTATCCTTTCGGTAGCAGTTAGCCACAGAAAAGGCAATACCATACCATATCTGGACATACAGTAAAAACAACACAGACTCCTCCAGGAACTGAGGAATGAAACTCTTACATTAACTTTGGTCAAAACCATGAATATACAGCTAACAGGCTTGCATCGAAGCATTTATACAATGACCACAAAAAGTATTTTATTGCTCATTCATTGAGTAATTATTGCGTGATGCACAGAGCCAGACTTCTGCTGTTACTTGGTTTACTTCAATAAACCTGGCGATAATTACTTTCATTAGACACCACATGCCTCATTAATGCCCCATTACCTGTAATAAATCAATCAGATTATTTTGTTCAGCAACGTAATATTGAAAGGAGTGCAGAACCTTGTCATAATTCAATAACTTCCAAGTGCACCTCTGAGCTTTACTCGATTACAGGCAGCGCTTGCTTTGTTTGTAATGTTTATACAGTATTTGTGCACTTTTATCATTGTTGTGTCCTGTACTTTTCCATCCATCATTTCCCACTGTTAGCATCACCCTTCAGCTGAAACACTGCCACAGAGTGACTGACCTCACTTTGTGTCATATTATGGAAAGGCGACAGCTCTTTCAGTCACTGCCTGAGAAAATGACTATTTACGCAGAAAGAAATCAAAATGAATCTGCAAAGGGACATGTAACGGTTTATTCCATGTTGAAAAGAAACACATTTCGGCTGTGGAGCCTTCTTCGGGTGTGAGAAAGTGAGGAAAGTCAACAGCTGATAAATCATCAAGGTGGGGCTGCACACTGGTGGTGGTTAACAAATAAATAGCTACACAACTCCCTTTGACTCTGCAATAGGGAAAGCAGAAGACCTAAAAGCAATTAGAAAAAAGTCATAAATTAATCATTTCCATTGAGGTCTGGACCATTACAAAAACACAGAGACTCATAAAGACACCTGGACCAGTCACACAGGAGCCTTACAGCAGAAGATATGTAGCTTTGTCTTGCATCTATTACACTTACAATATGACGGGGTGATTTATGTTTCGCTGACATCATATTAGCACTGTGCTGCTGTACAGCCCATTAGCTGGATGTGGCCAGCCCATTAATATCACAATGAATAAATCAACTTTTCATAAATTCTGATTGAGAAAACACGTGTCTTGTGTCTGACCCGAACGATGGCTTAATGAGTTCATAAATAACATATCGAAAAGTGCCCTGTATGATCTTCCAGATCATCCCTCTTAGTGCAGGCACATCACCCTCAACTAGGCTGAGCAACAAAAACAAACAGTCCAGTGAAAAATAAATGCTCCAGTACAGATAACAAATATATACACTACATGACAGTTAGTTACAGGTCTGGTTTCAAAACTTTTATAGGTTTTATAGGTGCTGCATTAGACAACAATACTTAAGCATCACAGTAGATCATCACACTACACTCTTCTTATACTTATTGTCTTATCATTGGTTATCTGATCAAGACAGATACTTCCTGCATAAAAGAAATCATAGAGGACTCCTAAAGCACATAGCACTGTGCAGGTCAGGACCCCATTAGGAAAAACCTAAATGCAAAGAAGCTACATAACATAAGAAAGGTTTTACCCCAAAACTCCTGTTAAAATCTTGCTGTTAAGAGAGACGTTGGAAGGAAAACTTGGTAGATAGTGACACTGACATTAACAGAGGTCTTCTCCTTCTTGGTCTTAAGGATCCTGGGGCCAGTTCATTCTCATGACACCTGAGTTCTCTGTTGCTTATCTCAACTAACAGTATGTAACAGTGGCGAATTAGAGCTATTTGTAATGTTTTGAGGTTCCACAGTGCTGTAAATTTTAGGTCCCTTATAAAAGTGAAGGTTAAGTAGATTGGATTCTTAATTGAAAGTAGACTGAAACACCCTAGCATGAGAAGACCTGAAAACAATTATAGAAATCAGAGTGATTAAGTTATTAGTGCACTTTAAGTATATTAGGACTTGGCTAGAACACTGGAGTCATACACACAGGTACTGCGAAACTCTGCGGTGAGTCTTACAAAAAATATTGGCTGATTGGCTTAGGTAGTCTCCTAACATGATGCTGACAGAACCCCAGCCTGAGTCTGAAATTGGCACTGCTCCCAAGTGAGACACTAGCCATTCCCTTGTAAATAGGCTTCATGATAGATGCAGAGATTGAAACATCCGGAAGGCCAGTCTAATTTAATCTCTCCATCAATGACACCACTCTCCCTATGTTACCATAGCTAAATGAGATCCTTATGTTAAGTGGGAAACTAGAAGCCTAGTGGGATGGTACACAGGGACTGGCAGCTAGCACTGCTGCCTCACAGCTCCCCGGTCCGGTTGTTGATTCAGGACTGGGGTGCTTTCTGTGTGGAGTCCAGATGTTCACAAGGGTTTTTTCTGGGTACTCCAGTTTAGTCCCAATGTCAAAATACATGCTGGATAGTTTAACTAAGGTCTCTAAATTGTGTGTGTGCCTTGTGATGCACTAGCTTCCTGCCCAGGGTATAATCCTGCCTTAAGACCTATGCTTCAAGGACAGGCTCTAGGTTTCTAATGAAGAATAGGTGGCCATGAAGTCTGGTTTTTAACCCCAGACATGATCCTGAGTCCCTTTCAATGTTTGAAACAAATATACTGGCATTCACAAGACGGAATGCTGTACAATTTATTGAGATAAAGTTGAACAATAGGACTACAACTGCACCTTATCTGGTGTCATCTGTGAAGGTTACTGCATGACTCACTAAATACGTGCCCTTCATCCTCTCATATTCCCCTAACAGCAGGGGCTCCCCTGTGTCAGAAACCTTTTAAAATCAATTTTAAAGTCAGTTTCTATGACACTTCTGCCAATTCTCCTTTAAAAAGCAAAAAAACGGATATGTTTGAACAGGTTCTGCCAACTGCTCCTAAAAATCCATCTGTTACACCACTGCCTTAAGCCAAGCCCCATTCGTTATCCACCTCTGAGCTAAACTGCACGAACACAGATGTCTCACAATAGCGCCACACACTACAGTATCTCTACTGAAAAGAAGAAGGAATGAAACTTTCCTTTTGAATTTATTACGTTACTCACACTAATGAAGCACAAACTGAGAAGGCTGGGTTTCTCAATGAGCTGCATGATTAAAGCTGGAGCTTTAAGTTCTTTTGTTTTTGGTGTTGATAAGGTCTTCACCTCACCTCTAGTGAAAGAGCAAAGACATCTCTAGTGTCTTGTGTCCCCCTCTACCCATTGAAGTACAGGGGTGATCCTGTAGAGATATGTACATCTTACACAACAGCTTTTTGTTTGACTGCAGCACAGAGAGCAAGGCAGTTTTGGACCAGGTTCAGGAAGCTCACGCACTCGGATGGATCCCCATTCAGTCATGCAGGGTGAAGACCAAAGAGCAGGAAATCTCCACTGCTCTTCCCCTGCCTCTCACACGAGAGCAATGTGTGCATCTGCTGGTATCTCAGTGCTCAGCTCTTCATCGATCTGCTTGGAGTTTGTTGATAGAGAAAAAGGAAAAGAATAACTAAATTAAAGCGTCAGTAGTGATAGATCTGGAACCTGTATTTCACTCCTGTCTGTTAAGGCCTAGGTTAGGAAAGTAACAGCCCTGCAAGAGGCCAGCCGGAAAGAGAGTCGGGCTAGTGGTAGGGAGAGGTGATTGCAGCCAATAACACCAGTATCTCCAAGGACAGATCACAGGTTTATTGCAGCAAAGGTCTAAATGGGGTTCCTCTTTAATAAAAAACCATCCATCACGATAATGCTGTACCTTCCATCATTCGGTAATAATACACATGTGAAACGAATTACAATAGGGACTGCAGACATTGTAGAAGCCTTTAACTCTTCGTAATTTTCAGTTCCTACATCACTAAATAATTTGATGGAGGTGTCCTGAGATCTAATTCTGCACTTGTGAAATAGAGATATTAATAACTTCACAAAATTAAAGGTTTAATAAGCTAAACTGTGAAGACGGAAATGAGAGCATGTGAAACCTTGTGAGGAGAACAGTATCTGCGAACATACAGTGTAAGGGTTCAATAATTTCACAAGAATCGTGTTATTATTTAAAAAAATCAAGAGTTGGCTACGGTAACAATGGGCAGCAGTCTGAAATATTTTAATAAGTAATAGTAATAAACTAAATGCAACCACCTGCTTTCCAAAATGACCTTTGAAAGAGTACCCTTGAAAAGCTTAACGCATTCGAATCCCCATTAATTTTCACTTGTGGGCGACAGGACACGCCAGTCCCATCTTTCCCGGCTGGACAATGGGAGGGAAGGCGCGCCGGCCAGCAGAACAGGCTCTGGGAAAACGATCAGGTGGCGCTTCCGGCCCGCTGTTGTCCTCCAGCTTCTCACGCCGCGCGGTGATTCACTCCCTGGTGGTGGGGGGGGGGGGGGCGTTCTGCCGTGTAAAGGGAGGAGCTCATCGGACAGCTTCTTTCGCATCCTTGAGTATAAATAGAGTCGGATCCAGTGGACGATCAGAACAGAGCTAGGTGACTGCCTAGGGTTTTAAGAACATTGAGAACCTACAGACGACTTTTTTTTTTTATTTTGCACCAAAACTAGATCTATTTGTGAACCCGATTTCCCACTTTTTAATTCTGTTTTTTTTTTTTAATTAATCGTTACAATTATTTTTGCTGAAGCTGCCCCCTTCTTCCCGACGAGACATGGACAGTTTAAAACTTCTTGTCTTGGCGGTGGTCCTGGTGGCGCACGTGTACTGCGATCAAGACTCGGCGGCTCCCAGCGAGAACCACCGGGAGCTCTGGTCCTCAGAGAGCTGGCAGGTAAGACTCTTCTCCGGGCAGAACTAACACCGCCGATCCATTCAGAGCTGCTACTGTCCGCTTAGACATGAAAACCGCCTTCCCGCGGTAGATCGAGACTGGAGGAGAAAGGCGTGAACGGACCGGGGCCAACAGACTGAATTTTGACCACTTTAACTCAAGCTCAACGCTTCGCCCACTGCGTGTTTCGTTGGCTTAACCAAGCGCGCAAAACGCAGTTAAAAACGTGCAGACGTATTCACAGTTTCTTTTAAGAATGTCCATTATTTGCTTGTTATGCCGGATATATTTCGAACACGCCTGCTTCGAGATAGGAGTGTTAACTCCTTGCGGGTCTCCCCAGTATCTGCGGTATTAGGGTCTGACAGATGAGTTCTCCAATGGCTTTTATTTGAATACGCTGTAATAGGTGCAGATGAAATCGAAACATTACCGTTTAAATCCCGATGCTCAAGCGGTAAGCGATGCCGAAACACAGATGATACAGCAGCCGACACGTTTGCTGAAAGGACACTGTTCCGGGCAGCACTGGCGGAGAGTTTAACAACTTTTCAGCACCGCGGACAGCGCCTGCTCAGCCCCCTGCGGTTTCTCTCCGCCGCTAATCAAGTGTTCAAAGACCAGTGCAAGCAAAACACCTGCAGAAGGCTCCACGACCACAACCTTGCGTTTTCCTTCTTCACCTTTCAGCCTAGAATGCACCTATTACAGTCCCTTTGCAGCCTTCGCATGCAAACGCAGCTACCCACCTGAAATAAAATGTATCTACTTAATTACGCCTGCCAGGTATCCAGTACTTCCTGGTACTCTCCATTTTTGATCAAACAGCATTTATATTTGCAGAACCTGATTACACGCATTAAGATACCTGAATTATTGTCACTTTTTTATTGTTTCTGTATTGACGGAGACAAATATCGCGTTTTTGCTGTGAAATTAAAACAGAACAATTTAAAAAAAGACTTAAAGGATTAAAAACACGATGTCATACAAAAAATATTGTAGGAATGATATTTGCTAATTGGGTAAAAAGTAACAACTAAAAGGAAAAGGCCGATCGCGTATTGGAGTATAAGAGCGGACCGTTCAACACAGAAACACCATCTTTTCCCACATTTCACCGATCAACAGAACTTCGCTTGTCTTTGCAGGACGAACCTTCGGAGAACAGTCTGGCGAACCGGGTAGCGGAGATCATAAAGAGATCCAAATCGCACCAGTTCTACGGACTCATGGGGAGACGCTCAGGTAAGAACCGGATTTTTATTCTGATCTTGCATGATACGGGAAAACCCTGCGCAAGGCGGTAGGCGAGGAGGAGCTGGGGTACAACAGATTAGTGGGCTTGTAGTCGTACTGTATATAGTCGCCTTCAAAATCAATGCATTCGAATCAGAGTCGCTATAACAGTGACACTGCTTCACAGATCATCCGTGTACCAATTTTGATCTGAGCTAGCACCCCACCAAAGTCGCTAGCACTAGTAGCAATTTTGGTTTCCCGCCAGCACTTTGGAAACGTCCTGCAAATATCGCCGATATCATGTTCCCACAGACCGATTTCCTGTACAGAGAATCCGATTGATCCTGTTTCGGAGTTCTAATGAAACTGTGTTCCGCACTCCTTGGTTACCTCTTGATAACAATCAACCAAACATGTTTTAACCAGTAGAGTGTAAATTGTTGGATCTGACGTAGACTGAAGTGGGCTTTAGGGTATTATTGTGCAGTTACATATAGTTTACCATGTAATACGTTGTTCACTGTGTTAGAGTAATTAGTAAGATCTCTCTGTGAAGGGATTGTGACAGCAGAAAGACTGCTAATGGTCAGTTGCTTGAGAAATGAACTGCAACCTGCCAGCAGTTGGGAATGTCATGTGTGTGCTAATAAATCCTTCAATCTACAGTACTATTGTGGAATCTTGAAAATTGTCTTTTAAAATAAAATAAAACATGGATTAGTCCATGGACATGACATCACGCTGGGTATTATTTAGCTCGGTTTTTTTCTTCATCTTTACTTGATGAATAGGTTGCCAAGAGCATAATCGTGTAATTAGACTAATCTTATTACGGCATCCATATCCGGATAGATTAATCTGGAGAATATTAAACTTAATATTGCTTTTCTTTAATCTTGTTTCTTTTTTGTATTTAAATGCAAAAAAGTAATATTCATGTCTAGAAAAATGACTTGTCAGTTATAAGGGAACTGTACTGCACAGATCATTGTGCTCACTTCAGATCGCCATGTCTAAATTGATCATTCTTAACACATGGGAATAGAATAAAATGAACATCACTGAGCATCACCAACATCGCCAAAATACAAATGACAAACACCAGCAGCTGTTTGGTTTATCAGCAGCATCCTGATATAACTCGATAGAATATTGTCTCATGCAAGTTAACAAAACAAGTAAAGAAATACCTGCAGTAGGATCCACATACTCATTGAGTTTTAATCTGTCAAGTATTTTTTTCTGCTTTATTAAGTTCTGTTTCCTACCCCATCTAATTAGGAATGAGACAGATGGGTCGAATGATCTCTGTTTCTTATGTTCTGAAACGCACAGGTCTGATAGGACCCCAGTTTTGATAAATGAAGCAATTTTTTTTTGTCTCAGTAATATCCCAGGGAAATATATTTCCACGTCTCTGTGACACATCACAACAACGTTGGAGAAAAGTGGACCTTACTCTTTAGTGTGCTAAAAAATACTACACCGATTAATACATCAATGGCTCAGAGTCTTTTAACACTTCACAAAGCAGGGATAACAACAGAATTCGGGGTTGAACTAAATGAAAGGTAAGATTAGCTGTCAGGTACAGTACTTTGTAACAGAATACCATTTTCCAGACCCTCTGTGGGTTTGTCTTTAGTGAAGCAGAGTAATAACACACCGCTGAACAGTGACAACATGCTTCAGACTAGCCTGCACTAACTTTCTTCTACATCGGACATGATGATGTCAATTCAATGAAGTCAATTCAGTGTATGATGTTTTTTTTTTATTATAACAAAATTGTCAAAAAGCAAAAAAAACAAAACAACATTAAGTTAAAATGACTGAAACTCCCTTCCCACGGCAATACGCAGATCCGAGAGCAGAGAAACACACTGCACAAAACACTGTCACAACAAAATGCCAGCTTGTAATTTAACAAAGACATTCTGGGACAAATCGCCAGAAAAGATTTCCTTCTGCTCCGAGAATTGACTAATGTACCTCGCGAAACATAAATTAACAACCAACCCATTACCCCACCATTGACATCGACAAGAACCACCATACCTAAAATCAATACATTCTAAAAAATATTTAGAATTCCTTCAACAATCCCGGCAGATAAGTCTTCATTTCCTGTCCCCACCCACTAGGTAAGTTTCATATCTAGAAACCTATCATGTGTATATATACTGTATATATGAATAGGAACGCCTTCCCATAGCATCAAGAGCAAGCAGCGCTCTGTGAATTATGGGAAACATACATTAGTTCTTGCAGCTACACAACGCTAAGGACGCTGCGGTAGGTGAAGATATATATCTAGTACAGAAAGTCAAAGTTAACAGCCAAGGACAGCTGTTTTCCTCTTATTTGGGGCTTATCTGTTGGATATGTCTAACTTTGCGACTTCCCAACGCTATAAGATATTTAACCACATAGTGGTCACACACGTATTAAACTGGTGCTCGTCAGTAAAAAAACATTGCGACAGTCTTACCTCATTTAGAGTCTGAAAAGCAGTAGTTTTCTCTTACAAAGGCGTCCAGTGTTATTTCAGTATATTGTTGATACCCGGTATTTTGCCGCTATCCGTGCCTGCTACTTACAGCCGCCGCTGGGATAAAAAGTTTCCGAATTACTTTTTCTATAGAAAATGAACGCCCAGGTAACTGTACGTGTGTCCCCTCATTATCTTTCTCTCTTTCAGGGGTTCAGCAACCGGTTCCACTGGGCCGAAAAAGTAAGTCTCAGAAAAAACTTCAACAAAATCGTTTTTTAGGGTAATCGCCTCAAAGTGCACTTCCGGTCCGACTTCCGTTTCGTGTAACTATGACAACCCTCCAGGGGAGTTCGCCGCAACTCAGTTAAATACCGCATCCGGACACAATAGGATAAAAAATAGATCAATTGTGTCTCTTTTCAGGAGTGAATATAACTTCTGTGACTTAGACGCATATACGTATTTAGAAGGATGTAATTAAAGTGGTTTGTAAATGTAGGTTTGGTCTGATTTTCGTCTTTGCGCCAGAGGTGGTGCTGTAATCGTCAATCCTCTAACAGACCGTTAACGGACGTTAAACGTTTTTCTAGCAGTAGAGTGAGTTATGAGCTTTCACAACGGATTTACTTCCTTGTTTAGCCCAAAATACCACCTAATTCTGTGACATTTTCTCAGGACAGTAGGTACACATCAGCAGATGTGTGGAATCTGTTTCCGTTTTCTTAATGTTCTTGGTTTCATTGTAAATATAACTGAAGCAGATTTTACAATGATTGTGAAGTTTACAATACACGAGAAAAATAGCTTATGTCTTTGATTAATGAGTAGTGTTCATAAGGATTATATACAACGTGAACAAAAACAAGCAAATATTGCCACCCAGTGTACCAAAACGTTTATCTTTTTCTGGTGAGTTTGTTTGATGTATAATTTAAGCCCTGTCTACACTACATGTCCCGATTTTGATCACCGTCATCAAAAACGTTTTTAATTAGTCTTGAGAACATAATAAAGATTTCAATCAAGGCCATCTCGGTGCGTTCACACTGCAGTATCGTTTTTTTTCTTTAGTCGGGTCTGAGAATTACCAATAAAAATATATAGTAATAAAAACAGTTCGGTTTAGTAAAGCAATCGGGAATAACTTCACACTTTTATATCCACGTCTTTAAGGCCATATGGCAGGAGAACGCACAGCTCTACTTAAAATCAAGACTTAGGGTTTCGACCTTTAAAGACACATTAAGATAAAGACTAGCTTTACAAAAAGGTTCATACGTGAAATGTTCGTAATGAACATTGACCGAGTATAGCCGAGCACTGTGGGATATTGGAGGATCCACACTGCCCGTCAAACTGATTGATCCGACACCTTTAGAGCCTGACTGGTGCGGATACAAACCGTCGTCAGCACGTTCAAGCCGGTTGACGATGCAACTAATACGGTTAATGCATCGGTAGGTCTGGGACGTAGTGGAGCTTTAATCTCATGTGTGTTTTCATTTATGCCCGACAGGACACAGAGGGGAGATGTTTATAGGTCTCATGGGGAGGAGGTCCTCCAGTGGAGGTAGTGTATTAATCCATCAATGCTTCCGTTTGATTGTTTTGTGTGTTTCTTACAGTTATAATGCCTTCACGTCGCATGCTGTTTGTGTAGTTCATATTCGCGTGTAGTTTCTGAACACCTGAAATGTATTCAAATAGGCTTAATTTTTCACTGATGCGTGCACACACAAATCTGTTGAGAGAGGAAAAAAAAGTACGGACCGGGAGAGGCGGAAAAAAGTTATATCGAGGGAACGATTTACAATTCGTGCGCACGAAATAACTACACCGTTCCCTCGTTTTCTTGAAGTCGTGCGCACGAAATAATGTTTTCTAACACTTTCTTTCGCAGTTGGTCAACAATAAAGCCAATCACTTCTTCGATGTCTGCATATCGCCGTCGGTAGAGCCCATTAAGTCTGAGAATCGTCTTGAGTTGCCGCTTGCCGACAGTGATGCCCTGTAGTTCAAGAGTAGCCACAATGCCCTCATAGCTCATCCCCAAAGCAAAATCAAACTTAATCAGTTCATCTCTACCATTACCCTAATCTGCAGTAGTGTCAGACAGCTAGGCTTTATTGTCCTAGTATAAAGACGCTGTAACGTGTTAACTAGTGTTTGATAGCGTTGCCGTCAGGAGCCGGGGATAATGCTGGCGTTTTAGAAGCCTTCTATGTGCGCACGACTTCCGCGACACAAAGGAAACGAAGGGAAGACTTAGAAAATGTTATTTCGTGCGCACGAATTAAAGAAAACGAGGGACCGACTGAGTCATTTCGTGCGCACGAATGATAAATCGTTCCCTCGATGTAACTTTTTTTCCCCCCTACTGATGGCCCCTCCCGGGCTCCGTAGAAAACTTTCTAAGAGCATTTTCTACTTTTTGAACTCACTAGAAAACTAGTACTAGAAAACACCTGCATTTGTGAAAATTGTTTTTTTTAAACTTTTTTTTTTCTGTAGAACTGCAAGAGGAACAGGACAGACCTCAGCTTTCTGAAAGAAGACGCAAATAGATACAGCACCACACCTTTGCCTTCTGCAACTCTCCCATTCCTTCTGTTCACTTTAGGACCCGTGGATCTGCTCTTATAAGACATTCTACCTGCAGACATCTTAAAAACCCATGGCCAAAGCCAGTCAGATCATTAGCGGAATGTACACGCTGGTCGACTTGCAGCGTGAATGTGCCGATTAAAAATCGCGAATGCCACGCCTTCATCACCTTAAGACAAATGGTGACTCTTCTGCTTTTTGACAACACGATGTGTGCTAATAAGTCATCTCTCCCTCTTTGACCTTCAATAAAATAAATCTGCTTTTCCACATGTCGAGACAATACTGCAGTAATACTATCCATGTAGCCATATTAAGTTCATGCACGCTTTTGCAGTATGTTTTCACAATGTGATCACATTTCCAATGGCCATCCAGGGCGAGGCTGGTGTAGAATGTGGCATAGATTAATTCACTTTGGTTTGGACTTAGCGAAACACAGGTGCACTTATTTTAAAGAAGCTGCCACTAGATGTAAGTAAAATCTTCACAGCTGGTAAGTTTTAACACCTTTTCTTCATTTTGATTCTAATTTTGAGATAAATACAGTAGGAAGCAACAAAAACTGACCCACCAACTCCACATTTTATATTTGGAGTTAACACTCAATTTACAAGTTTTCATTTCCAGCTGTGGCACTGCTCACAAATCAACCATCCACTCGATACATCTCCTCTGTACTCTGTACCCAAATGATGTCTAAACAAGCAGTTCAGTTCTAAAATGATTCAGTGGAGTTTATATCCATTTAATTGCACTGTTCCATTCACTGTAGTTATCACAAATGTATCTAGCTGATGCTATAAATAAAATGTAGAAACACTTTTAATAAACTCCATGTAACAAAATAAAGTCTTGATTAATTTATGCTGGCAGTTCCTTCAGTTCTTTTGTAATTATTTTACATAAAACATGAAACACTAAATCTTTTCACAAATATGAACTTAAATTTAAGAATGCATAAAAAACAGGGACAGCAT
This sequence comes from Atractosteus spatula, assembly GCF_055471065.1. Taxonomy (NCBI): domain Eukaryota; kingdom Metazoa; phylum Chordata; class Actinopteri; order Semionotiformes; family Lepisosteidae; genus Atractosteus; species Atractosteus spatula. The sequence goes on along the minus strand of NC_142731.1, from coordinate 8,761,408 downwards.
GTTTTTAAACCAACAGCATATCAATAGCATTAAAAATGTCAGAATAGCTCAGATATGTCTGGGAAATGAGATCCATTTATGTTCAAATAAAGCTACTGAGTATTGTTTGAACGTTCTACAAGTTGCATGCTAACCTCAAGACACTTCAAAACCTGACGAGAGCCTTTTTCTACTTCACATTTTTTGTGGAAAAAAAGCCCCTCACATCTGCAGTTCAGAAAGAAGCAATGACACACTTGTACTGTAGGATCAAGCTGTTACATCTATTACATCTAAGAGCAACAGTGCTGTACTGACGCAAATCTGTACCTTTTCATCTGAATGGAAAAGGTTTCAGTGCTTATTGCTTAAAAGAAACAAACGGCTTGCACATTCAAGTTTGGTCTTATTTTATTGACGAGACAGCAGGTACAGAAGAAGATATATCACCTGCTCACTGGTGGCATAGAACAGTATCTCAATCTTTCGGCTAAAAATGTAAATTCAACAGGCCCATTACAAACCTTTAACCCCAGCCCCCATATAATCTAGGCATTAATTTTAGCCTAGTTCCAGCTTCAAGAATTTCCAGAGAAGCCAAGCCAAGCCGTAATATGTAGTTAACCTTAACTGTCATTGACACAATCCAATCATTGCCTGTGGTAAGATACCATGTGACAGACTTGGTGACACATACCAATGGGAAGCTTTGCTTGAAATTCAAATGGCTTCTAAAACCAGTCAATTTTTAGAAATACTTGTTAGAAAATGTTTTTTTTTAACTTTATTTACATTTACGTTTGTTCAAATGCAGACATTTATCTTCCCATTGTATTCATACTGTAAGAAACAAACACAGGACTACCCAAAGTGTATTATAAATAACACTGACAGACTAGAAGATTGGAGCAGGGGAGAAAAAGCATTACATTGTCTAGAAAACGAGCACAATTCACAAAAAATTAATTTAATTAAACATGAAGTTATGCAAGTTGATGTGCTGAAATGTACTCATTATGAGAGTGAAAAATTAAAACACACTAAACAGAGTCATGATAGAATTTGATGGCTTTCTCAAGGCAAGATATCCATACTTAAAACTCTGATAACACGTTGCTATCCATTTGATAGTGAACTAGAAGCCAGAGCCCACCTCATGAATTACAACCATTTCAAAGGCAGGTAAACTAGCAATTTTTTTGATTAAACCATTCTGTTCTCACGTTAAAAATTTTAAAGCAGACATTTTCTAAAACGTTCTCTCGATTTCTTTTAGTAGTGAAGGAATCTTCATTCACTTGTTCACCTTGAATGAGAAGGCAATTATCAATGTATTAAACTACAAAAATAGTTTTGTATTAAAATAATTTAAAAGGGAACCACAAAAGACATAGTGCACTTTTCAAATTAGTTCAAAGTCTTTGCACTGGATTAAGCATGTGTTGTCACAATAAAGTCTTCTGCTTATCCAAACCTCACTTTAGATGCACTTAATCTGGGCAAGAGGAATAATGGTGCGGAGCTAATGGAAAAAGACTTTGGTAACAGAGACAAAAAAAAATAATCTTTAAATAAACACAAACTGAAGATAGCTTTTTCACCAGTATGTTCATGAAGGTATATTTAGAGCATTTCATTTTGACAGTGCAAAGCTTTCATTTACTACCATTTAATTCTAGGAATTTATTTTAGATTTCAAGTTACTTTGAAATTATCTAGCTAATTATTCAACATACAAAGCTGAATGCATGCACTGTAGTACAGTAGTATTTAAGTAGTTATGTACTATAGTAAGTTCAATTAAAACTTTTCAGATAATGGTATGCTCATATTTAGATAGACATATACACAACACTGATGAATTACAACTGGGATGTTCAGTCCTGAACGTGAAAGTCCAAACTCTTTGCTGGTATTCTAGTTCTCTTTAAAACACAAGGCACCTGCAACAATTTAAGTAGTCCAATTAAGCCAGTACTGAACTGACTGATGTAGGTCATTAAGAGTCAAGTTAGAATGAAAACATGCAGATGCACCACTCTCCCTGGATTAGGGAGGTAAACTTCCAAATTATAACTGGTCCACCCTCACCATGGTATTATAGGGTGTGACAGACAACAGTAATACAAGTTTCCTCTAAGTACATCTTCTCTGGTTTGTCTGTTCCTGACCTCCTCATGCAAAATGTCCCTTACTGATAGGGAAAGACTGAAGGAGTAATCTTCAGTTGCTTGGCATCAACAGTCTTTAATCTTTAATGCTGCCATTCCAGAGTCTTGAAATCCTTTTGTCTCCAGGAGACCAAAAAGGGGCAATTCTGTATCAGCAATGTGAATGTACAAGCAATTAACAGTGGTTCTGAGAATTCCTGCTCTTCAAATTAACTCAAAGTCTTTGCACTGGGTAATGTATATGTTTTTTCAATAAGAAAAAAGGTTTATGTTCAGTTATTAAGGGGAGCACAAGCAACATTCCAGAGTAGATTAACTGAGTAAAACTTAAATCTGCAAGAAGAGCATCAATTCACTCTTTTAGTAAATATCTGGACGAGCAGCCTGTATTTTACAGTTTTCAGAAGACACCACTCTGGACTGTCAAGGAAATGGAAGAACTTAACTTTTTTCCCCTTTAGATTAGCAGGTGAACCATAGCATAAAAAAGTACTAAACTGTGGACATTAATAGGAGTATAGGAAAACTAACAAATGATTCTAGATCACTGTGTACTTTTTTCTTGATTTTAAAATGGCAAAGAATCAGTTTCAAGGTTAATGTACTGCAATGCGAAACATTCAGCTGATTCCAGTACAAAACCTAATCTTTACTTTTGTTAAGCAAGTTTCTCTTTCAAGCATGATAACCAAAGTTTTAGCCATGTTTTAAATTACAGATTTTCAAAAAGGACGTGTTCAAACATATAAATTTAAAATAGCTTTTTTAGAAAACCTTTATTTAATTGCCAGTTTTATTGCCAGCAAATAACTGAGCATTAATACACACACACACACGCGCGCGCACACAGACCTTTCTTCTTGGAAAGTTTCTTGCATGTTTGTCTTGACTCCAGAAAAGTTACAAAGTGTTGTGACCTTACGTGCAACAAAATCTCACACAATCTTGTGCAGTGCTCCTATAGCACAGCTAAACTTTGCTACTCTGCTTAAGGGCACAATGTGCTGTATAACATCACAAGGGCATAATCAACTGCAATTACAGCTCCTTGGTAGTCATTAAGAAGCTTCACTGCCTTCCAGATGGCACTGACCAACATAACTACTGGCAAGCAGACAGACTCAGACTAGCCCACTCAGATGCATAGTCACAAGCATGGGCAGACTAGGTAAGGTAGGCAGCCTCTCACAAGCCAGAAATGTATTGAATCTTTCAAAGCACTTTTTGTGGGAACAGACCTTCACACAGATGAATGCAAACATTAAAAACAAGATGCTGGCATGTCTGAAACCCGACACAGAAGAAGCAGGCATAAAAGCTTTCTTGAAAGGCGTGCTGACTGCTGAAAACAACACGTCTGCGTGAAGTGGCGAGCCCAACGGAGAGAATGGCACCAGTCTCTCAACACAGACAGCCAGCCTTTGGCTATGCAGAGCAAGACAAGGACAGTGTTTCTGAAGCCTACAGCCGTGTTTTGACCTGATCACGCTTTGTGTCTTAAATGATGAGCATTTCGTAAAGGCAAGAGATTGGCGTTGGTGGGGTGCTACAGGCAGTGATGGTCAATATAAAACGGAATAAGAAGGATGAAAAATAGAAATACTATTCCACTGCCACCAGTACCTTGGTCCTACTCCCAACAGCAGCAATAGCTCTACATCTAGTACTGACAGGTTTGCTAGCTGATTAATACAGTGTTTTTATTGAGAAGTTCTACTGTGAGCGCTCTATGTTCCTTTGGGAGGCGTCCACTTCAAGGAGCTGGGGTCGATGATTTTGTTGCTGCTGCCTCTTTTGGCCTCCTTGGCTTTCCACTCGTCTATCAGGTCCTGAAATGACACAATATATTAATCCCCCTGTTCAGACAGAAACGACAATGATCTTTGACGCTAACAAATAAAGTTATATAAGATAAGTTATATAAGATCAGTTTATTGGCCATACACAATTTCTTGTATTAGGAATTTGTCTTTTCCCAGACCCCAGCTTGGGGTCAGAGCGAAGGGTCAGCCATTTATAGCAAAAATAATAGAATTTACATCACAGAGTGACATCAAGAGAAGTAATGCTATAATTGTAGAATTCCCTAGTAAGGCCCTAATTTAGACTACAGTGCACAATTCTGGTCGCCATGTGATGCAAAATGATAGGTCTGTTCTTGAATCACTTCAGAGAACAGCAACCAGATACATTCTTGGGGTCAAGGGAATGTCCTACACTTACAGACTGAAGGAACTAAAATATTTAAGGCCTGAATAGAGAGGACTAAGAGAAGGATCTAATCCCAGTACTCCAGGTAATCTAAATACTCTTTAAAGGGACTGATGGAGTCAGTCTAGTGCCCCTCTTCAGAATAAACACTCAAGAGCAACAGATAATGTATTGATAAAAGAGCAGCATTATTAATAGAGCTATTTAGCTGTTTCTGCATGGTGAAGGCGTGACAAATCTTGTGTTGTTAAGAACATTACCTGTGGTCTTCTATTGATTCATCACAAGGAGAAAATGAAATTACATGAAATGACTGTCTGCATCTTTCGTCAAAACTCTGCAGTCAGATAGTTTTCTTTAATAACAGTTGAATGTTCCAGTTCACGGTGCACAAAAGGGAAAATTACTTACCAAGTCTAAAAAGACTGATCACACAATTTTTAATACAATGAAACATTGTTGACTTTACAATACACATTTGACTTCATACAATTCGATTTTCAAATGACACACACCACTAGATTTCATTTCCCACGGCGTTCTATCCTTAAGCGCTTGTTGGAATAATACATGCACACTGCAACATACAGCATCTCAATGTGCTCTCTCGGTCTCACCTGTCTCTTTAAGACAAGATGTTTTCCCTTCCAATACTTCAGCATCTGGAGAGACTGCAATGTGCTGACAATGTCCACCGGGTTCACTGCTGTCTCCTGGCTGATTTCTGCACTCAGAAGGACAGGCAGATGAGGCATTAACACAAAGATACAACTTTAATATGCTCAGCCCGAACAAGCAAGTCAACACCACCACCATACAACAACAAACACAGGACTAAGCAGACTCAAACCCTGCAGAGAGTGTTACCCTGGCTTTTTGCGTCATGCAGGGCCTGACACAAATGGCATGCGGACATTCATAGTGCTAGCGGGGCTGCTCATTTTAATATGGCAGAATTCTTTACATTAAAACACAGGGATGGGACCACATGGGTAACACAAAGTTATCCGAACCCACCTGGACAGTAGTAAAACCCTTTGCATTTGAAAAGATGAGGCTCAACAGATGAAAAATCTAAAATCAGAAACATATACTACAAGGATACTGCTTCTTATTCAAAGCTCAAGGTCATTTGTAATCTCTAAATATATATATATACACAGTTTCAAATCTGCAGGATAAATCCAGAAACAAAGTTTCCTATGAACATTACTAACCATAGAGAAATAAACAGTGCTGAGAGGCATCAGTGACCAAGGACTTGTGGAAGAATTTAAAACAAATGGGGAAAAAAAGTCTGGTTGTTCACAATTCTGTAGCACAGTTTAAAATACTTAGAGGAACACAGATAAAGTGACAAACATGCAGAGAATTAACAGAATACCAGAGATGGAAAATGTGCAATAAGGAAAGCTAATACTTCTGTACAAATCCAGATCAGAAAAATAGCACACATGTTTACATGTTCACACCTACTGGTTTGGATAAATAATCAAGCAATTATCAAGGACTTTAGCCAGCAGCTATATTGTCCTGCAACTCACAACTGGCAGCCCAATGAAGCTCAGGAGCTGTGAGCCTGGCCAATACCTGGATGGGAGACCTCCTGAGAAAAATAAAGTTGCTGCAGGAAGAAGTGTTAGTGGGACCAGTAGGGGGAGCTCACCCTCACAAATTCCCCCCCTGGCCTTTACCAATCATGGCCTAAACACTAATGAACTGGCTTCATCACTCTGTCCTCTTCCCCACTGAGAACTGATGTGTGGTGAGCGTACCATCGTGCTTTGGCTGCCGTCACATCATCCAGTAGCTTAATAGAAAAACGATTCAGAACTTGCGATATTTGTTTTTAGAAAGAGTCTGCAAGCAATCAAGTCATTTGTGTTTTTTTCTTATTTGGCTCAGGCTAGCTTTCTGGCCGGAACTCTCTACAGTGAGTCCAAGGAGGGACCCCCGTGCCAATGGGAGCAGCGAGGCCAGGTTTCGTTCACACAACCGTTGCATGTGACTGAACAAATGAAGAGGGGTTTTACTGACGAGCCTTTGA